>NC_081364.1:60272418-60872418 GCF_030684315.1 Stegostoma tigrinum | reverse complement strand
AGCAAGATCCTAACTGACAGGGATTACTGCTTGTTAAACACCTCATTAATACTCAGCCTCCCATTATCAAACAAGCTCAATTTTGGGAAAATTTAGCAAGGAAACCAGAGCACGTACATGGCAAATTCAGCTCACTCTAACCAATCTCCAACATTTCAGGGCAAGTTCCGTTGGCACTGACTGCATTTACCCCACATCCACTGGTATCCAACGTTTGCCAATCTCTAAGACACCCATGGCACATCCCATCTTGCTTTTGCCGATTACATCCAGCTTCAGCAGTTTTTTTAAAGGTGTTGGGCACATAACTTGTATGTGGTCTTTATACTAGAATAATTTCCATGCCTTCAGTAGCTATTCACTCTCTCCACTCAAAGAGTTCCTAGTATACATCTGTGTTGATTTTCTCAATTTCCTGATGATTCCTTTCCTGATTTTCACTGCAGCCTCACACTTTCCATTTGACTGCGATGAAGCAGAGGTGATGCGTGGTGGTGAGCTTCCAAATTTCTAATGAACCATTTGAGCTTTTCACTCATGAACTGGGGACCATTGTCACTCTTCACAAAGTTGGGAATGAACACGCGCTCACAGGTAGTTGATAATCACAGGAGTAGTCATTGAAGTCAACCGCTCCACCTCCCAGTTGTCAGAATAATGGTCTCATGTGGTAAGATAATCAGTTCCCGTGAGTATGAAGAGATCCACTCTCAGATCCGTCCATGGTCTGTCTAGGATGCTGTGTGACCCAATGGCTTTCTAACCTGCTTAGCTCGCTATTTATTACAAACACGACACTGGCTGATGTGGCCCTTGATTTCATTGCTCATGTTTATTTAGTGAAACACTTTCTTCACCTTTCTCAGACATGACTCAATTCCTTAGTGGCTTGCATGAACGTGCTTTAGCATCTCTCCTGTCACCTCCTTAGGAATAATGACTCTATTCCCATTGTACAGCATCAGCTCTGAAGGTGGCTCACTGGAATTAGAACACTAACTCTAAGTCATCTTTATAGATGCTACCAGACCTGCTGGTTCTCTCCAGCCATTTCTTTGTTTTATTTTAGTTCTTTGTTTCATTTTAGAGTACAATATGCCATCCTGAGCAGTCAATTAATCTCTGTATGCACTTCTGAGCATCCCTATTGCTCTCCGACCATCCTTTTGTCGCATCTGCTTGTAACAAATAGATCATGTTAGGGAATATCCTTGACTTGAGCAAGGTGCTTGTCTGTTAGAATTAAAGTCTCAGCTGGATGGATGCACTCCAAGCTGCTGCTCCGTGTTAGACATTATCGTAGTATCCTCTGCTTTATTCACAGGGAATGCTGCTGTTGACAGCTTGCCAGCTATGTGCATCTATTTCCCTTGCTTACATGTCACATCCAGATGACATCCTTGCAGCTGCAGTAACGTATTTCACAGCAGCTTCGGAGGAAACAGTTCAGAAAACACTTCAAAGTGGCCAGAACCAACTGCCTGGCCAGCTTCTTCCATCCATTTCGGCTGCATGCTGTGGCTTTTCACAATTTTCAGTAGCTTTGAAAACGTGTCTTCCTCTTTTTAGTAGCTGTGCTTCCATACAGCTGATCAATACGCAATCTCAGCTCCACCCTGATGCCACGTTCAGAGCTCATGGCACAACCACTTGGTTTGTGCTGTGTCTTTATTGAATTGCTTATACGCTGGATACCTACAGTGAGAGCCCTCTGGTAGAACACACGTGATTATGGCAAGCCAAAAGGCACAATATTACTGCATTCCATTTCCATCCTAAACAAGATCCAAGTAATTAGCTTTCTCTTCCCGACACAAGACCTCTTGTTCGTAGTCATTTGCATTCGTTTGCTCTATCATACACAATGCACCAACGATATATCCTCTAGATATCGACATGGAAATTTTGCTGGCGCAGTTTGAAAAGCCCAGCTTCCACAATGCCTCTCTCAGACACACACTATTGCCAAAAAGGGGCTTGAGTTCCAAAGCCCAAGGCCTGGACCTTAAATAATAAGTCAACCCTAACACTAGGACTGTCAAATCTGTTTCGTTGCATCCTTGGAGATTTCATGTAATGATCTGCCTCTAGCTGTTCAGCCCTGACACACAGGCCATTTTGTCACATCATATAACCCCCTGTGCATTGCTCCCACCTTCTCTGGAAAGTGAAAAACTCTCTGGATCAATGTCAGCTGAGAGCCAGAGAAAAACCTTTGCTCCCCGACTCCAATTTCTTTTTCAACGATAAATGGAAATTAGACCAAATAAATGGGAGTAAACACAATCCCTCCATGATTTGTTTTCCTAGGAGTCTCACTGACCATCATAGAGATTAATCTTCAATTCCTGCAGTCACCAGGGCAATGTTAAGAGGATTGGCAACCGAAGCCTGACAACAGAGAGACGGACGCTGACAGAAAGGGCCAAAGGGCCTTTTTCATGTGAGGTGCTGCATTTTGGTAAGACAAAACGGACTGCATTTTATGCACTTAATGATCAGGCCCTGGGGAATGTTGCAGAGCAAAGAGACCTAGGGGTGCAGGTGCACAGCTCCTTGAAACTGGAGTCACTGGTAAACAGGATGGTGAAGGTGGCATTTGGCATGCTTGCCTTCACTGGTCAGAGCATTGAGTATAGGAGTCGGGGTGTCATGTTGTGGCCACTCCCAGAATACTGCATACCATTATGGTCACCCTGCTATAGGAAGGATGTTGTTTAACATGAGAGGGCGCAGAAAAGATTTATAAGGATTTTGCCAGGATTGGAGGGCTTGAGTTGTAGGGAGAGGCTGAACAGGCTGGGGATAATTTCCTGGATTGTCAGAGGCTGTCATGAGGGGATAAGGTGAATAGCTAAAATCCTCTTTGCAGAGTGGTGGAGTCCAAAGATAGAGGGTGTAGGTTTAAATTGAAGGATGCAAAAAGGACCTGAGGGGTAACTTTTTCACACAGAGGGTGATGCGTGTGTGGAATGACCTTCCAGAGGAAGTGATGCGGGCTGGTACAATTACAACACAAAAGGCATCTGGATAGGTGTATGAATAGAAAGAGTTTAGAGGGATTTGGGCCAATTGCAGGCAAATGGGACTAGACCAGATTGGGATGTCTGGTCAGCACAGACGAGTTAGACCAAAGGGCCTGTTTCCATATTGTATGACTCTATTGCTATGACTCAATGATGAGTGTGGACAAGAGATACTACTTCCAGGAATTTCCAAAGTTCAGAGTTCAATTTTACAGTATATATATAGCAAAACGTAAAATATTTTCTAAAATTGTAAATTTCAAGGATCAATGTTACAGTAAGTGTATCAAACATAGAATCCCTACAGTGTGGAAACAAGCCCTTTGGCCCAACAAGTCCACACCAATCCTTGGAGCATCCCAACCAGAACCATTCCCACTCCCCTATAACTCACCTAATCTACACACACCTGAACACTACAGGCAATTTAGCATGGCCAATCTACCTAGCCTGCACATCTTTGGACTGTGGGAGGAAACCAGAGCACCTGGAGGAAACCCACACAGGCACAGGGAGAATGTGCAAACTCCACACAGACAGTCACCTGAGGGTGGAATTGAACCAGGTCCCTGGTGCTGTGAGGGAGCAGTGCTAACCACTGAGCCACGATGCTGCCCTAAATGTTCTTTCGCAGGTATCTCCTTCCAAGTATATATGCATATTGCATCACAGCCATCAATCTTAATTGTATGGTCCAATTCTCACAAATTATAGATCCTCATTGCGTTGATTTGAATTAAGGAACATTGAATGAAGAGTAGACTAAAACGTGGCTCAAAGCAATTTGAAGAACTAATTTGAGAGGCATGACAGGTTTCTCTTCAACTCTGTTGATCAGTCCATTTGCATCCTATCCTGTGGACGGGTACACCATTGGGAAGATTGGCCTGTGATTCCCTTCCCAGAGCGTGAGCTGAGATAGAGTTGGTAGACTTTCCTCACTGAATTTCCAGTAACCTAATGCAGCCGAGAGGCTTCAGTGAGACGTCAAGAGCTAAGTACACTGGTGCGAGCCTGAAGTCATGATCAGAGCGGACTAATGAGCAAGGATGGCAGAATGTTAACTTGCTTTTATCTTTTATCTGTGTAGTGCCTGCAATTTTTTATTTTTCTTGCTGATTAACTCAGCCAATATGAAGCTGCCAATTACCCAAAGACAGACAAATTTCAAGTGCTTGGGATCTCATTTGGAATGTTTGACTGGTCATTAAAGGATGACATGTAACCTTTGCAGGATATTTTATGATGTAGATTTTTGCATTTTTGAGGGACACAAGACTGGTCAATGAGAAAGTCACTGAACAGAGGAAGACGACTTTTACAAATATAAAAGTCCAGAGATTCGCTTGTTGCAGTAAGCTTCCTAGTGCATTCTTTTAATAAGCCATTTACTGCACCAAAGCAAATGGGCTTTATTTTTGTGACTGTGTGTGTGCACATATTTTCATCACAATGGCACTTGGACCAACTTGAGCTCAACTATTTAAAAACTGCAAGACATTAAGCAAAGCAATCTGAGTCCACTGTAGGAAGCAATTATCGATGAATAAAATGGTCTCGAAATATCATTAGAAAGAAGACAGTTCTTCTTACCCTGCACAAAGAGCTGTAAATCCGCCAAGACTAACAGGTCAAAGGGGGCTAGCTGCCACAAATGATGGCCTGATTATAATCGCACAACAATGCACTGTACTTGTGATTAAGAGGAAGAGGGAATGAAGCTGGAATTGGGACAATTTTGCGCCATCTCATACACTGGGAACCGTGTGCAAATTGTTGCTTTATGTCCCTTTAATAATATAACAATGTGTGATGCTGATGATCCCCATATGTAGCTAATTGATTTCGCTGTCAGCCTACTTAATGCTGACCATTGAACAATACAATCTAATTAATGATAATGGGAACTGCAGATGCTGGAGAATCCAAGATAATAAAATGTGAGGCTGGATGAACACAGCAGGCCCAGCAGCATCTCAGGAGCACAAAAGCTGACGTTTCGGGCCGAGACCCTTCATCAGAGAAGGGGATGGGGTGAGGGTTCTGGAATAAATAGGGAGAGAGGGGGACAAAGGTGAGCCCCTTACTGAGGACTGACCGTTCGTCCTCAGTCAGTGGGAGGTCTGAGGGGATGGTGAAGATGCGGCGGGGTTCAGTGTGGCTCTCTACTGTGGGGTTGCTGGCTGTGGAGGTTGTGGGCAGAGCGATGAGCTCGTCGGCCATGGGCGGGGTTCCCCTACAACCACACGTCAATGAATACCAGTCACGGTTGGACATAGAACAGTTTTTCCGCCACCTTGGCCTCCATGCCTAGTTCTTCAACCGGGAACCTAACCCTCCCACCACTGACCCCTTCACCCGCTTCCAACACAAGTTCTCCTCCTGGACACCACCCCCAGGCCTCCTACCCTCCCTTGACCTCTTCATCTCCAACTGCTGTCGAGACATTAAACGCCTCAACCTCTTCCCCCCCCTCACCCACTCCAACTTCTCCCCCGCAGAACGGGCAGCCCTCCGCTCCCTCCGCTCCAACCCCAATGGGCCCCAGCTATGGGCGGGGTTCCCCTACAACCACACGTCAACGAATACCAGTTGGTATGGGCCCCAGCTATGCCTGCCTCTTTGTAGGTTACGTGGAACAGTCCCTCTTCCGCACCTACACAGGCCCCAAACACCACCTCTTCCTCCGTTACCTTGATGACTGTATCAGCACCGCCTCTTGCTCCCCAGAGGAGCTCGAACAGTTCATCCACTTCACCAACACCTTCCACCCCAACCTTCAGTTCACCTGGGCCATCTCCAACACATCCCTCACCTTCCTGGACCTCTCAGTCTCCATCTCAGGCAACCAGCTTGTGACTGATGTCCATTTCAAGCCCACTGACTCCCACAGCTACCTAGAATACATCTCCTCCCACCCACCCTCCTGCAAAAATTCCATCCCCTATTCTCAATTCCTCTGCCTCCGCCGCATCTGCTCCCACGATGAGGCATTCCACTCCCGCACATCCCAGATGTCCAAGTTCTTCAAGGACCGCAACATTCCCCCCACAGTGGTCGAAAACGCCCTTGACCGCGTCTCCTGCATTTCCCGCAACACATCCCTCACACCCCGCCCCGCCACAACTGCCCAAAGAGGATCCCCCTCGTTCTCACACACCATCCCACCAACCTCCGGATACAACACATCATCCTCCGACACTTCGCCATCTACAATCCGACCCCACCACCCAAGACATTTTTCCATTCCCACCCCTGTCTGCTTTCCGGAGAGACTACTCTCTCCGTGACTCCCTTGTTCGCTCCACACTGTCCTCCAATGCCACCACACCCAGCACCTTCCCCTGCAACCACAGGAAATGCTACACTTGCCCCCACACCTCCTCCCTCACCCCTATCCCAGGCCCCAAGATTACTTTCCATATTCAGCAGAGGTTCACCTGCACATCTGCCAATGTGGTATACTGTATCCATTGTACCCGGTGTGGCTTCCTCTACATTGGGGAAACCAAGCGGAGGCTTGGGGACCGCTTTGCAGAACACCTCCGCTCAGTTCGCAATAAGCAACTGCACCTCCCAGTCGCAAACCATTTCCACTCCCCCTACCATTCTTTAGATGACATGTCCATCATGGGCCTCCTGCAGTGCCACAATGATGCCACCCGAAGGTTGCAGGAACAGCAACTCATATTCTGCTTGGGAACACTGCAGCCCAATGGCATCAATGTGGACTTCACCAGCTTCAAAATCTCCCCTTCTCCCACCGCATCCCAAAACCAGCCCAGTTCGTCCCCTCCCCCCACTGCACCACACAACCAGCCCAGCTCTTCCCCTCCACCCACTGCATCCCAAAACCAGTCCAACCTGTCTCTGCCTCCCTAACCGGTTCTTCCTCTCACCCATCCCTTCCTCCCACCCCAAGCTGCACCTCCATCTCCTACCTACTAACCTCATCCCCCCTCTTGACCTGTACGTCTTTCGTGGACTGATCTATCCCCTCCCTACCTCCCCACCTATACTCTCCTCTCCACCTATCTTCTTTTCTCTCCATCTTTGGTCCGCCTCCCCCTCTCTCCCTATTTATTCCAGAACCCTCACCCCATCCCCCTCTCTGATGAAGGGTCTCGGCCCAAAACGTCAGCTTTTGTGTTCCTGAGATGCTGCTGGGCCTGCTGTGTTCATCCAGCCTCACATTTTACAATCTAATTAATGCTGTCTAAAGGCCCCAGGACTGACAGCCATGGGGGGTGATTTGTTTGCTGAATTGGTGCGAACAGTATTGCAGATTGCCGCCAATGACGATTCTCCCCACACAGCACCTAACCCTCCCCTCCAGTGGTGCAAGATGCCAACCTGTCAATGCTGGCATCTGTGCCCATGTGAAAGGGCACCAGGAGTGGTGCTCAGATGGGAGACACAGAGACAAAGAGGAATTTCTTCCCTCAGAGGGTCACGGATCTTTGGAATTCTTTACCGCAGAGGGCTGTTAATGCTGGGACGTTAACAATTCATATGTCTCAGCCCTGAACATATTTAATCAGTAAGGGAATTTAATTGAGTAAAGGCCGGAAAGTGGAAGTTATCAGATCAGCCATGATCTCATCGAATGAAGAAGACTCGATGGGCTGAATGGCCTACTGCTGCTCCTATATGCTATGGTCTTATGGGAGGATATCACTGTGACTGATGCTGAGAGGGGTGTCTGTTGGCACCAACTGAAAGAAGGAGGAGTAAGCAGTGTGGCAGAGTCAGTGTGTCGGCGCTGTGTGAAGAGGACCAGAGTTAATTGGAGAGTGAGGAGGAGAATTGGAAAGGAAGACCATGGCAGCTTTAACCTGAGGCAAGGGAGGGAGACAAAGAAAAGCAATTGGAGTCTAGGGATGAGGAGAAGGAGAGTCCCGGTATAAGCTAATAAGCAAATGAAGGAAAAACAGTGTGGGCTTGCATTGGAGAGCAGAAGGAGCCAACTGTGAACTTGAATCAACAGAAATACAAGAACTAGAATCAGCCACTCAAATCTTTGAGCAGAACCCTCAATTTAATTAGATTTTGTTTTGCTTTTCAACACTATTTTCTTACCTTAGCTTCAGATCCTTTGATACCTTAACCAAACAAATGTCTCTCAATCCCAGTCACTAACTCTCTAAGGACTCAATGTTCACAGTATAGAGGTCCCTATCCCTGCGTGGGACGATTCCCCAGATTTTATACCTTGACCTCACATTAATTTTGAGATTTTCCCCCATGTCCAACTACAGACACAGCTTCTTTGCATCAATTCTTTTGAGTCCCTCTGTCATTTGAAACTTCTCAATTTTCTAAAGGTGAAAATAGATAGACTTGCAGTACATAGATTTCTAAAGGTGAAAATAGATAGACTTGCAGTACATAGAACATAGAAGTAATTTCACACTTTTCACAATAACTGGACGTAGTGATTGTAATTAGGTCAGCCAAATGGGCATAATAGAATGTGAGTTTCCCTGACTGGGGCTGCTAATTTGGACCAATCGGGGAGCCCTGGCTGATGGATATAAACAGGAGTGTCAGGGGTTCTGTTCACCGTGAGAACTGGCTGTGAGGGAGCTGGATCAGTGTCAAGGGCTATGCACATGTAAACAGAGGGTGACTTGGTGACAGGATACCGGCCTCTGTGGAGTTATTTCACCGGATATCTCGGTGCTGTACAGGACTTTTGAAGTATGATATACTGCTGCAGGCAATTGTACACAGCAAGATCCCACAGACTGCAATGCACTAATGATCAGATGAGCTGTTATTTTGTGATGTTAAACAAAAGGTAACGTTCTCACTCTTATAGTACCATGGTTTCTTTCACATTCATCTAATTGTGCAGCAGGGACCTCAGTTGACATCTCATCCAAAAGACAGCCACACCTCCTGAAGACCAGAAGACCATGACAAATAGGAACAGGGGTAGGCCATTCAGCCTCTCGAGTCTGCTCTGCCATTCAATAGGATTATGGCTGATCTGACATTCCTCATATCCGCTTTCTTGACCTTTCCTCATAACCAGTCATTCCCTCCTGATCAAGAATCTACAGATCTCAGCCTTAAATATACACAAGAATTCTGTCCCCACTGCTCTCTAGTGGCAAGGTGTCTCCTTTGAGAGAAAAAGTTCCTCTTCATCTCAGTCTTAAATTGGTGCCCTTTTATTCTGAGACAATGCCCCCTGGTCCAAGGGTCTCCCATGAGAGGAAACATCCTCTCAGCATTTACCCTGTTAAGATCCTTTAAGAATCCGATATGTTACCATGAGATCACCTCTCATTCTTCTCAACCCCAGTGTGTAGAGTCCCAACCTGTTCAATCTTTGCTCATAAGATAGTCTCTCCACACCAGGGATCATTCTCGTGAACGTTCTCTGAACTGCCTCCGATGAAGTAAAGGGTCCAAAAGTGCTCACAGTACTCCAGGTGTGGTCTTACCAGCACCTTGTATAGTTGCAGTAAGGCTTCCCTCCTGCAGTGCAGCACTCCCTCAGTAAGCAAAACAGGAATGGCTAGAAAAGCTCAGTCAGTCTGGCAGCATCTGTGAAGAGAAGGCAGAGTTTAATGCTCCCAGTCCAGTGACACTTCTTTAGCGCTATTCCAGTACTGCACTGACATTGGCCTAGAATTTTGTATTTTAGTGGAGCTTGAACTTGAAGAGGTGAACTTGAAGAATCTACTGAGCCACAGTGACAGAGAACGAAGCCTGAACTATGTTTAAGCATAGTCTGTCACTACAATTTAATCCTGTGAGGCCCTTTGCCATTTTGGTAAATTTGCAATGCATTCCACTGTGAAATACAGCTACCAGTGATCAATTCTCTCACTGAGTCACATCTGTCCAGAGACATTGTCGATTTGGAAAGTAGATGGGTTGGCAAGTTTAGTAAAATTAATTTATTAAACACAGAGATGGCTGCTGGAAAGTTTTAGTAACTGAAACACCATGTTGCACAGTTTGCTCCAAATCTAATCCTTGCAAAATTCTCTCAAAACAAAAAAAAAAATCACTGCAACGCCCCAGCATACATTCTCCAGGAACCATTCACAATATCAGTTTCCATAACTACAGATTGATTTCACAATTATTCTTGCCGTGATTGCAGCTATTTTGTTTATTATTTTCAAACATAGAGCTTAAGGAACTTGCAAAAGCTGACTAACATCTTTGGGAAAGCTGATGCTGTCCTGAAATGGCTCTGAGTATAAGCACTGACATCCAAAAATAGGCAACGGTGCTGAAAGTGCATTGGTAGGGAGGTGCCAGTGTTGGACTGGGGTGGATAAGGCCAGATATCACACAACACCAGGTTATAATCCAACAGGTTTATTTGAAAACGCAAGCTTTTTGAGCCTCACTCCTCCTTCAGGTATTAGTGCGTTGGGACAGGGATCTGTAGTTCAGACTATATTGGAGGAAGCATACTAGATCACATGACTATCGCAAGGTACACACAAGTGTTTAAGGCTGAAGATGTCGCTACTGGGGAAGTAGAAATAGGACCAGGAAATGCCCACATCACTAACAGGTTGGTTTTGAAGTGGCTGTTCCCACTGATTCCAGGGCTGTGCCTCTTTCAGTGGCGTTGAAAAGGTGCATGTCCACTTAGAGAAGCTCACTGACTGGGGAGGAACATCAATGCACGGGGAGGCGATGGCCTAGTGGTATTATTGCTGGGCTATTAATCCAGAGATCCCGATAACGTTCTGGGGTCCCAGGCTCAAATCCCACCACGTCGGATGGTGGAATCGGAACTCGACAATGATTTGGAGTTAAGAATCCAATAGAACATAGAACATAGAACAGCACAGCACAGAACAGGCCCTTCAGCCCATGACGTTGTGCCGACCATTAATCCTCATGTATGCACCCTCAAATTTCTGTGACCATATGCATGTCCAGCAGTCTCTTAAATGTTCCCAATGACCTTGCTTCCACAACTGCTGCTGGCAACGCATTCCATGCTCTCACAACTCTCTGTGTAAAGAACCCGCCTCTGACATCCCCTCTATACTTTCCTCCAACCAGCTTAAAACTATGACCCCTTGTGTTAGTCCATTGCCGACTGCCAGAAAAGCCCTCCAGGTTCAGCGAAGTTCTTTAGGGAAGGAAATCTGTCATCCTTACCTAGTCTGGCCTACAGGTGACCCACAGCAATGTCAGTGACGCTTAACTGCCCTGTGGGCAATTAGGGATGGGCAGTAAAGGTGGTGTGAGGGGCAAGATTTTTTTACATAGCAAGTGGTAGGAGTGTGTAACACGCTCCCAGGGGTAGCGGTGGAGGCGATACAATAGGAGCATTTAAGGGACTTTATAGGCACATGAATATGCAAGGAATGGAAGGATATGGACTATGAGCAGGCAGAAGGGATTAGTTTAATTTGGCCTCATATTTGGCACAACACAGTGGGCTGAGGGCCCGTTTATGCGCTGTACTGTTCTATTAGAGAACTGCAAATAACCGGACTGCAGCTGTCAGAGGTAAAGAGCATTTCTTATTCGTGATATCACGGAGAGTCGACGCTAACGAAGGTTATTTACCAAAGACTCTGCAGCAGTGCAGAGTTACAGGATATTTAGAGAGAGAGAAAAAAAACCAGTCAACATGATAGATAACAGTGATCTCGTGGTTCAAAGCTTAATGTTCTCCAGAAATCCCAACACCTTCCTGATGAAGGGTCTAGGCCCGAAATGTCAGCTTTTGTGCTCCTGAGATGCTGCTTGGCCTGCTGTGTTCATCCAGCCTCACATTTTATTACCTTCCTGAGCTGCAGGCTTTCTTCTGTTAATGTTAAGCTAACATGCACTTACTTTATTGATTAGGGCAAAAATGCGATTAGGTTTTACTAAGATAGCAGTTACTAAGAACTGGGGCGGGGGGGGGGGCGCGGAATTGAACACTCTGAGTGTGCTCCTGAGATGCTGCTTGGCCTGCTGTGTTCATCCAGCCTCACATTTTATTATCTTGGAATTCTCCAGCATCTGCAGTTCCCATTAACTCTGAGTTGACACTTCCTTTTAATGGAGATAATGGGAACTGCTGATGCTGGAGAATCCGAGATAACAACGTGTGGAGCTGGATGAACACAGCAGGCCAAGCAGCGTCCTAGGAGCACAAAAGCTGATGTCTCGGCCCTAGAACCCTTCACGTTCTGTCTGTCACATCGTCTTTTTGCCTTTTCGATACTCACTTTTCTCGAACCTTCTACAACATGCTAATTTCTTCCACACGTTAGTTTTGGGTTATCTTAATAACTATTCATGTGGTGAAATGCCGTTTAACAATAGTGCTGTGAAAACTCCTTCAAATATTTTACCATGAAAAAGGTGTTATATAAATGCAAATTGTTGGTCTCTATTACTTCTACCTGACTGAAAGGGAGAGGGTTTGGAAAATCTTTGTTTGGTCAACTATCTGGAAGCTGCAAATACATAAGCATTTTCGCTTATTAATTCCTAAAAAAAAAGGAAGGACCATTTGCACAAATTTATCGGAAATTACTTTCCACGCTTTGGGGAATTAATTACTTCTTTTTAATCTCTAAAAACTTTTCCCTCCAGGGGTAGCGGATAATCTCTTAGTGAGCAGGAAAAGAATTGTTTCAATCAATTTTGCTCTTTCTTTTAAAGCGAAACAAATCAAACTGAAAAGGAGGAATTGCAAAAGCATCTCTGAAGAGACATTGTTGTAGATGTTGCTGCTAACAGTCAGGTGCAACACGGTGCCCTCTATATCCAGATTTTGCACTCATACATCTGTATTTCTAATGAAGGTCTGAGAATATATACCCACGAAAAACGTGTACTTTTACTGCATTAGACTGTACCTTCCAGCTCAGTTTAATTGATTTAACCCTTCATGATTGATACTCTATATCAAAAGCACACGGGAAAATCAGTGACACTGGGGTTTTCAACAGAATAGCCAGCATCCATAATTAAAAGCAGCAACAATCCTTTTCTGCCCTTCAAAAGGGCACCTTATTTTCCACTGGCAGATACAGTGGCATCTTCCCCCCCTCAATCATGCAGCCTTTCCCTTAGAGTTTGCAGATATTCAATACCCTTACTCACCCAGTTCATCAGGCCTCCCTTCCCACTCATTTGTTGTGGCAATTTCTGGCGCATTATTCCCAATCGCTATTCATTGTATCTGACCCTCTCCCCGTCTGCCCCATTCAAACTGCCACACGTCTCCCATCCAAACTCTCCTTCCCCATACTCAAACTGCCTGGGATAATTTAGCACGGCCGATTTACCTAACCCGCACATTTTTGGACTGTGGGAGGAAACCGGAGCCCCCGGAGGAAACCCACGCAGACACGGGGAGAAAGCGCGAACGCCGCACAGACGGTTGCCCGAGAGTGGAATTGAGCGCGGGTCCCTGACACTAATACAAACCGCTGAGCCACCATGCTGCCCTGTGCCCCATAACTATAGTAGACAATTTTCACTTTAAAAAATTGATCGAAACTGTTCTTTAAAACATGCTCAGCTACTCATTATCTGCTGCCTTTGGGAGAGAAATCTTTCACTGTGTCAGCCATGACTCAGTTGATGGCACCGACACCACGAAGTCAGGAGATTGTAGGCTCAAGTGCCTCATGTCTAGCACATTAATCTAAACTGAACCAGGACAGTACTGAAGGAGCGTAGCACTGCGAGTGGTGCTGTCATTGAATGGAATATCAAAACAGAGGCCCCCTGCTCTACCGCCTGCCCATCCTGTTCTTCCTCTCACCCATCCCTTCCTCCCACCCCAAGCCGCACCCCCATCTACCTACTAAACTCATCCCACCTCCTTGACCTGTCCGTCTTCCCTGGACTGACCTATCCCCTCCCTACCTCCCCACCTATACTCTCTCCACCTATCTTCTTTACTCTCCATCTTCGGTCCGCCTCCCCCTCTCTCCCTATTTATTCCAGTTCCCTCTCCCCATCCCCCTCTCTGATGAAGGGTCTAGGCCCGAAACGTCAGCTTTTGTGCTCCTGAGATGCTGCTTGGCCTGCTGTGTTCATCCAGCCTCACATTTTGTTATCTTGATCTACCTATGGCTTCGTTTTGAGGAGCATCTGGCCTATTATCCCCAATGCCATTACAACTATTCACCCATTGTTATTGCCAGCTCACTGTTCGGAGGATATTGCTGTGAAAATTAGCTGTATCAAAAGAACTTCATTCGGTGTAACGGTCTTTCGGATGATTGGTAGCTGTGTTAGGTGCTACATAAATGCAAGTTTGGTTTCTCTCAGCACCCTCCCTCCTAAATTCAATCTTTCCTATCTACCCCACCCCTTTCACCTCAAAGTGGTGCCAACAGTTAAGGCACATTTCAGTATTTGGTCTGGTATGTATAAATGCCAGCCTTTTCTTTTTGAGAGACCTCCTGTTGAATTAAAAGTCGACTACGACATGCAACAAAGTAGGTTGCAAAGCACACAGTTTTATAAAATTAATTTTCTTTCCCAGAGCAGATTGTGACGAATTCTGCTCCAAGAACTGTGCTCAGCCAATGATTACAGGCGATGGCCACAGCTCACGGCACTCAAACTGTTTTCACTTTCTGCCCGGTGACAGATTACCTGCCGTCTCTGGAAGAAAGCCCTATTAACCATATTGAACATGGGACACTCGTCTCTGAGTCACAAGGTCCTGGGTTTGAACACACCCCAGTTCCTGAGCACAGAGCTGTGTAGAACCAAAGGAGTACTGAGCGGTCAGAAGTACCATTTTGGACGAAACCAAAGACTCATCCACCTGATCCGGTAGGTATCGAAGATCCTGTGGCAACATTTAGAAGAACAGCAGGACACTTCTCTCCAGCTTCGTGGCCATCATTTATCATTCGACCAACAAGATAGGAACAGATTCTGCTGCCATTGAGGACACGGCTGTTTGTTGGAGTTTGACAAATGCAAACCAGTTGCAGCATTACAACAGTAGGCATCTTTTTATTCATTCATGGGACGTGGGCGTCTGGTGTGTCCCAAGCCCCTGACTTGTCTTTGTAGCTGCAGTATTATTGTGGCTTGGCCAGTTCAGTTTCACGCCAATGGTAGCCCCCGGGAGGTTGATTGTGGGGTCTCAGTGATGGGAACACCATTGCATATGAATGGGAGATGGTCAGGGTGCCTCTTGTTGGAATGATTTCCGGGCACTTGTGCAGCACTTATCTTAAGTGTCACTTGCCAGGTCCAGGTCTTGCAACATATATGGACACAGACTGCTTCATCCTCCCTACAAACCAGCCTATTTCCCAGGTCAAGGTGAACAGCCTGTAACACAAATGAGCTGAATTCCTAATTCCAGTTGTCTGGGGGCATTCCCACGAGAGTAGTGGCATGAGGCCCATTTATAACATGAGGCCAAAACAGTATTTTGGACGGGGCCGCATTTGTGGACAGTGCCACTGCCGGTGGGATGTCGCATTTGGCGAGTCTGTTCTCAGGCTCTCCCCTGGGATCAAGGACGGCATTCTCCCAAAACAGTGTCATGGATTCTGAGGGGTGTCAACAATCCAATGCAGGATCCACACCCCCCGCTGTAGGTGGGATGCTCGGGCTTTCACACCCTCCTTCCAACGTTAATAAAATGTGAGGCTGGATGAACACAGCAGGCCGAGCAGCATGTCAGGAGCACAAAAGCTGACGTTTCGGGCCTAGACCCTTCATCAGGGTTTTGGACTTCCCTACCCTGGGGAAATGACCTTGTCTATTCACCCTATCCATGTCCCTCAAGATTTTACAAACCTTTGCAAGGCCACCCCTCAGCCTCTGATGCTCCAGGGAAAATAGCCCCAGCCTATTCAGCCTCTCCCTGTAACTCAAACCCTCCAACCCTGGCAATGTCCTTGTAAATCTTCTCTAAACCCTTTCAAGTTTAACAACATCCTTCCTATAGCAGGGAGACCAGAACGGAACGCAGTTTTCCAAAAGTGGCCCAACCACTGTTCTGTACAGCTGTGACATGACCTCCCAACTCCCACACTCAATGCATTGATCAATTAAGGCAAGTATACCAAACACCTTCCTGCACTAGAATGTGCCTCCTCTCACCCACCTTCCCGCGCCAGAATGCGCGTCCTCTCACCCACCTTCGGGCAACAACACCATCTCCTACTCCCAATTCCGAAACCTCCACTGCATCTGGTCCCAAGATGAGGCATTCCACCCCTGGACATCCCAGATGTCCTCATTTTTCAAGGACCACAACTTCCCCTCCACATTGGTCAAAAACGCCCTCGACCGCATTGCTTGCATTTCCCGCACCTCATTCCTCACAGCCCCTCCCCACAATAACAACAGACAGAATCCCCCTAGTCCTCAGGTACCACCCCACCAATAAACGGATTCAACGCACCATCCTCCGTCGCTTCCGCCATCTACAATCCGACCCCACTACCAATGACATTTGCCTTCCAGAGGGACTGCTCTCTCCGTGACTCCCTTATCCGCTGCACACTCCCCACTAGCACCACCACCCCAGCACTTTTCCCTTCAGTTAAGCGCTACACCTGCTCCTACACCTCCCCCCTCACCCCCACCCCAGCTCCAAGTAAACCTTCCACATTAAACAGATGTTCACCTGCACATCTACTGATATGGTATACTGTATCCACTGTTCACAATGTGGCCTCCTCTACATCAGGGAAACCGAGCGGAGGCTTGGAGATCGCTTTGTGGTACACCTATGCTCGGTTCATGACAAATGACAGCACCTCCCAGGTGCGAACCATTTCAACTCCCCCTCCCACTCCTCGGATGACATGTCGATCCTGGGCCTCCTGCAGTGCCACAATGATGCCACCCGAAAGTTGCAGGAACAGCAACTCATATTCCGCTTGGGAACCCTGCAGCCCAATGGTATCAATGTGGACTTCACAAGCTTCATAATCTCCCCTCCCCCAACCACATCCCAAAACCAGCCCAGCGTATCCCCGCCTCTTGAACCTGTCTTTCTCCCACTTATCCCCTCCTCCCACCTCAAGCCCCACCCCCATCTTCTACCTACTAGCATCATCCCTACCTCCTTGACGTGTCTGTGCTCCCTGGATTGACCTATCCCCACCCTAACTCCCCACCTACACTCACCTTTACTGGCTCCATCCCCACCTCTTTGACCAGTCTGTCTCGTCTCCACCTATCTGCTCCTTTATCCACCTTCCGTCTGCCTCCACTACCTCCCTATTTATTTCAGAACCCACCTTTCCCTCCCCATTTCTGAAGAAGTGTCCAGACCCGAAACCTCAGCTTTCTTGCTCCTCTGATGCTGCTTGTCCTGCTGTGTTCATCCAGCTCTACACCTTGTTATCTCACCTTCGTCACTATCCCATCTACCTGCAATTCAAGGAATTATGAACCTGCTTTCCAAGATCTCTTTGTTTGGCAACACTGCCTAGGATCCTATCATTGAGTGTCTAAGTCCTGTCCTGGTTTGCCTTATCAGATGCAACCCCTTACACTTATCTAAGCTAAACTCCACCTGCCACTTCTCAGCCCATCAGCCCAACTGATCAAGGTCCTGTTACACTCGAAGATAATCTTCGCTGTTGACTATATCACAAATTTTGGTGTCATCTCCCAAGTTACAATATCAGATTTTTATAGGGAGCTTTCAAGTACAGCCTTAAAGCATTTTCCTGACACTCTCTACCCTGCCCACTGGTAACGGATACCATGACTAAGTCTGCAGTAGAATTTGAGTTTGAGGCTGCGAGTCGCAATTTAATTAGCATACAGCTATTGCTGTAAGGTGTAAGTTAACACGGTAGCATCTCCCACTGAGAGAAGCGAGGTACCAAAATGCACATTCTGAATTCAACACTTGTAAACTTCTTTGAAAGTGAACGATGGTTATTGACTGAGAGTTACATGTAAAACACAGTGGCACCACCAGTTGGTTAGTCATGGGGTGAGTTTGAAAAAAAAGTTACAAAATATTTTTGTCCCTGACTCCTTCCGGCAGACATGCGAGTATTGTTGTCGAGTGACAGGGAAGAGGGAGTTATCACGTCATGTGTATCCAACTTCTGTCAACAGGCAATGAAGTTGTACGTGCAAATGATGTCACAGTGCAACTGAGCATGTGCAAATGGACTGTAGTGGCCAGTTTTTGCACTGGGATCACACACACTGATTTGGTTAATCCAGTGTTTGTACAAACAGGGAGTTGTCCAAGAGCCCGCTGCTTCAGGCTAAGCATTTGGTCAAGTCTTTACAGCGTAAACTGTAAGGAACAGCGACTGAGATTCAGGAGTTTCCATTCATTCAGGATCAACCCTCAAACCCAAGGCAAATGTAACAGAGGCACAGCCTCTCCTACACTTCCCCACCTCTACAAGTTGTTATACTGACAGTGACTTAAACATATTCCTGATCGGATAAATCACTTGGCATTTTCCTTCAGCGAAATACTGAATCAATCCCTACATGACTTGGAGTTGGGAAACAAACGCTGGCATAACCCACTTTCATCAAAAAGAAAACAAAATGATGACATCCAAGAATTCTTTAACTCTCTTTAGATGGAAGGGAAAAAAGATTCGCAATTATTTAGCCCTTGCCACTGACACTGAATGTTTCACAGTGCACTATAGTTTTTTCCTGAAGTACAGTAGCAATAGTTGTTATATTGGTAATAACATGCACATCACACAGCTAAAAATAAACAACTAGAAGATGAGGTCCCAGAGTCCTAAATGAGACACCCTCCCCACATCCCTCCCAGTCTATTTGTAAATGATCACGTGCACTGTTTCTCTTGGGGGCTATTGGGGGGCAGTAGCTGTGTACCTCTTTCTGAGCCGGGAGGCCTGGGCTCAAGTGCCACGTTCACCAGAGGTAGGATTGATAGAATTCCTACAGTATGGAAACAGGCCCTTCGGCCCAACAAGTCCACACTGACCCTCAGAGCATTCCATCCACACCCATCCCACTGTAACCCACCTAATCTACACACCACTGAACACTTCGGGCAATTTAGCATCACCAATCCACCTAGCCTGCACATCTTTGTGGGAGGAAACTGGAGCACCCGGAGAAAACCCGTGCAGACATGGACAGAACATGCAAACTCCACACGGTCAGTTGCCCGAAGGTGGAAGTGAACCCAGATCCATGGCGCCGTGAGGCAGCAGTGCTAACCACTGAGCCACCGTGCTCCCCTGTGTGCTACTATTCCTAAGCTGACTGATTCCAATCAACCTTCAAGGCGATTGCTGGCTCGTTTTGAGGACAAGTTTGCAAACCAATGTGTGCTCATCTCCTCGGGCACCAGCTTGTGAGGTTATTCTCTGAAGCTCCAGTTGGATACAGGTTCCCCTACAGTGAAGGGACTGAGCTTCAGTGCTTGTGGAGAGGAGTCTGAGGGATGTAATGTTGATTCAAACACCCAATCACATCGACTTCCTGTCACTAAGTCAATACAAAATTGTGAATCAGCAGTGGGTTTCATACGAGTGCGCTAGTAACTCAGAGGTTGGACTAATACTTCAGAGGCTGAAAGTTCAAAACCCCAACAATTACAGTTTGAATTTAGTTTTTTTTAAACAAATCTGGAAATAAAGAGCTGGCAGTAGTCAGCAGGAGCCTGTTGGATTGAGATAAGAACTCAAACAGCTCACCAATAAGTGAGGAAACTGGCCAGTCTGCCCTGTGTGCGGCTTCAGGGTCATGTCAACTTATTTGATTTGATTTAGCTATTGTCACGTGTTTCTTGTCAGAAAATACAGTGAAAAGTGTCGCACAGGGTCGCCACTCTCCGGCGCCACCTTAAAACACAGAAAAATAAGCCAAAACATCGAATGTAAAGGCGGTAAAGCGAAGAGTTTAGGACGTGTCCAACCTCACAGGCCTTCTTGTTAGGTGCTCTGACATGGGCTGTGGGCCTGGTGTCCAGGCATGAGTCCTCTACGCCATGCTACCACTGGAGTGAAAGTGGCCACTCTTTGGCACCATCTCACTTCCACCGAGGTAACTGGTGCCATCTTGGTTACATACTTGACTGGAATTTTTAAAAAAAAGCAGAAATAAGAAGAAACAAAACCAAAAGGAATGAGAAATGTCCAGGCATCAAAGACGTATTGAAGACTTATCTCCATGCAGGCACCCCAGCCTGGAATCTCGGGAGGAGCTGAGTGCATGCTGCTGTTGACGCTAGTGCCTCCGATCTCCTCCTGCTGCCACTCTTGCCTCAGGTGCCACCTCCGGGCTCTGGAACACGCTCAGGCCTGGAACCGATGGTTCTTAACTGCCCCATGTGATGAGTTAACAAGCCACCACTAACGCCACCACAGAACAACTGAGTATGGGCAATAAACGCTGACCCTGCTAGCGGCTCGGTCGTTGGCTGGGTTCAACTCCACCATCTTGTGTGGAGTCTGCACGTGTCTGCGTGGGTTTCCACCAGGTGCTCCAGTTTCCTCCCACAGTCCAAAGATGTGCAGGCTAGGTGAATCGGCCACATAGTGGTGTCCAGGGATATGCAGGCCAGGTGGATTAGCCATGGGAAATGCAGGGTTACGGGGACAGCGTAGAGGTCTGGGTCTGGGTGGCAGGGTCTTCAGAGGGTCGGTGCAGACTTGATGGGCCGAACGGCCTCTTTCCGCATGGTAGGGATTCTAAGCGGTGCCACAGCTCAGGAACGAAATCGATCCCCTTTTAATCTCCTTCACCGCAACAGTCCATTAAATTATCTTAAAGAGTAATTTTGAAAACTGATTCATACTGAGAATTTGAACTCCATTTACAGAATTAATTTGTATTGATTCAACAATCCCAGGCGGTCAACGCCTTGCCAGCAGGGTGAATGAGTCACCTGGAGTGCTACGCAAGACTCTGGGTGATGTGTTAAAGATTGCCACATTCAGCACATTAACACATTGCACCAAATCACAGAAAGCGCTGAGGAGATATTTTGATTGTGCAGCGAGCTTGGCTGTTCATTAATTCAAATCCAGTCACCTCACACCTAAAGGAAGTGGTCACATCAAAATACACCTTGTTGTTATTGCTGTATTGTAATCATCATTTCAATCTGAAGTTAGAAACAGTCCCGACGGGATGGTCACAGTGCATCCTGCTCCACTACCCTCTCACTTCCACACACTGGGATGTAATCTGGGGAAAAGGGGTCAGTATTTGGAAAGGCAGAACAATACTGACTCACTGTGCTCTCCTGCTTAACACCTACAATAGCACCCACTTGGGGGAGAAGGAATGAGTCAGAAATGAACCAAAATGATTCACATTGGATTATAGGGAGGCAACCAATCATCCTGGCTCCCTGACTGAATACCTTGCCCAAACGACAGTACCTTGAATGGTGCACCCTTCCTCAGCACCACACTAAATTGTCAAACTGGCTTTTTTGGAATCATAGACCCCCTACAGTGTGAAGCAGGCCACTGAGTCCAAGCGAAACCCTCCAAAAAGAGCGTCCCACTGAGACCCACCCCACCACCTGTTACCCTGCATTTCACATGGCCAATCCTATTAGCCTGCACATCACTGGACTCTACAAGGCAATTCAGAACGGTCAATCCACCTAACCTGCAGACCTTTGGACTGTGGGAGGAAACCCACATGGGCAGAATGTGCCAACTCCACACAGACAGTCACCCAAGACTGGAATCAAACCCAGGTCCGTGAAGCTGAGAAGCAGCAGTGCTAACCACTGGGCCCTCGTGCCATGGGAGGGGATTCCTTCAAGTGAGGAGACATGAAGGAGCTGCCTAGGGATAGGGACACCTCTGTGCCTTGCAGGAGTGTAGGCTGGCAGTGTGTGGCTGCTCAGGTTAGAACATAGAACATAGAACAGTACAGCACAGAACAGGCCCTTCAGCCCACGATATTGTGCCGACCATTGATCCTCATGTACGCAAATTTCTGTGACCATATGCATGTCCAGCAGTCTCTTAAAGGTCCCCAATGACCTTGCTTCCACAACTGCTGCTGGCAACGCACTCCATGCTCTCACAACTCTCTGTGTAAAGAACCCGCCTCTGACATCCCCTCTATACTTTCCTCCAACCAGCTTAAAACTATGGCCCCTCGTGTTAGCCATTTCTGCCCTGGGAAATAGTCTCTGGCTATCAACTCTATCTATGCCTCTCATTATCTTGTATACCTCAGTTAGGTCCCCTCTCCTCCTCCTTTTCTTCAATGAAAAAAGTCTGAGCTCAGTCAACCTATCTTCATAAGATAAGCCCTCCAGTCCAGGCAGCATCCTGGTAAACCTCCTCTGAACCCTCTCCAAAGCATCCACATCTTTCCTATAATAGGGTGACCAGAACTGGACGTAGTATTCCAAGTGCGGTCTAACCAAAGTTTTATAGAGCTGCAACAAGATCTCACGACTCTTAAACTCAATCCCCCTGTTAATGAAAGCCACAACACCATATGCTTTCTTAACAACCCTGTCCACTTGGGTGGCCATTTTAAGGGATCTATGTATCTGCACACCAAGATCTCTCTGTTCCTCCACGCTGCCAAGAATCCTATCCTTAATCCTGTACTCAGCTTTCAAATTCGACCTTCAAAAATGCATCACCTCACATTTATCCAGGTTGAACTCCATCTGCCACCTCTCAGCCCATCTCTGCATCCTGTCAATGTCCCGCTGCAGCCTACAACAGCCCTCTATACTGTCAACGACACCTCCAACCTTCGTGTCATCTGCAAACTTGCTGACCCATCCTTCAATCCCCTCATCCAAGTCATTAATAAAAATTACAAACAGTAGAGGCACAAGGACAGAGCCCTGTGGAACACCACTCACCACTGACTTACAGGCAGAGTATTTTCCTTCTACTACCACTCGCTGTCTTCTGTTGGCCAGCCAATTCTGTATCCAAGCAGCTAAGTTCCCCTGTATCCCATTCCTCCTGACCTTCTGAATAAACCTACCATGGGGGACCTTATCAAATGCCTTGCTGAAGTCCATACACACCACATCCACAGCTCGACCCTCATCAACTTTTCTAGTCACATCCTCAAAGAACTCGATAAGGTTTGTGAGGCATGACCTGCCCCTCACAAAGCCATGTTGACTGCATTTAATCACGCCATGCTCTTCCAGATGGTCATAAATCCTATCCCTCAGAATCCTTTCTAACACCTTGCAGACGACAGATGTGAGACTTACTGGTCTGTAATTGCCGGGGATTTCCCTATTTCCTTTCTTGAAGAGAGGAATTACATTTGCCTCTCTCCAGTCCTCAGGTACGACTCCAGTGGAGAGCAAGGATGCAAAGATCTTCGCAAGTGGCGAAGCAATTGCATTTCTCATTTCCCAAAGCAGCCGAGGACAAATCTGGTCTGGGCCTGGCAACTTGTCAATCTTAATGTTTGACAAAATTTTCAGCACATCAGCTTCCTCTATCTCTATCCATTCCAGCATGCACACCTGCTCTTCAAAGGCTTCATTCACTACAAAGTTCGTTTCTTTCGTAAAGACAGAAGCAAAAAACTCATTTAGGGCTTCCCCTACCTCTTCAGACTCCACACACAAGTTCCCTATGCTATCCCTGATCGGCCCTACTCTTTCTTTGACCATTCTCTTATTCCTCACATAAGTGTAAAATGCCTGAGTTCTCCCTAATCCGTTCTGCCAAGCCTTTCTCGTGCCCCCTCCTGGCTCTCCTCAGACCATTTTTGAGCACCTTCCTCACTTGCCTGTAATCCTCTAGAGCTGAGCTTGACCCTAGCTTCCTCCAACTTATGTAAGCTACCCTCTTCCTTTTGACGAGAAGCTCCACCACTCTCGTCATCCAAGGTTCCTTTATCTTACCCCTTCTTGCCTGTCTCAGAGGGACATATTTATTCATCACTCGCAACAACTGTTTCTTAAACAGTCTCCACATGTCTATAGTGCCTTTACCATGGAACAATTGCTCCCAGTCCATGCTTCCTAACTCATGTCTAATCGCATCATATTTTCCTCTTCCCCAATTAAATATCGTCCCATTTTGCCTAATCCTCTCCTTCTCCATAGCTATGTAGAATGTGAGGCAGTTATGGTCACTATCACCAAAATGCTCTCCCACCACAAGATCTGATAACTGCCCCAGCTCATTTCCGAGCACCAAGTCTAGAATGGCCTCTCCCCTCGTCGGCCTGTCAACGTACTGCGTTAGGAAACCCTCCTGAACACACCTTACAAAAACACCTCCATTCAAAACTTCTGCTCGAAGGAGGTTCCAATCAATATTAGGAAAGTTAAAGCCACCCATTACAACAACCCTACTACGTCCACACTTTTCCAAATCTGCCGACCTATGCTTTCTTCAATCTCCCTGCTGCTATTGGGGGGCCTGTAGTAAACCCCTAACGAGGTGACTGCTCCCTTGCTGTTCCTAATTTCCACCCACACTGACTCGGTAGGCAGATCTTCCTCGACAATGGAAGCTTCTGTAGCTGTGATACCCTCTCTGATTAGTAGTGCTACACCCCCTCCTCTTTCCCCCCTCCCTATTCTTTTTAAATGCTCTAAACCCTGGAACATCCAGCAACCATTCCTGCCCCTGAGAAACCCATGTCTCTGTTATGGCCACAACATCATAGCACCAGGTACTGATCCATGCTCTAAGTTCATCACTTTTATTCCTGATACTCCTTGCGTTAAAGCAAACACACTTTAACCGATCCCTTGGTTCCTTCCCAGGAATATCCTTCCCACTAGCTGGTCTACCTCTTGCTACTGCCTCACCTGCATCAACTCTCACCTCCGGTATACAGCTCAGGTTCCCACCCCCCTGCCATACTAGTTTAAACCCTCTCGAACTACTCGAGCAAACCTTCCACCCAGGACATTGGTCCCCTTCCAGTTCAGATGCAACCTGTCCTTCTTGTACAGGTCCCACCTTCCCCAGAAGGCATCCCAATTATCTACATATCTGAAGCCCTCCCTCCTACACCAGCTGCGCCCGCTCCCTGTTCCTTGCCTCACTATTTCGTGGCACCAGTAGCAAACTAGAGAACACTACTCTGTTTGTCCTGCTTTGCAACTTCCATCCTAACTCCCTGAAATCACTTTTTATATCCAGCTTCTCCAGCACACACACAGCACATCAATCTCGCAATGGCTGAAACAATCAGATCAGCATTTACCGCTGACTCCACCAGCCCTCTGCCAAGGGGGCATCTTGGCCATCATGCACAGATAGAAAGTTGACATCAAAGCAATTAGAAGCATGGTTGCCTGTCCAATAGGAAACCACTCAACATACCCACACCACAGCCTCGTAGCCACCACATGAGATCCACTGCTACTCATTCTTTCACTGAGACTGCGTCACTGGTGATATATGTCAATCTGTAAATATGCTACAAAGGAACACACTGTTGTTCAAAATAACAAGGCAATCCCTTAATTGGATGAAGCAACTAAGAAGTTCATCACTGTAACTATGTCCAGTATATGGAAGGGTCCTTGATTGATGAAAATGATCACATACATGGCTTTAATTTTAAAGAACCAACATTTGAACATTTCCAGTGTTTGCAAACGGCTCCTTTACACTGTCCTGCATTATGGTCCGACTTGCAAACAGACTCCAGAATCGAACCTGTTCACAACCTGGGGACTACCTGGACTCTTACAAAATACGGTGGAGCCCGGAAATTTTAAAGTGATGTGCTAACAAAAATCAAGGGCGAGGTGAGAAAAACAACTCTTTCACGCAGCGGTATGGAGTGCACTGTCTGGAAATGTGGTGGAGGCAGGTTCACCGGAGGCATTCCACATGACATGACGTGCGGGGGGCATTGGGGAAAGGCAGGAGATTGACACTAGGTTCCACAACCAACATGACCCGATGGGGCGAATGGCCTCTTCCCGCAACAATTCTGCAATTCTGAAAAACAAGTCATATACACCATCCTGCTGCTTTATCATATTCTAATTTCCTATATTGCAGTTAATACCGTTATTGTGTTTGTGTCAGTGATTGAACTCTCGTTTCAGAGGATTGTAGATGCAGTCTCATTCCAGAAAAATAAGCACATAATCCAGGCTGACATGCAAACGTGTTCCTGAGGGAATGCTGCACCAGCAGAAGTGCCACCTTCCATATGAGGTGGTAAAGCAGGGATTTACCCTAAACGCTGGATGCAAACTATCTCACAGCAAAGTTTAAAAGTAGGAGTTCTCCCTGGTATAATAAAAGTAAAATACAGTGGATACTGGAGGTCAGAAATAAAAACAGAAAGTGCTGGAGATACTTGGCAGATCTGCCAGGATATGTGGCGACAGAAATAGAGTTGATGCTTTGAGTCTGATACGACTCTCTTTCAGCGTTTCCTCATCAATAGTAATCCCTGAACGAGCATCGCTAAACAGGTCTGCACTTTGCACATTTGTGAGGGACACTGCTATACATAAATTGGCTCCTGTATTATTGACCATGAATAAAGTCTCTCCACTTCAAAAAGGATTTTCTAGGTTAAAGAACACTTTAGTAATCCCTAAGGTTGTGAAAATAGATAAAGTAATGAGCGTCCTTCGTTCTTTGAGTTGCACAACACAGGATTTGAATGCCAATATTCAGCAAATGTCTCTAGTTTCTGAGGACCAGGCACGGGTGGCACTAGCTGAAAGGCCTGTATTGTGAGGGTGCTCATTGAAACGGAATAAGGTGGAACATATTCTGCAAATCTGGCAGCATTTGCAGAGACAGAAGCGCGCGCGCGCACACACACACGCACACAGCTAATGTTTCACATGGTGATATTTATCTGTTCCCTTCTCATTAGATGCTGCCAGAGCTAAATCGTAAGCGCAGAATTTTCTGTTTATATTTGAGAATGCCAGTAATATAGCAATGATGGTAAGTATGCTATTTTCTACAGCATAAAACTAACTGGTCTGCCCTTAAGGGTGAGGAGCAAGGAAATTATTGCCCAATACCACATAGCAAGTGTGCCCATTGGTAGAAACAGATCCTGTGATCTTGCAAACATCCAAGTTAATGGGGGATGTAGCTCTGAGCTCAGAATCAGCTCTCAAGCCATCCTAGTTTGTTTTGCATTCAATGAACTGAAAGTCAGACATAGACAGAGTCAACAAAAACTGATATACATGCACTAACATTACACTGTACAACCAGATATACTCAGAACTGCACACATAACCAGGCTGGAATGTAAGCATCAGGTGTACCATGTACAGATGCTGTAAACTGTGGCACAGGGACCTTGCTTTGGAGTTGGGTAGCTCAGAGTTCAGGCCCCATCTTGGAGAAAGGAATAACACAACCAGCCTACGCACCTGTTACCAATTTGCAAAGGATGGGATTGGCCTTGTTGCCACAGAATGCTCCAACTGGTTAGGCCGTTCTGTGTGACCTCTCCTTCATGGAGAAATTTGCAAAAAAAAACACCTTTGACAACAAGTCCATCAAGACGTGGTCAGCACGTAGTGTCCTTGAGACCCTGCGGGAAAAGGACAGGGTAGATCCTATCGGCTGGTTCCCTGAGCAGACTGTGAAAGTCATTTGGCAGAACGCATCATCGCCAGAACTTGTCAACGTCACCAAAATTTTTCTTGGCTGGTGGTGAGGCAGGCACTACCTGTGAGATCCTTCATGTGCACCCAGACTCTCTGTGCCACTGCACGCTGCCCTCGAAGCAGCTGCGGGAGGGATGAGACTGTCACCCATCTCCTTCTGGAATGTGCCTTTGCAAAGGAAATCTGAAGGAAGATGCAGAGGGCTTTTTGCGTCAAGGTTTGTCCCGAGCAGCAACATGGGACAGAAGTCTGTGCTCTACCGCCTGTTCTCTGGGATGCACACTGAGACAAGACGTTAACTGAGCCTTGAGAACCATCAACTCGATGAAAGGCACCAGGGCCAAACAAGCGGTTAGGCCAGCACTCTATTCGCCACTTTAAGCATGCACTCTCTGAATCACTGGTGCACACTGGCAGCAGTGGGAACCATCCACAAGGTGCATGTGCAGCAAGATCGCCAAAAGTCCCTTGACAGCCTCTTCCAAACCTGACACCTCCCTCACACAGAAAGACAAGGGCAGCAGAGAGATGGGAACCCCGCCGCCTACAAGCTCCCCTCCAAGCCGCTCATCATCCTGACTTGGAAAAACATCATCGCCATCCTGTCGCTGTCATTGGGACAAAATCCTGGAACTCCTTCCCTAACAGCATTGTGGGTCTACCCACAGTAAGTAGACTGCAGCAGGTCAGCACCAACTTGTGTCTTTAAGGGCAACTAGGGATGGGCAAAAATGGCTGACATTGCCAGTGTCATTCACATTCAAAACATACATAAGTATTAAGGTTACAGCCCACAGAATCAGAGGTTTAATTTTTAAAAAAACCTGCAGACTGTAAATAATAAGAAATTCGTTAGTACATAGTCCCGTTGTTTGTTTGTTGAACACACTGATATCAAATCCTGTTGCCTCCCTTTAAAACTAACGGTTCCAAATCCTACTTTCTCCCTTTACCCTATCAGCCTTAAACCCTGAGATTTCCCGGTAAATTTCGGAATGCTTCATTTAAACAGTGGGGAGTAACTATGAGAAACCTCTCTGCACGCTGATTCCCTTGCTTCCCGTTGTATCCCAAATCTGGTCTCCGCAGAGCTGGGAGTTTACCACGTTCAAGTGCATTGGGCTGAGACCCAGAGGCTCGCTTGCAAACTGTAAGCCGAACGGGTCAAAGTCGGGCGGTTAAACGTTATCCCCGTTCGCAAGGGGCGAGCGAGTTAAGTTGTCCTCTTGCTCGGGAACTTACCAAAGTCCGAGTGCAGGTCTCTGCTGAAGCCGCACAGCATGGTTGATCAGCAACTTGTCTAAGGCTCCGGGCTAGCGGTTCCGCACACCCACTGTGACAGGCAGAGTCAGCTCTCTCTCTCTCTCTCTCTCGCTCCCGGGGACACGGTCTGGTTGGGGCGGGGTGGGGGGGGGGGGACACCACCTTATCTCCAACCTCCCCCAGATAAACCAAAGCCACTTCCGCGCGTATTATCACAGCAGCACCGCATGACATTTCATTTTCAGGACAGCGTGCAGAAAGGGTTAAAAAAAATCACGATACATCACTGCTCCCCCCAACCCTCATCTCTCGTACGAGGCCAATGGGGCTTCAACAGCCAAACGTTATCACGCCCCCAAGAGCGACAGGCCGGTCATTTCAGCCCCAATTGGCGCACGACTCTCTCTGTTTCCATCTTTCCTCCAGCAGGCTGGGTTCAGAGCTCCCTGCTATCCTGCCCTCACACAGCAGTGCCTCTGCTGCTTGAGACAGTGTTCCCCAGGCAGCCAGCTCCCTCTCTCGGCAGCTAACTGCAGGCCCCCCTCTCTGCATTGTGGAGATGAACGGTGGCGAGTCCTGTTTCCGTACATGCATGCATGCAGGCCGCCGGGACGTGACTCCTGCTAAATTCCAACCGCTTTTCCAGGCTTGTCTTCTTTCCCTTCTCTGATCCACCGTTCCTCCATCTCCCTCCGCTAGCCCCCAGACTAGCAATAGAAAGCTTAGACTGATATCCCACCCCCAAAAAACACACACACACAGCAGATTGCTAACATGAGTGTATCCCAGTCGCCAATCCAGGCAAAATATCTCAGCGCCGGGCCTTTCGTTTGCTTTTCCCCTCTCTGCATTGGAACCACAGGATTGCTGGAAACAGGGTTGGGACGGTTTAGTTGACATACCCTTTGCACCGTTTCCGTGACCACCCCCCCCCCCCCCGCAACGTGTTCCTCCCCTCAGTGCTGCTTCTGGTAAAACAGGCACGGAGAAATGTGTCAGAGATAATGGGAACTGCAGATGCTGGAGATTCCAAGATAATAAAATGTGAGGCTGGATGAACACAGCAGGCCAAGCAGCATCTCAGGAGCACAAAAGCTGACGTTTCGGGCCTAGACCCTTCATCAGAGAGGGGGATGGAGGGAGGGAACTGGAATAAATAGGGAGAGAGGGGGAGGCGTACCGAAGATGGAGAGTTACAAGAGAGTTGCAATGGGAGAGAGATTCCCTGAGGTTGGTCCGGAGGGAGGAGGGTAACTTCTTCAGGTTAGGCATCCCTGGAAGAGGCTTCGCAGTGAGGTTAAAATAGTATCAGAGATAATGGGAACTGCAGATGCTGGAGATTCCAAGATAATAAAATGTGAGGCTGGATGAACACAGCAGGCCAAGCAGCATCTCAGGAGCACAAAAGCTGACGTTTCGGGCCTAGACCCTTCATCAGAGAGGGGGATGGAGGGAGGGAACTGGAATAAATAGGGAGAGAGGGGGAGGCGTACCGAAGATGGAGAGTTACAAGAGAGTTGCAATGGGAGAGAGATTCCCTGAGGTTAGTGTGCTCGAAAAGAGCGAAAACCAACGTTCGTTGCTGTAGCGCCGCCCGCCGCCAAGGAAGCTGTTTTGAAGTGCGTTTATGGCAATAGATTAAGGACTCGCAGCACACAAGATTTCTCTGGCACGGAAAGCAGCTGAAGCCAAACCATTGAACGTGGGGTTCAGTGGTTAGCACTGCAGCCTCACAGGGTCAGGGACCCGGGTTCAATTCCACCTCGGACAACTGTCTGTGCAGAGTTTGCACGTTCACCCCGCGTCTGCGTGGGTTTCCTCTGGGTGCTCCGGTTTCCTCCCTCAGTCCAAAGATGTGCAGGCTAGGTGGATCAGCCATGCTAAATTGCCCGCAGTGTTCAGGGGTGTGTGGGTTATAGGGGGATGGGTCTGGGTGGGATGCTTCAAGGGGCGGTGTGGACTGGTTGAGCCGAAGGGCCTGTTTCCACACTGTAGGGAATCTAATGGTTATAGAGTCGTACAGATTGGAAACCAGACCCTTTGGTCCAAATCGTCCAAGATGACCAAATATCCTACATTAATCTACTCCCATTTGCTGTTCTTAGGGCTAACAGGATCGAAGAGTGAAAGTGATAACAGGTTATGCTGAGTTAGATAATCAGACATCCATTATAATGAAGGGCTGAGCAGACTCAAAGGGCTGAATGGCCTACTCCTGCTCCAATATTTCCACGTTTCTAAGCTCCCACAAACAGCAACATAATCATGGTCGCACAGTCGACTTCAGTGGTGTTGATTGAGGGTATAATTATTAAAATTATGCTGCTGTTCTTTAAAAGAATGCCTTAGGATCTTCCATCCTGATCCCATAGGGCAGGCGAGGGTTCTCTCATCCAGTACCTAGTACCTAGCAGTGTGACGTGCCCTCAGTACTACACAACAGTGGGCCCAGTCAGACCCAGTATGTCGTCACATCTCTGCAGTCTGTTTTCTCAGTTGGAAGGAAAAAGATCCTGTGTTATCTCTTTAAAAAGCAGAAATCTTCACCCTCATCTTTTGACCAATATTTATCCATCAAGTAACACCATTAAAACAAGATTATCTGGTCATACAATCATTCCTGTTTTTGGGGATCTTGCTGTGTCTCTAGAAAGTCTCCATTTATAAGGTTGCCTTATATTTCCTTTCTTCTGAGATATTTTCACACACATCTTGGGAAGGAAAGTGTTGCTTGATACCTGAGATAGGCTGTATCGCACCCCTACACCGCATCTCCTTACAATCTCTCATGTACATTGGAGACATAGGATGCCCATTCTGAGCTCACTCATGATCAGAAACACAAACCTTTTTGTCACCAAGACAGACTCCACCCATTCATTCAGCTGCCTTGCCCCATTTCCTCATAAAACCACACATTCCCAGCGCCCCTGCCCTGTCAATCCTCAGTCTCTTCTATATTCACTTTCGTTTCTTTTCCACACCTGTGTCATCTCCCTTAACAGATGTTTTCCAATTGCCTGTTCAGACCTCTGAGGAGACGGGACTTTGAACCTGGATCTCCTGGCTCAGAGGTGTGGACGCTATCAGTGCGCTGCAGGAGCCCCTCTCATTTCCCTCAGCAGCACTCCTGCTAAAATACAGAGCCCCTGACTTAACTTGCTGCCTCCTCATGCTAGCTGATACTGTGAATGACCGGTTCTGCTCAGTTATTGATTGTGCTTTGCCAGTGCAAAAACCCCAACTTCTGCCTCAAGAAGATACAGCCTAGACAACTCTATCCCTGCAAACAGCTTTGTCCAAGCCCTTGAACTTGTTATCACCTTGCAACTCTGTGCCCATGCACATCCCTGTCCACATCAATGCCGCGGTAGAGATAGTGGACAGTGCCAAGTTTCTGGGAGTAATGATCACCAACAACCTGGCCTGGACCGTACGCCTCAACATGACAGTCAACAAACCACAAACAATATCTTCACTTCCTCAGGAGGCTAAGGAAATTCAGACTGTCCACAAAAACTCTTACCAATTTTTATAGATGCACCATAGAAAGCATCCTATATGCATGCGTCACAGCATGGTTTGGTAACAGCTCTTCCTAAGACTGCAAGAAAGTGCAGAGAGTGGTGAACACAGCCTAGTCCATCATACAAACCAGCCTTCCATCCACAGACTCCATTTGCACTTCCTGCTGTCTTGGGAACGCAACTAACAAAAAGTCAAAGACCCCTCCCACCCCGGTTAATGTCTCTTCCGTCCTCTCCCTTCGGGCAGAAGATATAAACGTTTCAATACACATACGAACAGATTCAAGAACAGCTTCTTCCCTGCTGTTATCAGACTTTTAAATGGACCTCTCAAATGTTAATTCCGATCTCCCTCTCTGCACCTTCTCTGTGGCTGTAACACTAGATTCTGCACTCTATTGTGCGACCTTGACGCACTTTGTATGGCATGTTCAGTCTGTATAGCAAACAAAACAACACTTTTCACTGTATCTTGGTACACGTGCCAATAGCCAATCAATCAATCCGGGTTCCTGCAACCCAATAGTACCAACAGGGAAGGACCAGTTAAAAAAAAGTGTGGTGATTGTAACGAGGCTAGCCTAATGGACCTCATAGAATGGGACTGTTAATCTGGTCCAATCAGGGAGCCCTGGCTGATAGATATGAACAGGGATGTCAGAGCTTCTGTTCTCTCTGAGAGCTGGCTCTGAGGGAGATGGATCAGTATCAAGGACTCTCCAAGTGTAAATAACAGGTGACTTAACAACAGAATGTCATCCTCTGTGGAGGTATTTCAGTAAAACTTGGAAATGAAGGTACTTTATGTGCTGGAGCTCTATTTTGAGGTAGACTACATGAGACATACAGTTTTGCTCCTCTTACTTGAGGAGGGATGCAGTTGCATTGGAAGCAGTTCAGAGGAGGTTCACTCCATTAATTCCAGAGATGAGGGGGGTTTTCTTCTGAATAGAGACTGAGCTTAGAAGAGTGAGAAAGTATTGAATTGAGGTTTATAAGATGCTAAAGGGGATTGACAAAGTTGACATAGAAAGGATGATTGTTTCTCTTGCAGGGCAATCTGGAATGAGAGGTCATAGTTTCGAGCTAAGGGGTAGCAGATGTTAAACAGAGGTGAGAAGGAGCTCTCAAAAGTCGCAAATGTGTGGATTTCACTACCCCAGAGTGCAGTCAATACTGGGACACTGAATTGATTTAAGGAGGAGATAGACAAATTTTGAATTAATAGTGGGTTAAAGGATAACAGAGAGCAGGTAGGAAAGGTGATGAGATAACAAAGTGTGAAGCTGGATGAACGCAGCAGGCCAAGCAACATCTCAGGAGCACAAAAGCTGATGTTTTGGGCCGAGACCCTTCATCAGAAAGGTGATGAGGTCAGCTGTAATCATTTCGAAGGGCGGAACAGGCTCATGGGGCTGAATGGCCTGCTCCTGCTCCAAGTCCTTCTGTCACATCTTTCACAAGTGTTCTTGTTCTTCCTTCTGGTTACGGCTTCCCTCCCTCCTCACCACAGCCTGCATCCTTGGTGTTACAGATCAAAGCTCATTTGTTTGCTCTCTTTCCACATGGGTAGCTCAAGGTGGGGTCACAGGTGGGCAAGTCAACAGCAGGGCCAGGTGGCTTGTAGCAGCCCAATGGCAAATGGCAAGATTGCCAACCCCACCCACAGAGAGGGAAGAGTAATCCAGGAGGTTGGCTCTCAATGGATGGATACATGGATGAGTGAAGCTTTTATACCTCACACAGCACTGCTCAGCCTGCCAGGTCAGATTCCTCAACAGCTCAGCTCTGCTCAATAGTGCCACTTCAGTACAAAATCAGCTATTTGAAGAACAACTGGCTAAAATTAAAACCTTGGCTTTAAGGAGAGAGATTCAGAGCAGAGGATAGCAACTGATGAGACAGCTTTTTAGAGTGGCCCAATGAGATAGATGAGCAATAGGCCCAGGTCATTAATCGCTAACAGCAATCAGATGTACAGAGTGGAAAGAACAACCTTCAGGTTGTCTCTCGCTGGCTGCCCAGCATAAATTCTTTCTTGAATTCCTTTCAGCTGTTCGCAGCACATGCAAGTTGAAATTGCCTCCTGCTAGTTGTTCCTACAGGCTGCTAAAATACACACCTCAGTCCGAAAGCTTGGTTGTCCTCTCTGTCCTTACATAAACTCTTCAATTTGCATGAAACTGCTCAAACTATTCCATTCACTTCAAACATCCAAGGTGACTGACATCCAGGGCATGCTCCTGACTTTGACTGACAGCTTCATTTGCAATGAAGTCACAATGCAGCTATTATTAAAATTGGCACATATTGCTTGTACTCCTTTTACATTGTTTATTCACAGGATGTTGGTGTCAATGGCTAGGTCAGCATTTATTGCCCATGACGTAGTTAAGTGTTGACCACATTGTTAGGGATCTGAAGTCACAATTAGACCAGGTAATGATGGCGGAATTTTTTTGCTTAAAGTATATTAGTGACCCAAATGGGTGATAAATGACAGTGGTGAAATGGGTTGCCAGTAGGCCAGCTGTTTAACTCTGGATTTTTATTGAATTTAAGTTTTCCCATCTACCATGGGGTCGATGAACACGCGTGCCCAGAACACTAGCCTGGAGTATCATTAGAGCGATGTTACCACAAACCCACCAAAAATTCTGTTATGATCCCAGCTGCTGGTAACACGAGACAAGTCAGATCTCAGAGTGAAACCTGGTTTGCTTGACTGTAAGTTTTGTTTTTCTAATTTGTTTATCATGGTGGTCAGTCACTGAACATTTTCACTGTCCCCCTACCAAAGCACTTCCAACAATGTACTTTAAGAATGAATTGAAACAGTCTTGTTACAAATAAATATCCACCCTTCATGATCTCAACAACAATGTTACAGATACTGAAACTTTAATGAAGGGTTACCCAGTTTCCACTTAAAGTTTCTTGGTGAATTGGGACAGTTGTACTTGGCGTTTTTCCAGAAACTCTGCATTAATTTGATGTCAGCCTCTTTCATGAATATCTTGTCATAAGAGCCTTCAATATACTGCTAACTCAGCTCACTTATCGCTTAACATGGATTCCTTGAACTTCTCTTTTACAGCCTCCTGTTACTGGAGCTTATTGACTACTTAGTGATTACTTATTTATTGATGTTACACCACTCGGGATTTCTTTACTCCTGCCCTGATTGTTCTGGAGACTGCTAAACTGCACTGTTGTCCATACAGGCTTTCTTTCCTGGAACAACCTGTTCCTTTCTGAAATAAAACTGCACACTCACTGATCTTTTGTATGATTCTCACTTTCTAAAGGTATAACAGTTAGCATCGCTGATGCCTTGTGTCCTATTTGACCTTGTTGCTAGGTAGCAGCCCAGACTTTCACCTCTGCTATTCTTGCTTTCTAAAGCACCTGAACTATTCATCACAAGGCTTTTTTTTAAAGTCCCATTTAAGTGCACATGAACACATTTCCAACCCTTTTGGCAATGCCCACAGAATTCAAAATATGAAGTGAAGCTAAAATAATGTTACTTTCCCCTTCATAATGCATAAAATTTAGAAATATAAATCAGACTTGAGATTATACACATTTTTATTCACTTTAGAACCCAAGTTTCCAAATAATAATTACAATGCCTCATGAACCTTCATCATATTTTACATTTTAAGCAGAAGGTTATGGGTTGAATAATTTAGATTCAAGCATTTGACTTAAGTTGATGTGTTAGTGCATTGTTTAAGGAATGCTACTTTATCACACAAAGCAATAGGCCAGCTTTTTAAATCTGGAGTTTTATCGAATTTAAGTTTCTCCATCTGCCATGGGGTCTATGAACCCATATAGCCAGAATATTGGCCTAGAGTACAGCAATATTAGCACTATTTTAAACTGCCTTCGATTTTGGGCTAATGGTGAAGATCCCATAGGATAATTAAAAGGAGTTGTCTTAGTCACTTTTTTTTCCTTCAACTCACATCACTAAAATTAAACAAGTTATTTAGCCCTTAATTTGAAGTCCATAAAATCATTAGTGTGTAAAACTGGGCAATGTGTAAATCAAATCTGTCCACTGAACAAGAAACAGCACAAAGTACAATGAATCTTTACTGGCATTCTTTTGGATCCTGGTTGGTGTGTACGGGAAACACCTTTTGGATCCTGGTTGGAGTGTATTGGAAACACCTTTTGGATCCTGGTTGGTGTGTACGGGAAACATCTTTTGGATCCTGGTTGGTGTGTACGGGAAACACCTTTTGGATCCTGGTTGGTGTGTAGGGGAAACACCTTTTGGATCCTGGTTGGAGTGTATGGGAAACACCTTTTGGATCCTGGTTGGTCTGTACGGGAAACACCTTTTGGATCCTGGTTGGTCTGTACGGGAAACATCTTTTGGATCCTGGTTGGTGTGTATGGGAAGCACCTTTTGGATCCTAGTTGGAGTGTATGGGAAACACCTTTTGGATCCTGGTTGGTGTGTACGGGAAGCACCTTTTGGATCCTAGTTGGTGTATATGGGAAATACCTTTTGGATCCTGGTTGGTGTAAATGGGAAACACCTTTGCTCCATATTGTCACTTGTGGGGTTTAATATAGCTGCAAGAAAGCTACCAGCACTGTCATTGGGTGCAGAGTGAATGATGGGGGGATACAGGGATCAGTTGGTGTAGGCCTCAATGACCACGAAGCATAGATTTAATGTAAGGGGCAGGAGGCTTAGGCACAATGTGAAAGAAAGGTTTTTCACCCAGAGGGTGGTGGGAATCTGGAACTCACTGCCTGTATGGGTGGTACAGGCTGAAACCCATCTAAGAAACATTTAAGAAATATTTAGATGTGCACCTGCATTGCCAAGATGTAGAGGCTATGGGCCAAGTACCGGACAATTGGGATTAGAACAGATATGTGTTTTTTTGATGGGCACAGATACAATGAGTTGACGGGCCTTTTTCTGTCTGTAGATCTCTACAATTCTATGACCATACACATGGCCAAATATGACAAGATCAGCCAATAAAGATTTGTCAAATGTCTCATACCTAGTTGAACTCTTTAGCACATTTTTAATCCCCTAAACAATGGATCATTTATTGATGTTACACACATTGATTTCTAGAAGGCATTTGAGAAGTTCCACATGGGAGATTAACTGAAAACCACATGGAATTGAAGAAAGCGTTTTGAGGTTGAAAATTGGTCAGAAGGTATTAGATGGAAAATGGGAGTCATCTGTTTGATTTGGTGATATTCATAGGGGATCTTTACATGGGCCTCAACTTTGCACCATATTCATGAATGCTGTGGATGAGGAAATATGGAGTCGTGTATTCAAGTTTCCAAATAGCAATGAGCTAAGAAGGGCAATAACTAACGCATCTCCAGCATCTGCAGTTCCCATTATCTCCAATAACTAACGCAGATGGGAGCAAGATGTGTCAGTGGGGGAACACACACGAGTTAAATGAATGAGCGTACCTGTGTCAAATGGAGTTGACCATGGAACCAAAAGAGATAAACTGACGTATTTTCTCAATGTAGTTGAGCAAAGATATTTACATGCTAACGTCTACGCATCATTAAAAGTCAATGGCCAGCTTGGAAAAGCTATCAAAAAATGCTGCAATTTTTTTTCCAAGTCAACTAGAATAGAAAGGGAGGATAAGAACAACTCTTAAAATCCCTGGAGCAGCCTATCAAGTCCACAGCCACCCTCCAAGTGACACACCCCCCTCTTTATTCCTGTAACACTGCATATCCCGTGGCTAATCTATGTATCCCTAGACACAGCAGGCAATTTAGCATGGCTAATCCACCATCTCTGGGCTGTGGGGGGGAAGCCCGTGCAGACATGTGCAAAACTCCACACCTGAGGCTGGAAATGAATCCAGATCCCAGGCACTGTGAGGCTGCAGTGCTGAGAACTAAACCACCGTGCCAACACAGCTGGAGAAAGCTCTCAACTGGGAGTAATGATTTCAATTTTGAGCACCACAGCTCAGGAAGGATTTTATTTTTGTCTGGGAGGGCTGGCTCGCAGTGCATAGTCACCAGAATTGAAACAAAAGACGGGGATTAAAGGCTTACAATTTAAGTACCACTTGTACAAACTTTGTTTGTATTTCTGGGTTTTGATGGGTGACCTGATTGGTGTTTAAAATGTCAAAAGGAATTTGATAATACAGGTGCAGAGAAAGCATTCCCTGGCAATGGGGAATTCAAAACCAAAGGGAGAGAATGATAAATTAGAGGTAGGTATTTCTCTGAGCAAAAGTAGGGAAACACTTTTTCACACCAGACTTGCAGAATCTGGAAGTCTATTTCAGAAAAGGGTGTGGGTGCTGAGACAGTGATGGCTTTCAAAACTGAGACTAGAACATAGAACATAGAACAGTACAGCACAGGACAGGCCCTTCAGCCCACAATGTTGTGCCGACCATTGATCCTCATGTATGCACCCTCAAATTTCTGTGACCATATGCATGTCCAGCAGTCTCTTAAATGACCCCAACGACCCTGCTTCCACAACTGCTGCTGGCAACGCATTCCATGCTCTCACAACTCTCTGCGTAAAGAACCCGCCTCTGACATCCCCTCTATACTTTCCTCCAACCAGCTTAAAACTATGGCCCCTCGTGTTAGCCATTTCTGCCCTGGGAAATAGTCTCTGGCTATCGACTCTATCTATGCCCCTCACTATCTTGTATACCTCAATTAGGTCCCCTCTCCTCCTCCTTTTCTTCAATGAAAAGAGACCGAGCTCAGTCAACCTCTCTTCATAAGATAAGCCCTCCAGTCCAGGCAGCATCCTGGTAAACCTCCTCTGAACCCTCTCCAAAGCATCCACATCTTTCCTATAATAGGGCGCCCAGAACTGGACGCAGTATTCCAAGTGCGGTCTAACCAAAGTTTTATAGAGCCTGCAACAAGATCTCACGACTCTTAAACTCAATCCCCCTGTTAATGAAAGCCAAAACACCATATGCTTTCTTAACAACCCTGTCCACTTGGGTGGCCATTTTAAGAGATCTATGTATCTGCACACCAAGATCCCTCTGTTCCTCCACGCTGCCAAGAATCCTATCCTAACTGGTTAGGAGACTGATTAGTTTCAACTGAGCAAGGGTACTGGCCATTGAAAAATGGAGATACAGGTCATCCAATAGAATGCTGGTAGAGCTGTCTTGTGGTGCAGTGGTTGCGTTGCTACCTCTGAACAGTCAAGTCCCAGGTTCAAGTCCCACTTGCTCCCTAGGAGTCTAGAAACATCACTGAAGGGGTCGATTCCCCAAGTGTGGGAAATATTGAAGTTTCTTTCTTTGACAGCTTGCTTCAATAAATTCTGCATCTTTACCAGGAAATAAATTGAGAGTTGCTGTGCGTAATTTCTCAGAGTAGGGCAGTGGAGGATAATTTCTGATCATCCAGCTCAGAGATGTCACGACATATCTCTAAAACAGATAGCTCATAAATCAAGGCCTCCTAGCCCAGGGATAGAGACACTATCACTGCACCACAAGAGCACCAAGGTTAACATTAGATCACCATCTGTCACCGGGCTATGTTTAGGCAAATAAGGTATTGTACTTCAAGTGTACCGAACATCCGTTCCTGCCTGAAGTTGTGTATAATGTAGTTAACACATTGTAAGTTGTGTCTTTTTAACAGACAGTAATGGTAATGCAGATTCATTAGTGGCATTTCCTGCGTTAATGATTACATGTTACCCCATCTGCTGTGTCCAGCCCACTCATGATTCTGAAAATCTATATCAGAACTCCTCTCAGCATTCTTCACTCCAAGGAGAACAGTCCCTGCTACTTCAATCTACCCTCATAACTGAAGTTTCTCATTCTTGGACCATTCTTGTAAACTCATTCTGCACTATGTCCAATGCTTTCACATCTTTCCCGTAATGTGGCATTCACAACTGTACACAATACTCCAGCTGAGTTCTAACAAGTGTCTTGTACTAATTTAACACGACATCCTTGTAGGCTGAGACGTGAGCGAATAGGCAGAGAAGAAGCCTAAAGACAGAGAGATATGAAAAGGGTAGGTAGATGATTAATATTAGGCCCAGGGCAGAAGAGAAGCTGAGTAAATGATAATGCTAAGAATAGGACAGAGTGGGTTGGCTGGGCTGAAAACAACCAATGTCACATCAGGAGCAGGGTGGCGGTGGGGGCGATGGGTAAAAAACACGGACGTGGTCAGGCTCTAAAGTTAGTGAACTCAATGTTGAGTGTCTTGGAGGCTTCAAGGTTCCCAAGCAAAACATGGGATGCCTACCCATCCTCCACATCATAACTCAGATCATTAACATTTCTCAGGAAAAGCAAAGGTCCTTGGGGAGCCTTGGGGAACTCCACACTCCAGCTTGAAAAATAGCCACTGACCATTACTCTCTGTTTTCTACCATTCAGCTAATTTTGTATCCATGTAGTTACTGTGCTTTTTATACCATGTGTTGTAACTTTTCTCACATCTTTTTGTGGCGTTGTGTCAGATGCCTTCTGGAAATCCATGTATACCACATCAACAGCGTTATCCTCATCAAACCCTTTCTGTTTTTGTTATATTTCAGAGCAATGCAGCTTCTGGGAGTGCTACGCATACTTACGAGAGTTGCAAAAAAAAGCAAATTTTCCGTACTAATGCTCACAGATCAGCTTTTAGCAGCTCCTGTCAGGTTTGTTGACCGTCTTCTGAGCTCACACTAGGTTTAACCAATCAAGCAATGTGTGTATAGATCAGTGACCAGACTCACATAATCAAACATGAAATAGTTGAATGATACAACCCAAACACAGCGCCTGGATATTTTTACAGCACGCTTCCCCACACCCCCATTCCTGCTTCCACAGGGCCAAAAAAATTCCGCCCTCCAACTCCATGCAAAAATGTGCCAGGCAACTAAGCTTTTAGAAATCACAAGCTTATCAGTGTCAGTAGTGCAGTGGTTATCGCATTCACCTAATCCGCGAAAGGTTCCCAGTGTGAAACCAAGCAGAAACAGCAGCCTGCTTTCATTGGGGTGCTTCAGTGGTTAGCACTGCAGCCTCACAGCGACAGGGACCGGGGTTGGATTCCACCCTCGGGCGACTGTCTGTGTAGAGTTTGCACATTCTCCTTGTGCCTGCGTGGGTTTCCTCCGGGTGCTCCGGTTTCCTCCCACAGTCCAAAGATGTGCAGGCTAGGTGGATTAGCTATGCTAAATTATCCATAGTGCCTAGGGATGCTGTTCAGAGGGGCGATGTGGACCTGTTGGGCTGAATGGCCTGTTTCCACACTGAAAGGATGATAGCTGACCTAGCCATGAGCTCTCTATTATGATCCTGAGTCCACAATCAAACCTATCCATCCTTAGAGAGATGTTTCCTTAGCCCATACCTTGCTATGAAAGCCATGGAAGCTGCCATAAATTGTTCAGCTAAATGGGAACCAAAGTTTGTTGCTAAGCTGTGTAAAGAATTACAAAGAAAAGCTCTAAATAGTTGGTTTTAAGGAGCAAAAAGAAGTAGAAACAGACAGAAAGGGATGGAGAGAGAGAAATAGAAAGACTTAGGAAGTGGAGTTTCAGAACTTAAGCATGAAAAAAACCAAAGCCACAGTTGCCATGGTACTGATGTAAGGACAGCCTCCCATTATTTAAGAATAGAGTAAATGGATGATTGAAGAAAAATGGGAGCAAGTGATATGGGAAGGAACATGGAATTGGGTGAATTGTTCATGTGGAGGGAAATACAAATGTGACTGGTGAGGCCTCATGGCTTATTGAAGTGTTGCGATTTCTGTGCAATTCTTAATCAATCAGTTCAGGCACAAGCACAATTCTGGAGCACATGGGATTGACCCAGATCTTCTAGCTCAGAGTTAGGGATACTACACCACTTCACAAGAGCCCTTCCTGTGTGATTCGATGCAGATTCAGAACCAGGTCACAATGGGCTAGTTCTAGCTGAAGAAATAGCTGCATGTTAATGACATATGGTGTTGTCAATGTGCAAATCAGCTGGCAAATTCAGGGGATTATGGGATACGCTATTAATTTACAAACTTACAGGAGTTCTTGGTGATCTAAACAGCTCAGCTGTTGTCTTTACACATGGCATCTGGCCCATAGCTTCCTCCTTTATAGCTTGGAACTTGTCGGATATTGTACATTGGTTGATCATTAAACCTGGTGCAGAGAGCTACAGGAGGCTGTTACCAGCATTAGATCCCTCTTAAATGATTAATTGTTACTAACTATGAGTCAAGATCTGTAGCCCAGAAAATGGTAATTTACATTATGGAGATTCATTCCTTTTGGTAATAGATTGTTGTTGAAGGTCTTAAAAATGTTAGATTTTGTCTTACTTTTCTGTTCTCTCTCTCTTTCTTCTTTCAGTCTTAATTTAATCTTTCTCTCTTTACTTCTTTCCCTATACCTGATTGGATTCTAGTTTAGAGATGATGGGAACTGCAGATGCTGGAGAATTCCAAGACAATGAAATGTGAGGCTGGATGAACACAGCAGGCCAAGCAGCATCTCAGGAGCACAAAAGCTGACATTTCGGGCCGAGACCCTTCATCAGAGAGGGGGATGGGGAGAGGGAACTGGAATAAATAGGGAGAGAGGGGGAGGCGGACCGAAGATGGAGAGTAAAGAAGATAGGTGGAGAGAGTATAGGTGGGGAGGTAGGGAGGGGATAGGTCAGTCCAGGGAAGACGGACAGGTCAAGGAGGTGGGATGAGGTTAGTAGGTAGGAGATGGAGGTGCGGCTTGGGGTGGGAGGAAGGGATGGGTGAGAGGAAGAACCGGTTAGGGAGGCAGAGACAGGCTGGACTGGTTTTGGGATGCAGTGGGTGGGGGGGAAGAGCTGGGCTGGTTGTGTGGTGCAGTGGGGGGAGGGGACGAACTGGGCTGGTTTAGGGATGCAGTAGGGGAAGGGGAGATTTTGAAACTGGTGAAGTCCACATTGATACCATTGGGCTGCAGGGTTCCCAGGCGGAATATGAGTTGCTGTTCCTGCAACCTTCGGGTGGCATCATTGTGGCACTGCAGGAGGCCCATGATGGACAATGTCATCTAGAGAACGGGAGGGGGAGTGGAAATGGTTTGCGACTGGGAGGTGCAGTTGTTTGTAGCGAACTGAGCGGAGGTGTTCTGCAAAGCGGTCCCCAAGCCTCCGCTTGGTTTCCCCAATGTAGAGGAAGCCGCACCTGGTACAGTGGATGCAGTATACCACATTGGCAGATGTGCAGGTGAACCTCTGCTTGATGTGGAATGTCATCTTGGGGCCTGGGATGGGGGTGAGGGAGGAGGTGTGGGGGCAAGTGTAGCATTTCCTGCGGTTGCAGGGGAAGGTGCCGGGTGTGGTGGGGTTGGAGAGTAGTGTGGAGCGAACAAGGGAGTAACGGAGAGAGTGGTCTCTCCGGAAAGCAGACAGGGGTGGGGATGGAAAAATGTCTTGGGTGGTGGGGTAGGATTGTAAATGGCGGAAGTGTAGGACGGTAATGCGTTGTATCCGGAGGTTGGTGGGGTGGTGTGTGAGAACGAGGGGGATCCTCTTGGGGCGGTCACACCCGGCACCTTCCCCTGCAACCGCAGGAAATGCTACACTTGTCCCCACACCTCCTCCCTCACCCCCATCCCAGGCCCCAAGATGACATTCCACATCAAGCAGAGGTTCTTGCTACTTTGTGCCAATGAGCCTATGGCTGAGTCTCGCTGTGCTTATATCGCACCAGTGGGGTCTCTTCGAAAGGTCATTAGTAGCTGTGAAGTGTGTGTATTTTGGTGTCTTGGTGTGGTGACTGTTACTACACAAGTGCAAGTTGTTTCTGTCTTCAACTTTTGATCAGCAGAAGCGACTGATCCTTGTTTGTATGCTGATATTAAGGAACCATGGCACTGTGAATGAAACTTTCGTCTTCAGCTCAGCAGCGGATTATATTGATTCCCTCCAAATTGCATGGGTTAGAATCCCCACCCCCAGTTCCGATAGTAACGTGCCCCGTGAATAATCCCGACACTAAAATCAGCCATTCGAAGACCGGCACTTTAAGCAGCAGGGTGCAAATTATACACAAGGCAAAATACTGCACATGCAAATCTGAAATGTAAACAGTACATGATATAAAATAGAGTCAACAGTCTGTGGAAAAAAATAGCGATCCAGTCAGTGATCGTTCATCAAAACTGGAAAATATTACAGCTGTGAAGGAAATAAAGGGAGAGTCAGGACAAGGCATAAGTGATTTCAATGGGAAAAGGTAATGCTAATGGTGCCCTCACAGTTAATCCTTTGGTCAGCATTCCAACCCTCCCCAAGCAAGGGACCTTTCTCCGGAGTTCCCACTCCCACTGCTCCATCTTAATATTAGCCACTTCTGTGTCCTTTCATTGAGAACTGCCTGACCATCTCAAAGTCCTGATCTCCCTCTGACAGCACATTGACATTGATGCTGATGCTGTTTGGTAAATCAACCTTGACTTGAAGGAAGCTGAAAGCCAACTCTCCGATGCTTTCTCCTGCATGCCTCCAGACTGAGATGCGACTGCCCACTGTCATGCCATTATTCCCCCAAGATCTACTGACCACATCCCCTCTGGAGAGTTTCACCCCCAAAGCCTCAAATGTCAAACCCCTCTCCGAACCCTCACAGGCTGCTTCTGCCTTCTTCCCAAGATCCAGAGCAGGACTTCCTTAGAAAATCCATTGTTTCCAGGGATTAGTCTATTGCAACTCTATTCATTCTCACTGCATCCACTGTACCCAGTGTGGCTTCCTCTACATTGGCGAAACCAAGCGGAGGCTTGGGGACCGCTTTGCAGAACACCTCCACTTGGTTCGCAATAAACAACTGCACCTCCCAGTCGCGAACCATTTCCACTCCCCCTCCCATTCTCTAGATGACATGTCCATCATGGGCCTCCTGCAGTGCCACAATGATGCCACCCGAAGGTTGCAGGAACAGCAACTCATATTCTGCCTGGGAACCCTGCAGCCCAATGGTATCAATGTGGACTTCACCAGTTTCAAAATATCCCCTTCCCCTACTGCATCCCTAAACCAGCCCAGTTCGTCCCCTCCCCCCACTGCACCACACAACCAGCCCAGCTCTTCCCCCCCACCCACTGCATCCCAAAACCAGTCCAACCTGTCTCTGCCTCCCTCACCGGTTCTTACTCTCACCCATCCCTTCCTCCCACCCCAAGCCGCACCCCCAGCTACCTACTAACCTCATCCCACCTCCTTGACCTGTCCGTCTTCCCTGGACTGACCTATCCCCCCGCTACCTCCCCACCTACACTCTCTCCACCTATCTTCTTTACTCTCCATCTTCGGTCCGCCTCCCCATCTCTCCCTATTTATTCCAGTTCCCTCTCCCCATCCCCCTCTCTGATGAAGGGTCTAGGCCCGAAACGTCAGCTTTTGTGCTCCTGAGATGCTGCTTGGCCTGCTGTGTTCATCCAGCCTCACATTTTATTATCTTGGATTCTAGTTTACCCTCTTTCTCTGACATTTATTTTGCAATACTTAAATTTTGCTGGCTAAGAAGATTTATTGCCAGTCCCAGTGTTCACTCAGATACCAGATAGCCTGCTGCATTCACTGCCCTGTTATCAGCTCACATTTGCAACAAGTTACAGCATTAAAAATATTCCATGTTGAAGGCTTTGGAAGAATTTCTTGCAGGCATCTAACAGGGCAAGATGCCTCACTCCTGTCCAGTATAAAATAATCTAAAATCCTTTACAGGCTGAAAAGCTAATTACTTAAAACTTAAAATTACTCTTTTATCCAAATTGCCCATTCTCATTTTGCTTCAAGCCAATTACAGTTTGGAATCATTTAGAACTTCTGCTTATTTCTCATTTCTACAGCACTTTTCACGTAAAATTGCTTATGGTGCACTGGTAGTGTCTCTGCCACTGGGACAGGAGAACTGGGTTCAAGTCGCATCCTGCTCCAGAGCTATGTAATTACATCTCTGATAGTTTAGTTAGATAATATCAAGCACCTTTCACAATTACAGGATGTTTTGATGCACATTACAGCCAATTCAGTACTTCATAGAATCATAGGATTCCTACAGTGTGGAAGCAGGCCATTTAGCCCATTGAGTACACACTGACACCTCCTCACCTGAACAGCATCCCAAGCAGGCCCAACACTTAACCTATCCCTGCGGAATTTTACCGTGACCAATCTGCCTACCCTGCACACCTTTGGACAGTGAGAGAAACCTGGAGCACCGAGAGGAAACTCACACAGACACAGGGAGAATGTGCAAACTCCGCATAGACAGTCACCCTCGGCTGGAATTGAACCCATGACCCTGGCGGTGTGTGCCGACAGCGCTAACCACTGAGCCACTGCTTTTTGAAGCTTAGCCCATATCGTAATGTGGGAAAATTCACAGCCAATTCGCACAAAGCAAGCTTCCACAAACAGTAATTTGTAATGGCCTGTTAATTCGTTTTAGTGATGGCTGAGGGAGAACTCCCATGCGTTTTCTCCAACGATGCCATGGGATCGTTTACATCCACTCAAGAGGGCAGGGCAGAGTCATCCTTTAATAACTCATCCAAATGTCAGCACCTCTGACATTGCTGCACCTCCTCTGCAATGCACTGCAATGTCAATTTAAATTGTGTGCTGAAACGTCCAGAATGGAAGTCAGACCTTCTGACTCAAACTGAAAGTATATCTATTGAATCAAATTAAATCTATTTTGTTTAATTCCCAGCTTTCCTTGTCACAAACACCATAAAAGAAAGATACACAGTAAAATAAAGAATAATGGGAGAAAGAATACAGAGGGAGAGAAGAAGTTTGAAGAACAAAACAAACTTAAATTTCTGTTAATCTAGGCTCAACGCTTCACCCCCATGTGGCAATTCTGTCAGAACAAGCTTAAGGTAAAAGATGTCAACAATATTCATCACTGTCTTGGCAACATTATGGAAGCAAGCGGGTTTTGGAGACCAAATGCACACCAGAAGAGATGAAATTGTATACAGACCTCGCACGGTCTGAGTCCACATTTCCCTTGGGTCTGTAGATTGCCGTTACAGTGTTAGACAGCATTTTATTGAATTATTGGGTCATCACATCCTGGAGGACAGTGGGGATTAAGGTTGGGGCTAGTGGTCATCAACAGGAAACCCTAGCATTTCTTCAAACCGCCCTGAGCAGTTCTGAGCCTAGGTTCGACTCGACACATTCACCCCACTTCTCTCTCTGCAGATGCTGCTGGTGCTTCTGCAGCACTTTCAGTTTTCCTGTTCAGACTTCCCACATCTGCAGCATTTTGCTTTCACTTTAACATCACCTGAGGCAGGACTAGCAGTCCCAGCACAGACGTAGGCTCATCTAGTCTGAGTCCCTGAAGGTTTGCTGACCTGTATTAAATCTCTTTGAGCAGTCATTCATCCTGCAAAGATTTTCTTGCATCTCCAAAATCAACTAAAATAATTAAAATGAAAAAAAATACCCTTTTTTAAAACAAGCTTCCTGCCTTGGATTTGCTTTCTGAGATATTAACTGTGCGTTCCATGGGGATTCTAGGGGCTTCCTGGAGAGTTAGCAACCCCACATCGGCTAGGGAATGACTCTGGAATCCTCCTGTTCACTTCCAGATCTGCATATGCACCCATTATTTCTTCAGTACAGCAACATTATGAATTGGTTAAATGTAATTTACACACAAACAGACAGAGGCACACAGAAATGACCTGGGAGCAAATACTTGCCTAAGGTATTCCCACGTCCCTTAATGCAACAGCATTCCTGGTCAAAAGGGTCATTCCTGGCTGATGTCCGGCTGATATGCCTGTCCATTGTTCTAAATGTTCAGGCAGGAATTCTAAGCTCAGCCCATCCCCAGCAGTCGCCATCACACACTGAGTCATCGTTCTGCATCCTATTTGACTACTTCTAAATTCAAGTGTCAAAACGATGCTAAAAAGCCAGAAACCACATTAATATGCTGCAGTACATTTTTTGCATTTGTTGAAAAGAGCTCTCCACCAGTACTGGAGTAAATAAATTAATCCGGGTAAAAAAAAATAAAATGCTGTTGGTCCTCAACATGATCGCTACCAAATGACATCCATTTTCTCTTTATGTGCTGGGGTTACACTCTGTAAGTTCACCCTTTGAATTCGTTCTGCTATTCGATAGAGCTTTACTGTGATCTCTATTTCAACTCCATCGATTTGTCTTGGACCTATAATTTTTCACACCGTTACCTAGAGAAAAAAATCTACCAACTTCCAATTTGAAACCTTCAATTCATTCACTCCTGACCCCCCAGCAGGGTACAGCTGTTAGGGTTAAAGAGTTCCACAATTCTTTACACTATCTCTTTGTGTGACCAACTGATTCTGATGCCAGCTTGGATCAGTCTCATTCTACATGTAAGGACAATTCCCCTTTTTCTGGCCTCTGAATTTATCCTTTCAACTTGTTTAATTATCTTTAGTGTATCTATTAGATTTCCCTATACTGCAACTCACCAAAGATACATCCAACAGTACCTTTCTACGCCACAACCACTTCCATCCAGAAGGACAAGCAGATACCTGGGAACACACCACCTCCATGCTCCCCTCCAAGCCCCTGACTTGGAAATACTTTGCTGTTCCTTCACCGTTGCTGGGTCAAAATCCTGGAATTCCCTCCCTAATGGCACCCAACAGAGTGCTACTGTTCAAAGTGCCAGTCACCACCACCTTCTCAAGGGAAATAAATGCTGGTCTACCTGGTGATGTTCACATCCCATGAACAATTATAAAAATGAAACACTCAGTTCAAAGCAGAAGCCTAGACATAACCTATTTCTTTTAGACCTGGTGTAATTCTGCACTGCATTCACTTTAAGGTCCCTATGTCCTCAAACTGATCACAGTCCTTTCCCTGCAGCCTAAGCAGGGCTCCACAAGAGAGTAACACAAACTCTAATGCTTTGAGTAATAGATTCTCCTCAATCCTCACTAAGATACCTGCTTCTCCAGGTCCATGAATCTTGAACTAGACATAATAATATAAGGGGTTAACTATGATATGATTTGATTTGATTAGATTTATTGCTGTCACATGTACCCAAGTATAATGAAAAGTTTTGTTTTGCATGCAGAACAGGCAGAACACAACGTACAAAAATCATAGAGTGATAGAACAGAGTGAGGAATACAAAGCTGCAGCTGCAAAGAAGGTACGCAAAAAGCAAGATCAACATTAGATTTGAAATTTAAGAGGCCTATTCAGAATGGTGAAAACACGTGCTTGTTCCTGTTGGTGTGTGTGTTGAAGCTTTTGTATCTTCTGCCTGATGGAAAGGTCGGAAGAGATTATATCCAAGATGGGGAGGGGTCTTTGATGTTGGCTACCTTTCTGCAGCAACAAGAAATATAGGTGGAGTCGGTGGATGGGAGGTCGGCTTGTGTGATGGACTGGGCTGTGTTCATAACTCTCTATAGTTTCTTATGGTCCTGAGCAGAGCAGGTGCTGTACCAAGCTGTGATACATCCAGATAGAATGCTTTCTATAGAGCATCTGTGAACATTGGTGAGGGTCCATACAGAGATGCTGAATTTCCTTAGCCTCCTGAGGAAGAACAGGCATTGTTGTGCCTTCTTGATGTACTGATATGGCACAGTATACAACGTCACACTAAGGGTCGCAGTGTCACATGTTCTTTCTCTCTCTCCATTCGCACCACATGCCTTGTCTAATCCTCAGCTCAAACCTCTCTGACCTCCGAAGAGGCCCTACCTATAAACTCCAGCCATTGATCCTCTCCCCCCTCCCCTCTGTCCTCATCCCTGTCAGCCAGACTGTCCACTTGTCCGATTACCATGTGAGAAATGCCCTGGAGAGTGTTCACAAGGTCCTGCTGTTAGGTATAGGGGCACCTCCTTATGCCTGACCTTACTAGATACTTCCTCACCACCAGCCCACACAAGCCCCAACCTCGCCTCACATGTACCCTCTGTAAATGCCACAGTATCATAAACTTCTGTAAGAAGAAACTTTCCGGGCAAGATAATACATTGGAATTGGCGGATTTAAGGCACTGCATAAGGTTGACTTTTACAGCAACTTTTGTGTCCTTCAATACCACTCAGATGAGTTGGCAGCTCATGTGAAAGAACAGAAATTGCAGAGCAAAAGAAAGGCTTCAGCTCTTTGTGTTCTCTAACAAGTGTGTCATTGTTCCTGAGTCTCTCCCTCATCATTGGTGACTGAATGTGACTCACAATGGCCCACAAGTCACTGCACTGAAGAGTTCTGATGCTGAGACAGTGACGACCACGAATATAACAGTCAATGTGTTCTGTGCGCTGTCATGAGACAGGCTGATAAGGGTAGGTGACCTTGCCCTGTCACTGTATGTGAAACAAAATTGAGCGGAGGGTCCACTTCCTGCCATTAACCTTCATTAGAGAGGCATTTACATAGCAGATTGCTGCAGGCTCTTTATCAGGCCCGCTGAGCAACAGCCATTACATCCATTAGCAATAGGTAAAGCCTGTTATTACAGGCAGGCTGAGGGTGGGGGGTTATAGCAGTGATAGACTTTCTGACACTTCTTGCTAATGGGAAACAGCCATTGGAGCAGTCAGCAAGTGGTCTGCTCTAGCACAAAGGGTGAACAACCCACACTATTCTATCATTGTGCATTGCAAGGTTATTGATACAGCATTAAAGAGCTGCACACCTCAGTACATTTTTGCACTTCCCATCTCCTGTTGAAACCCTCATTGTCATGCAGATAGATCGGAACCCCAAAGTCCCTTGGATATTGTTAACTATTTATGCTATAATTTTTTTTGGTTTTATAAAGAAGGCCACTGCAGCTATAAAATGCAAATGCAGTCACTTCCTGGCAAAGTCGTGCATGTGATCCATGGAATGGTACACCTGAAAATGTTTCAGGAAAACTTCACACTGGGAGAGAAAAGTGACAGGAAGAGATAACGTGGGGCTCCAGTATCTCGTCCCCTCTCAGCAGGGAGCTAACAGTTGCACAAATTTTTTGTTTCTTGGCCTTACAGACGAAGGAGCTTCGAAACAGACTGAAACACCAGTCTGTGTGTGGACGTGTTAGCGGCCTGATGTGTTAGTGCGGGTGGACCAGTGAGGGTCACGGCAGCTTTGAGAACAACCAGTGTTCTTTAAACACTCTGCCGCACCGGAAAAGTAACGAGAAAAACTCAAGCTCACTCAGTGCAGCCAGTCAGCTACTGCCAAGAGGGACCAGTACAAGACTCTGAAGCCAAGAAGTTTGACATTAACTATTCAACCACCAATATCAGGGCGAACAGTAACATTCACTGCAACCGCCACAATGTTCAATTATCTGCACTTCCCAAATAATCCAAAGTCTGATCCATTTTGATTTGAATTGTTATCTTTTTGGACTTACCGTCTTAGTTCCAGGCTGTGTGTCTCAGCATTGTGTTCCTATTCTTGTATTTAGTAAATTCACAATTTTTGTTAATTCAGCACAACCTGGTTAAGTGCTTCTTTTAAAACAATTGCATTTGACTCCGGGAAAAAGGTTACTACAAGTGAAGTGGTATCAGAGATAATGGGAACTGCAGATGCTGGAGATTCCAAGATAATAAAATGTGAGGCTGGACGAACACAGCAGGCCAAGCAGCATCTCAGGAGCACAAAAGCTGACGTTTCGGGCCTAGACCCTTCATCAGAGATGAAGGGTCTAGGCCCGAAACGTCAGCTTTTGTGCTCCTGAGATGCTGCTTGGCCTGCTGTGTTCGTCCAGCCTCACATTTTACTACAAGTGAAGTGACCTTTTTTAAAATAAGCCTTGCTCTGACCAAACGAGTGGGTATGAGCACTCAAAACAGAAGCCATACGCAGAAACCTCCATGTAAAAATTAGAATTCCGACAATGTGGAAGCAGGCCATTCAGCTCATTGAGTCCACACTAACCCTCTGAAGGGCATCCCACGACTAACCCACTTAGTCTGCACACCCCTGGACATCTTAGCATGGCCAATCCACCCTAACCTGCATATGTTTGGACTGGGGGAGGAAACCTTGCCAGACATGGGGAGAATGTGCAAACTCCATCCAGAGAATTAGCCAAAGCTGGAAATAAACCCAGATCCCTAGCACAGTGAGGTAGCAGTGCTAACCACTGAGCTACCGTCTCACCCAATTCTCCTGAACGAGTATTAAAACTCCATCCACCTCCCAATAAGAATTGATCTTGAGGGATAGAAGGTAACTGAGTGTGGGCAGGATGCCACATGAGCTGATGATTGTGAGCTAGTCTCTATACATCTGTTCTAGTAGAAATGTGCCCTTAGTCATGCCTAACCAACCGGAAATGATAAAGATGGAGAGAGTGATAGGGAGAAAGGAGACCTCCTCAGGATGGGAAATAGGATGCTGAAATGATAAGTGAGGCTACTAAGACTATGTGTTTTAAATGTTGAAAGGTAGGGAATGTTTGGGTCGGAAGCTGAGGGAAACAGCAATGGGATTTTTTGGGGGGGAGGGGGCACAAACAGCCCATGTAGAGAATAGGAGTCAGTCAGAGAGCAGAGCAGACCAGGATTTGGCTCTGACTGTGGTTCCAAGCCCCTGTAAAGATAGTCAAACACGATCTTTTGGTTGAATTTTGCCAGAAATCATCTACGTGTCAATGGTTTCTCTCTGCAGGTTTTCTCGTGCAATTGTCTCAAACCTGCCTTGTAGATGAGGTATCACCTCTGTTTGGCACCTCCTCTCTCGCCCAGTGCCTGTGACATTCTCCCAGTCACTATAGGACGATGAGCTGACCACTGCCAGGATCCCTGGTGCCAGCGCTGTCTTGGAACCTACCCCCGCCCACCACTCTGTGCACCTGGTCAAGTGTTGGTGACATGGGGATGGGCCTTCACTGTACACAGAATGGCACAGTGACCACAAACCGATGTTTCTCACAGATCTCAGCTGACACTTTTTCACATGTACAACTTCACATTCCTACATCAGTCACTATTTAAGCCCCACAGCTGCCCGGTGCTTAGCCACACCTCCTCTTACGAGCCTGTCTAAGTCACAGCTACACTTCTCCTAATGTCATCTGAAATTTTTATCGTAGCTCAACATAGAGTGATCACTTAGGTGGAAGCCTTTCTAATGCTTCAAAATACTCTCATCTGTTTACCAAGACCAAATGAGACCAACAGAAGTTGCATGTGCCTGTTGGAACAGAAAGGGAGGACTTGCCTTTCAAGCGCTAATCAATTTTACAATCAATGAACGATTGCCGTACCCAGCAGTCACTCATTGGAGCCAATGTCAATTGCGTCCTGTCTGGCTTGTAGTGTCTGATGCTGCTGCTCACTGTCAAGCAGAAGGTGATGTTCCTCCTGCTCAATGTTGTCCTCCCCTGGAACACTGCTCCCCTGGCTCGTCAGCCTCCATCACATCACTTCCTTGCCAGCTCCAGTTGCGACAGCATACTAAGATTATGCAGCGCAGTCTCTCTGGAGTACCCTGCAAGGATCCCATTGACTGGTCCAAACAGCAGCAGCACCTCATCTTCAGGAGACCTGCAACTTGGCCCCCATCGATTTTGTCTACACCTCACCTCAGTCAAGGGGGATTGTGCAATAGAGTCATTAGCAATGTTCACAGAGGGTGACCCTCTTCTGCCAGTAACCACCCCTACCCCACTATCTGCGCCCTCAGAACCAGCAGAACATAAGAGTTCTCAAGGATGTAGGTATCATGGCAGCTTCCATTAGCTTCTAAGTGCAAGATCAGTTGCGCATTGATAGAATGGCTCCCCTTTCCATTGAGGAGCCCAGCTGTATTATGATACAGCTGTCTCAGTATGAGGTGTGTGAAGTATATTGCACCCTCCACCCAGCAGGGGTGGGGGATGCTAGCTATATCGCCACTGCCTAGGCTGCAGCATTGAGCTCATCACAGGCAAACAACAGGGAGCAAGTGGTTATCTCTCACTGCCTGGGTGCATTTGATGGTTGAGGATTGCACGATCCCACCCACTCCTTCAGGTCACAACTGCTAAACAGCAGCTATTGTAAATCAGTGGCAGTGTCCTGGGGACATCCTTCATCCATGCTTACACTCTGTCTTGCCCAAATGCTGTTGAGGACGATAGAATTTGAGCCTCCTGCACATCCTGAGGGAACCTTCAGCTATGGCCGCTTCATGAGGAGGCTGGTTGGTCACTGCTGGAGGTTGTTGCTGGTCCTGGGCTTGTTGTCTGATCTGATCTGTTCCCCCTCCATTTCTCTGTGCCTACGTTGTCCTGCAGCAAAAGTAATGAGGAAACCCCATTTCCTGGGTGCAGCTGGATCTACTATTGAACCCGTGCGGGGAACGCAGGAAACAGAATAGGTCCTGAGTGATGTGAGTGGTCAACATTGATATCACACATTAGTGACGGCTTTGCACACTCCTCGGCACATGGGACATGGAGCACCCGAACATAGAAAGGCCACAGAATGCCTCCGTGTGGATGGAACTTCGGCACGGGGCCTCAGCTGATGAATGCAGCACCAGTCATCTCACAGAGATTATTGTATTATTACTGTTATGTTTATAGATCACGTGAGAAGGAATCAATGCTGTGCTCATGTGCACCCTCCAAAGGTCTTGGGCCGTCTTTGTGATTTATGAACCGCAAGAGCCACTTTGAATTCACAGTGATTCTTTCTGCCTCACAGACATGACTATCTTCAATCTACAATGGCCAATCCCAAGGTCAGAACTACCTGCGACCAGCATTTGACGTCCACACACAGTCAGACATCACAGACATTTCCCGTGCACCATGCTGCAATCACAAGTGACTTCTAGCCGCGTCCTGCTGGTGCACAATAGATTCAGGTGTCCCTTGAAGGACCTCCCATCGCGCTGACGTTTTGGGGCAGAAAGCAGACTGACTCCACCCACCCCCGATGTGGCCAAAGCCTCTTTCAATTTGCTTGTGGCAATTAGGAATCGAAAGATCACAGAACAACACAGGTCGCAACAAGCTCAGAGCATGGTCATCGGCTTCCCATCTCCTCCAGCCGCAGTCCCCCCGAACCTCCTGATTCTCTTTCCGCCTGGCACTCCCTGGACAGTCCAACAACACTGATCCTGACCCCACCCCCGCTGCTCATGTCCCTCTATGTCCCTGGTGTTACAACTCCAACTCTCAGCCTTACCCGCTGAGCCCCGTCCTGCCCACTACCATTCTCCACACTCACCCTGTCAAGGCTATGTTTTTGGTGATCCCCTACCACTCCTGCAGTCCTGCAGCATCACATCCTCCCATGCACTATCGCCTCCAGCCCCCTTACACGTCAAATTCCTCTCATCTTCATTATTTTTTACTCTTGTTCATCCCAGGTTGCTACCTCCAATCCCCAGCAATGAGACCCTGCAGCTCCCTACCTCAACATGTCGCCTGATAATCCCCCTGACCCCCACAACTGTCGCCCTGACAAACCTGGACAGACGGTCTGAGCAACCGTATCCCCAACCACTCACTGATTGACAAATCCCCAGACTGGACCTGCAGGACTAATTGTGACCCAATCCCCATACTGTGCTGCATCTATGATGCATCTAGTAGATAGTACACACTGCCCAGGACTCTTTCTCTGAAAGTGGTTGCAGATCTACCAGAGTTCACTTGAAGGGCAAACTGAAGAGTGTGGTTGATACTGATACTGGATTCAGTGGGGTATGTTCCACATCAGTGCATGGTAGGGAATGGGCTTTAGCTACTGCTTGTCTCCTCATTGTGAATACCAGTGTTAAGTTATGGGGGCAGGTCACATAGACTGGGTTTGTATGGGCCAGCAGCACACACTGATTCCATGGGACCAGTGTGAAAAGTGTCAGTGTCCTTCGGTGTTTGAGCAAGTTCCAGCAAAGTGTACATTTCCATTTGACTAGGAGGTAGTGTGAAGGTGTATGTATGGGCATTTGTTACAAAGCCAACAAAGAGAAGGTTCCATTTCTGAGGCTTTTAATCCAACTCTCTGCAGCTACCTACTACCACCTTCTGCTTTTAAATAGTCTCAATTCTCCAAAGCTAAATGTGTCACAGTAGCCAAGATTGGTTTGTCACTCAATCAGCATCCTACAGGATTAACTCTCATGGATTATCTGAAATGTGCAATTCTCGTATTTGTACTGTTGAGAGCAAGGCTAAAGTCAAGCTCTGTACCACCAAACAACCACTTGATCATTTTTGTCTTGTCCAGCCATCCTTGCTGATGTCCCAGCGCAGTCTGTGAGTTACAGCACAGTTGTGACACTCAGCTGCCAATCTGATCGAACCAGACCAATCCAAGCAATGAGGGCCATTTGTACATAGTCAGGATTAAGCAGAGGACAGCTGGTACTTTAAGCACTGTGATCTGGGTCAGCCATGGCTCATAGGGTTAAACAATCTTCCACCTTCTAGAATCACTACAGTGTGGAAACCGGCCCTTTGGCCCAACAAGTCCACACTGACCCTCAGAGTATCCCACCCAGACCTGTCCCCCTGTGACCCACCTAATATAAACCCTCTTCCTCCCTGAACACTACAGGCAATTTAGCATGGCCAATTTGGCTAACCTGCACATCTTTGGACTGTGGGAGGAAACTGGAGCACCCAGAGGATACCCACGCAGACACAGGGAGAATGTGCAAACTCCAAACAGACAGCGGCCCGAGGCTGGAATCAAACCCGGGTCCCTGGTGCTGTGAGGCAGCAGTGCTAACCACTGTGCCACCGTGCCGCCCCTTTTTAAGCGAGACTTTCCAAGGCTTGTCACTCACTTCACCAGGAAGAAGGCTACACCTAGATTTGAACTCGGATCCGAGAGTTCAGAAACCAGCACACTCGCCGTTATACCACGGTGACCAGAGCCTGTTGGGCAGAAGATATAAAAGTTTGAAGACACGTACAGACAGATTCAAGAACAGCTTCTTCTCTGCTGACCTTTGAACAGACATGTCAAATGCTAACGATCTCTCTCTCTGTCTCTCTGCACCTTCTCTGTGGCTGTAACACTGCATTCTGCACTCTGTTCTGCTACCCTGATACACTTTGTATGGTACGATTAGCAAACCAAACAACACTCTTCACTCTTGGTACATGTGACAAGAATAAAGTCTTGCCAGGAAGCCAGAAGATTATGAGTCCGAGTGCAGGAAATGTAAGCACATCTCCAGGCTGACATCCCAATGCAGTTTTCAGAACTGTCAGCTTGTGAATGAGACATGAAACTAAGGCCCTGTGTGACCTCAGGCAAACACAAAAGGTGACCCATTCAGCCAGATATGTCCATGCTAGTACTTTGCACAGGGCAATGAACCTAGTCCCAATTTCCTGTAGCTTTACAAAATTTCCCTCTTCTCGTAGTATTCCCTTCTGAAAGCTATGACTGTATGGCCTCCAGGAGACTTTCAGACAGGGAATTCCAGATCTGAACACTCATAGTAATATAGAAAATAGGAGCAGGTTATTTGGCCTTTTGAGCCCTCTCCGTCATTCATTATTATCATGGCTGACCATCAATTCCATTTTCTCCCCATACCTTTTGATCCTTTTAGCCCTAACAAGCAAATCTAAACTCCTTCTTAAAAAAGAATTCTATGTTTAGGCCTCAGCTACTTGCTATGGCAGAGAATGCTATGCGATCTTCACTCTCTGGGTGAAGACATTTCTAATCAAGGTGTAACAAGACTTTTCCCTCAAGTCTCCATTGTGATGACTAGAACTGGGTATAAACACTCCAGTTGTGACTGAACCAGGGATTCATAGAGAATTGTCACAACTTCCTTACACTTGTACTGAATGCCTATATTCATAAGGCCCATGTGTTTTATTAATCCCTTTCTCAACCTGCCCTCCAGCCTCAATGATTCATACTCTCCACAAATTTTTTGCCTTATTTTAGAATGTTGTTTCTCTCGGCACCTTCTGACAAAAGAATCACTTCATATTTCTCTGCATTAAACTTCATCTGCCACTTGTTTGTCCATTGTATCAGGCTGCCCTTGTCCTTTGAAGCCTTTCACTATCCTCCTCAGAGTTTGCAATACCCATTGAGTTTTGTTGTCATCTACAAATTTTGAGATATTGAAATCGGCATCAAAGTGCAGTCACTGCATCGAGAAGAGCGATGATCGTAACATGGTCACCCAGTCAATCTTCCCTCCGGTCTGCAAAACAATCATTAACTATTAAACTCTGTTTTCTGTCCGTCAGCCAACTTTGTGTACTGGAGACAATAAGGACTGCAGATGCCGGAAGCTAGAGCCAATTAATGTGAAGCTGGAAAGACACAGCATCCGAGAAGCAGGGAAGTCAACGTTTCGGGCTGAAACCCTTTGTCGGTAGCCACGTCGTATCACTCCAGTTCTTTTTAGTGCCTGTTAGGAAGAGAAGTGGAATGCCCCCTGGTGATCTGTCCAATATTAATCCTTATTCATTATCAATAAGGAGGTTATTGGTTGCTTTTACTGCTGTTTATGGAAGCTTGCTCTGTGCCAACTAGCTGCTATCTTTCCTACATTACAATGGACACTACAGTTCAAAAACACAACACTAGCTGCAAAGCTAGCATTCGATTTATTCTGATGGCCTGAGAGGCGCTGGTGAAATGCAGGCTCCTGTTGATGCCAGTGCAGGGACTATATCGCTCTAAGTCGGTGTCTGTGATGGGTTCAGCAGTCTCCTGCCGGAGTTACATTGCAGGGCACAGGGCACTTCTACAATGTCAGGGCAGCGTCTGTAAAATTCTCATGTCTCGCTCAGCTTTTGGATGAGGTACGATCCAGCATCTCCACATTTTATAGCACAGGCCTGTCAAAGAATCTGAATAGTTCCTGAGGGGGCAAGTGTCAACATTAGTGGGGCGACGCAAAATTTCAATGACTGTCATACAGCCCCAACCTGTTTTCCATTGCTTTCCCCCCCTCACTGCCCTTATCCACCCAAGTTGATTTCCACCCCTCCTCAAAAAAATCACAAATTGCCAAATTTAAGAGAAAGCACACATAATGGAAACCTGCTCCCCACAGTGGTTCAGTGTTTAGGTGCTTTTCCTGGCATAGCATTGACCCCATGACGTGAATGGATTCAACCTCAGCCTGAGTTGAGTTCTTGATCACAACTAGATAGTGATTGAAGACAGCAAGGGGTGTAGAAGAGGGTCACTAGATTGATTCCAGAGTTGAGAGGGTTGCTTATGAGGAGAGATTGTGTCAACTGGGTCTGTACTCACTGGAATTTATAAGAACCAGGGGAAAGTTTTATAGAAACATATAACATTATGAAGGAAATAGATAAGAAAGAAGCAGGGAGGGTTTTTCCACTGGTGGGTGAAACTAGAACGAGGGGGCATAGCCTCAAAATAAGGGGGGATTGATTTAGGACTGAGTTGAGGAGAAACCTCTTCACGCAAAGGGTTGTGAAACTGTGGAAGTCCCCGCCCTGGGAAGCAGTTAAGGCTACCTTGTTGAATGTTTTTAAGGCAAAGACAGAGAGATTTTTGAACAGTATTGGAATTAAGGGTTATGCTGAATGGGTGAGTAAGTGGAGCTGAGTCCATGAGAAGATCAGCCATGATCTTATTGATTAGTGGAGCAGGCTTGACAAACTAGATGGCCTACTCCTATTTCTTATGTTCTTCTGTTAGAAAACCCATCCAGGGTTACAAGATCCAAACAACAAGGATCATCTACACAACCTTCATTGCCAGGTAGTCAACCAACAAATAGGACAATTCCAATCCAGCCAATTACCGTCCATTAATCTATTCTCAATTATCAGTAAACTGATGGAAGGGGTTGTCAATTGAGCTATCAAATGGCACTTACCCAGTTTTAACCTGCTCTGTTATTCCCCTTGTATTACACCAGGATAACTCAACTCCAGAGTTCACTAGAACCTTTATCCAAATGTTGTTCAATGGTCAAATCGTAGAAATGAATATTGACTTCATTAATGTTATCATAAAATGCTAATCCTTTCCTAGCCTCTTAAAACTGTCAATCCAACTGTGAACACAAGCCTAAGTGTTTCTGGAGCTTTCAAAATCATCAACATTCATCATGGGCTCAGCTATCATAACAAACTCTCGGAAATATAACCAAAGACTATTGTCTATTGAAACTGAATAACCAGTCGCCTTTTTTTAAAAATCCACATCAGATGTTCTGTCAATCAAAATATTCAAGAGACAGATTGGGGCTTTTTTCTAATCAAAATGAAGTTTTTTTTCTCATTTTTTTGACAATCTAAATCATTTCAGATTATTATCTAAAAATCCAAAGGGAAATGTGCTCTCATGCATCTCAGTGCTATTCAGCATGATGTTCAAGTTATGTTTGTGGGATAAAGTAAATTAATCACTGTAATAAAAGCATTTAACATATAGGTAAAGTCACCATATTCCTATTGGACTATAGGCTGCTCTATCATAAGAGAAACACAATAGGTCATGCTTTAGCCTCAAGGTCACCACCTCCGATGCATTTGAGAAGGAAACTCCTTTATTGTAACCCACGCTGTTTACATTACTCTGCATGACATACCAGCCAACTGAGCTAAAACCAACCCTGACTTAACATACAATACAGTACCTCACGACTATGACAGAAAGAATACGCTTTGCCTTTCAAAATCAGTCGAAGGATTCCAGGAGCAGTTGGTTCCATTCGATTTGTTTTCCATTTGGGATTGACATTTCCCCATAGCTCATGTCTCTTCTTGAAATCAAATCTACTAACTGTAGCCGTGAATTAAATCTACTAACTATAGAGCTATACTGCACTAAAATAACAAAAGAGCATAAAATGCTCAAACCCACTTTGGAGACTGGAGTCCGGTACTGCATACCATCTGACTTCATGTACCTTCCGCTGTGCGGGTGAAAATGTTTGGAAATCAGAGTGGGGGCAGGAATCCCAGAATAGGGGCCCCCATGCCATTTTTAAGGGGCTTCCAGGCTGAGTGATAATCTAGCCCTACACATTTGTAGTAGATAGATGTTTGTCTGTGAATGTTTTGAGGTGTATGGAGCAGAGGCAAGTAAGTAGATCTAAACTGTAGATCATCGAAGATCTGATTAGATAATAGGACGGGCTTGAGGGGCTGCAGAGGACACGTCTGTTCCTAAGATAGTGAGTGGAAAAGGCAGCCAATTCTATAATAGTTTAGTGGACCTCTCTGCGGGATTTAGTGGTGACAGTGATCGGTGGCATTGTTTTATATCAGGAAGCCTATCTGATAGTTCCCACTTCAAAGCGATGCTCACAAAGCTCCCACAGACCATCGCTTTTCACTTTATTCCGAGCTATTTTCCAAACTTTGCCCTTTGTTGGACAGGCGGAAACCCCTGGGAAGGCCCAGAAAGAAATCCAGCACCAACCAATTGCCAATTTATTCAGCTTCCTCTTCAATCCGTGTCCTCTTGTTCCGACATCTACACATGTGGACAGCATGGAAAAGTGTTCTCAAGCTAATCAGAATGGTTGGAAAGCCTTCCCCGCTGGATGGGGTGGACTATTAGTAGCCTGGCACTGGACGTTGCCTGGCAACAGTGAGGTATTTTACTCATCCACCTCTGGGTGTCAGGGAATCACACTGCTAATAAGCTTAAAATACTTCTAACAACACAAAGCTTTAATTGGTGTTGCTGAGTCAGCCCATCATGACAAATGACTCCTTTGATCTATGTGGATTTAATATTTGAGTATCATAAAGATTAATGTGGGGGCTGCTAAGGAGACAATGCATCAACTGCAAAGGACAAAACCAGGGCTATTGAGAGTTCCAGACACAGTCGTATTATTTCTATATATATATAGTATATATAGTCTTAATATAAACTGGGGCATTTACTCAAGTTGCTGCCAGCAAGCTGTTGTTCACTCAGTGACTGAGATCAGAACATCCCTCCTCATTTCCTTCTCCCTTCTCAGCAGCCTCACTGGTTGCTAACATAGAAAATTGTTCGAAACTGCCATCCTTCACTTTGGAAACGTCCTACTAGTTACCTCTGTTTAATCGACAAGCCCAAATGCAGGGTTCAAGCTTTGAGAAAGGAAGATAAGGTGTACATTTAGAAAGGGAATTCCTATCTTACGTTTAATGCATCAAGTTTTCTGCCCGTCCCTTTCTCAACACTTCTCTGCCTCTCTCTTTCTGGCCGTCAAACACATCTCTCTCTCTCTGAAACACCTCTCTGTCCCTCTTTGTCTCAAACAATCTCTGCTTATCTCTTTCTCAAACACTCTCTCTCAGATAGCTCTCCCTCTCTCAAACATTCTCTCAAACACCTCTCTCTCTATCAAACATCTCTCTGTGCCCCTCTCTCATTCTTACTTAAACTCCTCTCTGTCCCCCTCTGTCTCTCAAACACCTGTCTCTCTCACTCTCTCTCTCTCAAACACCTCTCTGACCCTCTGTTTCATCCCTTAAAATACTTGCTAAAACTACTTCTTTGACTAGCCCCTGGTAGGGTGACTCAGTGTCAGATATGAGGTGTTAACATTTCTGTGAAGTACCTTGAGAAAATTCACTGCACTAACAGTGCTACTGAGAAGTAAGCAATCATTGCATTTGCTATGTGGAAATGTTGTACTCAAGCAATACTCCTTAAAGTGCACAATATATCCCTCATTTCCAGCATTGAGAATCTTCACTTTGATGAACACATGTGAAAAGGGATGTACTTAAAAAAAGAAACCGTCTTTTACATTCCCAATTTATGCACGATTTCAGTCTTCTCTTTATTACCCAGAATCACACAGTTACAAGGTCATTCCATCACTGTGGACCCAGTCTGAGATTAGGGTGTGAAAAGATTGGGTCCCCATATTTGATTTCGGGAGCTCGGGTGGCAGTTGAATTGCTACACCATTTCCAACATTTCCTCACAGGTTCTTGGTATTTTTGTAGGTATGAATGGTGCACACAAGAAACATAGAAAATAGGAGCAGGAGTAAGCCATTCAGCCCTTCGAGCATGCTCTGTCATTCAAATTGATCATAGGTCATCATCGATTTCAATACCCTTATGCCATCCTCCCTCCATATCCGCTGATCCCTTTAGTGCTATATCTACCTCCGTATTGAGAGCAAGCAATATTTTGGCCTCCCCTACTTTCTGCGGTGGTGAATTCCACAGGGTCACCACCATCTGGGTGAAGAAATTTCTCCTCATCTCAGTCCTGAAAGGTTCGCCCCTTATCCTTAAACTATGACCCCTGGTTTTGGACTCCCCTATCATCGGGAACATCCTTCCTGCATCTAAGCTGTCCAGTTCAGTCAGGATTCATAGCTTTCTTTGAAATGTCCTTCATTCTTCTAAACTCCAGTGAGCATAACCTTAACAAACACTATCTCTCCTCATTCTTCAGTCCTGGCAGCCCGGGAATCAATTTGATAAACCTTCGTTGCACTGCCTTTGTAGCAACAGACTGTGCTGGATCTAGGAACATGCTTCGTACTTCTCCACTGGTATTGTGCCCACTTGTTACTGTAGAAAGAAAGGGAGAAAGCACTTGTATTTCCCCAGCGTATTTCAGGATGACCTGGAGCACATTACAGTCAATTAAGTCTTTACATAAGCTGGGAAACATGGAAATTAGTTCAGCGAAATGGTTTCTCATGACCAGCAATGATGCACTGCTCAAACAATCCATGTTAGTGGGGTTAGTTGCGGAATAAATGTTAGTCAGGGCAGTGGAGAAAACTCTCTTGCTTTACATTAGATGTGGTGTGCTTTATCTGAAATAGCTTGGAATCTCAGTTAAATGTCTCAGTTGAAGGGGAGCTTATGACACAGCAATTCTCCCTCAGCATTGTTCCTGATTTTTAATATGGATTACATGCTCAGGTCTCTGAAGTGAGGCTCACACCCACTATCTGCTGATTCAGAAGTGGAAATGGTACTCCGCGCCAAGGCTAACACTTGATACTAGGTCCCTTAATGGTTTCTACCAAGATGTGGAAGTGCTGGTGTCGGACTGGGTTGGACAAAGTCAGAAGTCACACGGCACTGGGTTATAGTCCAACAAGTTTATTTGAAATCACAAGCTTTCAGAACGCTAAGGTTGTCTTCACAAGCTTCAAAATCTCCCCGCCCCTGACTGCATCCCAAAACCAGCCCAGCATCAACCCCGCCTCCTTTACCTGTCCATCTTCCCCTTGACTGACCAAACCCCACCCTAAGTCCCCACCTACACTCATGTTTACGGGCTCCATCACCACCTCCTTGACCTGTTCATCTCCTCTCCACCTGTCTGCTCTTTTATCCATCTTCCATCTGCCTCCCCCACCCCTATTTATTTCAGAACCCTCTTCCCGTTCCCCATTTCTGAAGAAGGGGCCAGACCCGAAACGTCAGCTTTCCTATTCCTCTGATGCTGCCTGGCCTGCTGTGTTCATCCAGCTCCATGCCTTCTTTCAGAGCATTGTTCATTTGTCAGGTGAGCTGGTTTTCACCAATGAATTCATATTTATTGGCTTTTATAGCTATTACCCCACTCTCCAAAACTTCCATATCCATTCTTGCAGAGTCTGAGGAGACATTGTTCTATGGTAAATAGTACAAAGTGGGTAATAGGTGAACTGTTGGGTTACTGTTCACTTCCATTATCAGGACCTCCCAAATCCATAACCACTTCCATCTAGAAGGACAGCAGAAACAATGGGAACACGACCACTTTCAAGTTCGACTCCAAGCTACTCTGCATCCTGACTTGGAAATATATCAACTTTGTCACTGGGTCAAAATTCTGGAATTCTCTCCCTAAGAGCATTGTGGGTATGCCTACAGCACATCCGCTGCAGCGCTTCAAGATGGCAGCTCACCACCACCTTCTCAGGGGCAACTCGGGACAGGCAATAAATGCTGGCCCAGCCCACAGTGCTCATAAGCATAAAATGAATCAAAGGAAAACTTCTGAGATAATGGGAACACAGATGCTGGAGAATCCGAGATAACAAAGTGTGGATCTGGATGAGTACAGCAGGCCAAGCAGCATCTCAGGACCACAAAAGCTGATGTTTCGGGCCTAGACCCTTCATCAGAAAAGAGGGACAGGGAGAGGGAACTGGAATAAATAGGGAGAGAGGGAGAGGCTGATCGAAGATGGGCAGAGGAGAAGATAGGTGGAGAGGAGACAGACAGGTCAAAGGGGTGGGGATGGAGGCTGTAGAGGTGAGTATGGATGGGGAGGTAGGTAGAGGATAGGTCAGTCTGGGGAGGGCGGACAGGTCAAGGGGGTGGGATAAGGTTAGTAGGAAGGAAATGGAGGCGCGGCTTGAGGTGGGAGGAGGGGATGGGTGAGAGGAAGAACAGGTTAGGGAGGTGGGGACGAGCTGGGCTGGTTTTGGGATGCAGTGGGAGGAGGGGAGATTTTGAAGCTTGTGAAATCCACAATGATACCATTGGGCTGCAGGGTTCCGAAGCGGAATATGAGTTGCTGTTCCTGCAACCTTCAGGTGGCATCCTTGTGGCACAGCAGGAGGCCCATGATGGACATGTGGAGGAATGGAGGGGGAATTGAAATGGTTCGCGACTGGGAGGTGCAGTTGTTTATTGAGAACCGAATGTGGGCGTTCTGCAAAGCGGTCCCCAAGCCTCCGCTTGGTTTCCCCAATGTAGAGGTAGCCACAACGGGTACAACGGATGCTGTATACCACACTGGCAGATGTGCAGGAGAAAAACTTCAGTTGACTTCAATGGAAATGGAGACTGCGGCAGGACGAAGGGTTAATTTGCAATCAGCAAAGTCTGTCTCAAAGTGCTTGGTAAGCAAGGAAGTCCTTTTTGCATTGTGGTCACTGTTACAAGATGGGAAGCACTGCAGTAATTTGAGCCAAGCTAACTGTCCTAAATAGCAATGAGATAATGAGCAGAGATTCTATTTTGTTTTCAGGTTGTTTGAGGAATAAATATTGGCCAGGACACCAAAGGATAAGACCAGTGCAGCTCTCTGAAGTAGTACCATAAGATTCTTTACAAGTTTGCAGTCTCTAAACAGCAGGTGGGCTCTTATTTTCACAACTTATCCGAAAGGCTGCACCTCCACCAGCATAATGCTTCCTCAAAGCCTGGATAAGGGTGATCAAGTCCTAGAGTGGGTTTTGAACTCAGGTGGAGGAGTGGGACCAACTGAGCCACAGGTAACACATAAATAAAGACCAAAGTCCATCTGGTTCACTTTGTACCATCCTGATAATCAGTTGATACAATGATTATTGGAGCTGTTGGCTGGTCATCGCAGTCAATGTCAATTCGTTAGTTTGAGGGTGTGTAAACTCCCTGTGGTGGAGAGTTTTGGGATCTAACGTGGCAAAATCACCTGCCCCTCCCAACCATACTCCACCACCACAACGTTGATCAACAGAAAAGTATCAGAGCTGGGCTGGATTAAGGTCTTTTGAGACAGTAGTAGTACATCTACCTCTGGACCAGGAGGTTCAGTTTCCGAGTTCCACCTCCCCGGAGGAGTGTCATGGCATGGCTGAACAGGTTGCGCAAAAACAGTCTTTTTTTTTAAGCTGAATCAAATTCTATCCCCCATATAGACAAGCCACCAGCAAGGGTCATAGAATAGTAATTGGGAGCTGAAATTGCATCCCATCTTCTTGACTATTGGTCAGAGGTCACTTATAGAACCCCTCTGTGATCAAACCAAACCTCAGTATAGTAAGATCAAACCTAACCCCTTCTCGACATCTTTTGTGGTTTTTAGATTCAATGTTTCAACTTTCAACTCCTGTATATTTCTTCCTTCTGTTCCTCCCGCCCATTTGAATGATCCAGAAATGCCACACCTCCAGACCAAAAGCCAGGAATTGCCAGCTCAGGAAACTCAATGGCTCAGCGGCTGTGTTTGACCCAGGAGTGCAGTTTCTGTTCTCTGCTTTTCCAATTTTCAATCGTTCTAATTTATTAGAAAGTATATAATTTCTAACACCAGATGCAATTTATAAATTTCTCTTTCTGGTCTTTATTCCCTCTGCTGTTCTGAGCTCATTTTTTTTTTGCTTTGCTCTCTTAGCTGTCAATCTGGATGGTGCAAGATGTGAGGCTGACTTTATGCAAGCTAAATTTACAAATCTCACAAATGGAAAGGAAGTGCTGCCGGTAATTTTGTCCTGGTTGGCATGCTGGGCACTGCCCCACCAGCGCAGCTATGTCTCAATCCAATCCTGGCCACCTGACCGAATTTCATTGCTGGCATGGTGATTAACACTGCTGCCTCACAGCACCAGGGTCTTGGGTTCAATTCCAGCCTTGGGAGACTGTGTGGACTTTCCATGTTCTCCCTGCGACTGCGTGGGTTTCCTCCCACAGTCCAAAAATGTGCAGATGAGGTGGATTGACAGTGCTAATTTGTCCATGGCGTCTTGGGATGTGCGGGTTAGATGGATTAGTCATGGGAATTGCAGGATTAGAGGAATTAGGTAGATAGGTGCGTTTGGGTGGGATGCTCTTCAGAGGGTCAGTGGGATTCGATCAGTCAAATGGCCTCCTTCCGTACTGCAGGGATGCTATGAAATCCAGTTTATGTGCATTTAGATGCCTTACAGAGCAGCATAGATTAATTACTGAGTGATTAATGTCAACACAAAGTAACCCACAAGGGTTTAATTGACCTTATTTACAGGCCAGGCTATCCATAGACAAAATTTAGGAGCACAGTTTACTACTCAGGCACAAATAAGTGAAGCTTCCTGTGTGCGGCAATAAATGGTTTCAGCACTGATGAATCTGAGTCCTTGTGGAATTACACATTTTGAATGCCCCGATCACTGCTAAATGATGAGGTACTCATGTACCCTTAACATAATTGGCGTAGATGCAATCTTCAGTGTTTGCGACAAACACTCATCTTTCTCAAGTATTCATAACTAACACAACACTTTGGCAATGAGTTGCTAAAGAGAAAAATGAATCAGAAACAGAAGTTTCTGTTTTACAAGCAAAACTCCAAACGCACAAAAAAAAATTGCAAGCGTGATCCAGGATTTCACGCTGTCCTTCATCACTGTAGTATTTTCCGCCCTCCCTCATCCTCCAACCAAACAAAACAATAGGGAGGGAGAAACATGTTATTGAAAATTTCTTGGCAGCAATGAGAAGTAAGGTGCTGGCCCAAGAGGCTTTGGTGAGCAGCGATCCAGCAAAAAGTACAGGTAAGGTCAGGTAAAACCCTTTTCACTTTCCTCTTTAGTCTTAGAGCATTTCAGATTGTAGTTAGGGCAGTGGCGTGCTCCTCCTGCAGGATTTGAGAGCTGACGGAGGCTTCCATTGTCACTAATGAGTACATGGGTGGGAAATGCATGCAGCTGTAGCTCCTGGGAGACCATATTAGGGAGCTGGAGTTGGATGCACACAGGATCATCAGAGATGCTGAGCACATCATAGATAAGAGTTTTAGTGAGGTGGTCACACGTAAGGTGCAGGCAGAGAGTAGCTAGGTGAGCACCAGGAAAGGCAAAGGGAGTACGAAGAGAGTGCAACAATTCCTCCTGGCCTTTCCCCTGGAAAACAAGTTTTTCAGTTTGGATACTGTTGCGGGGGCTGACCATTCAGTGGGAAGCAGCAGTAGACAGGTTGGTGGCACTACAACTGGCTCTGGGGCTCGGCTAGAAAGGGTAAAGGTAAACAGGACCTTAGTGGTCAGGGGCTCGATAGTTAGAGGGACAGACAGGAGATTCTGTGGCCGCAAATGGGAATTCAGGATGATGTGTTGCTTCCCGGGTGCCAGGGTTCGGGATGTTTCGGAGCGGCTGCTCCGAATGTTCTCAAGGGGGAATGTGAGAAGCCAGAAGGCATTGAGCATGTTGGCACAAGTGATATTTGTAGAAATAGGGATGAGATCCTGCAGAATGATTACAGAGAGCTAGGAAAAATGTTAAGAACCAGGACCATGATGGTGGTAATCTCCAGATTACTTGTAGTGCTATGTGCTAGTGATGGCAAGAACAGGAAGACATGGCTGATGAATGCGTGGCTACAAAATTGGCACAAGGGACAGGGATTCAGATTCCTAGATCATTGGCATCATTTCTGGGGCAGAGGTGACCTGTTCAGGAGGGACGGGTTGCACCTGAACTAGAGGGGACCAATATCCTTGCAGGCAAATTTGCTAGTGCTACAAGGGAGGGTTGAAACAAGATTGGCAGGGGGTTGGGATCCTCAACAGTAGGGAGGCAAGTGCGAGCTTGGAAGGAGATACAATAATCAGAAATAGCAACATGAAGAGACAGGTCAGTCTGGAACAGAACAGGGAGCAAGGAATGGCTGTTGGATTAAATTGCATCTATTTCAATGCAAGAGGGCTAACAGGTAAGGCCAATGAACTCAGGGTGTGGATAGGTACGTGTGCCTGGGATATTATAGCCATTATATTCCTCACGCCCTTTCATGTCCCAGCCTGACCTGCAAGAAGCTAGAGAAGAAATTGTGGGGGCCCTGGCTGACATATTTTCATCATCGTTAGCCACGGGTGAGGCCCGGAAGATTGGAGGATGGTGAATGTTGTGCCCTTATTCAAGAAGGGTTGCAGAAAAAAATCTGGGAACTATAGACCAGTAAGCCTTACATCTGTGGTGGGTAAGTTACTTGAGAACATTCTGAGGGATAAGATATACATGCATTTGGAAAGGCAGGGTTTGATTAGCTGTAGTCAGCATGGTTTCATGCGTGGGAGATCAGGCCTTACAAATTTGTTCTTTGAAGTGGCTAGGAAGGTTGATGAGGGCAGGGTAGTAGATGTAGTCTATATGGATTTCAGTAAGGCCTGTGATAAAAGTTCCACACGGTAGTCTGGAAGGTTAAATTGCATGGAATCCAGGGAGATGGCAAATTGGACAACCATGTTGGCTTGATGGTAGGAAGTAGAGAGTAATAGAGGAAGGATGCTTATTGGCCTGGAGGCCTGTGACTATTGTGTGTCTCAGGGGTCAATGCTGGGTCCATTGCTGTTTGTAACCTATATCAATGATTTGGATGAGAATGTACAAGGCATGATTAATAAGTTTGCAGATGACACTAAAATAGGCGGTATCGTGGACAGTGAGGAAGGTTATCAGAAATTGCAGCAGGATCTTGATCAGCTGTGGAAGTGGGCTGAGAAATGGCAAGTGGAGTTTAATACAGATTAGTGTGAGGTGTTGCATTTTGGCAAGTCAAATCAAGGAAGGACTTTGTGGTGAATGGGAGGGCTTTAGGGAGTGTCGGGGCACAGAGGGACCTTGGAGTTCAGGTGCACTGTTCTCTGAAAGTGGAGTCACAGCTAGACAGGGCAGTGAAGAAGGCTTTTGGTACGCTGGCCTTCATCAGTCAGGGCATTGAGTGTAGAAGTTAGGAACTTATGTAGCAGTTGTACAGGACATTGGTGAGGACACACTTGAAGTACTGTGTCCAGTTTTGGTCACCTAGCTACAGGAAGGATATTATTAAACTGGAAAGCGTGCAGAAATAATTTACAAGGATGTTTCCAGGGCTTAGGGGCTGAGTTATAGGGAGATGCTGGACAAGCTAGGACTCTTTCTTTAGAGTGTAGGAACCTGAGGGAGGATCTTATAGAAGTGTAGAAGATCGTAAGATGGGGTGGGTGAATGCACTCAGTCTTTTTTCCCAGGGTTGAGGAATTGAGGACTAGAGGGCAAAAGTTTAAGGAAAGGGGGAAAAGAATACATGGGAACCTGACGGGCAACGTTTTTACACACATGTAATCAGCTGCCAGCAAAAGTGGTTGGGGCAGGCACATTAACAACATTTAAAAGGCATTTGGACAAATACATAGATAGGAGAGGTTGAGAAGAATATGGGCCAAATGCAGGGAAATGGGGTTAGGGTGGATGGGCGTTTTGGTGAGCATGGACCAGTTTGGGCCAAAAGTCCTGCCTCTGTGCTGGAGGACTCAATGACTCTATGAGGCAATTATACTACGGCAAGTTGGTGCTGGGGGCCTCTTTGAAGTGAGGTAAAAGCAGGTCACAGAATCCTGCCAGGGATGGGGGAGGGACTTTAAATGCCAACGAAAAGTAAACCGGCACAAATTTCCCAACTCAGGTCAGGACACGGCCTAAGCTATTTCCCCTCCCCACCCACCCCAGCAATCTCTGAAATGGCCAAAGGTTGAATTGCCAATGAATTCCGAACACTTCCCAAAACTGGTGGAGAAGTAGTTGCTTGGAGCTGGCACATCACATTGGGGGGAGTACACCTGTGTTGGCAGTGCAGGTGGAACCTTGCTTCAGGTCATTCATAAACAAGGGGAAAGACATTAAAGACGGACACCTCCAGCAAGTCCCACTTAAAACTGGCTGGGACTCAATGTACAAAGTCATCAGGAGTTTTGGGAATTTCTCTGCTGCTCTAAATCTTAAAGAGGAAGTTGAGAGTGGGATCCCATCAACGTTGGTGGTGGAGGGAGTGGATGCTTGTGGATGTGGTGCCAATCAAGCGGCTGCTTTGTCCTGGATGGTGTCGAGCTTCTTGCGTCTGGTTGGAGCTGCACCCATCCAGGCAAGTGGGGAGTATTCCATCACACTCCTGACTTGCACCTTGTAGATGGTGGACAGGCTTTGCATAGACAGGAGGTGAGTTATCTGCCACAGTATTCCTAGCTTCTGACTTGCTCTTGTAGCCAGTGCATGTATAAACAAAATCAGTTTCTCATCAGTAGTAGCCCCCAGGATGTTGATAGTGGGGGCTTCAGTGTTGTAACACCATTGAATGTCAAGGGGTGATGGTTTAATTGTCTTTTATTGGTTCTGGTCATTGTCTGGTATTTGTATGATGTGAATGTTACTTAACACTTGTTGGACTCTGCCTGGATTTTGTCAAGATCTTTTTGTTTGTCAACAGTATCTGAGGAGGCACGAATGGTGCTGAACACTGTGCAATCATCGGCAAACATCCCTGCTTCTGACCTTGAGATAGAGGGCAGGTGATTGATGAAGCAGCTGAAGATGTTTGGGCCTTAGAAAATATCCTAAGGAAATCTTGCAAATGTGTTCTGGAGCTGAGATGGCTGATCTCCAACAACCACGGCCCTCCTCCTATGTACCAACCAGCCAAGAGTTTGCCCCCTGAAACTCATTGATTCCAGTTTTGCTAGGGGTCCTTGATGTTACACTCAGTCAAATGTGGCCTTGATGTTAAGGGCTGTCATTCTCACTGCATCTCTACAATTCAAATCTTTTATCCATGTTTGAACCAAGGCTGTAAAAATGGTTGAGTGGGAGATATGACGGGCCATGAAGCTACAGATTGTGCTGGAATACAATTCTGTTGCTGTCGACAGCCCACAGCGCCTCATGGATCCCCAGTCTTGAGTTGCTAGATCAGTGTGAAATCTGTTACAGCAGACTCAAAATGCTAACTGTGTCTCTATCTCCACAGATGCTGCCAGACCTGCTGAGTTTCTCCAGCACTTTCAAATTCAATTTTCGACAGAGCCGTGATGTGCCCAGTACCTTAGAGGGAACCGTACAAAAAAAATGCTTGTTCGGAAAATGGTTATATTTTCTTCAATGGGAGCAGGGGAATTCCACCCAAACTCCAGCACCTCTGTGATTCCCAACCTCCCTCAGTCCCTTCTCGCTCTGAGATGGGCACCATCCAATTTCACATTCTCACTGAATCAGGAGGTTGCAGTGAGCTATCCATTTCTTTCCTAAAGCTCACCAGAGGCCTAGGCTTTACACGAAACACTGAGCCATTGCGATTTTAAATATGCCTTAGTGTGTCACAAGCTACCAGAGACCTGTGAACCTAGTCCAATCCCTGGGTCTGCTCTCTATCAGTTCATCGCGCCCTTGGCCAGCAGCTCAGAGCTACCCTTTGACAGTGCTGCACTTCACCTGAATAATGAATTTATCGCTCCCTATCTTTTCCTTCCTTCTTATAATGTGGGCTAGGGTTAGGGTTAGGTCTGCTAGCAAGGTCAAAATTTATGGTTCATTCATTCTCCATTCAGTGGCGTACCCCAACGCCCCCTACATACCTCATGAGGATAGAAGTGGGTGCTGGGGGGTGGGGGATTGGGTGGTTGCCACACACCAGGATTAGACAAGCAGATCTAGTACTGGCAGAGTGCTGCATTTTTGAAGATGGCACCACATAGATGAAGTGTTGAACTGAAGTCTGCTTGGTCAGGTGCGAATGCTTCCATTCCAAAGAACAGCAGGGGAGTTATCCCCAGCTACCGGCCAATACTTATCCCTCAAACAGTGCCACACATGGAAAAAAAAACACAGTATCTCCTTATTATCCAATCGTTGCTTGTAGGATCTTGCTGTGCGTAGGTTGGCTCCAGTAAAAAGCAGCTGCAATTCAAAAGCATCACATCGGACTGCGACGATGCTGTAATACATAAATACAACTCTTTATCTCCTATTTATCTCCATCAAGTGCCCTTCTGTTAGGAAGTAGACATCTCACGAGGAAAGGAGTGGGTGCTGCTTGGGTAGGCCAATCACTGAATTTCAGTGCCATCGTCTCCAGGGGTGAAGAGGGGCCACAGCACATTCCTGGACATTTGCCTGGAGTCAGAGTGGTGGTGCTGGAGGAGTGATTGGGAGGGGAGACCATCAAACCATATACCAGCAAGGGTCATTGAGGGAAGGGAGTGGCAGAGTGGGAAGGGGAGGTAAACGAGGACATGATTAGTTGGGAGGTGCATTTCCGGGAAAACTAACAAGAACCCAGAAATGCCCTTCTATAAAATTGCAGAGCCTGGAAATAAACCAGAAGTAATGATCGGAACACAATACTCCCTGCAATTGAAGCCAATGCTGCATCTGGACTGAAGACAATAGCAGACACCTGCAGACTATTAGTGATTAAACACACTGTGGCTGGCTCTAATCATTCACGACTGCATATGGAACAAATGCTTTTTTGACAAGCCTACCTCTGCAAATAACGGCAACTCCAGTTTTCCTCTTTAATTTTAACTCCTTTCCTTCCCACTGAAGTCTATTGCTCTGCTGTACTGTGTCAAAACCAGTTCTCATCTCAGTCTCTATCCCCACTCTTACCCCAGTCAGGTTCGGAAACATCTGCCTGTACAATTTCCACTCTAACGGTCATAATTAACTCTGACCGAACAAAGGATTAGCTGTTATTGATCGAATCACCAGCTAAATTCAATGCTGTTGGGTCCTGCTCAATGGTAGTGTCCATATCCCTGGACCAGGAGGCCTGAGTTTAAGACCTGTTCCAGACGTGTGTAATAACATCTCTGTATAGGTTAATTCGGAAAAAAAAGTTAAATAAAAAAGCAGTGTCCTGACACTTTTATGGGGCCCTCTTGCAGCTCAGTGATAGAGTCCAGACCCCTGGACTGGGTTCATGTCCTACTGTTTCCAGAGGTATGTAATAGTATGTCTGAACAGGTTGATGAGGAAAAATAGGTTAAACTTTAAAAAAAAATCAATACCAGTAAGGGGCTCTTGTAGTGCAATGGTAGTGTCCCTGCCCTGGAGCAGGGAGGCCCTGGTTCAAGTACCCCATGTTCCAGGGATGTCTCATAACATCTCTGAACAAATTGATAAGGAAATATAGGGAAAATAGAAAAAAAAATTGAGATTTCTACTCCAGTGCTGATGCTGAGCTGGGAGGTTTCACCCACATCTGGGAACATAAATGTTTCCTCCTCCATCTCCCTTAATCTTGAAAGAACCTATAAAATCAGAACAAATAGAGTGTAAAGATTGTGCTAAACTCAAACAGCCTTGTAACGTGTGGTTTTCATGCAAAAGAAGGCAATTTTATCAAAAGTTGGATCATCCACTCAACCAATTTCCACTTGGCATTTTAACTATCCATGAATTCAATCTTTAAAAAGAAGGAAAAAAACTTCAAAACCTAAGGGTTCTTATAGTGCGCTAATACAGTCCCTGCCTCTGGGCCAGGAGTCCTGGGATCAAGTTCCATCTGCTCCAGCGGTATGTAAGAACATCACCAAACAGGTTGATTGTAAATGTAAGATTGGGAAAGCAAGCTTTCGGCAGCCATCTTTAAAACTAGCTACCGCAGCATGCAATGTGAGATGGAGATGTCTATGCCTACGGAGGTGTCCATCAAGTCTCATAAATGCATAGGATTCAACTCTTCTGAAACAAAGCAGCTCATGCCAGTCGACAGCAGGAGCTGGGCAGGTTTCGCGGTGCAAAAATAGTGTCTCTACTTTTGGGTCATAAGGGTCTGAGTTCTAGTCTCTCCTGCTTTGCGTCATAACATGCCTAAACTGATTGATCAATAATAGTTATGGGATAGTGTTCAGCCTCGTGCTGACAAGATAATGGTTAAATCTTGTACCACACAAGCGTTTTTGATTAGATTCCCTACAGTGTGGGAACAGGCCCTTCGGCCCAACAAGTCCACACTGCCTCTTGGAGCATCCCAGCCAGACCCATCCCCCTATAACCCACACACCCCTGAACACTACAGGCAATTTAGCATGGCCAATCCACCTAATTTGCACATCTTTGGTCTGTGGGAGGAAACCCACGCAGACACAGGGAGAATGTGCAAACTCCACACAGACAATTGTCCGAGGCTGGAATCGAACCCGGGTCCCTGGTGCTGTGAGGCTGCAGTGCTAACCACTGCCCAAGTGTTGGCTTGTGATCAGGTCAAAGGTGGGGAACAACACAGCCTTCTCTTCCCTATTCATCAACTGTGTCCTCCAGGCACCTCTCTTTAATCAGCAGTGAAGTCTCTTATCACCAGCATCCTGTGAAGTAGGGAAGGGCAATCGGAGTTTCCCACGGCCAACCACCTTTGTTACAAGAGCAGGGTTGAGGGATCAGGCCCTCTCTAAAAGTGGTTCACTGTCTAATTCCTCAAAAAGTGCCCAGCAGCTACAAATATTAAGACTGGACGGAATTATAATGACTTGTGTAATGCATGTGATGCCATAAAACATCCAAAGGTATGTCACAGGATATATGGAATGTCAGGGAGTACTGCAGTGTAGCTCCCCAATGTTTTCCTGTCCTTAACATCTGTGGATATTATATCTCAAACATCATACTTGAAAGGTAACACCATGAGTGTAATTCCTGAAGGGAGATGTTCGAATAAGTTCATCTGAACCTTCAAACGAGTAAATCTCCTACAGTCTTGGCCTATGGCTGTCTTTGCTGGAAGACAGAGGTTACAGTGCCACACCTGGAAAGTGTAGGAATTACAGGTGCTGTTGGAACTCCTGAGGTTGCAACTGCTCCACTGCAACAGATAGGAACAAGCTCAGGATGATAATAACACAGTATTAGCTATCGACAACATTGTAAATACACGGATTTTACAATATGGGCCATCAACTTCATATGTCTCTGCCAAAAGGACACCAAGACCACAGCTAAATGGGATGCCGGGAAACAACATTAATGGAACACAGCTTGCAAACTTAGCATGTCCCTGCCTTAAAATACGTGTCCGATCTTTGTTTTTGTAATGCATTATAAATTCCAAGGTCACGGCTTGTCGTGGACACCGCCAATGTAAATTTGTCTCAGCGCAATTCGACCCTCCAGACAATGGGAGAGCTGCGAGATCTCCAGTTATGGAGCGTCTGGGTCTGACACGCTTACATTGGCAGCTTTCATTCTGAATTCTATTTAGCTTTTTGAGGGAGCACCATGTGCTCTGCATAAAGGGAATGCTGCAGACTCACTGCACTTGGGCTTCTAGAAGGCATATATTAAGTTGTCACATCAAAGGCTTTTGTGGAAAGATTAAGGCTTATGGTGCAAGGGGGTAACATGTTAATATGGACAGAAAGTTGGCTCGCTGGCAGAAAACAGAGAGTATTCATAAATGAGTCTTTGTCTGATTGACAGGACACCTATGAGTAAAGTCCCAATGGAGTCTGTGCTGACGTTCTAACATTGTACAATTTACATCAATGACTTAGATGAGGGGAGTGAGGCTAAATTCACAGACAACACAAAAATAGCTAGAAAGTTTGTTGTGATGAAGACATAAAGAGATTGCTCATGGATTTAGATAATTTGATTGAGTGACCACAATCTGGCATATGGAATACAATGTGGGAAAATATGAAGTTGTTTACCCTGGAAGGAAGAAGGAAACTAAAACAGTATTAGTTAGATGGAGAACGGCTGCAGAATTGCAAGGTGCAGAGCGGCTTAGGTGTTACAGTGCATGAGCCGCAGAAAATTAATATTCAGGCACATGCACACTCTCAATCTTGGGATGCTCTCCTTTATTATGAGAGGAATTAAACATGACACAATGTTATGCTCCATCTATACAGGGTATTGGTGGGGCCACATCTCAAATACTGTGCACAGTTTTGGTCTCCTGTAAGAAAAGATTTAAATACACTGGAGGTGTTTCTCATGAAGATAACTGGTCTGATACTTGGAATGAGGGGGTTATCTTATTAAGGACATGTTTAACACAATAGAAAGTAAACAACCAGCTCTCATCAATGGAGCCTGATCCTTTCTCCTGCATCAAGGAACAAGGGTTCTTCATAGCACCATGAAGGTCCTTGAGTTCAGTGGAACTCCTTGTGTTCCACTGGAGTCTAGAGATGTCTTGATTGAAGTATATTAGATCGTGAATGGTCTTGACAAGGTGAAAGAACATTTCTTCTTGTGGGTCAGTCCAGAACCTTTATTTTATATTTAGGGTCCACCTTTCCAGGAGAGGGATGAGGAGAATGTTTATCTTCTGTGAGGGTTGTGTAATGTTGGAACTCTGCCACAGAAGATGGTTGAGGTTGGATTGTTAAGCATTTTTAAGGCAGAGGTAGATTCTTGTTAGATAACAGACTCAACTGTTTCATAGAAACTCTACAGCGTGGAAGCAGACCATTTGGCCCATCAAGCCCACACCAACCCTGAGAACAGCTTCCCACCCAGACCCAACCTTCCCTACCCTATCCCTGTAACCCTGCATTTCCCATGGCTAATCCATCTGGCCTTCACATCCCTGAACGCTATGGGCAATTTAGCACGGCCAACAAATTTTTGGATGTTGGGAGGAAACCGGGGGAAACATGCAGACGCACGGAGAATGTGCAAACTCCACAGGGACAGTTGCCCAAGGGTGTAAATGAGCCCAGGTTCCTGGGATTATTAGGGGTAGATGGGAATATGGGATTCGAAACACAAAAAACTCAGTCTGGTCTGTATTAACTGGTGGAGCAGTCTCACGGTGCTGAATGACCTGTTTGCTCCTGTTTCATATACTTGTATATTTGTGTGGATGTGGAAGTGTCACAAATACAAAATGTGTCAGGAAGCACATGGGAATTTCTGAATGCTACCTATGTAAAAATACAATTTGAGAGACACCTTGCAAGTTCAGCAATGAAAGGGTTAACCATGAGAATATGGTGATACGTGCAGGAGCTACGATATACTCTCCTACATACACTCACAAACATGCTCACACACATTCAAAAAAAGAAAATTAAATCAAAGTACTGTTAATTATAGAACAGCAGTGGTAATTATGTAGAAAAGTGCGGAGATTGAATATCAATAACCGTGTGCAATCAGCATCACTTTGTACTGTGGCACTGAACTCAAGGACCTACACGTGGCTATGAAGAACCCTTGTTCCCTGATGCAGGAGAAAGGATCAGGCTCCATTGATGAGAGCTGGTTGTTTACTTTCTATTGTGTGTTCCAACCAGTTGTTAGGTTTTCTCTCGGCCTTCACACAACAGTGAATCCCAATCTGCTCAACATGCAAAGCCAATCCGTCTTCAAACAGATCAACATGGAATCTGCAGTTCTTTGTGGCCATGAGTGGTGTTATTGAGGTGATATAGCCGGTCTAGGAATTCGGAGGCCAGGCTAATGCTCTGTAGATGCAGGTTCAAATCCCACCATAGAAACTGAATTCAATTAACACATTGGTTTGGTGACTATGACAAGTTATCATTGTTTGTTGTCTAAGAGCACACATCTGGTGTAACAATTGCTTTCTGGAAAGGAAACTGGCCATCTTTACCTGCTCTGGTCTATATGTAACTCCAGGCCTACAACAATGCAGTAGATTCTCATCTCTCCTCTAAACTGGCTGAGCACGTTATCTAGCTCAGGAGCAAACAGGGAAGGGGAACAAATGCAAGTCTTGCTAGTGACACCCACGTCCCGCGAAAATTAAATCCTGCTGATCTAAAAGCAAACAAGAATTTCTGAAGGCGGAGAAGAAACATCCTGAATCATTTTGCCAAGAGAAGACTTGGGTGTCAATCACAGTGGCTGTGAGGACTTAGGAAGGGCGAGGGCTGAGTCAAAGAGAGAGAGGTTTGAAGCATGGTAACAAAGTGTGAAGCTGGATGAACACAGCAGGCCAAGCAGCATCTCAGGAGCACAAAAGCTGACGTTTTGGGCCTAGACCCTTCATCAGAGAGGGGAATGGGGAGAGGGAACTGGAATAAACAGGGAGAGAGGAGGAGGCGGACTGAAGATGGAGAGAAAACAAGATAGGTAGAGAGAAGAGTATAGGTGAGGAGGTGGGGAGGGGATAGGTCAGTCCAGGGAAGATGGACAGGTCAAGAAGACGGGATGAGGTGGTAGGTAGGAAATGGAGGTGCGGCTTGAGGTGGGAGGAAGGGATGGGTGAGAAGAAGAACAGGTTAGGGAAACAGAGACAGGCTGGGCTGGTTTTGGGATGCAGTAGGGGAAGGGGAGATTTTGAAGCTTGTGAAGTCCATATTGATACCATTGGGCTACAGGGTTCCCAAGCGGAATATGAGTTGCTGTTCCTGCAACCTTTGGGTGGCATCATTGTGGCACTGCAGGAGGCCATGATGGACATGTCGTCTGAGGAATGGGAGGGGGAGTTGAAATGGTTCGCGACTGGGAGGTGCAGTTGTTTGTCGCGAACCGAGCGGAGGTGTTCTGCAAAGCGGTCCCCAAGCCTCCGCTTGGTTTCCCCAATGTAGAGGAAGCCACACCAGGTGCAATGGATACAATATACCACATTGGCAGATGTGTAGGTGAACATCTGCTTGATTTGGAAGGTCATCTTGGGGCCGGGGATGGGGGTCAGGGAGGAGGAGTGTAGCACTTCCTGTGGTTGCAGGGGAAGGTGCCGGGTGTGGTGGGGTTGGAGGGGAGTGTGGAGCGGACAAGGGAGTCGTGGAGAGAGTGGTCTCTCCGGAAGGCAGACAAGGGTGGGGATGGAAAAAAAGCTTGGGTGGTGGGGTCGGATTGTAGATGGCGGAGGTGTTGGAGGATGATGCGTTGTATCCGGAGGTTGGTGGGGTGGTGTGTGAGAATGAGGGGGATCCTCTTTGGGCGGTTGTGGCGGGGGCAGGGTGTGAGGGATGTGTTGCGGGAAATGCGGGAGATGCGGTCAAGGGTGTTCTCGACCACTGCGGGGGGAAAGTTGCGGTCCTTGAAGAACGTGGACATATGGGATGTGCGGGAGTAGAATGCCTTATCATGGGAGCAGATGCGGCAGAGGCGGAGGAATTGGGAATAGGAGATGGGAATTTTTGCAGGAGGGTGGGTGGGAGGAGGTGTATTCTAGGTAGCTGTGGGAGTCATTGGGCTTGAAATGGACATCAATTTCTAGTTGGTTACCTGAGGTGGAGACTGAGAGGTCCAGGAAGGTGAGGGATGTGTTGGAGATGGCCCAGGTGAACTTGAGGTTGGGGTGGACATGCTTTGTAAAGCAAGGTACAGCATAATGGGAGTCCGAGAGACAGTTGCAGAGGGCTGGTGACTGAATGAATGGAAATATGATGGTGCAATAAAACAAAGAACTGAGGAAGCTGGAAATCTGAAATGAAAACAAATTGCTGCAGACACCCGACAGGTCTGGTTAGCAGAGTAAGTGTTTCGAGTCCCATGGCCTTTCTTGAGAGCAATATTCTTCAGACTATGTCGTAGAGTTGGTGGATCGAAAAACTAGATTACCATTTGTTTATGTGATTTTTCATGGCATACAAAACAGAGTTCTTTCAGACAAAATAGCATCTTTCCTCATGCTCATTGAATGTGTGGGCATGAATTAAGAATGCAAACTAGAATTTTCCTTCCTTGGATCAAATGGCCTTGATCCTGGGGTAAGAATTCTACACTTGCCGTGCTCTGCCTCAGTAAGTATGTGAATATGCCTTTCAGGGATATACATCTGTATCCTTACTTGTGTCGGAATCATAAGATGTTGGAAAAGAAATAGGCCATTCAGCCCATTGAGCCTTATCCATCATTCAATGAAATCATAGCTGATCTGATAATCCTCAACTCCACTTTCCTGCCTCTTCCCCATTATCTTTGATGTCCTTGCTGATATAGAAATCTGTCCATCTCAACTTTGAATGTACTTTATAACCCTGCCTTGGCAGCCCCCTGTGATAGAGAATTCCAAAGGTTAACTACCCGCCATGAGAAGTAATTCCACCTCATCTCTGTTATAAATATGCAACACCTTATTCTTAGATTGTGTCCTCCGGTCCTAGATTGTCCTGTACGTGGAAGCAACTTTCCCACATCTACCCTGTCAAGTTCTCTAAGAATCTTTATGTTTCAACAAGCTTGCTCTCAGTCTTCTATATTCCACTAAATACATGCCCAACCTACTCACCCTCTCCTCTTAAGACAATCTTCCATATCTGGAATCAGCCTACTGAACATTCAGTGGACTGTCTCCTGTATATCTAATCAGTGGATTCTATAGTTTTAGCAAACTCTCCCTACTTGTTTACTCCATTCCCTTTGAAATAAACACTAACATTTCACTTGCCTGCTGAACTTGGATGCTAGCTTTTTGTCATTCAAGACAAGAACTCTGAATGCCCTCTGTTCCATAGTTTGCTGCAGAGTTTCTCTATTTAAATAATATTCAGCTCCTCTATTCTTCCTGCCAAAATGCAAGACCTCACTGTTTCCCATTCTATTCCATCTGCCAACTTGCAGCCCAATCACTTAACCCATCTGTATCATTCCGCAGACACTGTGTGTCATCCTCAGCTAATATTGTGTCATCCACAAGCTAATGGGGTCATAGAGTAGTACAGCATGGAGATAGACCCTTTGGTCCAACTCGTCCATACTGACCAGATTTTCTAAATTAATCTTAGTCCCATTTGCCAGCATTTGGCACATATCTCTCGGAACCTTTCCTACTCTTATAATCTTCTAGATGTCTTTTAAATGTTGTAATTGTACAACCCTGCACCACTTCCTCTGGCAGCTCATTCCTTACACACATCACCTTTTGCATGAAAAGGTTAAACCTTAGGCTCCATTTAAATCATTCCCTTCTCACTTGAAACTTATGTCATTGAGTCTGGGCCTCAATACTTATTCATCTTCGACTGGAATAATTATATATAATAGTTGGCTGAAATAAATCACTGTTCGGTCCTTCAATTCCCCCATTAACCACGTCCAAATTTGCATGCTATGAGACATTGCTTCATCAGGCAAAGATTTCCTCCTGGGGACAAATCCACATCGATAATGTGGGCACAGGCACTGTTCCAAGATCTTGTGACCTCCGTACCACATGAATGCCAGAGAGAGAGATAAGGGGCAAGACAAGAGACAACAAGATACAATCTATCTATACATGTCCCTTGACATTCAATAGCATTGCCACAACTGAATCCCTCACTATCAACATCCTTGACATTACTATTGATTAGAAACTGAACTAGATCATTATAGGTCAGGCCAGAAGGCTTGGAATTCTGAAACTCATCACTTGACTTCCCAAAGCCTGTTCCATGAAAACAGACCAACTCTGAGGAGGTGACTATTCAACCCCTTGAGACTGTTCAATGACTCAGCAAGATCATGTAAGATCTTATTGTGATCTAAACTCCACAATCCCACCTCTACCCTCAGTAATGACTGACTGCCATGTTTAGTCAAGAATATGTGAACTTCTGCCTTAAATATATCCATGGACTCTGCCTCTGGGGAAGAAAATTCCGAAGACTCATGACTAGGAGAAAAGGAAAAGCCTCATCTCCATTTTAAATGGGATACTATTGGCAAATAAACCATGTCCCCTAGTTCTAGTCTGTCCCAGAAGGAAACATCCTTTTAGCATCCACCCTGTCACATTCTCTCAGGATCTTGTATGTCTCAATATAATCACCCATCATTTTTCTAAATTCAAAAGGATATTGACACAGCTGGTCCAACTTTTCCACATTACGTCCCCAGGACTAGTCAAATGAGCCTTCTCTGGACTGCTTCCGAGGTAGAACTCGGAGATGTGATGGAATGGTCTCCATTTGCCTCGATAGGTGTTGGTGGAACAACACTCAAAAATACCGTCCAGGACAAAGCAATCCACTTGATCAGCACGCCACCCACCACCTTGTACATTCATTCCCTTCACCACCATGGTGGCAGCAATGTGTACCATCCAGGAGGTGCACTGCAGCAACTCCCTACCAGCACCACGGCACTACCAACCTGACTGAACTGCAGCAATTTGAGAAGGCAGCTCTCCATCACTTTCACACAGGCAGTTCGGGATCAGCAACTCCCGCTGGCCCAGCCAGCCAAGGAATGCAAGTTACAAAGCACCAAAAACACCAATGGCCACACTTGCTTGGTTGCAGAGTGAGAGATTGGATGCATTTCCACTCAGGGTACCTACAGTCCACGTTAATTCTGATCATAAATGAAATCTGTACTTGCTGACCTTCATCAGCTCCCGGACCCAGCCACCAAACCTTTGAAATTCCCATCCTGAGCTCAATATCCCTCCTGTCTTTTCACCCTAGTCTGTCTCTTCCTGCCTCCAACCTCACAAACATCTGCATTCATCCAATACTGGCACACATACACACACACACACACACACACACACACACACACACACACACACATACAGACACACACATACAGACACACACACACATACACGCACACACACACATAAAAACACACACGCACTCACTCACACACACACACTTATACTCACACACACATACATACACATGTACACACACACATACACACACACACACACACACACACACACACTCACACACACAGCTTCCAACCAGCATTGCTGACCCAGTCTTCAGCCCCTTAGATCCCAGGCTCTTGAATTGCCTGCTTCAATCTCTCCAGCATCTCTACCTACCTCCCTCTTTCTCTCCTTTAAGACACTCCATAAAGCCTACTCCTTGACCAACCTTGATCAAGACTGTCTTGAGCTTGTTGTTGATGTTTTTCTCTCAGTTACACTCTGTGAAGTGCCTTGATATGCTTCATTATAATCAATACACCCTATAGACGCAATATGTTTTTAATACCATGAATAGTGACAGTACATTTAAACTCAGTGCAGTTACCCTATAAGGCTGCACATTCTCTGTACGCATAGTGATAAGAAAAAAGCAACTAATACTGAGACAGTTCAAAGCTTACAGTTAGATGGTCCATAAATTTATAATGATTTAGGTTGAGTAGACCACAGTTAAGAGCTACAGACCTGTATTGTTACTAGTGATTAAACAATTTGATTTTGTTGACCATTGCTTTGCAAGTTCAGTAATATTAATGATAGTTATCAATGTCCATTTTGCATTTGGTGTTTTGGGGAGGGAACAGTTAAATTGTACTTTAGTCAGTGCTTGATCTTCGTCTTGTTGATGAGCGATTTAGTTTGGCCAATAATCAACAATTAGACAGCTAGTTTTTTTAGCCAGCAGTGAGATTTCGAATAAACTATGGGCAAAAAGGCATGAGATACCAATGTAATTCTCGCAGATATGAAGGGGAAGATAGTCAGCTGTGACCATCCATTCACACAGCCTGCCAGCTGGAATTCATTGACCGCTATTTAATTAGGAACCCTTGGGACATACAGTGGTAATTTAACTCTGGCTTCCTTTTATTGACATTAAAGCTGGACAGGAGAAACACTCACCCAGGTCTAAATACTTGGAAGACCAATGTTACTGTCTTCGATCCCCAACCCAAACTCCATTCCCGACTGCAAACCTCTTTTGACCGCTATTTAATTAGGAACCCTTGGGACATACAGTGGTAATTTAACTCTGGCTTCCTTTTATTGACATTAAAGCTGGACAGGAGAAACACTCACCCAGGTCCAAATACTTGGAAGACCAATGTTACTGTCTTCGATCCCCAACCCAAACTCCATTCCCGACTGCAAACCTCTTAATGGCAACTCTTTGAGGCTGGCATGATCATTCATAACTTCATGTTGTATCTGACCTCTTCCAAGGCCATAGCCATGCCAACCATCAGAATGCGAACTTCCATTGCCATAATATCATCCAACAGCTTCCCAGTCCCAGCTCATCTACTGCAGCGACCCACATTCATGTCTTGGTGACCTCCAGAGTTGCCTGTTCCAATGCTCCCTTGGCAGGGCTCCACCATTCTACCCTGCGCACCACTGTTGCCATCCAGAACTCCATTGTTGATCTCCTCCTGAGTGCAAAGTTTCCTTTCACCCATCATCTCCCACCACCCCACCTCTACTCATGCTCACTGGCTTCCAGTTAAATGATGTTTTAACAACAAAATTCTCACTTGCATCTCCAGTTCCTCTATGGCTGCACCTCCCCGTCTCTGTAAGGTCCTCCGGCCTCACGATTCTCCAAAACCCATGTATGTCTCCTAGTTCTGGCCTCTTAAACCTCCCTGATTTGAGTGGCTTTGTAATTAGTGACCGTGCCATCCTTTCCCAAAGCCCTAAGCTTTACAATTCTCCTGTAACCCTCCCCACCTCTCTGACTCACTTTCTTCATGTAGACATGCCATAAAAATTGACCTTGTTGGCTAAGCATGTGGTTACCTGTTCTCAAATCTCCTCGTGCATCTTCATGTCAAATTCTGTCTGATGGTGAACCTGTGACATAGCTTAGAGAACGTTAAAACCACGGCACTGATGAAATTTGTTGTCTTCACGTTGCGAGTGGCTTCAAACAGAGCAAGGATCAAAGATTTCAGGCATCCTGGGAGGCCAAGGGACTTGGGAAATCTACCAGCCAGCATGGAGAGGGATGGGATATTTGAAGGGTGGAATGGTGTAGGGTGTCAGTGGTTTGACAGAGAGGCAAGAGCTTTTGCATTTCTGAGTTTGTGTTCAGAAAATTAAACTGCCCTTGCAGAACAGAGAGTGGCCATTCAGTCCGAACGTCCATGCTGGTATTTATGCTCCACACATAACTCCTCTAAATCTACTTCATGCTGCCATCAGCCCAACCCTCTATTCTCAGTTTCCTCCTATGTTTCTCTTGCTTCCCCTCAAATGCATCCATTCTATTCACCTCCAGTACTCTTTGCTATAAGCTCCACGCTATCTCGGTGAAGAATTCATCCTTGAAATTATTAATGACTCTTTTATCTGCTGCCTAAAATTGTTGACCTCAATGTCAAGTCCAGAAGATTGTAAAGTGCTCATTCAAAAGTAGAGATGCTATTTCCCCTTACAGTGAACATCCTTCGACAGGCAGAAATTCAAGGACAGTGAGATGATTGGAGGAACACAGCAGAAAATTAAAATGGCAAGAGCCTGGAAACTTCAGATCACGTTTGCAGGCCAAACAGATGGGATCAGATCGGTGCAATGTTAAATCTGCAGGAATCTGTCTAATTTGCTGAGCATTTCCAGAGTTTTGATCTCCACTGTCCTCCTCATCTGCAGCATCTTCTCTAAATCTACTGTATCTTTTAAAGCTTTTCATGGGATGAGGGCATCGCTGGCCAGGCAAGCATTTATTGCCCATCGCTAGTTGCCCAGAGGGCAATTAAAAGTTAACCACATTGCTGTGGGCCTGGAATCACTACAGGCCAGACCAGGTAAGGATGGCAGTTTCCCCTCCGAATGGGCATTTGTGAACTAGCTGGGTTTTTCCCAGCATTGGATTTTGTAATTCCAGATCTCGATTGAACTAAAATTCCACCATCTACAATGGTGGGCTTCAAAACCCAGGTCTCTGGGCTGCCTGGCTCCCTGAATTAACAGTCCAGAGGTAATACCACTTTAGAAATTTGCAACATGCTTAAAGACCTGATGGCTAAAGCGTTGGAGACTGTAACTGAGTCCTCATAACAAGCAAATGACAGTCAAAAGTAATGTACGAGAGAAGGGGGAGTTAGAAAGTGACAGTTTCAGAAATTAAATGTGAGCAACAGTGTGAAGACAATGCTGCAACTGGCGACACAATTACAGAATGAGATCAAATAACTTGAACTTGCACAAAAAAAATTGCAGCTTTTGGGGGATTGGATGTGTTCCTTACTTCAGGAGCCTTTAATGTTGGAATCCTTCTGCCACAGTACCTGTGCCCACGCTCCTTACACTGGTGTTGCTATGGCAATAATGATAGCATCACTGTCACAGTCACCCATTCACATCTATTCAGGGCCTATTCAATGCCTAACAATAGTTGGGGCGGCCCCTTCATGGCTTGCTGTGGTGCCTTGTGCGAAAGGCCATATCCTGGATAGCTCGAGACGCCAATCCAAACCCGTGGACTCATTTCAAAACCCAGCAGAACGCTGTCTGAGAGATCTCAGTTGGCAGGGAGAGACCAGAAATTGAAAGTCAGGGAGGTCACATGAGTTTGGCAGATGCATCGGTTAATTTTTCACAAGCTACTCCTACCTTAGCTCACTGCAAGTGCATTGTGAAAGATCCTTCCAATGGCAGCAGAGCAGGAGCAGCTTTGTAGAATGTTGCTTGGCATCTCACCTTCCTTTGACCAGGTTTAGTGTCCAGGTAAGGGGAGGGAGAGATAGTTTTAGAGCGGTGCATAAGCAATGCGGCCTAAACTTATAGCCTTAGTTCAAGGTTTGAAAATTGTCACGGTCTCTCAGCTGTTTTTCACTTATTCAGATCTTGGCAGAAGGCAATGCTTTCTCAGATCCCAAACCTTCAGCTCACAATGGGGAGGCAATGGCCTGGGGATATTGCCACTGGACTATTAATCTAGACATTCAGCTAATGTTGTGGAGAGCTTGGTTCAAATCCTGCCACGGCAAATGGTGGAATTTGAATTCAATAATGATACTGGTATTAAGAGTCTAATGGTGATCATGAATCCACTGTGGATTGTAGAAAAATCTAACTGGTTCACTTTAGGGAAGGAAACTGCCATCCTTACCCAATATGACCCACATGTGACTCCAAGCCCACAGCAATGTGGTTGACTCTGAACTGCCCTCTGGACTATTAGGGATGGGCACTAAATGCTGACTGTGCCAGAGATGCCCATATCCCATGAGCAAATAAACAAAAAATCCCACTTGGAGTCTTGACTAGAACTTACAAATGTCCTGGACCAGGGCTGGATGGAGGAGACGGGGAGAATCTGTTCCCACTCATAAAAGAAACCAGAATGAGGGGGAATAGATTTGAAGTGATTTACAAAAGAAGCAAAGGTGATGTGAGAAATAAACTTGTTCACCCAGTGAGTAGTTATGGTGTGGAATGCATTCCTGGAAGTGTGGTGAAGGCAGGTTTAATTTAGGCATTCAACAGGGGCATTGGGTGGTTATTTGGATAGCCACAGTACCCCAGGATATGGGGATAAAGCAGGATGTTGGTGTAAGGGTGGGGCCTATGATTTGAAGAGCTGGTGCGGACATAATGGGCTGAATGGCCTTCTGTGCTGTAAGACCTCTGTAATTCTGTGACCTCAAGCAATCCAGAAAAAAGAAAGGTCCCCAACCAAAGAACTACGAGTTGTTCAGAGTATACACATTGCTATGATATAAGAAACATGACAGGAAATAAACTGTACACAGCAAGATTCCACAGAACAGCCATGCATTAATATTCTGATAATCTCATCCATTCACATTGGTTGAGAAATAAATATTGGCCAAGATGCCAGTGAGGATGTTCCTGCTGCTATTTCTTCAAAATATTGGGATCTTTTTGCATTTACCTGTTTAAACCTCACAAACGGCCGTACTGCCGACAGTGCAGCACCTAACCCTCAGCGCTGCACTGTCAGTCAGTGCCTGTTTTGTGCAGGCAAGTCTGTGGATTGAGACTTGACCTCACAACATTATGAATGGGAGTGACAGTGCTACAGCTGCCAGAGAAACAGAACTGGTGGCTACAATAAATGGAGGCGGGCAAAAATAGCCAACTGAAGAGGCCTCACCCAGGAACAATAAAAATGCTTGCTGCCAAGATAATGGAGTCAGTCGAAAAAATTCATGAGATATAAAATCAATTTTATTTTTCTGTAGGTTTTTCACATCATTCCCACCCACCATTAGATCTGGCAATTTGCATGATTGCTACCTTATCTTTTAAGACTGTGCTATTATATTCTTGGGAAAAACATATACTGAAAGTGGAAGATTTCAAAGCGCGAGCAACAAATGTAATGAAATTTCAACCACTTCAGCACTGTAGCACTCAATAATGCATTGAGCGTTTAAATAGAAGTCACCTCATAGGATTTTTCAGCACAATTATGTCACATCAGGACCTGAATCAATGGATCAATGGTGCAGCACACTGTGCCCAGTTTAACAATGTATTTCTGATCTTTGGCACTGCATGAGACAGAAGTGGTATTTACCATGATGTCAGTGCCTAAGTACCCATGATATACCCCTCCCAACCCACCTGAGGACTATGTCTCTTAGTATTCCAAATGCACATTCGTAGAATGATCTCTGCAGTGCAGTCCTTAAGTGCACAGGGCAGAGAAAAGAGGGGCCACATTAAACAGAAACCCGCTCTGGTACACAGAGCTGGGGTGCACCACAGCAAGGGGAACTCAGTCACTGGAAGCCAATCATTTCCAACAACTGCGGTGACCGGCCCAGCAACCACGTTAAGGCAAGCCCTTGCATTTGACTAGCGCCGTCTCCCCAGCCAAAGTGGCTTTCGAACTTTTCAGAGTGTCGCCGCAGTTGTGATGTAGGGAAACATGGCGGCCAATTGTCCCGCATGAAGATCCCATGCACAGCAATGCATTAAATGGTTGGACAGTCCGTTTGCTTTTTTCACAGGGTCGGCAAAGTGTACACGTTGGCCCTGAACTTCTGGAAGAGCTCCACAGATCGACGAGCTCTCCCTGAGAGACAGGGCCTCATCTGAAAGATAACATCCGAGAGTGTAGCTGTTACTCAGCTCTATGTTGGGAGTGTCAGGCTGCATTTGGAGTGGGTCATGAACCTGCAAATCTACAGACTCAAAATCTCCATCACTGCCCACTGAGTCCAACACCATGCTTTGTGCAAGTGGATCACATTCAAAAGTAAAGCCGTGTCTGACCTATATCTCTTTTACCATTGATCAGTGGCAGTCTGAGAATTGAAACGCTTTCAACCAATGCTATACTGTACTTTGTCTGTTAAGATAGTTGGCACTTTTCAACAAAACAAAGAACTGCGAATGCTGAAGATCTGAAATGAAAAAAGAAATAGCTGAAGAAACTCAGCAGGTATGGCAGCATCCATGGAGAGAGAAACAATTTTCAATTGTTCTCAGCTTCAAAGAAGGGTCACTGGGCTCAAAACATTAACGTTGTTGTTTTTCTCCCCCGATGCTGCCAGACCTGTTGAGTTTCTCCAGCTATTCCTGCTTTTGTTCTGGCACTTTTTTTAAAGTTAGCTTAATGCAGGACAATTGAAGTGAACTAATACACTCGTCAAACCTTATCAGCACGTAAAACCGAGCTGAAAAGGTTTTCCAATTAGTCCCAGCCCCTGGTCTCTTCCTGAAATTTTTGCCTTCTCAAATATTTGTTCAATTCTCTTTTGAAGGTGACTTTGAATGTCTTCCTTCTCCATTCTTTCTTGGACGTAAGCATCACTAGCAAGGGCAGAATTTACAGCCCTTCCCAGAAACAGCTGCATTGTTGTGGGTCAGGGGTCACATGTAGGCCAGACCAGGTTAGAATGGGAGATTTCCAACACTAAAGGATATTAGTGAGTAGAATCTACAACACAACAATGATAGTTAGACAGTCTTCATTACTGAGCTCACAAGTCCAGATTATATTAATCAAATTTAGATTCCGCCATCTGGCATAGTAGGATTTGGAACTTATGACCCAGAGCTAAATTATGAGTCCAGCAACATTACAACTATGCTATCATCACCCTCTCTGCTCTCAGGTAAATTGTGTCCACGAACACCCAAGACACATTTCAAAGAAAATGAGGTAAAAAGCTAGCAAACACGAAAAAGGAATTGAGTGAAAGAGTATATTGTAAATGTAAAAAGTGTCAAGCAATGTAAATTTTTAAAAAATTTATTTTACGATTGGCTTTCTTATTGCACGTGGATGGAATGAGGATGATCAGACGTGAGTGTGCACAGACAGCAATTATTGGTGAATTATTAGCGTCAGCAAATACTTTGTACGGGGCAGAGAAAAGAGGTGCCATATTAAACAGAAACCGTTTCTGGTAATGCAGACCACAGCCATAGGGACTCAGTGACTGGAAAATGAAAACCAATCAGTTCCAACAACTCTAGCGGCCAGCCCAACGATCAAATTGAAGCAGCATTTGACTAGTGCCTTCTACCGGCCAAAGTGGTTTTCGAACTTGTCTAAGGAGAGGTCTTGTGCTTTCCTTTTTAGTCACTCATGAGGGCTTCCCATTTCCAATTGCAATTGTAATTAGTAAAGTAGCAAGAGGGAAGACTACATGAGCTATTATCCCACTGTCTTCTACATGTTTGCATTACATAAACCCTCTTCTCTTGGTACCTGTACACAGCCATTGTCCTTCAAGTGCCTTCACCACCAATGTTTCACTGGTTCTGCTGGTGGCCATGAACAGGGAACCCTTACCTGGGTCAGGACAACTTATAAAAGTCTACCCCTTTCAGGTCACTGCTCTCAGATGTTTCTCCACCACCAAGACCCCCGCTCGCAACACCCACCCCCAAAAGCCACTCCTCCCCCCCACTACCTCCCATTGCATAACAGTCAAGTGTCGCAGAGATTGGGAAAAAAAATTAGAAAGTGCAGGAGAAACTCAGTAAGTCTGGTGGGGAGAGAGGAAACAGAGTTAATGTTTTGAATCTGAGATGACACTCCCTCCTCCATCAAACAATGGAATCAGACTATCCACGCTCACTCAATCATGATATTGCATGTTCATCTTCCTGTAACTTTCCTCTTCCCTAGATACTTCTAATCAACCTGTTCAGCAATTTAATGACACACCTTTGGAGCAAATGGGACTTGAACGTTGGTCTAGAAATAGGGGCATTATCACTGCACCAGAAGGGCCTTCCTTTCCTTCTCTAAAGCAAACCTCAACTTTGTCACGTGATTAAAGTTAGTGATGTGATGATGCTGTGGCTTGAAGAGGTTATTTTGTCCTTAAGCGAGGTTTTAAGACAAAAGTAACAAGCTGGCTAGTTGCAAAAGACAGTAAAGTAAACAGTTTGTGAGGCCTTGGGATATTTTGTTAAAAAGCTGAATCAGTAAAAACAGCCTGAATGGGTGACCAGGATTTCTAGTTTTTTGTTTTTTAGCTTTGAGGTTCAGCATCAATAGCAGTTCAAGTCCCAGCAGGGTTGGAAGCTACAATGAAGGTCAATTTCTAGTCTTTCTGAGTTTTTGCTTGATATTTCTTCTTCTCTCTCTGCTGCTGTAAGAAAATCGGATTTCTGGAATTGCCTTTTTGATGAGGAGTATGTTTATGGGATGTTACTCAATTGGAACAACCTGTTAGTTACAGTTGCCATTTCTATTATTCTGTATTTTCCAATAGATTTAAGTTATTCTAAATTCCTCTTTCTTTTATTGTATTTTAGCCTCTGGTGTTTAATTAAACTGTGTTTTGCTGAGCGTTAAGTAGTTTGACCAGGGGCACTGTATCTGGAACATGGTGCTTCACATTTGCCTTTAAAATAAGAAGAAGCTAGTGTTTAGGCTACCTTCTTAAAATATTTTGAGGGGGTTTGGTCTGGTCCATAACAATGAATAACTGTGAGCGAGTGGTCCAATTTGTAACCGCATGACTTGCTGATCCACCCTCCATAGCACAAGGCCAGTGCATTCTTCTTTCTGCGTATTTAGGTCCCTTATGGACGTGCTCAATATGTAGCACTTTTCATTCTTGTGTGGGTTTTGGGCATCAGCACCAAGGACAACACTAGCTGCTCATCCCTACCCGCCCTCGAACTGAGAAGCTTTTGCTAGGCCATTTCAGAGGGCAGCCATGATCCAACCACGTTTCAGTGGCTCTAGAGAGACGGGTAAGAAACGACACATTTCCTTGCCGAGGGAACATCATTGAACCAGATGGATTTTTTTCACAACAATCGATGTTGATCTTGCATCACCATTACTGAGACGTGATTTATATTCCATTGATTGTAAATTGTACCGTTTATTGTTGGTAGATTTGAACCCATATCCCCAGTGACCGCAGCGTTATAAGTCTAGTCAATTGCCAGTAAAGCGCTATCGCTCATAAAGTAAGTGAATGAAGTGCTTAGAACCATAACTGCTGCCTGTACCTCTCCCCAGTTGCCTAGACTGGCCTCTATAGATCCACAAGACTGACCACAATGTGATCACATAGACTGTAGCTGCACAGATCCCTGACCAAGGACACCCGGATTGGATACTGGGAAAGGCGTACATATTTTTTAGTGTGGTGTCCCTTTAATTGTCGGAGAACGACAGCGGGTGGTGGTGGGAATAATTAAACAACTCATTCAAAGAACCAGCACTGGCAGAAAAAGGCTGAACAGCCTCCTGCTGTGCAGTGCATCTCAATGAAATGGTATGTTGGCTTTATTGCAAACACAGGAGCAAAGACATCTTACAGCTATCAAATCGAGCCTTGGAGTACTGTGCAGAGTTTTGTTTTGCTTATCAAAGGACGTGTATACTTGCCAGAGAGGGAACGCTATGGAGGTTCACCAGGCCAGTTGCTGGGGTGGAAGGATTGCCTTATGAACACAAACAGATTGGCGAAGCTCTTTGTGCCAGAGAGTCATATAGGATGGAAGCAGACCCTTCGGCCCAACCTGTCCATGCCGACCAGGTTTCCTAATTGAATACTCCCACTTGACTGCATTTGGCCCATATTCCTTTGAACCCTTCATATCCATATAGCCGCCCAAATGGTTTTTCTTAAATGTTGAAATTATACTCACCTCAACCACTTCCTCTGGCAGCTTATTCCATACAGTCACCACCCTCTGTGTGAAAAGGTTGCCCCTTAGGTCCCTTTTAAATCTTTCCCCTCTCGCCTTCAACCTATGCCCTCTAGTTTTGGAATCCCCTACCCTGGGGAAAAGACCTTGGCTAATCACCTTATCCATGACTCAGATAATCTTACAAACTTCTACGAGGTCACCCCTCAGCTTTCTACGCTCCAGGGAAAAAAGTCCCAGCCTATCCAGCGATAATAGGAACTGCAGATGCTGGACAATCCAAGATAATAAGGTGTGGAGCTGGATGAACACAGCAGGCCAAGCAGCATTGCAGGAACAGGAAAGCTGATGTTTCGGGCCTATCTCGGATTCTCCAGCATCTGCAGTTCCCATTATCTCTGACACAATTCTAACCCCACTGCGAAGCCTCTTCTGAGGATGCCTAACCAGAAGAAGTTACCCTCCTCCCTCTGGACAAACCTCAGGGGATCTCTCTCCCACTGCAATCCGCCTCCCCCTCTCTCCCTATTTATTTCAGAACCCCTTTCCCCTCCCCTATTTATGATGAAGGATCTAGGCCCAAAACGTCAGCTTTTGTGCTCCTAAGATGCTGCTTGGCCTGCTGTGTTCATCCAGCTCCACACCTTGCTATCCGAGCCTATCCAGCCTCTACTTATGACTCAAACCTTCCAGTCTCTTTAACATCCTTGTAAATGTTTTCTGCACTCTCTCCAGTTTAATAATGTCCTTCCTACAGCAGGGCGACCAGAACCATATGCAGTACTTCAAAAGAGGCTGAAATAATGTTTTTTTTACAGCCATGACATGACATCCCAACTTCTGTACTCAATGTTATGACCCTGAAGGCAAGTCTGGCAAACACCTTCTTTAGCAGCAAGTCTACTTGTAACGCCACTTTCAAAGAACTAAAACGTGCACCCCTAGGTCTCTTCGTTCAGCAATACTCCCCAGGGCCCTACATTACCTTCATAAGTCCTGCCCAGGTTCATCTTAGCAAAATGCAAAATCTTGCATTCATCTAAATTAAACTCCATCTGCCATTCCTTGGCCCGCTGGCCCAGTTAATTAAGATCCTCTTGTACTCTTAAACAACCTTCTTCACTGTCCACTACACCACCAATTTTGGAGTCACCCGCAAACTTATTAACCTTGCTCCCTACATTCTTATCCAAATCAGTTATATAAATGATGAACAACACTGGACCCAGCACTGATCCTTGCGACACACTGCTGGTCAGAGGCGTCCAGTCTGAACAGCAACCCTCTACCACCATCCTCTGTCTCTTACCCGTCAAGCCAATTTTGTATCCAATTGGCTCACTCTCCCTGGATCCCATGTGATTTAACCTTACTAACCAGTCCACCATGCAGAGCCTTGTCGAAGGCCTTGCTAAAGTCCACATAGAAAAAGTCGCCACTGCCAAAAACACGAGAGACATGATTTCCCACACACAAAGCTGTGCTGACTATTCCTAATCAGCCATTACCTTTCCAAATGTGTGTAGATTCTGTCCCTCAGAATCCCCTCCAACAACATACCCACCTCTGATGTCCGGCTCACTGATCTGTGGCTCCCTCTTACCTCCTCTCTTAAATAATGGCACCACATTAGCCGACCTCCAGTCTTCCAGCACCTCACCTGTGGCTGTCTCTGATACAAACATCTCAGCTAGGAGCCCCGCAATCTCCTGACTGCCCTGCTCAGGTCCCAGGGATTTAACTACCTTTATGCGTTTTAAGACTTGCAGCACATCTTCTTCTGTAAATGCGGACTCTTTTCAAGACATCACTATTTATTTCACTGAGCTCCCTAGCTTCCATGTCATTTTCCACAGTAAACACTGACACGAAAGTTTACTTTAGGTTCTCACCTACTTCCTGTGGTTCCACACAAAGATGGCCTTGTTGACCTTTAAGGGGGCCTAGTCTGACCCTAGTGACTCCTTTGCCCTTAATATACTTATTGAATCACTTGCTCTACTTTATTTCCCAAAAGGAGATTGAATTTCCCCCCTTCTCATTTACCCATTGATTGAGAAAGTTTTTTTGAACACATTTAACAAATTCCTTCCCATCCAAGCCCTTAACTCTATGGCACTATAACTCCCTATTATACTTATAGCTATCTGCGATCTCCCTACATATTTGCTCCACAATTTCCCATTGAATTTGGGAGGCCTATAACACCATCTCATCAAAGAGAGCATCCCCTTTTTATTTCGTAGTTCCACCCATAGCGCTTCATTGGATAATGCCCCAGAAATATCCTCTCTATAAACTGCCGTGTGTTTTCCCATAAATCCTTCTCTGAACCCTTCCCATTCATGTACTCATCCAGATGCCTTTTAAATGTTGTAATTGTACCTGCCTCCACCACTTCCTCTGGCAGCTCATTCCAAACACGCACCCACCCTCTGCACAAAAAAGTTACCTCTTAGGTCCCTCTTAAATCTTTCCCCTCTCACCTTAAAGCTATACCTTCTAGTTTTGAACTCCCCTACCCTGGGGAAAAGACCCTGGCTATTCATCCTATCCATGCCCCTCATGATTTTGTAAGCCTCTATAATGTCACCCCTCAGCCGCTGAAGCTCCAGAGAAAATGTCAGATGCAGAATAAATATGAGCGATTCACTTCTGAATTGTGTTACAAGTGTTAGATGGATGTCTTCGGGTCAGCATGGATAAGATGGGCCATATAGCACCTTTGTACTGTTCTGTGGTCCCCTTAAGGTGATACTCCCATAGTCGGGATTCTCCTACCACAGATACCTTTCTCCAATGCTGCCCTGTTGAATTCTTTCCTCATCTTAAACATCTCAATTAGATCATCCTTCCAAATTCAAAGCAAATGAAACTTGCCCGTAAAAGTTAACATGTTTAGTGATGATATCGCACTGGAATTAACACTGCAACCCCTCACAGCAACAAGAGAGCTCTTTCAGAGAGCGGTAAAATCACGTGAACTGTGATTGGTGGAGAGACTTGGGATTAGAATAGTTAGGTCGTTGCTTTTGACCAGTGCAGATATGAGGACCTTTCGCTATGCTGTAGATCTCATTGGCACACTGTCATTCTTCATCCTGCCAGAAGGGAGTGCTGTGTCACATTCGGTGCTCTCAGGCTGGACAGGTCAGAACAAGTTGCATTTATGTGATATAACAAGGTGTAGAGCTGGATGAACACGGCAGGCCAAGCAGCATCACAGGAGCAGGAAAGCTGACATTTCGGGTCGAGACCCTTCTAGGCTCAAAATGTCAGCTGTCCTGCTCATCTGGTGCTGCTCGGCCTGCCGTGTTTATCCAGCTCTACACCTTGTTATCTCAGATTCTCCAGCATATGCAGTTCAAATTATCTCTGCATTTATTTGGTGCCTTTCCCTACAGAGTCCTTCACAGCTGAAGAAGTACATTTTGAAGTGTAATCGCTGATGTAATATGGAAAATGTGAGAGTCAGACAGCGCACCACCAGGCAGAACAAAGCATTGTGATAACCAAACAGATAGTGTCCCTCAATGAAGTTGGTCATTGTAGTATTGACCAGGGTGTTGGGAGCACACATGCATATTATAAATTGTGCCAAGGCATCACTGCTAATACTCTCAATTCTAAATCTACAACCTCCCTGAGTACAAGACTGTTGACACTCGCTAGCCTGTACAAACAAACAAACACATGCATACATTTGCCAAGAGAGCAACAATTCATTCGTTTACCCATTGACAGTCTCTCACAGAACGAGGATGATCTTATTTCCCTCTCAGGGGGAGTCTGTAGCTGGCTGTACAGACCGATGCAGCTTCTGCAGACTGTGTTACACTTGGGGCAGAAGGTGGTCATGGGAAAGGCTGGATGGGATGTTGGTGTGGCAGTGCGCTCCTTACTCTGTATCCGCCTGGCTTCCGAATCTTCCCGACGCTAAGTCTCGAGGAGCTCGGCGCCTTCCCGGATGCTGCTCCTCCACTCTGGACGGTCTTGGTCCGGTGATTCCCAGGTGCCTGTGGGAATGCTGCACTTCACCAGTGAAGCCTTGAGGATACCACCGAGGCATTTCCTCTCTCCATTTGCTCTGCCGTTTTTGGAGCTGGGAGTAGAGGCGCCTGCACTGCTCAGTGTGAAGCTTCGCAATGACAGTAGGTCACAGTTTCTGCTACCCCACACACAGCATTCTCTCGAAAATGTAACTGGCAACAATAACGGTTCACATGTGGAGAGTGCCTTGGACACAATAAGATGGCCCATAACAAAGCAAGATTTCACACTGAGATGCAGAAAGGCTTAGCCCCCATGACCAAAGCTCTGATCAAAGAGATAGAGGACCTTAGGTGCGCAAAGCATTTAAAGAAGGGGATTTCCATGGTTTAGAGCTTTGGAAGCTAAAGGTGGGCCACCAATGGTTGGGGGGGGGGGTGGTGACTGAGAAACCACAGGAGGCTGGAATTGGAGGAACATAAATGCTTCGGAATATGATGAGGGCTGGAATAAAATAAAAATTGCAGGCTGAATAGAACACTGCATAGTATTTCAGGAATCCCTTGCCAGAGGCTTTGTTGACATTTCAAAACTGCAACCAGGCACTCGGCGTAGCACACGGACAGCAGTACAATGTATAAGTGGCACACATGGGCCGAGGGACTGTGCCCCAGCGATAGACCGAGTTGTCAAAGAGCTGGTCGTTCCATGGGCACCACCAGGTGGCAGTCATACACATAATAATTTACATCATGATCAGGCAGACACAGCAAAGATTCGAAAGGGATAGTAAGAACTGCCGACGCTGGAGTCTGAGATAACTGGGGTTTTTCCTGAAGAGGGGCCCTGGACCTGAAACATCAGCTTTCCCTGCTCCTCTGACGCTGCCTGGCCCGCTGTGTTCCTCCAGCTCCACACTGTTGTCTAAAAATTTGAAAGGATTGGTCCATAATATCTGTTATCATGGTGACAAATTTGAACAGAGTTATTCATTTACTTTCACGATTCAAAACTCTTCTGAAGGAAGACATCAGGGCCTGCAAGAATCGGGGCTAACATAAACAGAATGAAAACATTTAACCTGGTACCGTAAATGCAACAGATTTGCACTTTGGAGTGTAATCAGGACAGGGTGGGGGCTGTGATATGGACTGTGGGTGCATGTACAGTAAAGATGGAGTGTGTGCATCTGTGTGACCTTGTAAACGTGTGTGTGTGAGAGTAGGGGATGTGTTTTGTGTCTGTGGGGGTGTGTGTGAGTGGGATGTGTGTGTGAGTGGATGTGTGTGTGTGTGGGGAGGGGGTTTGTGGGGGGTGCGATGTGTGTGGGTGTGGGGTCTCTGTGTGTGGGCGGGACTGTGGGGGGGCGATGTGTGTGTGTGTGGTCTGTGTGTGTGTGGGGGGGGCGACGTGTGTGTGTGGGGATGTGTTTGGGTGTGGGGTCTGTGTGTGTGTCGGGGTTTGTATGTGTATGCGGGGTGTTCAGTGCGTGTGGGGGTGGTGTGTGTGCGTGGGGGGAATGTGTGTGTGGATTGTGTCTGTGAGGGTGGGTTGTGTGCTATGTGTGTGGTCAGGTGTTGTGCATGTATGGGGGGTTTTGTGTGTGTGTGACAGGTGTTGAGTATGCAGGGAGGGTTTATGTGTGTCTGCATGTGTTGGGGGGAGTTCTGTGTATGTGTGGGGTTGTGTGTACAGGGGTGCTGGTTGCGTGTGTGAGGCATGGTTGTGTCTGTGTGGGGAGTGTGTGTGTGTGAGTGGGATGTGTGTGTGGGTGGGGATGTATGTGTGTGGGGGGGGTTTGTGTGTGTTTGGCAGGTGTTGAGGGGAGTTGTGTGTAAGTGTGCATGGTTCTATATGGGGTTTGTGTGGGGTATGTGTGGGGATGTGAGTTGGGGCGTGGTTGTGTGTGTGGGGCATGGTTGTGTCTTTGTGGAGGGGGTTGTGTGTATGTGGGAGTGGGATGTGTGTGTGTATGTATGTGAGTGGGATGTGTGTGTGTGTGTGTCAGGGGGTTGTGTGTGTGGGGGGGGTTGTTCAGTGTGTGGGGGAGCTGTTGTGTGTATGTAGGTAGGACATGTGTGTGTGTGTGGGCTGTGTGTGAGTGAGGTGTATGTGTGTGGGTGATGTGTGTGTGTAGGGGGGTGTGAGTGTGTATGTATGTGTGTGTGTATGTGTGGGGGTGTGTGTGTACAAGGATGGAATATGCGTGTGTGTAAGTTGGGTATGAGTGTGTCAGTGGGGTATGTGTGTGGGGCATGTGTCTGTGTAGAGGGATGTATGTGTATATGTGGTGTGTATGTATGTGTTTGTGGGGCACAGGGGATGTGTGTGATGGATGTGTGTGTGAGTGGGGTGTGTGTGTGTGTGGGGGGGGGTTGTGTGTGTGTGAGTGAGGTGTGTGTTTGTGGGAAACAGGGAATGTTTGTGGCGAATGTGTGTGTGAGTGGGGTGTGTGTGGGGGGTTGTTGTGTATGTGCGGGGATGTTGTTTGTGAGTGGGGTGTGTGTTTGTGGGAAACAGGGAATGTTTGTGGCGGATGTGTGTGTGAGTGGGGTGTGTTTGGGGGTTTGTTGTGTGTGTGTGGGGAGGTTGTGTGTGTGTGAGTGGGGTGTGTGTTTGTGGGGTGTGTGTGTGTGCGGTGTCTGTGTGTGTGAGAGGACTATGTGTGTGTGGGGGTAATGTGTGTTTGTGTGTGAGTGGGGTGTGTGTGTGGTGTGCGGGTGGGATGTGTGTGTGTGTGTAGGAAGGGAATGTGTGTTTGTGGGGGTTGTGTGTGTGTGAATGGGGTGTGTCTGTGGGTGTGTCTGTGTGTGTGTGTGTGTCTGTCTGTGTGTGTGTGTGTGAGTGTGTGTGAGTGGGTTGTGTGCGTGAGGGGTTGGTGTGTGAGTGGGATGTGTGTGTGTGGGGGTTGTGTGTGTATGGGGGGTGGTCTGTGTGTGGGTGTGGCTTTGGGTGTGTGTGTGTGTGTGTATGTGTGTGTGTGTTTGTGTGTGTGTATGTGTGTGTGCGTGGGGGGCAGGTGTTTGTATGTGTGTGTCGGGGTGTTGTATGTGTGGGGTGTGTTCAGTATGTGTGGGGGCAGTGCTGCATGTGTTTGTAGGTGCAATGTTTGCATGAATGGGGGGGGGTTTGTGCGTGTGTGGGGATGTTGTGTGTTTGTGGCATGGTGTTGTATGTGGGGAAATGTGTGTGTATGAGTGGGGTGTGTAAGTGTGGTATTTGTGTGGGGGAGGGATGTGTATGGGGGATGTGTGTGGGTATGAGTCAGGTGTGTGTGTGTGTGAGTGGTATGTGTGTGTGGAGGGAGGATGTGTGTGTGCGCGTGTGAGCGGACTGTGTGTGTGTGAGTGTGTGTGGGTGTGTGTGTGTGTGTGTGTGTGTATGGGAGGAATGTTTGTGTTTGTTGGGTGTGTGTATGTGTGTGTGTATGGAGGGCGGATGTGTGTGTGTGTGTATGTGTGTGTGAGAGAGTGGGGTGTGTCTGTGGGGGTGTGATGTGTAAGTTTGGGAGTGATGTGTGTGTAGGGGATATGTGTGTGTAGGGGATGTGAGTGTGTGTGTGTGTGCGTGTGAGTGGGATGTGTGTGTGTGGAGATGGGATCTGTGTGTGTGTGGGTGGGCTGTGTGTGAGAGGGGTGTGTGTATGAGGGGGATGTGTGTGTGTGTGGGGAATGTGTGTGTATGTAAGCGGGATGTGTGTGTGTGGAGGGGGGATGTGTGTGTGGGGTGTGTATGTGTATGGGGAGGATGTTGGTGTGTGTTGGGTGTGTGTGTCTGCGTGGGGATGTGTGTGTGTGTGTGTGGAATGTGTATGTGTGGAGGGGGTATGTGTGTGTGCGTGTGTATGTGAGTGGGTTGTGTGTGTTTGGGATGTGTGTGTCTGTGTAGGCAATGAGTGTGCGTGTGGGGGGATGTGTGTGTGTATGAGTGGGGTGTGTGTGTGGAGCGGGGACGTGTGTGAGTGGGATGTGTGTGTGAGTGGGATGTGTGTGTCTGGAGGGGGCATGTGTGTGTGTGTGTGTGTGTGTGTGTGTGTGTGTGTGTGAATGGGCTGTGTGTGAGTGGGCTGCATGTGAGTGGGATGTGTGTGCATGGAAGGGGGATGTGTGTGTTTGAAAGGGCTGTGTGTGTGTGTGTGTGTGTGGGGTATGTATGTATATGGGGAGGATGTTTGCATGTGTTGGGTGTGTGTGTCTGCGTGGGGGATGTGTGTGTGTGTGTGTGTGTGTGTGTGTGTATGTGTGTGTGAGTGGTGCGTGTGTGTGGGCGTGTGATGTGTATGTGTGGGAGTGATGTGTGTGTGGGGGGGATGTGCGTGTGTGTGAGTGGAATGTGTATGTGTGGAGGGGGTATGTGTGTGTGCACGTGTGTGTGTGTGTGGGGGCTGTATGTGGGGGGGATGTGTGTGTCTGTGTGGGGAATATGTGTGCGTGTGGGGGGATGTGTGTGTGTATGAGTGGGATGTGTGTGGAGCGGGGATGTGTGTGAGTGGGATGTGTGTGTATGAGTGGGATGTGTGTGTCTGGAGGGGGCATGTTTGTGTGTGAGTGGGCTGTGTGTGAGTGGGATGTGTGTATTTGGAGGGTGCATGTGTGTGTGGGGTGTGTGTATGGAGGGATGTGTGTGTGTGGGGGTGGGTGGGTGGGGTTTCTGTGTGGGGGGATGTGTGTGTGAGAGTCAGGTGTGTGTGGGGGTGCTGGTGTGTGTGAGTGGGCTGGTGTGTGTGAGTGGGCTGTGTGTGTGGGGTGTGAGTGTGTATGAGGAGGATGTGTGTGTGTGGGGTGTGTCTGTCTGTGTTGGGGATGTGTGTGTCTGTGTGTGTGTGTATGAGAGTGGGCTATGTGTGTGTGTGGTGTGTGTGTGTGTGTGGAGGGGAGATGTGTGTGAGTGGGATGTGTGTGGGGGGATGTGTGTCAGTATGAGTGGGATGTGTATGTGTGGTGTGTGTATGCATGTGGAGGGGATGTGTGTGGGGGATGTGTGTGTGTATGTGTGTGTGTGTGAGTGGGCTGTGTGTGTGGGGGGTGTGAGTGTGTATGGGGAGGATGTGTGTATGTGCCTGTGTTGGGGATGTGTGTGTGTATGAGTGGGGTGTGTTTGTGTGGGGTGTATGTGGGGTGTGTGTGAGGTGTGACTGTGTGTGTGGGGGGGGGCTGTGTGTGTGTTTGTGTATGTGTGTGTGTGACTTTGGTGTGTGCATGTGGGGGCATTGTGTGTGTAAGTGTGGTTGTGTGAGGGGGCAGAGGTGTGTGTGGGGGGTGATATGTGTGTCTGTGAGTGGCGTATGTGTGTGTGGGTGGTGGGGTATGTGTGTACGGGGGTGTGTGTGTGTGGGGGGATATATGTGTGTGATTGGGGTGTGTGTTTGTGGTGGGGAAGTATGTGTGTGTGGGGGATGTGTGTGTGAGTGAAGTATGTAAATGTGGGTGGTTGGGTGTATCTGTGTGTGAGTGGGGTGTGTGCGAGTGTGAGAGTTTGCTGTGTGCGTATGGGGGGATTGTGAGTGTATGTGGGTGTGTGTGTGGGGTGGGGAGAATGTGTGTGTGGGGTGGGAATGTGTATGTGCGTGTGTGAGTGGGATGTGTGTGTGTGTGTGTGTGTAGTGTGTGTGGGGGTGTGTGTGTGTGGTGTGTTTGTGTGTGTCGTAGGTGTGTGTGTGGGGGTGTGGGGTATGTGTGTTTGTGTGTGAATAGGGTGTGTGTAAGTGGGATGTGTGTATGCATGTGTGGGGGATGTGTGTGTGTGAGTGGGGTATGTATGCGTGGGGGGTTGGGTGTGTGTGCGGGGGGATGTGTGTGTCTGTGAATGGGGTATGTGTGTGTGTGTGTGTGTGTGTGTGTGTGTGAGAGAGAGAGAGAGAGAGTGGTATGAGTGTGTGGGGGGTGTGTGTTTGTGTTTGGAGGGGTGTGAGTTGTTTGTGAAATGTTCCTATTTGGTTTCAGTGGAATAGAACGTCTGATCAGATTGCGCTTATAACATCTTTGCAAAGCGATTTTAACACACACTGCACAGTAACGATGATGAGCATGTTGACACTGAGATAGTGGTTTTGTAGTGATCTTTCTTGACTAGTAATCCAAAGGTCCTCATTATTTCTCTACCAGCTTGGTTTGAAGTCCCACCATGGGAGTGATAGAATTTAAATTCAATGAGTAAATCTGTAATTGAAAGCTAGTCTCAATGATGCTGACCATGATAACTGTTATAAAATCATCTAGTTCTCTAATGTACCTTCGGGAAGGGAATCTGCCATCTTAAACATTACAACAAGTGGACGTCACAGTCACAACCTTTAGTCTTTTCCCTGAATCATAGAATCCCTACTATGTGGAACAAACAGGCCCTTCAGCCCAATAAGTCCACATTGACCCTCAGAGCATCCCATCTCGGGGAGGCAATGGCTTAGTGGGATTGTCGCTGGATTGTTAGTCCAGAGACCGAAGTAACATTCTGGGGACCACAGTTCAAATCTTGCCATGGCAGTTGGTGGAATTTGAATTCAATAAATATCTGGAGTTAACAGGCTAACATTGACCGTGAATCCATTGTCCATCGTCAGGAAAATCCCATCTGGTTCACTAATGTCCTTTCGGGAAGGAAGCTGCCATCCTTACCTGCTCTGGCCTCCAAAACCCACAGCAATGTGGCTGACTCTGAACTGGCCTCTGGGTGATTAGGGATGGGCAATAAATGCTGTCCTGGCCAGCGACGCCCTCATCACGTGAATGAATAAAGGGAAAAATAAATTCAGGCATCCCTGAACAGTACACGCAAATTTAGCACAGCCAATTCACCTAACCTTTGGACTGTGGGAGAGAACTGGAGCACCTGGAAGAAACCCATGCAGACACTGAAAGAATGTGCAAACTCCACACAGTCACCGAAATTGACCCCAGGTCCCTGGCACTGTGAGGCAGCAGTGCCAACCACTGAGCCACCGTGCCACCCCAAAGAGACTGTCTCTTTCTAGCACTGTCTAAGACAAGGTGTGACCCTCCCACTGTAGCTGCAGAAAGTTACCTGCATGATGTGATGGGGAGCATAGAATCAGTATGAGCTGCTTCCGAATGTCCCACAGAAGCGAGAGGCACTATGTAAATGCAAGATCTTTTAACTGTTGCCTGTTAATCTCAGATGGTCACGGCGCCAACACATACATGTCACAGTAACGTATGGCCTTGGGGAAATCCCAGCACACTTTACAGCTAACCAAGTAATATATGAAATGCAGCTGCTGTGGTAATGTGGAAAACAGGGCAGGCCAATTGTGCCCAGTGTAGGTGCTGGAGGGAGTGAATGTTTATGATGATAGCATCCACTTAGTGCCTCTGCTGTCCTTTAATGGTGACATTGGGAATCTGCATTAAGTTTGAGATGGTTTTCTCTCCATCTTCCTGAAAGATACCGCTGCCGCCTGTAGTGAGAGTGGGCTTAAGCAGCAAGTGGGGCTCTTGAGCTAAGAACTAGTTGGATGTTGTGATGACTTACTTCGTTTCTGTCGGTGCTGCTTAATTTCTTGGCTACCGCGCTCTGTACACAAGCAGAGCCGTGCGCAGTCATTTCCCGCAGCCAGCCATTTATCCTAATCCCACCAGAAGCTGCAGCAGTGGAATTCGAAACACACAGGTTGGTGCTTTTACATCTCTCCTTTCTCCTCCTTGATGCCCCTTGGACTGAAGGTCAGGTAGCTCTGCACACGCCTGAGACAGCACAGCCTCCCCCCACCTCTAAGCTCCTCATCGAAGCATCCAGCATGATAGTCACTGTGCATGGAAAGTCCCTCATTGCTTCCCTATGCTTCCTTCTCCTGTCACGACCTTCATTGTCCTTTGATATTCCTTCTGGAGACTGGGTGTCCCAGAATGTCTGGCTCCAAAGATCACTTTGCAATGAACCGGATGTGGCACCAGAACTCAGTAACTCCTGCTGCAGCCCCTGGGTAAACTCTAAGAGAAGGCGCAGATCCCCGAACGGTGCAGTCGGTGAGTTGGGCTAGGAACAACGTGTAAAGGAATTCGGCTCAGCTTTCCCAAGGTTAGAGATAATGGCAACTGCAGATGCTGGAGAATCCGAGATAACAAGGTGTACAGCAGGATGAACACGGCTAGCCAAGCAGCATCTTAGGAGCAGGAAAGCTGACGTTTCGGGCCTAGGCTCTACCCGAAACGTCAGCTTTTGTGCTCCTTAGATGCTGCTTGGCCTGCTGTGTTCCCAAGGTTAGCCTCCGCTCTCTGACAATTCCCACTCTAAAGTGAGCTCGCGGGCACTGCTGTGATTTTCCTCTCCCGTGTCCCTCTGCGGGAACTGGGATAGACCTTCCCCAGGACACCACGCAATCTCACATCAGCAATTTACAGGGTCCCAAAGACTGCTGCTTGACCTGGCTGGGGAACAATGCCACCAATGTGCTAAACAGCATGGCATCAAACAGCAAAGGTCTAACCACGTTGGGTATATCAGATATGCCTGGAAGGAGAAACATCTGTAAGGTGCACCTCATGCTCCTGGTCCGGTGTCATACTGCACAGACACAGGCACTTCTGCCCAACTTGTTCATGCTAACCAGGTTTCCTATACCGGACGAGTCCCATTTGCCTGCATTTGGCCCACATCCCTCCAAACCGTTCCTGTCCATCTACCTGTCCAAATGTCATAATTTACAACGAGCTCTAATTACTCGATGCTGGGCTCACTGACATACAATAAGTGCCAGACCGCCAACGCCCCAAGTTTAAAATATTCACCTTTATTTCAAAACCCCTTCCTTCTCTTCCAGCATCCAATGCATCTGCGTTCCTCCCATATTGGTTCCTCGCCCCTTTTTGCTTTTCATCACTCCATCATTGGCAGCCTGGTCTTCAACTTTCCTGAGTTCTAAAAATCTTACAGTAGGAATGTCTCCTTCACACACGCTGTTGATATTTACGTTAAAGCGTCTTTCTTTAATCAGGCTCTCAGCCTTTCTCCCTAATAACCTTATGTTGTTTGGTATCAACATTTATTTGATATTCTGTCTGCAAAGTGTCGCTACATAAATGCAAGCTGTTTCCTGTGGTACTCAGGGCTAAGTTTGAGATGACATCTGTTATTCCAATAGCTTTTAAAATAATTCATTTTTTTAACTTAACCTATTTTTTCCTCAGATGTCGGACATTTCTGGAGTGTTCACAACGTACTACTATTCTCTTAGAAGGTCTAAGGTACAACAAAAGTTCTTTGGTCAGCCACATGAGACAGCAGTTACGAGTCAAACATGTTGACCTGAGACAGAGTAACCTTTAGGCCAGACCTGGGAAACTAGGGATGGACAATAAATGCTCACATCCCACGAGCAAATAAAAAAAAGTGTATTTCTTTCCCTAAAAGACTTGTGAATAATTTAATCAGCTCTTAAAGATAATCTGACAGCTTCAAGGTCACTTTTACTGTGTTATGGTCACTGTAGAGATCAGTAACTGTGGCATCGAAATAAATTCCAGTAATCGATTGTTAAAAATACACAAGATTTAATGTTTTGAGACTTTTAATATGAACTTGAGTATTGCTGCAAAAGGAGACACGCTGCTGATTTTCTTTTGTCTCGCATCAGTCACAAGAATGTCAAAACAGAAAGGGAACGACGAATATTCCACATGAGAATGGGCAAGCTGAACTCATACAATGCAACAGGAAACAGCTCACTTCACCTATTCCAAGACCAGCAGCTTTGGCAGCATCTGTCAAGGAAAAAACAGAGTTAACGTTTGGGTCCAGTGACCCTTCCTCACATCATGTTCTGAGGAAGGGTCACTGGACCTGAGACGTTAGCTCTGTTTTTCCCTTCACAGATGCTGCCAAACCCAAAGGAGTATTGATTGACAATGTTCTTTGATTCTTTAAGCTACAGAAATGATTCTTCACATTGATTTTTCACACAAGCAACAATGACTTGCTACAGCGACGCTTCGCACTCTGCTTTATATGGATGCTCTACTCTCATGAAACATGTCCAAAACTATTCTCCATTTCCTATGACTTAGTCCTTTTACAATTTCCCTTCTGAGTAACTTCTAGTCTCCAAATTAACATCAACAAAACTTCAAATCCCATCACAGGAAGGAAATATAAATTCGCCATTTACAAGTTCACTGACAATGCCACCATTGTAGCCTGATCTCAAGTAATGACGAGACAGATACAGGAAAAAGATAGAGTGCTTGGCGACATGGTGTGAAGATAATAATCTGCCTGCAGCATCAGAAAAACGGAAGATCTGGTCGTTGGATTCAGGAAGAGATGTGGAGGGCGTGCGCCTGTCTATGTTAATGGTGCTGAGGCGGAGTTAGTCAACACCATCAAGTTCCTGGGAGTGACCATCATCGACAATCTGGTCCTGGTCCAGCCACACTGATGCAATGGTCAAGAAAGTACAACAACATCTCAAGTTTCTCAGAAAGCCAAGGATATTCAGCACGTCTGTTAGGACTCTTACAAATTTATACAGATGCATCATAGAAAACATTCTACCCAGATGCATCACAGCTTGGTACGGCAACTGCTCTGCCCAGGACTGGAAGAAACTACTCAGAGTTGTGAACACTGCCCAGTCCATTATGCAAGCCAAGCTGACTCCAGCTGTACGTCCCGCTGCCTCAGAAAGACAGCCAACATCATCAAAGACCCTTCCCACCCTAGTTATAATCTCTTCCAACCTCTTCAGTTGGACAGAAGATACAAAAGCTTAAACATGTACCAACAGATTCAAGAACAGCTTCTTCCCGCTGTCATTGGCCTTCTGAATGGGCTTCTCAGATTTTAAGTGTAATGTTGGTCTCATTGCTTGTGCCCCTGCTCTGCAGCCGTGACATTGTATTCTTCGTTCTGTTCTATTACCCTAAATGTATTTTCTATCGTATGATCTGCTTGTACTGCATGCAAAACGGAACTTTTCACTGTGGCTAGGTACATGTGACAAAAATAAATCAAATCAAATCCAAAATGTATCTGGAATTACAAAGTCAGTCTCCCGGATGGGGACCACGAAACTGCTAGATTGTGTTCGAAAATCCATCCGTTTCATTAATGTTCTACCATTGGGGAAGCAGAGGAGAATAGCTGCTTTCTTCACTTGGTCTGGTCTAAATTTGACTCCAGACTCCCCGCAATGTGGTTAGCTCCCCAAAATAGTGTAGCAAGCTGCTTGGTTGCTTCAGAAATGAGACTATCCATTGCCAGGGATGCCCACGTCCTGCGTAACAGTTCATAGCTCAGTTGCTGCCTGGTACTGAAGACACTGGCAGACCACCGTTGTGGTCAAAGAAAGAACACACGCCAGTGAGGACATTGGGCACTCAAGGAAGGCGAGGGACGTGAAAGTTTCACCTCGTAAATCAGCATTATACCTGCCCAAACAATAGCAAAAGCTCAGACGTTCAAATGTTGAACCAAGTTGGCCTGTCTCTGGTACCAGCACAGCTATTAATCAGTGCTGTTCACATTGAGCAGGTCTGAGTTCTTTAAGTGCCAACCCTGGTGCAAAATAAATAAACAAATAGCCCTGTTCCTGACATGCCTTAAGGACTTTTCATTAAAACCGTGTGATTGATTGGGATGAAGAAATGAATATAGATCGACAATTCCATAAATCTTACATCCAGGGATTGGAGATAAGGCAGAAATGACATAAAGTCAAGATTAGATGAGGTAATACAAAGCTTGGCTCCATTGAGCAAATGTAGTCCTATATCATTTGCAGAGCCTAGAGTAATGTTGGTCAAGCTGTCAAATGTCACAGTGGCAGGAGAGGGCACGCCAAGTCATGTGGAAAGGTTGCAGTTACAAAGCTGGTTGAAGCCATCCACAATGCCGTCCACTTCCTCGCTTGTGATGACCTGTTCAACCCACTGACCGCCCATCTTCATGCCCCATAAAGGAGAGACTTTCCCAAGTAGGATCCATCAACAGATGTCCTCTGGATCAAACGAAGGAAACACAGGAAGTCAGTAGGAAGTTCCTCGTGACCAATGCCATCGGTGGAATATCAGGCCTTGAGTTACCACAGCGAGAGTGGTTCTCACTAAATGGGCTCAGGCAAACCGGGGCGCCCTATGTGCCCAGTCTCCACTGTGGAGGTCCCTTGTGGAGAGTCACAAACAATGCTGCACATTATCAAGGAGAGTGCCCTCAAACGACTCATCACCTTAGGTACAGCACATGAGGACACTACTGCTCGGCCTTGGGGATTCGCAATTAAAGTAACAGACACTGCGGTGCTTTTGAAGTGTTGGCAATGCTGTGATGTAGAAAACGTGGCAGGATATTTGCACACAGCAATGTGACATGACCAGTCATTTCGCTGGATAGATGTGGGCAAAGATGGCAGGAGAGGGTTGACCATTACTCCTCCCCACACTGCACACCACTCCCTCCTTCCCTCCCTATCCCTTGCCACCACTCCCAACTGGCTCCTGCCTGGCTTTTTGGCTCCACATTTCCAAATAGGACTGGTTCAGTTTAGAAAGCCTGGCATGGACAAGTTGGGCTGAAGGGCCTGTTTCTGTGCTGTCCGACTCTATGACTACCGGCTGGCTCGTCTTTGAAAAGGAGCCTTGTGATTGCTTACATGCAGCTGAGAGAACACCGTGGAACTTTGGTATAACATCTGAAATAGCATCTCTGACAATGCAGCACTCCCTTGTTACCGCACCGGATCGTCAAGCTCGTTTTGTGCGTTCAAACATCGCATGGGTCTTGAAACCTTCAGAGCAAGAGAGGATCCCCACAAATCCATCTCCTACTCCCCCTGCTGTCCATGCTAAAGCATTACAAATCTACCATCCATCACAAAAAAGCATGGACTGAGGCTCAACTGACCTAATAAGAGGTATGGCAGCTCAGTGGTTAGCACTGCTGCCTCTGCAACACTAGGGAGCCAGGTTCAGTTCCCCGCTGTGGTAACTGTCTGTGTGGCAGTTGCACATTCTCTCCGTGGGCTTCCTCCAGGTGCTTCGGTTTCCTTCCACAGTCCAAAAAATGTGCAGGTTAGATAGATTGGCCATACTAAATTGTCCCTAGCATCTAGGGATGTGCAGACATGTTAGCCATGGGAAATGCAGGGTTATAGGGTAGTGGGGCGGGTCTGAATGGGAAGCTCTTTAGAGGGTCGGAGGGTGGCCTGCTTCCACACTGTCAGGATTCTATAAAGACCACCATGGTGTAATAAATTTGAGCTGCTATAGGGAAGATTCACCAAGATGTCACCACGCTTTGTAAGGTATACACAGAGCAGTGGTTGGGGTCCGCATTTTAGACCAGGGTCTTGGATCGAGATTTTAGCCACAGTTTTGACAAACTGGGAAAGATCAGATACTTAGACAATAAAATGTGAGGCTGGATGAACACAGCAGGCCCAGCAGCATCTCAGGAGCTGGGCCTGCTGTGTTCATCCAGCCTCACATTTTATTGTCTTGGATTCTCCAGCATCTGCAGTTCCCATTATCACAAGATCAGATACTTGCTCTGTTTGGGGAATTCAAGACAAGGGAAGAGAATCCTGAAGTTTGAATCAACCAATTGAGGAATAAGATCACAAGTAATTTCTCCACACAAAAGGTGTGTGGATATCTGGTCTCCTCTAGGTGCTCTGGTTTCCTCCCATGGTCCAAAATCTTGGCCTGTTGCCCCTATAAAACTCGACACATTGATATCTGGGGGAGAGCTGTCCCTCAGATTGGCGAGGTAACATCCTGATATAGTCGCACTCACAGAAATCATACCTGACAGACAGTGTCCCAAGACACCTGCCTCCCCACCCTTGGTCATGTCCTGTCCAACCAGCTAGGCACCACCACCAAATATGGAGTACAGTGGGACAGAGCTGGGAGCGTTGGCTCAGTGAGTTGACTCCCAACCCTGCCACATTTCGTGGCATCAGGTCAAACGGGGCAAGGAATCCTCCTGCTATTTATTGCCAAGCATCTCCCCTGAATGAATGAACAATCACTTCTCTATGTTCAATACCAAATGGAAGAAGCATTGAGGCTGCAGAGGTCATAAAACATACATAAGAGACAATAAGCCCAAACCTGATCTGATCATAGCTTTTACTCCATTCTCCTGCCTGCCTCCACCAACTACTCCAGTCAATCGAAAATCTGTCTAACTCAGCTTTGAAAACATGCACTGTTCGTTTCAAGATAATAAAGTGTGAAGCTGGATCAACCTAGACCCGTCTAGGCCCGAAACGTCAGCTTTTGTGCTCCTGAGATGCTGCTTGGCCTGCTGTGTTGATCCAGCTTCACACTTTATTATCTTGGATTCTCCAGCATCTGCAGTTCCCATTATCACTGTTAGTTTCACTTCCTTCCCTGGAAGAGAATCTCAAAGACACTCAGGAAGAGAGAAAAACATCCTTTTCACCTGAGAGACCTCTCGTTTTTAAAACGGGGTCCCCTGGACATTTCCCCATGAGAAGGAACATCGTTAGAAATTTCTGTCAGAATCTTATTCATTTCAATAAGATCACCCCTCATTCTTGTAAATTCCCTTGAATCAGCACGGTGGCTCAGTGGTTAGCACTGTTGCTTCACAGCACCAGGGACCCAGGTTTGATTCCAACCTCGGGCAACTATCTGTGTGGAGTTTGCACGTTCTCCCTGTGTCTGCATGGGTTTCCTCCCACAGTCCAAAAGGTGTGCAGTGAGGTAGACTGGCCATGCTAAATTGCCCGTAGTGTCCAGAGATGTGCAGGCTGGGCGGATTAGCAATAGGAAATGGAGGGTTATGGGAATAGGGTAGGGGGGTGGATCTGGATTGGATGCTCTTCTTTGGAGGGACAGTGTGGACTCAACGGGCCTAATGCCCTGCTTCTGCATTGCAGGTATTCTATGAGCCCAGGCCTAGCCTGTTCAACCTTTATTTCTCAATGGGACATTTCAATGCCTATTACTGATAGTGGTTGGGTCATACCACATCTGACTGGGTTGGCAGACTGCTGAAGGGCAAATATCTACCACATTGGGTCCGGGGAGTTGATGTAAGAACCTACTTGATCTCCTCCTCACTGATGTTAATGTATGTGTTCAAGAGGTTATTGGCAAGAGTGTGGAAATGAAGTCTATCTTACACTGAGGGCATCCTCTTTCAGGCTGTGTATGGAATTACCACGACACCAGATTCAGAAGAGATCTAACAGCTCAAAAGCTGGAGGTATAAGTGACCAGGGGCAGAAGCAGAGCGGTATTCATCCACAGTTTATTTCATCATATCCCCCACTTTACAATGACCATCAGCCTGGGGCACGAAACCTATTTGATTGAGGAAACCATGTCTGCATCAGCATCCCACGTACCTAAACAGATGACATTTCAACTAGTGAAGCTAGAGTTCTGGACAATGCATGTGCTAAAAAGTGGAAGCTACAAACAAAGCTTTAAGCTCACAGCAAGCAGAACAAATGCAACCCACCCAGTTACTGCCCTATCACTGCTCTCGATCATCAGTAAAGTGATGGAAGGTGTTACCAACAGAGTTATCAAGCAGCACCTGCTCAGCGATGCCCAGTTTGGGTTCCGCCAGGTACGCTCAGCTCCTGACCTCATTCCAGCCTTGATTCAAACATGGACAAAAGAACTGGATTCCGGAGGTGAGGCGAGAGTGACAGCCCTTGACATCAAGGCTGCATTCGACCGAATGTGGCATCAAGAAGCCCGAAACACTGCAGTAACTATGAATCAGGGGATTGTATCTCCACTGGGTGGAGTCATACCTGGCACATGGGAAAATGGTGATGGCTACAGGAGATTAGTCACCTCAGCTCCAGCACATCTCTGCAGGAGTTCCTCAGGGTAGTGTCCTCAGTCCAACCATCTTCAGTTGCTTCATCAATGACCTTCCCTCCATCATTAGGTCATAGGTGCGGATGTTCGCCGATGATTGCACAATGTTCAGAACCATTCGTGACTCCTTGGATACTGAAGCAGTCTGTGTTTGAATGCAACAAGATCTGGACAATATCCGGGCTTAGGCTGCCAAGTGACATTGAATATCTGTGCTAAACAAAGGCCAAGCAACAACTATCTCCAACAGGAGAGAATCTATTTTTCCTTGCCATTTATTGGTGTTACCATTACTGATTAAAAAAAACACTATCAACATCCTTGGGGTTACCATTGACCAGAAATTCAACTGGGCATATCATAGAAACAAAGTGGCTACAAGAACAAGTCAGAGACTGGGAATCCTACATCAAATAACTCACCTCCTGACTCCCCAAAGCCTCTTCGCCATCTACAAGGCACAAGTCTGGAGTGTGATGGAATGCTCCCCACTTGCCTGGATGGGGGCTGTCCCAACAACACTCAAGGAGCCTGACTAGCACTTAATCTACAGATATTCACTCCCTCTACACCATCAATGTTCAGTGGCAGTAGTATGTACCGTCCACAAGATGCACTGAAGAACTTCACTCTCGATTCTGACAGCAGCATTTAAACTGTGATATCTACCATTGTGATGGATAATGGCAGCGGATACTTGAGAACTGCAAGTTCCCCTCCAAACCATCATGAGTTGGAAATTTTTCGCCGTTCTTTCACTGTCGCTGGGTCAAAATCTGGGAACCCTCTCTGAACAGCACTGTGGGTGTCCATATATCCTAATGACTGTTCAAGAAGGCAGCTCACCGCCACCTTCTCCAGGGCAACAAGGAATAGACAATACATGTTGCAGTGAACGACACATCGCACGGATGAATCCTCAACCTACTCAACATATCAGAGATAACAATGTGTGGAGATGGATGAACACAGCAGGGCAAGCAGCATTCTCCAACATCTGCAGCTCCCATTATCTCTCTCAACAATTCAGAGCTCTTCTGCCCTGTCACGTCCCAGCACTTGACAAAAAATGCTCAACTCTATCAATCTCAACAAATGGCCTTAAATTGTTAATGCAAGCAGGCTTAGTGGCATGCGTATCTCCAGCTATTTCTGGAAATAGCTCTCCTTTCCTATTCACAAACAGCTCACAGCGCCAAAGACAGCCGTGTGTGCCTATTACGTCCGTGTCAGCAAAATTGGCCCCATTTTGCTAACGCAGTGAGAATGCATGTGCTTTAAATAATTCATCACAAACACAGCATCCTATTAACAGAGATTAGCTTTAAACATGCATCAGATGGGGCAGTGAATAATGTTAGTAAATATGCAAAAAATGTTATCTGCATTTATATGAGAAAATATATAGACAATAGACAATAGATAATAGGTGCTGGAGTAGGCCATTCGGCCCTTTGTGCCAGCACCACCATTCATTATGATAATGGCTGATCATCCACAATCAGTATCCTGTTCCTGCCTTATCCCCATAACCCTTGATTCCACTATCTTTAAGAGCTTTGTCTATCTCTTTCTTGAAAGTATCCAGAGAGTTGGCCTCCACTGCTTTCTGGGGCAGAGCATTCCATATATCCACCACTCTCTGGGTGAAGAAGTTTTTCCTCAACTCTGTTCTAAATGGCCTACCCCTTATTTTTAAACTGTGTCCTCTGGTCCTGGACTCACCCATCAGCAGAAACATGCCTCCTGCCTCCAGAGTGTCCAATCCCTTAATAATCTTATACGTCTCAATCAGATCCCCTCTCATCCTTCTAAACTCAAGAGTATACAAGCCCCGTTGCTCCAATCTTTCAACATATGATAGTCCCGCCATTCCGGGAATTGACCTCGTGAACCTACGCTGTACTCCCTCAATAGCAAGAATGTTCTTCCTCAAATTTGGAGACCAAAACTGCACACAATACTCCAGGTGCGGTCTCACCAGGGCCCTGTACAGCTGCAGAAGGACCTCTTTGCTCCTATACTCAATTCCTCTTGTTATGAAGGCCAGCATGCTATTAGCTTTCTTCACTACCTGCTGTACCTGCATGCTTGCTTTCATTGACTGATGTACAAGAACACCTAGATCTCGTTGTGCTTCCCCTTTACCTAACTTGACTCCATTGAGATAGTAATCTGCCTTCCTGTTCTTGCCACCAAAGTGTATAACCACACATTTATCCACATTAAACTGCATCTGCCATGCATTTGTCCACTCACTTAGCCTGTCCAAGTCACCCTGTATTCCAAAAACATCCTCCTCACATTTCACACTGCCACCCAACTTTGTGTCATCAGCAAATTTGCTAATATTACTTCTAATGCCTTTGTCTATATCATTAATATATATCGTAAACAGCTGCGGTCCCAGCACCGAACCTTGTGGTACCCCACTGGTCACCGCCTGCCATTCCAAAAGGGACCCATTTATCACTACTCTTTGCTTCCTGTCAGCCAGCCAATTTTCAATCCAAGCCAGTATTTTGCCCCCAATATCATGTGCCCTAATTTTGTTCACCAAACTCCTATGCGGGACTTTATCAAAGGCTTTCTGAAAGTCCAGGTACACTACATTCACTGGCTCTCCCTTATCCATCTTCATAGATACATCCTCAAAAAATTCCAGAAGATTAGTCAAGCACGATTTCCCCTTCGTAAATCCATGCTGACTCTGACCTATTCTGTTACTGCTATCCAAATGAGTCGTAATTTCATCTTTTATAATTGACTCCAGCATCTTTCCCACCACTGACGTCAGGCTAACCAGTCTGTAATTTCCTCTTTTCTCTCTCCCTCCTTTCTTGAAAAGTGGGACAACATTTGCCACCCTCCAATCCACAGGCACTGATCCTGAATCTATAGAACCTTGGAAAATAATTACCAACGCGTCCACAATTTCTAGAGCCACCTCCTTAAGTACCCTGGGATGCAGACCATCAGGTCCCGGGGACTTATCAGCCATCAGACCTAACAGACTATCCAACACCATTTCCTGCCTAATATAAGTACCCTTCAGTTCGTCCATTACCCTCGGTCCTTCAGCCACTACTGCATCTGGGAGATTGCTTGTGTCTTCCCTAGTGAAGACAGATCCAAAGTACCTATTCAACTCCTCTGCCATTTCCTTGTTCCCCATAATAAATTCACCCGTTTCTGACTTCAAGGGCCCAATTTTAGTCGTAACCATTTTTTTTCTTCTCACATACCTAAAAAAGCTTTTACTATCCTCCTTTATATTTTTGGCCAGTTTTCCTTCATAGCTCATTTTTTCTCTGTGTATTGCCTTTTTAGTTATCCACTGTTGCTCTTTAAAAGCTTCCCAGTCCTCCGGCTTCCCACTCATTTCTGCTATGTTATACTTCTCTTTTATTTTTATACAGTCCTTAGCTTCCCTCATCAGCCACGGCCGCCCCGCCTCCCCTTAGGATCTTTCTTCCTCTTTGGTATGAACTGATCCTGCACCTTCTGCATTATATCCAGAAATACCTGCCATTGTTGTTCCACTGCCATCCCTGCTAGGGGATTGTACCACTGAACTTCGGCCAGCTCCTCCCTCATAGCTCCATAGTTCCCTTTATTCAACTGCAATACTGACACTTCCAATTCTCCCTTCTCTCTCTCAAAGTGCAGATTAAAACTTATCATATTATGGTCACTACCTCCTAATGGCTCCTTTTCTTTGAGGTAATGATCAAATCCGGTTCATTGCTCAACACCAGATCCAGAATTGCCTCCTCCCTGGTAGGCTCCAGTACAAGCTGTTCTAAGAATCCATCTCAGAGGCACTCTACAAACTCCCTTTCTTGGGGTCCAGTACCATCCTGATTCTCCCAGTCTACCCGCATGTTGAAATCTCCCATACCAACTGTAGTGATACCTTTGTGACAAGCCAATTTCAACTCTTGATTCAACCTGCACCCTACCTCCTGACTACTGTTTGGGGGCCTGTAGATAACTCCCATTAGGGTCTTTCTACCCTTAGAATTTCTCAGCTCTATCCATACTGACTCTACATCTCCTGACTCTATGTCCCCCCTCGCAAGGGACCGAATATCATTCCTCACCAACAGGGCTACCCCACCACCTCTGCCCACCAGTCTGTCTTTTCGATAGCACGTATAGCCTTGAATATTCATTTCCCAGGCCCTGTCCACTTGAAGCCACATCTCAGTTATCCCCACAACATCATACTTGCCAACTTCCAACTGAGCCTCAAGCTCATCCACCTTATTTCTTATGCTTCGTGCATTCATATATAATATTTTTAATTTGTTTCTCCCCTCACCCTTCCTATCAATCCCTATTTCATTTGGCCATACTGTACGATCCCTTCTTGAGTTTCTGCTCTGTTGATTCTGTTATCCTTCTTAACCTCTCTTATTCTCACTTTCCCTTTAACCTCATTCTTAAATTTCCAGTTTGGCCCCTCCCCCCCATTACTTAGTTTAAACACACCTGTGTTGCAGTGGCAAACCTGCCTGCCAGAAAGCTGGTCCCCCAATTATTAAGATGCAAACTGTCCCTCCTGTACAATTTATTCTTACCCCAAAACATACCCCAGTGATCCATGAATTTAAATCCTTGCTTCCAACACCAGTCCCTCAGCCACACGTTCAGGTCCATTATCTCTCTGTTCCTGCCCTCTCCAGCCCGAGGAACTGGAAGCAAGCCAGAGATAACCACCCTGGAAGTCCTGCTTTTCAGCTTTCTTCCGAGTTCTCTGAAGTCCCACTGTAGAATGCTCCTCCTTTTCTTCCCAACATCATTAGTGCCGACATGCACCACCTCCTCTCGGTCTTCACCTTCACCCTCGAGGATTCTCTGCACTCTGTCAGTGATGTCCTGGATCCTGGCACCAGGAAAGCAACACACCATCCTCAAATCTCGCCTGTTGCCGCAGAAACCCCTGTCAGTCCCTCTCACAATGGAGTCCCCTATTACCACAGCTCTCCGTGATGTCTGACTTCACACCTACTTAAATAGCACTCCACTGCAAAAAGGACCCGCTGGCTTCGAGGTAAGTACTTAAATAGCACTCACTTACCTTCCCAACTGCCTCTCTGCCCTGACCTCACGTCCGCCCGGCTCGCGCCGCTCTCCGCTGCAAAAATCCGCTGATTACTTTCCTTTGCAAAGCACTTTGCCCTGCTCTCATGAAGGGTGCTATAGATATTTATTGTAAAAACTTCCTGATCAGGAAATCCTAGTTCCAGGAGAATTTCGCTGGAAGTGTTGCAGAATGCCAGTTCTTCTGGTCACATGATGTCGATGATCTCTGTCGCTGTAACATTTACTGTCAGTCACTCACAGCCTACTGCAGATTTATAGGCCTATTGTCCACCACATGCAGTTATATCCCTGCCGCGTGCTACAGAATTGCACACCCCACCCCACCAACCCTCCCCGCTGTGTGAACTCCTCTTTGTTAAAAAGTGCTGCTTCCTTTAGCTTTAAGTTTATCCAATTATTCGGGTTATTGCTGGTTTCCCCTGAACCTATTACTGTGGACCTTTGTGATACTGTGCAGGCCAGATTGCAATGTGGAGATCTTTGGACACAGGAGGAAGAGGTCGCATGAGGGTTTAGGAGCTAACCAGGCGTAGAACTGGATGAGCACAACAGGCCAGATAGCATCAGTGGAGCAAGAAAGCTGAGGTTTTGGGCCTAGACCCTTCTTCAGAAATGGCTTCCTTTTCACTCCCTCTCTGCTGTTACTATACTTCACCATTTAAAAGGCGTTGGACCTTGAAGTACATTGATGAACAAGTTGTTCTCCTCCCAGTCATTAATATCAACGCTGCTATGCTCCATGGAGAGCTTCGGAGCATCTATGACTTGTTTTCTTCATCTCCCAACAGAATACATTGAGCAAGCCGAGTTACAGTTAGAGCACACTTAAAGCAGAGGTTTACCTGCATGCTAACGATATCATCCTCAACAGTTTTAACTTCCCACCCCTTTACTGTCATTTTGAACCGCGCAAGGCTGTAACCGCACCCCCCTTCCCCAACCGACCCCTGTTTCGTTTGAAGGAAAGAACATTGTGAGCTGTTCTTTAACGGGAGATTTGCTGGTGCATAAAAAAGGCACTGTGAGTAGCATACATTTGTCCCACACAGGGAAATGAGCCGTCACATGAAGAAATTACAAACTCCAAGGATCTCTCATAAAGCTCTTCCCAGAACCTTTTACTTGGCACCTCAACCACCCAACCTCAACTCCCCACCACTCCCAAGGTATTTCCCTTTCTAGCAGAAGAACTGGCCATTCACAAAGAGTCGTGATACAACCCTGAACACGTCTTATGAAAGAACAACAGCAACAACAAAAATGCCGCCAGGAGTTTCCAGTGTTGACATGGGGAGGTACCTCCCTCTGAGCTCGCACCGTAAAGTAAGCTGGGTGCATCAAACCATGTTAGAGAAACAAAGGACTGAGTTGGGGTAGTGCCCGTCACAACCTGAGGGTAGGCCGATGCACTTGAACCGCTAATGAAATGCTTTTCAGGGCACATGCTGTTTGGAATGCAGGTGACATTGCAGCTGGCTGGTGCACAGCACAATCCCACAAACAGTGATGAAATAAATAACCAGATTCCTTTGAGGGCGAATTCAGGAGGGGAGGGGGTGTTTGGCTGTTGATTCCCAACCTCCAGGATAATCTCCCCTTCCTGCTACCTTCTTCAGATATCGCTGCAAAATCGTTTCTGTCCACCCAAGAGTGCAGATAGACTTTGATTTATGGCTTCTCACCTGAAGGACTGGCAGTGCAGCACCTCCCTCAGTTCTGTCCTGCAACAAGTGGTTATGTGCTCAGATCTCCTGGTCGAATCAGCAATTCCGAGCTTCAAACTGGATGTTGTCTATTGGCTCTGTGTTGCCGTGTGCATACATTCTTTTCTAGGCTGTGTAACTGGGTAAAGCTCTTCCCACTGTCAATGCTCTGGACCACTCTCATTTGGGTGTTGGTCTCTCAGTGCTAGCCCAGATGCACTGCTGTTTGCAAATTGTTCCTGCATTTCATTTGGCTTATAATCGTCACCTGTACCTGGGTACAGTGAACAGTTTTGTTTTGCATGCAGATCGTGCATTCTGGTGATCGAACAGAGCGAGGAATTACAGCTGCAGAGAAGCGTGCAGACAGCAAGGTCGATGTTAAATTTAAAATTCGAGAGGTCCATTCAGAAATCTAACAATGGCAGGGAAGAAGCTATTCTTGAATTTATTTGTACACGCACACAAACGTTTATATCTTCTCCCCGACGGAAGACGGTTGAAGAGAGTATAACAGGGGTGGGAGAATCTTTGATGATGTTGGTTGCTTTCCCGAGGCGGTGGGAAGTATAGATGGAGTCAGTGGGTGGAATGCTGGTTTACGTGCTGTGTTCACTACTCTCTGCAGTTTCTTATAGTCTTGGGAAGAGCAATTGTCAAACTATGCGGTGATGCGTCCAGATATAATGCTTTCAATGGTGCATCTCTATCATACAGAAAATTATTTCTCCATCCATTGCCATCCAAACATAAGTGAAATCTGCAGCACAACTGAAGAGCTGTAGGCTGGCTCTTTGCAAACACAACAGGGATGAATTCCTGACTAATGTTTCCCAGAAACAGGCTGGTTCTTGAGGGCACTGAAATGTGGAGATTAATGTCTTGATGAAAGAGGCTCACAATGGAGTTGAATAGGGCATGCACGTTGATTATATCATCTGCCAAATCTAGTTTAAAGTAAGTCCCAGGAGAATATTAATCATATCTGCGACTGAGCCTTAAAAACGAGAGCAATGTTTGCTTTGTTGGGTGCGCTAACCTGTTTAGTTTTTCAGTGATGATTAGCAATCAGAGGGACATGAATTCATTTATTGCCATCCCTAGCAGTTACCTCCCTGCTACGAAGTTAGTTAATCGGCTCTTCGAGGTTACAGTTGAGATACAGATTGCCCATGAGCTAACTGTGAAGCAGATGGGTTCGATAGCCTGTTGCATAGATCATTCAATGTGACTGAGCTGGGGCTTTGATGCCAGACACAACAACGAGTAACGACAGTGCCTTTTTAGTTTTACTGTGGACTGAAATCGGGAAATGACTCTCCCATTGTTAAGGATTGTTGCACGCTTTGAAAGCAAGCAAACTGACACGCATTGTGAGGAAAGTTGACACAGTTACTGGTTCATGCAACAGCAGGAGAAGGTGCGCATGAGCTGAAGCTAAGGGCGTGCACAAATGGAGACTCAGCCAGCGACGTGTAGTTGATTGGTCTAGGGACTGGTAACCAATACTTGGTGACATAAGCCTTCTGCCTGCCAAAACCATGTGATTGGTTCTCAGGTCACTGAGCAGCTCAAGGCTGTGAACACAGTACACAGTAACTTTTAGATCTCCACAAGCTAAAGAATTTTTTTTTTCCCTGTGATAAAAGCTACTTTAAGCCTGAAGTTTATTCTTCAGCTGTTGCTGTAGGCTTGGCTTTTAATTAATAATTCAGAGAGTTATCTAAATATGAACCAGCCAGCCTGTGTCTCTTGTGAAGAAGCAAAAGCCTCTGGAGAAAGGAGGCTAAGAAGCAGCGTTCTACTCAGCACAAGAACCATCTCAGCAAATTCTGTATACAGGGACCACGGAACTGCTTTCCCAGTTTCTCCCTTCACTTACAGCACCCACCTATTTTATTCTGTGCCTGCGCGTGTGTGTGCGTGTGTGCGCGTCTGTCTGTGTTTGTGTGTGTGCCTGTGTGTGTCTGTCGGTGTGTGTGTGTGTGTGTGTGTGTGTGTGTGTCTGTGTGTGTCTGTGTGTCTGTCGGGGTGTGTGTGTGTCTGTGTGAGTGCCTGTGTGTGTGTGCGTGTGTGTGCCTGTCTGTGTTTGTGCCTGTCTGTCTGTGTGCTTGTGTGTGTGTGTGCCTGTGTATGTGAGTGTGTGTGCCTGTGTATGTGAGTGTGTGTGTAAGACAGACTTTACAAGGAGTTTGAGTTTTAATCAGCAGAGTTATATGTCAATGGATCTTAAATACTTACCTGTAACTAGAGTCTACCTGCTAGTAAGAAATAGTCCATCTTGTAATATACAGAAACCTGGTCTGTGCTTTCTTTCAACTTCCTTTGAAAGTCATGAGAATTTTGGAATTCTGCATACTTTTAAAAAATCTTTAACTTTTATGATAGCTTTGGGAATAATGGGGGCTTGATTTCCAATGAGGATGTCACACCCATCCCTTGTTTTTGGTGAAAGGTGAAACTTTGGCCAGGACAGAAACCTCTTACATCACATGGAGTGGTCCTCAGTTTAAATGGCTCATTGGAACAATGGCACCTGGGAGTGACAATGACCAATAATCTGTCCTGGTCCACCCACATTGAGACTAGGGTCAAGAAAGCACATCAATGCCTCGACTTCCTCTGGAGGCTAAAGAAATTTGGCATGTCCAGAAAGACACTTACCAATTTTTATAGACGCACCACAGAAAGCAACCTACCCAGACGCAATACAGCTGAGTACGGCAACTGCATTTCCCACGACCACAAGAAACTACAGCAAGTTGTTAACACAGCCCAGCCCATTACACCAACCAGTCTTCCACCCACTAACTACAGCTACATGTCCCGTTGCCTTGGGAAAGCAACCAACACAATCAAATGCCCCTCCAGCATTGGTAAAACTCTCTTCTACCCTCTTCCATTGGGCAGAAGATACAAACGTTTGTATAGATGTATGAACAGATTCAAAAACTGCTTCTTCCCCATTGTAATCAGACTTTTGAATGGACCTCTGTAATGTTAACGTTGATTCCTCTCTCCAACTTCTTGGAAGATGTAATATTGTACCCTGCTCTCTATTCCGTTACCCTGATACTCCTGTATAGTAAGATCTGCCTGTAAAGTACATAGGTCAACACTTTTCACCTAACTTCGGTAATGTGACAGTAATAAATCAGTTACAGCACTCTCACAGTATTATCGTTGGACGTTATCATTGAACCAAGTCGCGAACCACTTCAACGCCCCCTCCCGCTCCTTGGATGACATGTCCATCCTGGGCCTCCTGCAGTGCCACAACAATGACACGCGAAGGCTGGAAGAACAGCATCTCATATTTCGCTTGGGAACCCTGCAGCCCAATGGTGTCAATGTGGACTTCACAAGCTTCAAAATCTTCCCTCCCCATACCGCTTCCCAAAATCAGCCCAGCTTGTCCCTGCCTCCCTAACCTGTCCTTCCTCCCACCTCAAGCCCCACTCCCACCTCCTACCTACCAGCTTCAGCCCCACCTCCTTCACCTGTCTGTCTTCCCTGGACTGGTCTGTTCCCACCCTAACTCTCCACCTACACTCACATTTACAGGGTCCATCCCTGCTTCTTTGACCTGTCTGTCTCCTGTCCACCTATCTGCTCCTTTATGCACCTTCTATCCGCCTCCCCCTCTCTGTCTGTTTATTTCATAGTCCCCTTCCCCTCCCCCATTTCTGAAGAAGGGTCTAGGCCTGAAACATCAGCCTTCCAGCTCCTCTGATGCTGCTTGTCCAGCTGTGTTCATCCAGCTCCACACCTTGTTATCTCTGGTATTAAACCAAGTGGTGAGTCCTGATCATTAGACTAATATTTAGAAAACTTGTCAGAATGCACATCTACCTTGTAGATCACATGGCAAGAAAGTGTCTGACTGCTTTGAAGACCTCTTGAGGTCACTCTGCAAACATGACCCTGTGATTCTAAGAGCCATCCATTTTAGTTCTCTCACACTGACCTCTCTGTCCTCAGCCTGCTGCACTATGCCACTAATTTATTACAAAAAGCACACCAATAACTATGCCCCAATTTTCCACAAGCTGTGGCAAAATGTATAAAAGTATAAAATCCCAATGAGTTCACCAAAATGACCAATGGGCCTGACTGACTGCTAACAAAGCAATTCATACCAGTTGCTTCAGGTACAGTAAAAAATATCAATATAAAACACTTCACTCTGACAGACAAAATGTGAAAAGAAAGGATTTCTAATTTATGCCACTTAAACTATGCCCCTTCAAAATCCCAAATATACACATACTCAATAACAATTAAGACAGACTAAAATAAAACTGGTTTAATACATATACTATAGGTGGAAAAGAATGTATAGAGTTAGCAAAGTTACAAAGATAAAATGTCCAGACCTCAAGGTGAAAAGTTACATTTCTCATGGGCCTTTGGCTTTTGCAATGATGCTGCACTGTTGTCTATCAGTGACATAGTAATTTTTGGCCTTGACTGACTTCTGTAGCTGAGTGGTTAAGATTAAAGCCCCAGCAACATTACTGAAAGTATTGGCTTGTTGAATCAATTATTGACTTATTTTGTCATTCTGCTTGCAACACCAGAACAGTGAGCAGATCCAGATGTAGCTAGTGCTTGCCACTGGTCTCAATCTCTCTTGAAAGACTGAATTAAGAAAAAACACATGCAAAGTGAGCAAATTCGCAGCTTCCAACTATTGTACCTTTGCCAACAAGCTGACTGTGTTAGAATTTCTGCAAGAGGAACTTCTGTGCACTGTCAAATGATAGAGCCTTCAGTGGATGTTGACTTACTTGACTCTCCTTTTATGTGAATTCATGTTCTTCATGGACAGATATCTTCCAACCTCTGGGGGTCTGGCCTATGTGTCTGCAGACCCACAGAAATGTGGTTGACTCTTAACAGTTCTCTGAAAGGGAGAGCAAAGTAGCTCAAGGACAGTTAGGGGTAACCAACAGCTTGCTTTACCTACGATGTCCAGCTCCCATGCATGACCTTTAAAATCTGATAGTTTTCATTTTAAGCAATTTGTAACTCTTCCTTTGTTTTACGTCGCTCGGATGATTGTGTGGGTGATTTTTTGTTGTGAATGTTACTCCTGGGTTTTGAACGCAGTGACAAAGCGCACTTCCTAGAAAAATTTGCTGTGGGTCTTTTGAAATTGACACTGCAACAATAGTGCTTGGGGAAATACACCACTATTTTTAAAAGGGAAAAGGAAGTAATTTTTTTTAGGATGACCTTTTCAGACATGAGGAGGGTAGTCCAAACAATTTAATTCACCTCATCCTCTTGCATGTTTCTGTCTTCATCCTTTATTTTTCCTCTTTTTTATTTATAGTATCACTTTTAGACAGCAACTGTTAATTACTTTGCCATTCACACCCCCTCTGAACATATCCTCAGTTTGCTTACCGTCCCATTACCATTTTCTTTGACTCTGTGCCCATTTCTTTGCCTATTAATACCCCTCAACTTCCATCCTTTCACAGACCAATCCCTAATCCTAAACCTTTTGGTTATATTTACCAGCTACCTCTCTTCACTTGCTTCAAACTTGTTACATCTTAAACCTGTCCCCGGTTCTGAATAACAATCATTGACCTAAAGCATTAATTCTGTGCCTCCCTCTCTCTCTCCAAAGCTGCTGCCAGACCTGCTGAGTATTTCTAGCATTTTTGGTTTTGATTGCATAGGGATTGTGGAGGAGTAAGGGTGGAGTTTCAGCTAATAATTGTCTTCAGGAGAAGAGCACTGAAAAGCATTGACAGGTCATAATTCAAAGAAAAAGCAGAGCTAAATCATGGGGAAGAAACACTACGTAAGGCAGGGGCAAATCACAGAGAACATCTCTTTCTTCAAATATCTAAGTGTGTAGTGAAAGATTATGGGGGGGTAAGAAGGGGGGAATTTAGGAGGAAACAAAAGGGGAATGAATAAACAGAATCTTGCAATGAAAATTAGGATAGAAATGAAAGGGGATGATTAAAAGGGGGAAAAGAAAGAACTGAATTGAGGAAATAAGAGGCGAGTGAGGGTGGAGGACAGAAATGAAGGTTTGAGAGAGGGTGGAAATAAGGGAGAGGGGAAGGTGAGCCGCAAACTGGGGGAGGTGAGGGTGTGGGAAATAACGGGGTAGGGAAATGAGTTTGGGGGAATGAGGGTCATAACGAGGGATACGAGAGGGTATGAAGGGTGGAAGAGATGGAGGGAAAGTGAGCCGTAGACTGGGGGAAGTGAGGGAGGGAAATAAAGGGGTGAATGAGAGGGGATAACGGGGTCGGCGAGAAGCAGTGGAAAAAGACTCAGGATGATCAAAATAAACCAACATTAACACGAGCGCGATTCCACTCCCTGGAGTCTGAAACGATCCAAATTCTGAGACACTGACAGTAAGAGACGGGGACACACTCAGTTCAGACTGAGAGAAAAAAATCATCTGCGAGGGAAAACCAATTAAATAACTTGTCCTTTCAATCTATTCCTCCCTCTTCTGTAAGATAATGAGCAGCACCAACTCTCCAAGATCCTTAATCTGCTTCAATAAATATCACGCAACAACAATGTCTGATTCTGGGGATTAGAGTTACAGCTAGCCGACTCAATGAGATACAGGTGGATGATCAAAGGCGTGTCAAAAAAAAAGATACTTAATGAACGCAGTCGCCAGCACAGCCAGTTCTTCTAATACTAGACCAGAGTTGAATGTTTCTCTCTCTTCCCCCCCCCCCCCCCCTCACACGCAGTGCATTAAGCCATTCCCTCAATTCAACGTCTTCCTTCACTGCATAATACGATTGTTCATGCGATTAATTACTTGGCATTAATGTTTTGGCTGCAAGCTTTCTTTCCATCACTGCATTTCCTGTGATGACATCCTGGACGCTGACTCGTTTATCTCTGCCTTGAATGAAAGCTTGTGATAAATAGCCCGAAAAGTGTCGAGTTAACTTTTAAAACAGAGAGAAAAATAAACTATCCACCCGATTCCGAACCAAACCGTCAACTGATTCAGGCTACACTGTTCTAATCAGCGCGGAAGGGAAAAACCGTCACTGGACCACATTACTGTTTGCAGCTTCATTTTGAGCAACTGTGCTTACAAATTAATAATGTGCGCCGACCTAATTTGAAAATTAAGCCCAGCAACGTTTAGCGAGAACATTTGCACAGACTGGTTAAAAGGAGTGGGCGGGGTGTTGTTGGTGGGTGGTCAGGTGCCTTGGGATCTTGCAATGTTTGTAACAGCTGCTGCAGCATCTCTCCCCGGTCAATGCTGTCGATTTATCACCGCCACACACAGCATGCAGGAGCTGAGGGCTGAACATTACCTGCTGTCAACACATGGGTTAGTCCGAGTTGGCATTTGAAGGAAGCTGCCAAGATTTTCATCGTCTTCATGCTCTAGTCCTGCCCTCACCACTCCTCCCTGCAGCCCCTTCTTCAACACAGCCTCTAATAAGAAGCACTGATCTCTTTCCCTTTCAAGTTCCCATAGCTTAAGAGCTCCAGGCGTGTCGGAAGGAGGAATGAGCGCTGGTTAAGAGAAATGAGACTCTTTTTTTCCCCTCCAGTTCACCTACTGCCGTCTGATCTTTTCAGTGCTGGTCCGATCAGCAAGCAATTATTTCACAAGTTCTCACAGCACCCAGAGTCTGCTGACCAGCTGCGGGAAAAGTGCTGTTAATGTAAGCCTGTTACATTATCTCATGACCCTTAACATTAATAGCACCAGGGATAATGAACGATTAACATTTACAGAGGCATAGAGAGGTACAAGCACGGAAACCGAACCCTTGGTCGAACTTGTCCAAGCCGACCAAATATCCCAAATAGATCAGACCGTAAGACCATAAGACATAGGAGTGGAAGTAAGGCCATTCAGCCCATCGAGTCCACTCCACCATTTAAATCATGGCTGATGGGCATTTCAACTCCACTTCCCTGCACTCTCCCCGTAGCCCTTGATTCCTCCTGAGATCAAGAATTTATCGATCTCTGCCGTGAAGACATTTAACGTCCCGGCCTCCGCTGCGCTCTGTGGCAATGAATTCCACAAGCCCACCACTCTCTGGCTGAAGAAACATCTCCTGATTTCTATTTTAAATTGACCCCCTCTAAGTTTAAGGCTGTGCCCACGAGTCCTAGTCTCCTCGCCTAACGGAAACAACTTCCCAGCGTCCACCCTTTCTAAGCCACGATCTCGTAAGTTTCTATCAGATCTCCCCTCAACCTTCTAAGCCTTCTAAGATCTAGCCCCATTTGCCAGCATTTTACCCATCGCCCTCTAAACCCCTCCTATTCATGTACCCATCCAGACACCTTTGGAAATGTTACGGACCAGCCTCCACCACTTCCCCTGGCAGCTCATTCCATACAAACACCACCCTCTGTGTGAAAAAGTTGCCTCTGAGGTCCTTTTAAAATCTTTCCCACTCACCTTACACCCGTGTCCTCTAGTTTTGGACTCCCCTACCCTGGACAACAAAAAAAACCTTGTCTACTCGCCTAATCCATGCCTCTCATGATTTTATAAACCTCTGTAAGGTCACCCCTCAGCCTCCAACACTCCTGGGGAAAATAGACCCAGCCTACTCAGCCTCTCCTTACAAGTCAAACCCTTCATTCCTGGCAACATCCTTGTAAATGTTTTCTGCACCCTTTCAATTTACTTTTTTTTACAGAACAAAACACACGCACCATGCCCCTTGGAGGTTTTATGGACCTACCAGCTTCGGCTTAGTTACAATTACTCAAGAGGTTATTTCACGTAATGAACTCTTAATCTCTAATGTGAATAGCTGCTGACAATTTTTTCAGAAATGGGAGCTTTTTGTTTAATTCCAAAGTAGGAACGGTGCATGCTATGTTGTTATTGTGGCCAAGTTGGGAACACACTTATCCCTGAGTTGGGAGACAGCAGCCACGAGTCCCACCTTAAAGATTACTGCACAAGTCTGAATTGACTCTCTTAAATATAGATGTACTGCCTCTTGGATGAGGCTTCAAACCAAGGCAGCTGTCCCGAACGTGAATATGACAGACTCCAAAGCAGTTCTGATTAAATTCAGAGCATTTTGTTTCCCTTGCTCTTCCCACAGATACTGCCTGACACACTGAGCATTTTCTGATTTTATTTCGGTTCCCACTATTTTAAAAGTGAGCAGCCAATTATTGCCAATGGCCTGCCCACTAGTCAGTACTCACTAGATGTCTCACGTGGCCTGGTCTTTACAACATAGCTGTTTGTGGGAGCCTGCTGTGCACAAAATGCCTGCTGTGTTTCCAACATTACAACAGCTGATGAGGCTCCAAAGTACATTATTGGCGACTCGCAGTGTTTGTGAACAGCCCAATACGAATGCAGGTTAAGGAGGAGACAGATTTTTAATGAGCAGTGGGTTGAAGGGTTACGGAGTGCAGGCAGGACAGTGGAGTTGAAGCCGAGGTGAGATCAGCCATGTTTGTACTTAGTGATGGAGCAGGCCTAAGCAGCTGAATGGCCTACTCCTGCTCTTAGTTCTTAAGGTCATAAAGTTGTACAGCACAGAAATACTTTTTGGTCCAACTTGTCCGTGCTGACCAGACATCCCAATCTGACCTAGTTCCATTTGTCAGCATTTGGCCCGTATCTCTCTTACCCCTTCCTATCCATATACAGATTCCTTCCAATTGTTATAATTGTACTTACCTCCATCACCTCATCTGGCAGCTTGATCCATACATGCGTGAAAATATCATTGTAAGTCTTTGTTGTTTTGACTGGAAGGTCCCTAAGTGTCTGAAATGCACTCATTCTGGGAGCTCTTTCTCCCCATCATTGAACTGTGCACCAACACCCCTTTCTACACTTGTAGCCACATTATCCAGGGAATGTTCCCCTCTTTCTCACCCACAGTTTACTATCCTCCATCAGCTCGTCCAAATGGCTACATTTAATTATCATTGCCGCCAGAGAGCGGCATCTAACTATTCAACTGCAGAAGCATCACATTTAAGATTGATCCAAATTCCCAATCCAATGCTCAGCCATTTGTTCTTTCCAAGAGAGGTCAACTGGATCAGAAGCAGGAACCCTACTCTCTTTCTAATGAAAGCTAGCTAGACTGCTATCTTAGGCAAGACCTGCTAACTCAGCACAGCGTTGATCAATATGAGAAGACATTAAATTGTTCCAGTGATTTGGCTAGGGATGTCTCTTTATCATTGGGAATTCAAAGAGTCAATATGTTTCTTTTCGGTCTAAGCAATTATGCACCTGAGCTCCTTAACAAGTGGGTTATTTTTGCAATACGCTAGATACTGATCTTACTATTGTACCAATTGATCAGTTGGTCTTTAGTTAGAGACGATCAAAATGTCTCTATGGCGAGCCATTATCCAACCAGGCTACTCCTCATGGGATTATCATCTCTGTTAACCCAGATTAGATGCAAGGGTTGCGCAAATATCATATGGCATCTGCTGCTAATTAAGCATTTAATTGCAATCAAAAGCTCTTCAAATAGAGAGATCACCTCCTAGTTGTTCGGCATTTCACCATCTTGCAGACAGCAAACACTTGATGTGGAGCAGACGCGCAATGCGGCAGCAGGATGAGGAACCCACTTCAGCAGGACTTTCAGGGAGCCATTATCCAACCAGGCTACTCCTCATGGGATTATCATCTCTGTTAACCCAGATTAGATGCAAGGGTTGCACAAATATCAACTCCACATAGACAGTCGTCCGAGGGTGGAAGCGAACCCGAGTCCCTGGTGCTATGACGCAGCATTGCTAACCAGTGTGCCACCGCAAATTATCTCCAGATTAGCTCACACAGCTTTCCAGCAATGATTGACATTGTCTGCAAAGTTCTTCCCCAAACCCTCTGGGGAATACCCCTGGAACTGGGTGGAGACTGGGTGAGTTACCACAGTGCATCGTGTGAAAGATACACACTGCTGCCACTATGCCTCAGAGGTGACAGGAATGTTGAAGGTGGAGGATAGGATGCCAATGAAGAAAACAAAGTGTGGAGCTGGATGAACACAGCAGGCCAAGCAGCATCTTAGGAGCACAAAAGCTGACGTTTCGGGCCTAGACTCTTCATCAGAGGGTGGGGTGGGAGAGGATTCTGAAATAAATAGGGAGAGAGGGGGAGGCAGACCAAAGAGGGATAGAGGAGAAGATAGGTGGAGAGGAGAGTTAGGTAGGGAGGGTATAGGTCAGTCCGGGGAGGACGGACAGGTCAAGGGGGTGGGATGAGGTTAGTAGGTAGGAAATGGAGGTATGGCTTGAGGTGGGAGGAGGGGGTAGGTGAGAGGAAGAACAGGTTAGGCAGGCGGGGATGGGCTGGGCTAGTTTTTGGGATGCAGTTGGGGGAAGGGGAGATTTTGAAGCTGGTGAAATCCACATTGATACCACTAGGCTGCAGGGTTCCCAAGCGGAATATGAGTTGCTGTTCTTGCAACCTATGGGTGGCATCATTGTGGCACTGCAGGAGGCCCAAGATGGATATGTCGTCTAAGGAATGGGAGGGGGAGTTGAAATGGTTCGCGACTGGGAGGTGCAGTTGTTCATTGCGAACCGAGCGTAGGTGTTCTGCAAAACGGTCCCCAAGCCTCCGCTGGGTTTCCCAAATGTAGTGGAAGCCACACTGGGTACAGCGGATGCAGTATACCACATTGGCGGATGTGCAGGTGAACATCTGCTTAATATGGAAAGTCATCTTGGGGCCTGGGATGGGGGTGAGGGAGGAGGTGTGGGGGCAGGTGTAGCACTTCCTGTGGTTGCAGGGGAAGATGCCGGGTGTGGTGGGGGTCGGAGAGGAATGTGGAGCGGACAAGGGAGTCCCAGAGAGAGTGGTTTCTCCGGAAGGCAGACAAGGGTGGAGTTGGAAAAATGCCTTTAGTGGTGGGATCGGATTGTAGATGGCTGAAGTGTCGGACGACGATGCGTTGTATCCGGAGGTTGGTGGGGTGGTATGTGAGAATGAGGGAGATTCTCTTTTGGCAGTTATTGTGGGTCACGATGTGAGCGATGTGTTGCCGGAAATGCAGGAGACACGGTCGAGGGTGTTCTCGACCACTGCTGCGGCCCCTGAAGAACGAGGATATCTGGGATGTACGGGAGTGAAATGCCTCATCCTGGGGTAAGATGCGGCAGAGGCGAAGGAATTGGGAATAGGGGATGGAATTTTTGCAGGAAGGTGGGTGGGAGGAGGTGTATTCCAGGTAGCTGTGGGAGTCGGTGGGCTTCAAATGGACATTGGTTTGTAGGTGGTAGTCTGAGATGGAGACAGAAAGGCCCAGGAAGGTGAGGGATGTGTTGGAGATGGTCCAGGTGAACTTGAGGTTGGGGTGGAAGGTGTTGGTGAAGTGGATGAGCTGTTCGAGCTCCTCTTGGGAGCCAGAGGTGGCGCCAATACAGTCATCAATGTAACAGAGGAAGAAGTGGGGTTTAGGGTCAGTGTAGGTGCGGAAGAGGGACTGTTCCACACAACTTACAAAGAGGCAGGCATAGCTTGAGCCCATGCGGGTGCCCATGGCCACCCCCTTTGTCTGTAGGAAGTGGGAGGAATCAAAAGAGAAGTTGTTGAGGGTGAGGATGAGTTCAGCTAGGCGGATGAGGGTGTCGGTGAAGGCGGACTGGTCAGGTCTGCGGGACAGGGAGAAGCGGAGGGCCTTTAGGCAATCTGCATGGAATGTAGGTGTACAGGGACCAGTAGATTCATAGTCATCATTAGAGTCCAGATTACCTCAAACAGCTTCCCAGCAGCGACTGACATAGTCTGCAAAGTTGATTCCCTTAGCCGTCTGGGTAATTCCCTCGGAACTCTGGGTAATTTATGCTAGAATGGGGGATATGCCAGGTCAATGATGTCACAGGTTGTGGTTGATTATAATTCTCCTGGTGATGGCACCAGCCCCAGTTGAGTGCCTAGTCTTGAGGTGGTAGATCTGTTTGAGATCTATCTCCATCAGCAGGTTGATAGTGCTATGCAACGCAATAGAATCCTCCAACGTGATGACACAACTTTATCTCCACAAGTACCCTGTAGTGATCACTTTTAGCAATATTCTCATCTGTGACAGGTAGATTAGAGGTGGACAATGAATGTTTTTCCAGCCAACAATGCCCAAATCCTGTGAATAATTCATTTTAAAAACTTTTTGTGATCCTGCTTACTAAATCTTGGCAGCAGTCTGTAACCTTGGACCTATGTTTCAGAGTCTGGAAACATCACAGAGTCCAAAATGCAATTCTCTGCATTTTTTGACTGAATTGATGGTAGGCAAGGAATTAATCCTAAAGGCAAGGGCTATAGATGTTGGAGCAGAAAGGAGCAATGAATAACTCAGAGTGTATTTTTGAATACTCTGTTTTTTTCCACTGCCTGAATTGATTTTCTTCAAATCAGGCTGCAGCTCTGTTTAATTATAAAATTTCACTCCAAGTGAAGAATGATTTGTTGCATCATCTCCCCACCTTATTCATCGGCTCAAATCCCTCATCAAATCACAGCCATGCAGACATGCCACTCATTCCTTAGTCCACGGTGATTCTCCCCTCATCTCGATTTCTGAATGAAAAGACTGGGAGGTCAAAAGCCTTTTAAGAGGCTTGTCCTGCTCTCAGAAAAATAGGTGCATAGCTTGCATGCAATGCGTGAATTTCATTTCTCAACCGGTCTCTTCAAAACAAATGTAAATGGGAGAGATTTGAAGAGCTTCAAGATAGTAAGAACTGCAGATGCTAGAGTCTGAGATAACACAGTGTGGAGCTGGAGGAACACGGCAGGCCAGGCAGCATCAGAGGAGCAGGAAAGCTGACGTTTTGGGTCAGGGCCCTTCTTCAGAGTTCTATCACTGGTGCACACTGCAGTATCTGGAGTATCTCATACACATCTAGAACAGTTCAATACATCTAGTTCAATACATTTCTCTCCCCCTTATGTTCAAAACTAGTCTGGGCTCCTTAAAGGGCAGGAAGACACATTGGTTTGATGTTAAAGCGATCAGCCTGTACTGTCAGTTTTCAGTGAACTCCAGCGCAAGGAGACAGATGGAGGCAGGAACGCTGAGAGCTCAGAGTCACAGGCAGACTTGTGATAAACTGTCCCTTTTCAAACGGCACTCTCGCACCAACCTCCTCAGAAAGTGTCACACAATGTAGAACAACATCCCTGACCTCAGGATCACAGTAACTTTCCTCCAACAACAACATTTCAAGAGTACTCAATTGGCTGTAAAATGCTTTCGTATCACAGAATTATTACGGTGCAGAAAGAAGCCATTCGGCCCATCATACCTGCACTGGTTTGGTAAATCACTGCCTGGCGCCACTCTCCTACATTTTAACCCCTTACACTTGCACATTATTTTTACCCAAACATTCATCCAAATCCACCCCTCCTTGAATGCCTCAAAGTGATCACAGCAGGACTTGTGTCCTTAGGTTGCTATAAAAATGCAAGCCCTTTCTCTTTTTCATCAGGGGTTATGTCTTATTTTGAATTGATCCACATCTGCTGAAGACCCATGACAAATTGTTTTTGTCCTAACCAATTGAGGAATGGAACGGAGATCGGGAGGCTTGGAGGACCGAGAGTGGGTGGCTGACGGACCCAGGATGGGGGTGGGTCTTGGCAGGGTCTTGCGGCAGGATTGAGGAGTAATGTGCACCAGCAGACTGTCAACAGTCATCAGAATCTGTGACACTACAAGGGGATGTGGAACAGCTCAGATTAAACTGCTCCTTTCCAGCCTCTGTTCCTTCCCTGCTGCTAAACAGTAAAAATTCCTCTTCAAGATTGAGATGTCAAAGTGTGTGATGGGTACTGCAGCCTGAAGAAGAATCCATTGTATTTCAAACCTCTCTATTCTCCCTGTGATGAACAAGTAAGTATTGAACTGATGAAATATTCATTCTCTCTTAGGGCAGAATCACTGCAGAAGAAACACTTAACTGTACTAGATGGAGTCATTGTTCAGCAGATGTACAAACCCATTACAATTTAATGAAGCCAAGATTTATGATGCATCTACAGAATTTTCCACAGACTCTGGTCTTATGAAAGGGAAGTGAGGTAACATTATGTCCTATATATAGTGTAGAATTCGGCTCACAATTAGAATTGATGGATTTATAATTTTAGGAGTGTAATTCAGAAGAAAGGGCAAAGTGGCACATCATTAAGGATCATTTGATTAAAAGGTTCAAAATCAATGGGTGAGCATCTCCCTTAAGATGGTATGCTGCAGAAGGTCATACGTATCTGTTAATAAGCTTGTCTGTCAGCCTCAGCAACCATCATTCCTCAGGGAGCAACTCTTTCGGAAAATCATTTGTGTGCTAATTTTGTTATTAAGGGAGAGTGCTGGACAAAAGCTGTTCCCCTTCTGAGAGATGTTTAATTGCTTGTCCTCATAGTAGTTGGCCAGGAACAGGTTGGAACTGAGTTGATTCTCCATGGCACATTCAGTAGCCCCACACCTGTATCACACAGGGGCCTCCATGTGATACGGGATGCTGCCTGGGTTGTGGATGGGATCTGGAAAGGCAGGCATGTCCTTGGGAGTGTTAATATCCTTCCCCTTCCTCTCCAAGTGATCTTCTGAGCCAGACCAAACATGTGGGTGACAGCTGAGGAGGAGACAGGTTTAATTATTTAAAAGGTGGGAGCGGTTAGTAATGGTATTGGGAGAGGATTAATGGTAGAAGGTTGAAAACTTTTTATTATCCATTTATTGTGCCATCCCTAGTTGCCCTTAAGAAGGTGGTGGTGAGCTGTCTTCTTGAACCTCTGCACTATATTTCCTATAGGCACCCCCCCACCCCCCACCATGCCCTTAGGGAGGGAATTCCAGGATTTTGACCCAGCTATAGTAAAGGAACGGCACTATATTTCCAAGTCAGGATAGTGTGTGCTGGAAAAGCTCAGCAGATGTTCTGAGGAAGGGTCGCCGGACCCGAAACGTTAACTCTGTTTTTCCATTCACAGAGGCTGCCGGGTTTTTCCAGCAACTTTGTTTATGTTCCTGATTTACAGCATCCGCGGCTCTTTCGGTTTTTATTCGGGGTAGTGTGTGTGGCTTGGAGGGGAACTTGCTGACGATGGTGTTACCGTGTATTTGCTGCCCTTGTTCTCAAAGGTGGGTGACTCTTAACAGCCCTCTGGGTATGGGCAACAAGTGCTAGCCTTGTCAGTGATGCCCATATTCCACAATGGAATAAAATTTGATAAAACACACTAAGCATGATAGGAGAACTGATGCGCTACATTCGCAGCATTTGGCGGTTCCTGGTGTCCTGTTAGATTCAGAGCAAACACATTTCAAGCAAAGATTTGAGGATGGAGCAGCTTTGGTTCGGGGTTTATGAGCTGGAGGCTTCACTACAGACACCATGATGCATCAGGAAGGGCACAAGTTATTTAGATTCTTTACAGCAGGAAGCAAGTTGTTCCTCTTAGAGTTGCATCATCTAAGTTTGGTCAGGGTTCAGGGACAGGACAGTTGAAGGTGGATGAGCTCATTGACACTGCTACACTGGTACAGGAAGCTGAATAGTGGACAACAGGAGGGCAGTAGAGTGAGGGGGGCTGACATTGTTGCCTTCAGCCAAGCATCCAGAAGACTGAGTTGCTGCCCAAAGCTAGGGTTCAGCAAATCTGCGCGGGGAAGAGAGGAATTTGCAATGGGTACAGGAGGACCCAACCATTGGATCCACGTTGGTACCAACAGCATAGGCAGGGCCATGGAGCAAGTTCGGCAGAGTCAGGATGAAAAAGCAAAGTCAAATTAAGAAGCTGAACTTCAAAGGGCATAATCTTTGCATTATTACCCGAATCATGTGCAGGTTGGCACAGATTGGCAACTCAGGTAAGGGTCATGAATGTACGGGCCAAGGATTGGTATGGGGGAAGTGGGTTCCAGGTTATGGCGTCAGTAAATGGGGAAAGTGGGAACAGTGCTGGGTCTGTTCTTGCCAACGACATCATTCAGGAAGTACAGGGATTTTGAACTAAATACTGGAAGCAAGGACCACATTTGGGAAGTGTGTTAAACCAAAGAGTGATAGCAAAACTAAAGAAAAAGACATTAGTATTGAAAATGAGGTATTGCATTGTCAGTGCACCCCTTCTTTCAGGTATGGCATTAAACAGAATGCCCATCGAGCCACTCGGATGGACATAGAATATCCCCAAGCTCCATTCGAAAACAAAACAGGAGTTCTTCCAACGGCCTACTCAAAATCCTTCCTTCAACCAAAACAGTGTGTGGCCCTGGTCATTTATCCACTTTCTGTAAGATGGAGGAACAGGCGGAGGCTATTCAGCCCATTGAGTCTGAGTTTCCCATTCAGTGAGATCCTGGCTGTTCTGACAATCCTCAACTCTATTTTTCTCCACTTTCCCACAACCCTTGATTCCCTGACTCGTTAAAAATCCGCCAATCTTAGCCTTGAATATACTTCATGCCCTGACCTACACAGCCCTCTGTGGAAAAGAATTCTACAGATTCACTACCCACTGAGAGAAAAATACTCCTTCTCATCTTGGTCTCAAATATGCGACCTCTTATTCTGAGATGATGACTAGACTATTCCTAGGCTCTCCCACAAGGGGAAACATTCCTTTCAGCATCTACCCTTTCAATTCTACTAACAATCCTGTCTTCCAGTATGGTTGCCTCTCATTCTTCTGAATTCTCTCATTTCTTCTGAAGTACGTAACCAACCTTCTCAACCTCTCCTTGTAAGCCAGTTTCTCTATATCTGGGATCATCCCAATGGACTTTCTCTAGACAGCCTCCAAAGCCAATGTACCTTTCCTTAGATGAAGGAGTCTTAAACATTTCACAAGATTTAAGCTGAGGTCTGACTAATGCCTTGTACAGATTTACACACCTTTAGGGTGCATTGCCTTTGGACGTAGTGGGCTTTTGCTAATCGAACCCTCGTACAATTTCAGCTGTTGTGATCGCTGCAATAAAACTGTGACTGAGCTCCAAAACAAGGGCCCAGTTAGCTCTGAAGGCCCGCGAGACGTCCTGAAGTTGTGAAAGGCACCGGTAAAGTGGGACTTACCTTGTTGCTGCTGAGTGCCAGTGGGGAGTGGACTGGAGGCTAGTGCGATACAGGGTAGTTGTTGGACTAGGGCCTGGCACCAACTGTTCAGCTGCTGCTGCTTGGTCCTCTTACCAGACTATAATATAAATCCTTACCTTTTAATTCTGTTGTATAACGACATTATTTTTTTTAACTCTGTAAGATTTATACCTAGGCACTGGTACCTAAGATGATGTTATTAAAAGGCAGCTATTGTAAAAGCTTTTCACTGTACTCCTGTAACTTCTATCTTAACATCATTAAGTTTCAAGTTGATCCAGTTTTAGAAGGCTGTACGCTATCAGGGTCTGACTGATGACCGTAAAATGTCTTCATATTACCGGCAATGTTAACTGCGAGTACAATACTGTCTGCTATTGTAATTAAAGATTCAGATGCACAGCCAGTGATCAATTGAACAGGGCGCACCTACATAAATTTGGACAATTGTCAAACTAGTTCAGGAAAATATGAGGATATCAGCAAAATACTGAACAGTCCCAAGCCAGCAACAGTGATTCAGTCACGGCTCATTTCAGCACTGCCAAGAGATGGAACAGGAGTCCCCTCAAATACCTGACCTGGTGTATCAAACCCCTGTCCAGTTACATACTCAGAACTGAATTCCAGTCAGGTAAATTATTCTGATTCACTCTTTTGTGTGAGTGTGCCAATATTTAATATGAAGAGTTAGATTGGTCTCAAAGAGACCTTGCTCTGTGTTTCTCTCTCTATGGGTACTACCTGTTGAGTTTCCCAGTGTGGGGATGCAGAGTGACCCTATGGTTCGCACTGCTGCCTCACAGAACCAGGGACCTGGGGTTGATTTCACCCTCGGGTGACTGCCTGTGTGGAGTTTGCACATTCTACCCGTGTCTGCGTGTGTTTCCTCCGGGTGCTCCAGTTTCCTCCTGCAGTCTAAAGGTGTGCAAGTTAGGTGGATCGGCCATGTTAAATTGCTCGTGGTGTCCAGGGATGTGCAAGTTAGATGGATCAGCCATGGGAAATGCAGGGTTACGGGGATGAGGTTGGGTCGGGGTGGGATGCTCTTTGGAGTGTCAGAGTGGACTTGATGGGCTGAATGGCCTACTTCCATCCAGTAGGGATTCTCTGATGATCCAGCATGATTTCTGCTTTTATTTTCATTAAAGGCCCGTCCCCTTGAAAGGGACAGGAGACTATCGGTGTGAGACTCAAGATGGATGAAGGCAGCTTGAGTAAAGCAAGGTGAACAGTACTACCTTTATGATATGGAATTAAACTGCCCTAGAAAGGAGATTAGAGAGGTGATTTAATTGACATGCTCAAGGTGATTGAAGGATCTCACAGAGTAGATGGAGAAAAACCTATTCTTTCTAACAACGTAATCAAGAACGAGAGAATATTCTCTTCAAATCAGAACTTGACCGTGTAGAGTTGAAAGCAGAGGGAGAAGCGGGTGTAAAAGAATGAAAATTTCTCCCCAAAAAGAGCTGCTCAGCTGAAATGTGAAAACTTCAATTGAATAGTTTTGTGTTAAGTGGGGTTATTGCAGGATAGACAACCAATGAAGTAAGATGGAGTTAAGGTGAAGATCAACTGTGATCTAGTTGAATAGTTAGACAGGTTTGATGGGCTGAATGTTCTAATCCTGTTCCATGGGTCCTAGCAAACAGTTACCCCTGAGCCAAGAATGGTAACACAGTGGTTACATTGATGCACCAGTGATTCGGAAGCTTAGATTAATAATACAGGAATACAGGGCAGGATTTTCCTCTGGGACCTCCAAAATCAGGACCAAACTGAGCCCCCAGACTTTGGGGGAAGCTATTTTCCTGGAGCTAGCCTCCTGGTCGCCCACCTAGCCCGCTGACTCAGACACAGAGTTGGCAGCCTTGATAACCTCACCAGGACAGATGGACTCTACTGTGTCAGGCTGGAAGAACATGTGTGGCATCTCAAAATAGAGACACCCTCAGAGTGGAAATATGAAATATGCGAGAGAGGCCAAGAAGATGAATAAGTGTTAGTATTGTTGGCAAGGGCCGGAAAAAGCAGATTGCCTGTGAGGAAAGGATAGACAGGCTAGGCCTTTATCCTTTGGAGTTTAAATGACTCAGATGCAACTTAATTGAAATTTATAATAAATAATTTAGATAGGCACATGGACAAGAACTGTTTGGAGAGATATGGGTCAAGCGCAGGCAGATGGGACAACTTTAGTTTGGGATTATAGCCTGGTGTAGATTGGTTGGCTTGAAGGGTTTGTCGTACTATACATATGTCATACATCAAGTCATACTATATGACTTGATGACTCTATATAAGATACTGAGGGGACTTTTGTCTTATAGGAGAATCAAGAACAAGGAATCAGAGCTTAAAAATAATGGGCTGCCCGTTTAAGGTGGAGATGAACCATGGATTCCCTACAGTGTGGAAACAGGCCCTTTGGCTCAACAAGTCCACACTGACCCTCAGGGCATCCCACCCAGACCCATCCCCCTATAGCCCAGCTAAGCTAGGCATCCCTGGATGCTCCAGGCAATTTCTCTTGGCCAATCCACCTAGCCTGCACATTCTTGGACTGTGGAAAGAAACTAGAGCACCTGGTGGGGAACCCATGCAGAATGTGCAAACTCCATTCAGTTATCCAAGGGTGGAATTGAACCTGAGTCCCTGGTGTTGTGAGGCAGCACTGCTAACCACTGAGCCACCGTGCCACCCCAAATGTTGTGAGCCTTCTCGCTGCCTTCCATCCATTTGTTTGTGAAAAGTGCCACCAGGAGATGTGACAGAGAAGCCTGGCTGTCCCTGTCAGCTTCTCTGTCCCTTCTACCCTTAGTGCCTTGCCACAGAACTGTGCCAGTGACTGTGTGCTCATTGTGGGGTGAACCGTGGAAACCCCCGAGAATAGTGCGATTTATGTTGGCTTCTCGTCTTGCCCTCTGTTGCTATCACACAGTTCCCAACTGTTGTAGCAGTAATTCTTGTTAAAGATGATGTCTTCCAACTCTTTAATAATTAAAATTAAGCCTCTTCATCCAAATGACAATGAAGCCACTGCTAATGCCAAAAGAAAGTCCATTTAATACAGAAATGCAACTACCCTTTTAGAAGACTTGTCTTAAATTATTTAGTTTTGTAACTGAGATACTGAACCCTGTTCTTGTGGGCACAATATAACTGAAAGGCTGTGGGCTGAATGTTACAGTTTTATTTTGGCGGAATTCAAGTTGCCTCAAGCTTTCTTTTTTGGGAAAGGATCGCTGCCATGATGCCCAGTGTGATTCCTCACTGTAGCTTATCAAACTCTCCCCATTAAGTACCCACGCTGTACCAAGAGCATACCTCACGTTCAATTCTGGCCCCGGCTTACCATGCACCCAGAACAAATCACTACTCATTGGATATCCACCAACAGACTGACTTTCCTTGTGCACACGCCACCTTGAAAAGGCCATTTGCACCCAGGCAAACACTGTCTCCGAGCCCCTGGACTGGCATCAGAGTTTTGCCCCTGACTTACAATGCGAGGGATCGATGTTCCCTTGGTCTTGACTTACCCCTGCTGCAACCACGGTGGGCTTCCCAGGTCTGTGTCGGCATTAAAGAGCACGGCAAAGCAGAGATGCTGCAAGCCTTCAGTTAGGCTCAGAGTGAGTGAGCGCTGTGACGGTGAGGGAACAGCCTGGAACTGCTGCCTGGTCCACTCCCTGAGCTGGGTGTGTGTCCCTGAGTGCGCAGTGTCCCTCGCTGTGAGAGCTACCAGGGCAGCCTGAGGTACAGCGTTGAAGTGCATAAGACCAGAACGGCACAAGAGATACCGGAGCAGAATTAGGCCATTCGGCCCATTGAGTCTGCTCCGCCATTCAATCATGGCGGATATTTTTGCAATCCCATTATAGACACTAGACAATAGACAATAGGTGCTGGAGTAGGCCATTCGGCCCTTCGAGCCAGCACCACCATTCATTATGATCATGGCTGATCATTCACAATCAGTATCCTGTTCCTGCCTTATCCCCATAACCCTTGATTCCACTATCTTTAAGAGCTACATCTATCCCTTTCTTGAAACTATCCAGAGAGTTGGCCTCCACTGCCTTCTGGGGCAGAGCATTCCATTTATCCACCACTCTCCGGGTGAAGAAGTGTTTCCTCAACTCTGTTCCAAATGGCCTACCCCTTATTTTTAAACTGTGTCCTCTGGTTCTGGACTCACTCATCAGCGGAAACATGCTTCCTGCCTCCACAGTGTCCAATCCCTTAATAATCTTATACGTCTCAATCAGATCCCCTCTCATCCTTCTAAACTCAAGTGTAGACAAGCTCAGTGGCTCCAATCTTTCAACATATGATAGTCCCGCCATTCCGGGAATTCCAGGAATTGACCTCGTTGTCCCCATTCTCGTTCTCTCCTGCATCCTCTCCATAGCCCTTGATCAGCATTCCAATCAAGAACCTAGCTATTTTTGTCTTAAATGCACTCGATGACTTGGCCTCCACAGCCTTCTGTGGTGATGAGTTCCACGGATTCACCACCTGCTGGCTGAAGAAATTTCTCCTCATCTCAGTTCAAAAGGTCGTTTCTTCATTCGGCAGCTATGCCCTCGGGTCCTAGTCTCTCCTACAAATAGAAACGTCGTCTCCATGTCCACTGTATCCATGTCGCTCAGTGTTCTATAAGTTTCATTCAAGTCCCCCCTCATCGTTCTAAACTCCATCAAGTACAGGCCCAGAGTCCTCAAATGCTCTTCAGGTGACACACCCTTCGTTCCTGGGATCAGGGTGGCCCAGTGATTAGCCCTGCCTCCTCACAGCATTAGGAAACCAGGTTCAATTCCAGCTTTGGGTGACTGTCTGTGTGGAGTTTGCATGTTCTCCCTGTTGTCTGGGTAGGTTTCCTCCCATGGTCCAAAGATGTACAGGTTGGTTGGATTGGCCATGCTAAATTGCCCTGTAGCGTCCACAGATGTGAAGCTTGGTGGGTTAGCCATGGTAAATGTGGGGTTACAGGGACAGGGTGGGAGTTGGGTCTTGATGGGATGCTCCTCCGAGGGTCACTGCAGACTTGATGGGCCAAATGGCCTCTTCCTGTGCTGTATGGATTCTATGATCATTTGTGTAAAACTCTCTTGGACCTCTCCAAGTTCAGCACATCCTTCCTTAGATATGTGGCCCAAAACTGCTCACAATATTCCAAGTCTGACCAGAGCCTCTTCCAGCTTCAGCAGTACCTCTGCTCTTCTATTCAAGTCCTTGAGGAATGAATCTTGACATTGCACTGACCTTCTTAACTGCCAGCTGAATCTGCATGTTAACCTTGAGAGAATCCTGAACTGGGACTTCCAAGTCCCTTTGTGCTTCAGATTTCTGAAGCCTCTCCCTGTTTAGAAAATAGCCTATGTCTCTATGTTTCCAAACAAAGTGAATAAGCCCACACTGTGTTCCATCTCGCACTTCTTCACCCACTCATGTATCCCTTGAACACTTGGCCATCCAATTGTTCAGCGTTAATGGCAAGGCAGAGTTAGTTGCCAGGCTGGTTTCAATTTATTTATGGAATGTTACTCAGGAAGTTTTCCTTTGGGTGACCACATTCTTGGTGGCTGGCGTTCTACGGGATGCGTTGCTGCACATGGTCTTTGTGCGCACTGATTAATTTTTCTTCGCTCCACACCCTTATTTCTTATCCGTTCACAGTCAGTAAATAAATACAACTTTATCTCTCCCACTAATCACCTCCCTCCCCGAAGATACAACCCATTGCTTTGATAAATTAAGCCCAAACAGCATCAACAATCCGAAACAGATTTCACAGATTTCACAACACAGAGCAGACTGTGAAGAGATTTGTAGTTTAGTGATGTCTTGGAGGTTGCTTAATTCAAACCTAAATGCATCCAGTGCTGATGGGAAGATGTCCTGATAACATTTCAGTGATGCTTGATGACCTCCCCAGAGAGCTCTCTAATTCAGTGGACTCCCACTGCAGTTGATTCAGAAAAGCACATCCTACATCAGTAAGACCTTCAGCAGCGCACACACATGCGTGCACCCAGCATGTACAGCTGCACGCTACAAACGTGCGTTCACAAAATCAGCTCTGAGTAAGTGCTCACTGGTGGAATGGGCGTTCATTCTCTCCCAGCTTTGCGTCCTAACCAGAACGTACCAGTGGGGCATCAGGAGTGATGGCGCCCTGATTAACACAATGACAAAATCGTGCGTTTTTACAGTTTAGTGACTCAAAACGCTTCACAAGCATGTTAGCCGCACTTGGAAACTGAACACCGTAAGGAGGCACTTGAAATGATGACCAAAGGCTGGGCCAAAGAGGTTTTCAAGAGGTAATTCTCACTCTGGGCACAGCACTTCAATGTCAAGCACCAAGCATGGCCCAGTAACACTATTACTGATTGACCTGGCTGAGTCCTGAACAACAACTGCTTGGCTGGCTCTGTAGCAGGTGGAGAAGGAACCAAATAAAGGGAAAAACCTACTTTTGTTCACAAGCTGTGGACAACACTGGCTCAGCCAGTACTTACTGTGCATTCCTAATTTCCCTTGGGAAAATGGCACAGCTTCCTTGCATCGCTGTTCCACTTCCAGGATTTTGACCCAGTGAAGGGACATCAATATAATTCCAAGTCAGGATGGTGAGTGGCTTGGAGGGGACCCTGCAGGTGGTGGTGTCCCCATGTATCTGCTACTCCTGAGCTTCTAGATGATAGAGGTAATGAATTTGCAAGGTGTTACTGAAGGAGTCTCAGTGAATTGCAACAATGAATTCTCTAAGTGGTACACACTATTGCCACTGAGTGTTAGTGCTGGAGTGGGTGAATGTTGAAGGTAGGGGATGGGGTGCTAATCATGCAGGCTGCTTAGTCCTGGATGGTTTTTTCACTGGTTTTGGAGCTGCACTCACCCAGGCAACTGAAGAGTTTTCCAGCACACTCCTGACTTCTAGCTCTGGGGAAACAGGAGGTGAGTTATTTGCTGCAGAACTCTTAACCCTTGTGGTGCTCTTGAAGCCATCATAATTATACAGCTGGACCACTTCAGTTTCTGTCCTATTGTAAATGCCGGGCATTGATAGTGATTGAGTGATAGTGATGCTATCGAATGTCGAGGTTAGATTCTTTGTTGTGGAGACAGTTACTGATCGATGCTTCTGAGGCCTGAGTGTTACTTGTGACATGCCAGCATAAGCCTTGATGTTACCCCAGCTTACTGCAATTGGACATGGACTAAATTCAGTCACAAACAGCGCTGAACATTGTGCAATCATCAGTGAACATCCCCACTTCTGACTTCATGACGGAGGGATGGTTCATTGATGAAGCAGATGATTAGGACCAAGACATTACCCTGAGGAACCCCTGCAGAGATGGCCTGGAGCTGAGATGACCGACCTCCCACAACCACGACCATCTTCCTATGTGCCAGGTACAATTCCAACCAGCGGAGAGTTTTCCCCCTGATACCAAATGATTCCAGTTTTGCCAGGGCTCCTTGATGCCACACTCTGTCAAATGCAGCCTCGATGTCAAGGGCTGTCACTCTCACCTCCCCTCTGGAATTCAGCTCTTTTGTCCATGTTTGAACCAAAGTCTGTAATGTGGTCAGCAGCTGAGTGACCCTGACAGAACTCAAACTGGGCATCACTAATCACAGCATACATTATACTTGCAGCAGACTGTATTCAGTATCGTCAGTGGACAAAATACACAGTGATTCCCAGTATTTCCACTAACTGCTGTAGCAAAACAAGTCAAACGCATATTTGAAAGTTGAGCTTTGGGGCCTGTATAATTAGGACTAAAGGGAAGGGGTTCAGCTCATGTGTGTTTTGGTCGGGACATTAAAAGTTCCTGCAGGTCATGCACCAGCTCGGTATTAGATACTGACTGAGACCTTGACCTGTTAACGCACACACACAGCCACACGACTCATCGCCCTTCCTCAAATAGTGTGGGCTGTGCTGGAAGGAACAGGAACAGGCTGCCTGTCAGGATTTTCTTCTCTGGGACCCCGCAGGGCTGAAACTGATATCTCATATCATATTATGATCCAGAGCTGAAACTGGCAGCCATTTTGCCAATGAACCTTTAAGAAAAAATAAATTTGCACATTTCTAATCCTTATGGGGTCCAGGAGCACTTTACAGCGAAGGGATTACACATGAGGTGCAGTTGTTATGCAAGGAACAGTGAATGACAGAACCGCAGAGGGATTACAGCTCAGAATGAGGCCATTCAGCCCACTGCATCTGTAGCAACTCTCTGGAAATACAATTCACTCAGTGCCATGCTCCTGTTTCCTCCCTCCACACCCTGCACATTCTTGCTTCGCAAATAAGCATCTAATTCCCTTTTGAATGCCTTGATCGAAGCTGCCTTCACCACACTCTCAGGCAGTGCTGTCCAGATACCAACCACTCGCAGTGTAAAAAAATGCTTTCCCTGACAGCACAGCTGCCCCTTTTAAAACTTGCTTTAACTGTGTGCCTCCTTTTTCTCAACCCTTTGAAAGTTGTAACCAGAGTCCTCATGACTTTGAATACTTCAATCAGATCGCCACCCCCAGCTTTCTCTTCTACAACGAGAATATTCCCAGTTCATCCAAACTACCGTCATGACTGAAATTCCTCATATCTGGAGCCATTCTCGTAAATTTCTTCTGTGCTCCCTCCAACATCCTTCTTAAAATGTGCTGCCCAGAATTCTACACAATGCTCCAGCTGAGGGTGGACTAGTATCTAATGCAAGTTCAATATAATCTCCTCGCTAGGTCTCAGTTCCCTCTGGAACTGGATCCTCAGCTTCCTGACCCACAGACCGCAATCAGTGAAGATAGACAACTGTACCTCCTCCACAATAATCCTCAACACCGACTCTACGCAAGGATGCATCCTCAGCCCCCGTACAATACTCCCTGCACACCCATGGCTGTGTGGCCAAATTTTGTACGAATGCCATCTACAAGTTCTCTGACAACGTCACCGTGGTAGGGCGGATAACAACCAATGATGGCTCAGAATATAGGAAGGAGACAGCGGGCTTGGTGTCGTGGTATGTGATAACAATCTCTCCCTCAGTGTCAGCAAAACAAATGAACTGATCATTGACTTCAGGAAGGAAGGAGGAGGACACCCCCCCCTCCCCCACCCCCCCCACCCCGATCTACATCAATGGAGCTGAGGTGGAGAGTGAGAGGTTCCTGGGAGTGGCGATAACCAAAAACCTGTTCCTGGACTTCCCATGTAGATGCGACTGTCAAGAAAGCACAACAATACCTCTTCTTTCTCAGGAGGTTAAGGAAATTCTACATTTCCATAAGGTCCCTCACCAACTTTTACAGATGCACCACTGAAAGCATTCTATCCAGGTGCGTAATGGTTTGGGACAGCAACTGCTCTGCTCAGGACTGTAAGAAGCTACAGTTGTGTTCACAGAACAGACCATCACAGAGGCCAACCTCCCATCCATGGACTCCATCTGCACTTCTCGTTGCTTCAGAGAGGCTGCCAACCTTCAATCCTGGTAATCTTCTCTTCCAACAGGCAGAAGATACAGAAGCTTGAGCACATGGACCAGAAAGTTCAAGAACAGCTTCTTCCCTGCTGTTATTAGACTGATGAATGAACATTCCTAACTTCAAATCTAATGTTAATCCTGCTTTTGTGAACCTCCTGTGCAGCTGTAACCGTATATGCCTCGCTCTGTTGAAACACTCTATGATCGCTATGTCCTTGTATGTTATGATCTGCCTGTACTGCTCTCCAAACAAAACTTTTCACTGTACTTAGGTACATGTGACAACAATAAATCAAATCAACTCCTTGCCCTTTGATTCTATGCCCGGCCTAATAAAGCCTTGGACTGTATGCTTTAGTAATTACTCTCCTATCCAGCCAAATGTAATAGTCTATTTACTCAGACCTCTCCATTTCTGCACCTTCTTTACTTGCACTGAACTTGATCTCCACCTCTCCCCCCTGACCCCATTAACTTGTCTGGGTTCTTTTGAAAGGCTGTGCTATTGTCCACGCATACTTTCAAGCTTTATATTATCCACAAATTTTGAAATTGTGCCCTGTGGACTAAGGTCTAGACCCTTCATACATGTCAGGAAAATCAAGGATTGAGACCTTGGGAGCACCATCACAAATCTTCATTGAGACAAGCAAAACATCCATTAGCCATTACTCTCTCCTCCCTGTCTCGCAGATAACATTATGTCCATGTTGTTACAGTTCCTTTTATTTCACAAGTTCTAAATTTGCTCATGACTATGTTGTGGCAGTGTATCAGGAGCCTCTGGGAGTCCATGTACACCATATCAACCACCTTGTCCTGATCAACCCTTGTTACTGCATCAATCAAACTGCGGTGTTACTTTAACACAATTTTCCCTTAAGAAATCCTTGCTGGATCTCCTTAATTAGCCCACACCTGTCCCTGTAATGATTACTTTTGTCCCTGGTTCATTGTTTTCCACAAGTGTCCAACCCCAACATGGAAGTTCAATTGACTGGTCTGTTGCTCTGTATGTTGAACAAACCATTTGCAATTCTCTAGTCTTCTGGTACTACCCAGAGTCTAAGAAGAAGAGAAAAAATTTCAGAGATAGTAAGAACTGCAGAGGCTAGAGTCAGAGATAACACAGTATGGAGAAGGAGGAACACAGCCGGCCAGGCAGCATCAGAGGAGCAGGAAAGCTGATGTTTCGGGTCGGGACCCTTCAGAAATGGAAACCTTGCCAGTTCTACCATAATTTCCATTCACTATTCACTTCCCTCAGTTTCCCTAGTTATATCTCATCTGATCTGGTACTTATCAACTTTAAGTATAGACAGCCTATCTGATACCACCTCCTTAAGGCGAGTGATTGGATCTCCCCCTCTTTCACCAGGGCCTCAGTAGATTCTTCTTCCTTGGTAAAAACACAGTGTCTGTTTAATACATCAGCCATGCCCTCTACCTCTTTGTATGTAAAACTCCTCTTAGGTCCCCAATTGCCCTCTCCTTCTCATTTTACCAGCCTTTCATTAACTTTTATGTCTGTGAAAGGCTGTGATTTTTTTTATATATGTTAACTGTCAGTTTCTCTTTATATAGGTGAGATGCTGCATTTTGGAAAGGGAAACCAGGGCAGGACTTGATGATAGGGTCCTGGGGAATGTTACTGAATCAAAGGACCTAGGGGTGCAGGTTCATAGTTCCTTGAAAGCAGAGTCCCGGGTCAAGAGGATAGTGAAGAAGGCATTTGGTATACTTGCCTTAATTGATCAGTGCGTTGAGTATAGGAGTTAGGAGGTCATGTTGCATCTGCACAGGACATTGGTTAGGCAACTTTTGGAATACTGCATTCAATTCTGGTCTCCCTGCTATGGAAAGGTTCAGAAAAGATTGACAAGAATGTTGCCCCAGGTTTAGAGGGTTTGAGCTATAGGGAGAGGCTGAATAGGCTGGGGCTATTTTCCCTGGAGCGTCGGATGCTGAGGGGTGACCTTAAAGAGATTTATAAAATCACGAGGGACATGGATAGGCTGAATAGCTAGGGTCTTTTCCCCAGGGTAGGGGAGTCCCAAACTAGAGAGCATAGGTTTAAGGTGAGAGGGAAAAGATTTAAACAGCAACTTTTATACACAGTGTGCTGTGTGTATGGAATAAGCTACCAGATGAAGTGATGGCGACTGGGACAATTACACCATTTAAAAGGCATCTGGATGGGCACATGAATAGGAACGGTTTAGAAGGATACGGGTCAAATGCTGGCAAATGGACTAGATTAATTGAGAATACCTGGTCTGCATGGACAAGTTGGATCAAAGCATCTGTTTCCGTGCTATCCAACTCTATGACTCTAAAAAGGGACGGTCACATCCTATGTCGTGGTTACAGCCATCCCTGCTGAGTTAGTTTAAACTCTCCTAATAGCACTAGAAAAATGCCCTGCAAATATTGACATCTAATCTGCACGCAACAAGATCCCTCAAACAACACTGGGATGAATAAGCAATTCATCTGCTTTCGACAACATGTATTCGAGGAAAAAATATTGATCATGACACTGGGGAGAACCTCTTAGCTCTTCCACAAATCATGCCACAGGATGAATGTTTTACAACTGCTTGAAAGGCAGACAGTTCAACATTTTGTCTGAAAGGCAGCATCTGCAACAGTGTAGCAGTCCCTCAGTACTGTGTGGATACATGCATGTTTGTGGCTCACTGGCTTGAACTCCCAACCTTTTAACTAGAGGCAAAAGCATTACAATCAAACCAAGCTGACAGTTCAATTAATTTGCTAGCATTCTGATCAGTTCTTAGCATGACGAAACTGATGATTGTCAGAATAATTATCACTAAATTCCCCCATTATTTACATGCTGAGGGATGCCATTGATCAGAAACTGTATTGAACTAGCCCTATAAATACAGTTGTGACAAGGGCAGGTCAGAGGCTGGGAATTTTGCAATGGGTTTCTCACCTCCTGACTGCAAACCCTTTTCACCATCTACACGGCCCAACTCAAGGACTACCTTCCAGTTAACCAGATGTATGAAGCTCCAACAAGACTTAGGACAAAACAGCCCACTTCACTGGCACCCTATCCTCCACATTTTGCATTAATTTTGTCCACCATAATGCACACTAGCAGTAGTGATATCATCGCCAAGATGCATTATAGTAACTCATAACGTTTCTCAGACAGCACCTTCCAAACTTGCAGCCTCTACCACCAAGATGGATAAGGGCAGCAGAAACATGGGATCATTCACACGCTGCTGGTTCCCCTCCAAACCACACATCAGTCTCACTATATTGTCATTCCTTCAGCATTGCTGAATCAAACCCTGGAATTCCTCCCTTAAGGGCTTTCTGGGTGCATCTACACCAGAGGGACTGCAGCGGTTCAACAAGGCAGTTCATCACCGCCGACACAAAGACAATTAGGGACGAACTATAAACAGCAGCTCCGACAGAGGCACCCACACCCTAGACACAGATATAAAAGTCTCTTTGGCTGAGGAATTACTGTTGACAATATTAGCAAATTAATGTTTGACACAATCATGCAGAATTTTTCATCTGTCATTGCCAAGATGAGAACGCTTGGTAATTGGCTTAATGGGTTCATTAAAACAAAACACACCACACGACAACATTATGTGTTGCTATTGACTTTGTGGTGTCAGTGAGGCATATATCACAGTTATGCAATCAGACATTCAGCCCCACTGGGTGGATGAGGAGTAACAAAACCTTACTCTCTCGTATGCATGCAGCAGATTTATTTTAGTATCTAATCACACTGTACTTGATCTACAGCTATTTAATGCTTTCATGTTCCCATTATCAACATCCCATAAATGGTGAGAACAGAATATTTAAAAGACATTTGTCAATATGATTGTTTATCTGCATGCAAAGAGTGAACTTCCAGCTTGTAAGTGAAGGATCTTTCATTCATTTTAAAATATGGCAAGTTCTGTTTCCATTAACTGAAGGCTGAAAATGATTCAACTGCAATAATTTTGGCTGGCTCGCTCTCATGATGATGTTCCCTGGTCTATCATCAGTCGTAGCCTTGAGCTGTCCATGTCAGATTCCATTGCCGTGTTGCCATTAGACTCTACTGTACAGCTGACACACCAGTCCTGGGAGCTAAGGACAAACATACACCATTCCTTTGCTAGCTTCAGTTTGGCATCCATTGGAAATTTGCCTCAGGCGCTCTTAACACTTGGCAAATTGCAAAGTTTGTGTTGCAATGAATGTGCTTTGTTTGATGATGATTGAACATAACTCAATGCCAGAGACTGACAAGGGTAGGTCCCCATTAAATTATATCCATTGATTACTGTCTGAAAATGATTTACAATCTGCCAGTGTCACGTGTTCAGCCATTTATCCTTCTACACTTCCATTGTTCACCAGGACAGTCTGATAGCACACCGTCTGATCCTTGAACAGAGGTTCAAACTCTCCCCATTTGCCACCAGGTTCATCCTCCACCTGCCTGAGCTTTTCTCACATTGAATAAACATCTCCTTTGAATCCACATTACAACGTACCGCTGTGGGAAGTTAAATGAGCTCAAACTATACTTGGCATTTTTGATGAAATTCTTGTTACCTCTCTCATCAAAAAAAGGCTATGAGTTTCCTCAGCTTTGTCTGTCCCATTTCCCATGTTTCTATGGACACTCCTTCCCTTCCCTCCCCAGGATCAGAGATTCCCTTGTCGTCACCACAAACCCCATCAGGCCCTCACATTCCAAGGACCAAACTCCATTTGCACTGCCTTCAATGCATCCTCCTTCATGTCAACATGGTGAAGGGGCCAGTCTCTCAGTGACACATGACCCATTCCTCAGCCACCCCTTGACATCTCTGCCCCGTCCCTTGGCAATCTTTCCATGTAAGCACAAGCCTTTTTATCATCTCCTTTCTTACCTCTACCCACAACTCCCAGCATGACTTTCCATGTGAAAGGGTGAATGGATTTGCTGTTCCTTCGATCTGGCACAGCACCTCCATTCAGCCCACAAGCATGATCCTGAGTTATCACTCCCACACTGAACACGCATCCTTGACCTTCCACACCTCTCCAATGAAAGGTGGTGCAAGTTCGAAGTTGAATACCTCACACTGCGATGAGCCACCCTGCAGCCGTCTGGGTTCAACATTAAATTCAGCAATTTCAAGTGATGACTAATTTTGTTTTTATTCATGAGGGCATCAAAGACTTTGTCCTCTTTAATTGCTCCTGAGAAAGTGGCGGTGAGCTGCATCCTTCACTTGTTGCTGTCCTTAGTATATAGTTATATACACAGTGCTATTAGGGTGGGAGTCCCATAGTATTGGCTAGCCACTATGAAGGGATATAGTTCACAATGGTGTGTGGCTTGGAGGGGAACCCGACTGTGATCTTCCCATACACCTTCTGCTCTTGTCCTTCTTGGGAGTAGGAGGTATAGGTTTGGAAGTTGCTGTGAAAGCATCCTCATGAGTGAATCTTGCAGATGGTATATGGGATTGCCATCATGTATTGGTGGTGAAGCACGTGAATGTTGAAGGTGGTAGATGTGGTGCCAGTCAAGCAGGCTGCTTTGTCCTGGATGGTATAAAACTTCTTGAGTATTGTTGGAGCTGCGCCCAACCGGGAATGTGGGGAATAGTCCACTGCACTCCAGACCTCTAGATGGTAGACAAGCTCTGGGGAGTCAGGAGATTAATTTTACCTGCTGCAGAATTCCTTGCCGCTGAGCTGCTTTTGAAGCCTCAGTTTGTATAAGGCTGTTAAGTTCAATCTCTGGTTAACAGTTGCTTCCAGGATCTTGTTAGTGGGGAACTCAATGATTTAATACCTTTGGACGCTAAGGGGCAATGATTAGTTTGTTTCTGATTGGAGATGGTCATTGCCTGGTGTTTTTGTGTAGCGCAGATGTTACTTGCCACTTGTCAGCATAAGTCTGGATATTTTTAGGGTCTTGTTGCATTTGAACGTGGAATGCACTCCAGCATCTGAGGAGTCATGAATGTTGCTGAACATTGTGCAATCATCTTGACCTTATGATGAAGTGGCTGAAGATAGTTGGACCTAGGACACTATCCTGAGGAACTCCAGCAGAGATGTCCTGGAGCTGAGATGATTGACCTCCCACAACCACAACCATCTTCTTATGTGTCGGGTATGATTCCAATGAGCAAAAAGTTTTGCCCGATGCCTACTGATTCCAGTTTTGCCGGGGCTCCTTGATGCCACACTCGGTCGAATGCAGCCTTGATATCAAGGGCTGTTACTCTCACCTCACCCCTGGAATTCAGCTCTTTTGTCCATAGAACATAGAACAGCACAGGACAGTACAGGCCCTTCAGCCCACGATGTTGTGCTGAACTTTTACCCTAATCCTAAGGTCCATCTAACCTCCACTGCTACCTTATACTATCAACCATATGCCTATCTAATAGCCGCTTAAATGCCCCTAATGAGGCCAACTCCACCACCATCTCTGGCAATGCATTCCATGCCCCTACCACGCTCTGAGTAAAGAACCTACCTCTGATGTCTCCCGTACATCTACCTCCACTCACTTTAAAACTATCCACCCCTCGTAATAGGTACCTCCACCCAAGGAAAAAGTCTCTAGCTGTCCACACTATCTACACCTCTGATCATTTTGTACACCTCTGTCAAGTCACTGCTCATCCTTCATCATTCTAAAGAGAAAAGCCCTAGTTGTCTCGAGCTTTCTTGTAAGACCTTCCCTCCATTCCAGGCAATATCCTGGTACATCTCCTCTGTACCTTTTCCAATGCTTCCGCATCTTTCCCATAATGAGGTGACCAGAACTGGATACAATGCTGCAGTGGCCAAGCCAGGCATTTGTATAGCTGCAGCATAACTTCACGGCTCTTGAACTCAGTCCCTCTATTAATGAAAGCTAACATACCATACGCCTTCTTAACAATTCTATCCACCTGGGTGGCAGCTTTCAGGGGACTGTGGACAAGAACCCCAAGATCCCTCTGCTTCTCCACACTGCCAAGAATCTTTCCGTTAACCCTGTATTCTGCTTTTAAATTTGTCCTTCCAAAATGAATCATCTCACACTTTTCAGGGTTAAACTCCATCTGCCACTTCTCAGCCCAGCTCTTCATCCTATCAATGTCCCTTTGTAACCTAGCACAGCCCTCTGCACTATCTACTACATGACCCATCTTCGTATCGTCCGTGAGCTTATGAATCCACCCTTCCACTCCTACATCCAAATCATTTACAAAAATCACAGAACACGTCCTTGCGGCACACCACTCATAACTGAGCACCATGTTGAATATTTTTCATCCGCTACCACCCCTTGTCTTCTAAGGGTCAGCCAATTCTGAATCCAGTCTGCTACATTTCCCCCTATCCCATGCCTGCTTACTTTCTATATGAGCCTACCATGGGGAACCTTATCAAACACCTTACTTAAATCCATGTATACTACATCCACTGCTCTCCCTTCATCCACGTGTTTGGTCACCTCTTCAAAGAATTCAGTAAGGTTTGTGAGGCATGATCTACCCCTCACAAATCCATGCTGACTATCACAAATCAAACTGTGCCTATCCAAGTGACCATAAATCCTGTCTCTCAGAGCCCTTTCCAGTAATTTTCCCACCACTGAAGTAATACTAACTGGCCTGTAATTTGCGGAGTTATCCCTATTTCCTTTTTTGAACAAGGGAATGAAATTTGCCTCTCTCCAATCTTCCGGCACTATACCTGTGGACAGTGAGACAAAAAGATCATCGCCAAAGGTCCTGCGATCTCTTCCCTCACTTCCCATCGAATCCTTGGATAAATCCCATCAGGCCTGGTGGACTTACCTATCTTCAACTTCCTCAAAATTCCTTGTACATCTTCCTTAAGAACATTGACCTCCTCTAGCCTACCAGCCTGTTTCACACTGTCCTCCTCTACAACTAGGTCCCTCTCAGTTGTGAATAATGAAGAAAAGTAGTCATTAAAGACCTCTCCTATCTCTTTAGGCTCCGTGCACAAATTCCCTTTACAATCCTTGATCAGCCTTACCCTTCCTCTGGTCATTCTCTTATTCCTCACATATGTGTAAAAAGCCTTGGCGTTTTCCTTGATCCTATCTGCCAAGGTTTTCACATGCCCTCTTATAGCTCTCCTAAGCCCTTTCTTCAGCTCTATCCTGGATAACTTGTACCCTTCTTGAGTCTTTTCCGATCGGTGTTTCCTCCTTACATAACCTCCTTCTTCCTCTTAACCAGTTGCTCGATCTCTCTTGAGAACCAAGGCACCCTCACTCAACCACATCTTCCCTGCCTGCTTGGGACAAACATATCGAGCACATGCAGAATGCATTCCTTAAACAATCTCCATATTTCTGTGGTGCTCTTCCCTGACAGCATCTGTTCCATTTTATGTTACCCAGTTCTTGCCTAACGGAATTGTAATTACCCTATCCCCAGTTTTAAACCTTACCCTGCTGAATGTATCTATCCTTTTCGATGACTATTGTAAAAGTAACAGAGTTATGATCGCTACCACCAAAATACTCTCCTACCAACAGGTCTAACATTTGGCCCGGTTTGTTGCCAAGTACCAAATCCAAAGTAGCCTCTCCTCGTGTTGGTCTATCTACATACTGTGTCAGGAATCCTTACTGAATGCAGTGGACACAATCCGCTCCATCTAAACCATTACAACTAAAATGTTTCCAATCAATATTTGGAAAGTTGAAGTTACCCATGACTACAACCCTGTGACTTCTGCACCTTTCCAGTATCTGCCTCCCAATCTGCTCTTCCACTTCTCTGCAACTGTTAGGGAGTCTGTAAAAAACCCCAACAAAGTGACTGCTCCTTTCTTGTTCCTGACCTCAACCCAAACTGACTCTGTAGACATATCATTCTCGAACTGCCTTTCAGTAGCTGCTATATGTGCCCTGACCATCAATGCCACTCCCCCACCTCTTTTACCACTCTCCCTATTTCTTTTAAAACACCTAAATCCTGGAACTTCCAACAATCATACCTGTCCCTGAGTTACCCTAGTTTCTGTAATGGCCACAATATCATAGTTCTAAGTACTGACCCACACACTAAGCTCATCTGCCTTAATTCTGGCACTTCTAGCATTGAAGTATTAACACTTCAAACTATGCCTGTGTCCACAATTATGCTCCATTGACTGCATTTCTTTAGCAACAACCTCACTCCCTGTGTGTCTGTTGGAAAGCTGAATACCTCATGCTCTGAATTACAAATCTGATTCCCCACCCCCTGCCAATCTGGTTTAAACCATCCCGCACAGCTCGAGCAAACCTCCCTCCCAGGATATTTGTCCCCTTCCAGTTCAGGTGCAATCCGTCCTTACTGTACAGGTCCCACCTTCCCCAGAATGTGCTCCAATTATCCACTTAGTGGAAGCCCTCTCTCCTACACCAGCCCTTAAGCCACGTGTTTAGTTGCACTCTCTCCCTACTTCTTACCTCGTTATCACATGGCACTGGTAATAATCCAGAGATAACTACACTATTTGTCCTGGACTTCAGCTTCCAACCTAACTCCCTGTACTTGTTATTCACATTCTCAGTCCTTTTTCTCCCGATGTGTACCATGACTGCTGATTGCTCACTGTCCCTCTTAAGGATCTTGAAGACACGATCCGAGACGTCACGGACCTTGGCACCCGGGAGGCAACATACCATCGTTTCATCTCAGTTGCGTCCACAGAACTGCCTGTCTGTGCCTCCTACTATATAACCCCCATAACAATTGCTCTCCTATTCTCCCCCCCTTCCCTTCTGTGCCACAGGGTCAGGCTCAGTGCCAGAGACCTGTCCGCTATGGCTTTCCCCTAGCAGATCGCACCCCCCCCCCACAACAGTATCCAAAAGGTATATTTAAAAGAGGGGAACAGCCACAGGGGATCCCTGCACTGTCTGCCTTTTCCCGTTCCCCTTCCTGACCGTCACCCAGCTACCCATTTCCTGTAGCTTGGGTGTGACCACCTCCCTGTAACTCCTCTCTATCACGCCCTCAGCCTCCCGAATGATCCGGAGTTCATCCAGCTCCAGCTCCAGCTCCCTAACCCGGTTTTTGAGGAGCTGGAGTTGGGTGCACTTCTTGCAGGTGAAGTCAGAGTGGACACCAGCAGTGACCCTTACCTCCCACATCCTGCAAGAGGAGCATTCAACTGCCCTATAGCTTCCATTCCTCTACTCTAGATTTCCGAAAGAATAAATAAAAAGCCTTACCTTACCGAACCTCCGCACAGTCTATTTTTTTTTGGTTAGAGGAGGATGGGTGGAAGACATTGCACATGTAGTGTTTCGGGTTTAGCCAATGTCCGAATATATTAGTTCACTTCCTGGCTCGCATCCTCACCAACTCCTACTGCTGGAAACAAGAAGGCCACCCCTGCACCAGGTAAGTTTTATGGGGAGAAAGCTTACCTTCCAGATGGCACCGTGGCTCGCATCCTCACCACTCCGGCTGATGAAAGCAAGCCATGTTCGAATCAAGGCTGTAATGAGGTCAGGAGCTGAGTGGCCCTGGCGGAACCCAAACTGGGCGTCACTGAGCAGGTTATTGCTGAGCAGGTGCTGTTCAATAGCACTGTTGGTAACACCTTCCATCACTTTACTGATGATCGAGAGTAGACTGATGGGGCGGTAATTGGCCAGGTTGGATTTTTCTTCGTTTTTGCGTACAGGACATACCTGGGCAATTTTCCATATTGTCAGATAGATGTCAGTGTTGCAGCTGGACTGGAACAGTTTGTCTAGGGGCATGGTCTTGAGCATATCTTAGAGACATTGAGTCATTGTCGTAGAGCCACACAGTACAGAAACAGACCCTTTATTCCAATAGTCCATGCCAGCCATAATCCCAAATTGGTCTAGTCCCATCTGCCCACACTTGCCCCATATCCCTTCAAATATTTCGTATTCATGAACTTATCCAAATCTATTTTAAAAGGTGTAACTGTACCTGCATCCACCACTTACTTCCTCTGGAAGTTGATTTCACTCATGAACTACTCTCTGTGTAAAAAAGCATGCCCCGCATGTTGTTTTTTTTAAATCGCTATCCTCTCGCCTTATAGACACGCCCCCTAGTTTTGAAACCCCCTCCCTGGGGAAAAGACATTTACCATTCATCTTATCTATACCCCTCATGATTTTATAAACCTCTATAAGGTAATCCCTCAACCTCCTACGCTCCAGTGAGAAAAGTCCCAGCCTACCCACCCTCTCCTTATGACTCAAACCCTCAGCTTCCTGGTAAATCTCTTCTGAAGCCTCTCCAACTTAATAATATACGCAGCACTTTGGCTGAAATGTTATCGGGGCCCTCAACTTTGCAGTATCCAAATGCCGCCGGATATTTCTTGTTATCACATGGAGTGAATCGAATCGACTGAAGACCAGGGTATTCGTAATGCTCGGGACCACTGGAGGGGGCTGAATTCTGGCTGAAAATTGCTGCGAATGCTTCAGCCTTAACGTTTGCTCCCATTTCTTCGGACTGCGGATGCTCGTCAGGATTTAGCTTTTGCCACTTTACAATTCCTCTCTTTCTGCTTGCTATTTCTTCACGAGTCTGTTTATTGCTTCCTTTGGCCTTGCTTTATTATTCCTTTCATCATTTAATCGAACCCCGCTTCCACTCTGTCACACATGTTCCCTCATTTCTACCACTCCTCCCTCCAGCCCCTTCACTGCCCCCATGTAGCTGCTGTTTTACATTTCTAACTGCTTTTCTGTTCTGACAAAGAGAATGCGAAATAAGAAGCAGCTTTGCCAGCGATGCCTACGTCCCACGTATGCATAAGGAAGCTAAGGTGGTGGGATCTGAAATGTTCCCTCTGTTCCCATCTCCTGGGAGTTTTCAGTAGCTTTTGCTTTCATCATTCATCCCTCCTACTGCCTTACAGTCAAATCTGAGAATTTATGAAGCTCGAAATTTGAGATTGGCTTATTACTCATCAAATCCCATGGGATTTTCTTTACAATCAACTGTAAGGCACTTCAATTTTGCCTCACTCAAGAATCAGTAGCTTAAACAATCGTGAGATAATGAACGCACGATCTGTTTTCAATAGTGTCAACTGATGGATGAATATTGGCCAAGAGAATTCCACTTTCTGCCTTCAAAATAGCACCTTAAAGACTTTAACGTCCCCCTAAGCACACAGGACATCAGTTTTAAGTGTCAGCAGGAAGTCTGAGAACACAGCACTGCACTGGAGTACCAGAGGCTTAAATAATATGGCGGGCTTGAAGCCACAGGCCCGTAGATCAGTGGAGGCACAGTGATTAGCACTGCTACCTCATGGCACCAGAGACCTGGGCTCAATTCCAGCCACAGGTAAATGTCTGCGTGGAATTTACATATTCTCCCTGTGTCTGTGTGAGTTTCCTCTGGTTTTCTCCCACAGCCCAAAGATGAGCAGGTTGGGTGGATTGGCCATGCTAAATTATCCCATTGTGTGCAAGTTAGGTGGATTAGCCATGGCAAATGCGGGGTTATAGGGATGGGATGGGTCTGGGTGGGATGCTGTTTGGAAGGTTAGTGAGGACTCTATGGGCTGAATGGCCTACTTCTACATTGTAGGGATTCCATAGACTACCCACTTAGCCACAGCATCAGCCTTTACTTTAGATACCATATTCAATTTGATACAATTTCTTTATCACCACAGTGCCTTTTATTCTGCAGTTGTTCTTTGGTACAGAATTGTATGTCATTTTACTTCATGTATTAAATATTGTGCCTGTCCTGTTCCTTTTGAGTTACTTTGAATGCATTAACCAGGCATGAAGATCTCTAAACTTACATCTCAGGCTAGAAGCCCTGCATCTGAACGTAGTTTTGATAAAAGCTCATTGATCAGAAACATTAACTCTGTTTCTCTTTCGACAGACACTGCCTGGCCTACTGAGTAGTAATCTCCATTCTCACTTTGGACTTCCAGCATCTGGAATATTTAGCCTTTGGCACAAAGCAGAATCAATTCACAGGAGGAGATCCTTCATTCCTTGTCACATCGAATCTTGCAGGATCACTCTGAAAGAAAACTTCCCAAGGATGTCTAACTGAATTGGGCAGCGTATTGGCTCAGTGGTTAGCACTGCTGCCTCACGAGTTTGATTCCAGCCTCAGGTGAATTCTGTTTGGCGTTTGCACGTTCTTCCTGTGTCTGTGTGGGTTTCCTCCCAGAGTCCAATGATGAGCAGGTTAAGTGGGTTGGCCACGCAAAATTGCCCATAAAGTCCAAAGATGTGCAGACTGGATGGATTAGCCATGGGAAATGTAAGGTTACAGAGATGGCGGGTTCTGGGTTGAATGTTCTTCAGAGGTTTGGTATGGGCTTGATGGGCCGATTGCCCTGCTTCCATACTGTAGGAATTCTACGAATTGCTCAAAAGTTGGCAAGTTTTGATCAGACTTTATAATTCGCATGAATTCTTGTAATATCAAACCTAAGCCCATTGATGTCATCAATACTGAAAGCCTCACTCATATTTGTGTTAAAGATTTGATCTTCCTTATTAATCATCATCAAAGCTGGGAGGTTTTGTTTCACTGATCAACACTTTCACAAACTGAATCATAAGACAGAAAACAGCATAATAAATGTGCATTAGCCACAAGACAAGAACCTTGTTTATCTTCAGGTCAGGAACTAATTTAAGAACCTACTAATCCATCAATCCATTTTCTTGATGCAACTGGAATTAGCTATGGTGGTAAAATTTGTACGTGAGCAACTTTTTGTGATCTTAATTCTACCGCACTCTGCTCCTTTGTGTATAAGTCTTGGTTGTTGTAAAGATGCTACACAGGTAACTTGATAGAGCCCAAATCTTGGGAAATGCACCAAAGTAGTGTCAAAAGCCAATATTTCCTCAAAAATAAATTCCCGAAAGACTAACTGTTGTTATAGTCTTTGCACCAACATTTTTCGCCCATGTTAAACCTTATGACATATGAAGTCACATTAGCTAAGATCATGGCCTGCTGCACTCCCATTGTAACTATTTCTTTCCAAATGTCATAAGTGTGATCTTTGGGCTTCAGCTTCCAAAGGAAAAACAAGGCAATTTGCTCATGCGATCCCGAAATAACACCAGCACTTTTAAAGTTCAATGCAATCGATAAGAATTTATGCTGTTCAGTTGCTCTTAAGTAATGATCTTATTTGTCAGCAACTATTCAGGGCTGTTTTGAAGATGCACTCTATTCTTTGCCATTGACAGCTGTTCATCGGCTTTTCTGAACTTTGTTCTCTTGGATTAATGATCAGGTTGAACATTCATGAGCAATGATGAAAAAAGCCAGACAGTGAATAAAGAAATAGAAAATAATAGAAATATTCTGCATCTAACTTGGTATAGACTTTGAAACAAAAAGTTAGAGGTAAAAGGGTTATATGGGCTAAATTTTTTTTGTGAGTTTCTGAGGGTCTTATGCTCATTGGGCGTCGGCAAGCAATGTTTTGTGAGATGTATTAGCGTTGGAATTCTTGTATCTGTTTGAGAGGAGTAGGATTCACTCCAGAATGTTGAGAAGAATACCAAGTTTGGATTGTCCAGTGCCAGTGCTGAGGATATGCTGCATTGTGAGAGGAGCTACCTTTCTGAGGTGAGGTTAAACTGAGCTGGTGTAGGGAAATAATTAGCCCTCCATCACCGACAGTAAAACAGAATTTCTGATCGTTTCTCCCATTTGTTTGCACAAACTGTCGGCCACATTTCTCGTATTAGCGTACTGACCACACTTCAAATGGAGGCAATCAGCTGTGAAGCATTCTCAGATCTGTTCCCATCCTGTGATGGGCTGGGTGCATGGACTGACCTCTGAGAATGATTCCAATATTAAATATAGAAACTACAAAGGTTAGAGCACCGAAGGAGGCCATTCAGTCCATTTTGGCTATGCTGGTCAAAAAACAGAGATCCAATCTAATCCCCATTTTCCAATTTATTTGCTCTGATAACTTAGAGGCTATCACTGAGTTGAAGCGGTAGATTTAGGAACATAGGAACAGGAGCAGTGCATTATGTTCAAACCACCATTCAATGTGACTAAAGCTGATTGAACACATCAATGCCTTGTATTCACTCCCCCTCCCTGTACGGCCCCATCTTGCCGTTTGACTTCTCTGATCGTGCTTCAAAGCTTAGAGGCAAAAACTTAACACAATCTACCACTTTTGGAAGGAGTCAACCCCTTAATGGGAGCAGCAGCGATGGCAATATATCAAACAGAGGAACATCATCAGCAATCATTCCTGTTACCATCAGTGACAATGATTTCTCTAGTCTACATCTTTTATTAAGTAGAGGGATGCCAAATGAACCAGCTACACTAACTATGGCCTCATTAATCCCTTACAGAGTATGAGCATTGCCCCCTCGGATTTCTATTCATGGAATCTAATGAACTGATATAAAATGCTTTTTATTGTTGATACATCCCTAGTGCATTATGAAGGTCCTTTTGTGTTTGGTCTATTATTCAGTGACGCTATTTTCATTTTACAATGATATCTGTTATTTTCATGTTCTATCCCAAAAGTAACTATGCTAAGTTCATCTGTTCAGTATCTCTCTGTGAGTTTCTTTGAACCTTTTATATCTGTAGAAGGATGGATAAAATATATTACTATCACAATGATAGCTCTGTCCATCATATCAGTATATGATACTACAGTAAATTTAAGGCATGTGCTAAAATAAATTTGTACATTACAAAGACTTCTTCTTACTTTATTTTGTTTTATTTTTATTACTTTATTTTTGAATGTTGACCACAGTAGGAAAGAGACTGGTTAAAACCAATAACCAAAGAAGGAATAGCCTCACTTTTACAAACTGGAACTCATTGTGAATTGTGCTTACACTGTTGCTTTTTAAGTACCTATAGAGGAGAAATGAGACTGCAAGATACACGAGAATGCATGTAGAATGAAATTTAGCCAGCAACAGGTCACTGATTTGCATAATAGACTGATGGCAACTCTTTGGTTCCTAAGCAGCTGTACAGTTGGTATGTGTGGATGATACAGGGGCAGAAAGTCTCCAGGCTGGAAGAAGCATGGGATGACTCTATTACTGTACAGCAAATTAACTCAAGTCTGAAAACAGTCAGTTAATTCTCCCACTATTTGTCATAAGCTGTTTCTTCTGACCACTGACTGTGACCTTAACAACTAATGTGTAATTTGCTGTGTCTTCAGCCATTAAAAAAAAACTACAGGAACCTGGAAGGAAGATCAGCGGATTTAAGGTCTTGGGGGGGCAAGAAATCACCTAATCAAAGTCTGTGAACTTGTGCTGTTGAACTGTGTTTCCCCAGTGGTTTTTCTTCCCCTCCATCCAACACAACAATTTTTTTTTTGCGTGTCTATTCCAAACTGTAAGAAGTTAAAATTTCAATTAGTAAAAGCTGATAGTTCCGTTTTGTTAACCTGAGACTGGTGCTTATTTATTTGTAATATATAGTAGTTCTGGTTAAGTACTTAGAACTGCTCACTCTTTTCTGTTGACCTGATTCCATTAACAAATAAATTGTGGACTTTGTATATTTTGATTAAAGTATTAACTTTTGTGGTGATGCTAGGAATAGTGGGAGTCAAGAATCTGTACACTTTCCCAAGTGGATCATGTCAATATAATTATAGCAAACTTTGTTTTAGTCAGCAATTTATGAATCAGCACTCTTCACAAACCAGCAAAAAGGTATAAACTTCAAATACTGTGCAGTTTACTGTATTATTCTATCTAGTGATTGTAGTTTTTTAAAAATTATTTCATTCAACATAAATACACTTGTTCAATCGAATGACCACATGACCACATATCAACAGTTGATTCAATTTCAAGTCAATTTCTCCCGAGATACCATGACCACAATGTCAGAGTGGTCAGCTGAGCAGTGAGTGAGAACGTTCTCTGCTGGTAAGTTTGATTTAAAGCAAAGTTGCGTTATAATTTACGTGGTTTGTGCTGTAAATAGAGTATAACAGTGATGTGAATACCCACTGCATTATGTATCTATTATTTAGTGTGTGTTTTTACACTGATTGTGTGGACCCCTTGAATATTCAGAATATCTGATCAATTGGCACACTGCAGGTCCCATACATGGCAGTTAATAAAAGTTTAACTGTACACATGATGTGTTGGAGTGTAAAGACCAGCTCAAATTTCATCCATCTTTTGATTAACTAACAGAACTCCTTAGGACTTATTCAAGAGGTGTTGGGGGTAAATTGTTGTACATTGCTGAACATATTATCAGAATCACTGATTTGCTGCCACTAAGCAATTGAAATTCTGTTGTCATTAGAAAGTGTTCTGAATGTTAGCAGCATTTTCAGTTTAACAGTATGAAAGTAGCAGCATGTTCTACCTAAAAGTCCTTGATTCTTAGCATCTGTTTAATCATTTTCAATGCTGCACAGCTAAGGTTAAGATAAGGGGCATGTTGCTATCTGATGAGGTGTTAATGTCACATTCCCAACACTACTAAATGGTGTTAGTGGTGTTCTCCAAGGGCTAGGACCATTGAGAACCAGGGTCACTTTTCTCTATGAAGTGGTTTGAGTGAAATGTAGTTCTAAGAGATTGGATAGTGAACAGAGGGCAGGGAATTGAGATTGGGCATTACATGCAGAAAGAATAGCAAAGTAGAAGTGGCAGTGGGAAAGCGTAGGAAGGGGAGACAGTTGGGAAGAATGGAAGGTGCGAGAGGTACGTATAAATATTGACAGATGTTGGGAACAGGAAAACTAAGTTAGTGCGGGATCCATGGGTAAAGGGGGGGAGTTTTGCTATGGACAGCCATGACTGGGAAAATTGGTTCCTTTGAACATTCTCTGTGCTTACAATAAAGATATGCCAAGAACTTTTATCCTTCTATTCTCTAACAGAAGGCCATACCTCAGTGATCAACTGGCAAACTAAGGCAATATGCTGTGACTTTTCAATTACGGTTCTGGTAAGGAGGCAAGCCCCAAAGCTATCTGAGCCAGGGCATGAATCAAATCCGAGACATTTTTGAACCAACCTGTTCAGGCATGTTATTATATACTTCTGGAGCAGATGGGACTTGAACCCAGGCCTCCTGGTTCAGAGCTTGGGAATGACATTCAGTGAGTCTTGACTGGAAACGAAGAAAACATGGATTTTGTTCAAGGTTGGAAAACTATAAGCAATGGGGTAAATTCCAGGGGACAATCAGACAGTGAGCAAGGTAGTGTGCACACTGAATGTTAAAGACAATGTGAGAGACAGGCTATGGCATCGTGTGACCTCTCATTGATTAGAATATAAATCTAGCTCTCTCTTCAGAGATACTCACTGATTCACTGAGTATTTCCAGAATTTTGTTTCAGGTTTACCGAATTGGCAACATTTTGCTTGAGTGCCACTTAATGTGAATCTGGGCTACTTAAAGGGAAGGAGTATTTCAGTTGAAGCAGGTGTTGGAATTGTTTGTGGAAGAGATGTTAGCAAGATGAAAGATCAACTATGGGGTAACAATTACGGTGCTACATAAATGTCATCCCCAAGAAGCAGGAAGCCCTTGACATTCAATGGCATTACCATTGCTGATTCCAATCTAACAACATCCTGAGGTTACCATTGACTAGAAACTGAACTGGACCACCTATAATAAATGCTATGGCTACAGCGTAGGTCAAAGGCTACGAACTCTTTGGAAAGTAAGTCCCTTCGTGTTTCCCTAAAGCCTTTCTACTAGCTATAAAGCACAAGTCAGGAATATTGTAGGGAAGTCAATGTTTAATAAAAGTTGTAGTTTCATTAAGTTTTAGTTTAATAATTTTGACTTGATTAAGTAAATGAGAAATTATATTTTGTTTAACTGTAGTCAATATGGGATATTCATGTATGACGTTACCAATTTAGTTTGTATCAATCTTATTTGAGAGATGTACTCCCCACTACACTTAGTTTCATGTAACAGAATGAGGACATGCAGCCTTTGAAGGATGATTGAGCAAGCTCACATTGTAGCGTGTCCTTTGGCCTCACTGACACGCTCAACACCACTGAGGATCACACCATAGGAAGGACGGCCAAGGCCGCAGAGAGATGTGCTTGGAAATGGAACCATGGCAAAATTATGTGGACAAGCTAGAGAAAAAAAAGTGTGGCTAGCCTCCTCAGATCAGAGGAGATTAAGGGGAAATTTGTTGGGTGTACATAAAATCCTGACTGGTTTTGTTACAGTAAAGACAGAGAAACTACTTCTAGCAGCAGAATGGTCCGTAACCAAAGGACGCAGTTCTGTGATCCTTTGACAAAAGAAACAGAGGCAGCATGAGGTAAACAAAACAGTCGGCGAGATGTTATGAATTGCAACGCATTGCCTGAAGGGATAGTGGAAGCACATTTGAAAAATCATTCCAAAGGGAATTGGATATCAAATAAATCAAATAAATAGTTGATGTGAAAAAGTTGCGGGGAAAGCAGGGCAAGTTCAGAAGACTCTTAATGACTTTGAAAGATCTATTCTTGAAAGACTGCCTGTGCTGTAGAATTCTATGATTCCACTCTCTTAGTGCAGCATCGCAAACTAGATATTGAGACATGTAATTTGTGGAAACAATATCAAACACAGAGGAGTGCCCTTGTCTAAGTGGCTAGGCTACACAATCACATCATATCATTTAGTTATCATGGTATAATTATTAGAGCAGAACAATCACAAAGTTATTGCAAAAACAATTCAGCACACTAAGTTTCAGAGATAATGGGAACTGCAGATGCTGGAGAATTCCAAGATAATAAAATGTGAGGCTGGATGAACACAGCAGGCCAAGCAGCATCTCAGGAGCACAAAAGCTGACATTTCGGGCCTAGACCCTTCATCAGACAATGAAGGGTCTAGGCCCGAAACGTCAGCTTTTGTGCTCCTGAGATGCTGCTTGGCCTGCTGTGTTCATCCAGCCTCACATTTTATTATCTCAGCACACTAAGTTTCATAGCTTCCACCTTGGGCAAAATTCAGATTTGAAAGGGGATCCAAACCCACTGATTATGTTGGTTAAAGTCAAGTCACACTCAAATCTCCTTGAAACAATGCCAAACTTAAAACAGACAGAAGTGGGCATAATTCAGTGTGAACAATTGATAGCAAAGGAAATGCTGAACCCACATTAGCATATTTCTTCTTAAAATGTAAATTTCAAATCATTTAGCCATCATCCATTAGGCACAGTGTGTATGAAAAACCTCAGTCAAACAAGGTTTTTGACTTACGCTGTAGAATTCAATTAAAAGTAAAAATAAAGGATTTTTTTTTCTTTTTAACAAACCCTCAGCTAATCAAGAGTGGAACGTCATCCACCCCCTGCTATGCCTGGAAATCTGGCTGCATTGTCGAGGCACCCCGAGGCAAATGGAATGAAAAGATGCTTAAGATTCACGAGGGACGTGGTCATTTTTGTGGGAGGCGATTCGTTCAAATAAGTGATTTGATGGGCACTTCTAAATGATCATCGAGACCTGGGCATTCTGTAGCCAAGTAGGTGACCCACCCACGCCTAAAAAGTCTGCGATCTTCGATGCCACACCGTTGGCCTGTGCCAAGATTCTGGATATATTTGGGCGCACATGTGGAGGGACCCCTCAGTAACTGTGTGTATGTATGTGTGTGTGTGTGTGTGTGGTGTGTGTGTGTGTGTGTGTGTGCATGCGCGTATGTGTGTGTGTGTGTGTGTGTGTGTGTCTGAGGTGTATGTGTGTTTCTGTGTCTGTCTGTGAGTGTGTGTGTGTGGGATGTGTGTGTGTGTGTGTGAGGTGTATGTGTGTGTGTGTGTATGTATATGTGTGTGTGTGTGTGTCTGTGTGTGTGTGTGTGTGTGTATGTATGTGTGTGTGTGCGTGTGTGTGACTGCATGTGTGGAATAGTTTATTGCAATCCTAGATCCCTGTCCTTGTACACCAGTCTTGTTGAAAGCTTCCTATTCAATTGCTCGTCCAATTTGCATTTAAATGATGCATCTGTGCTCAGTCATCACTTATGCGGACATTTTTCATATTCTGATAATCTTTCAGCACAGAAGGGAATTCTTCTATCTACTTCCTTTCTCTTCTACTCTCTCCTTGGAAAAGATCAGCACCAATTAAATCTCTGGCAGTTCAGCAAAACTTAGTGAAACTTCACTCAAGAGGGAGTGCGTGACAAAAATTCTGTTTCTGTCTCCCTTGATCTTATCAGTTGTCTTTTCTTTTCAACTCAGTCCCAAGGGGCTATGAAATTGTTCTTTGCCAGTGGTAGGGAACTGTGCTTTAGAATGTTAAATATCCCTCTAGAATGCTGCCTTCCTTACACCTTCATGAGAGCCTGGTACCTGAGCAGCTGAGCTGCCTTTACCCTAATACTAAAGGTGTTGGTGGTGGTGGTGGGTGGGGGTGGGGGGAAGATCGCAGACACAGAGAGGGGGCACAGTTGCCAAGAATTTCCTCAGCTCTAAAATCTCTGATGCCAGGAAAAGCCTGGAGCAGAGGTTCTGTGAGCAGTAAAGCTCCTGGTTCCCCAATGAACGTTCTAGGTTCATAGTTAACACAGCTGTCCCGTACATGAAGGGGTCCACTGCCTTGGATCCTGACCTTACAGTAAGTACTGCATTAAGCAGCTTCTCCTTAGCAGCGTTTTGCAGTCTTAGTCTTTGGGAGGGCTCACACAGCACTGGTAAAATGTCAGCACATGCAGGACCTGAACCCAAGAGCTTCAAAAAGGCTTTGGGCAGGCAGGGATTTATCACCTTCCTGCACAGAAAAAATGGCCTGAAGATAGGAAAACATTGGGTACACCACCTGGTGCCTTTCCATTCAATTGTAGCAGCCTTCCCATCTTTGCCCCCATAATCTAAAAGGGCCAGATTGTACCAGCCTGATAGAGTAAAGTAAGATGTGAAGCTTGAAGCACTGTGCCCTTTCTAAGCTGGAGAAAGTGGCCTGTGAGGCTAGATTATCAGTTTAAAGTGTCAATGTTTAGTTATCCAAGCTCTCTATGAGAATCTTAGCTAACAGTGAAGGTACTACAGAAATTGGAGAAGATTGAGATTCAGGATAGAGAATAATCTCTCACATGGAAGCCAAAGATCAACAAAAATACAACAGAAACCACCTAAATCATTTCCATTTGCCCACTTTCTAACAACTATTCCTTCACGGTGACTCAGTGGTTAGCACTGCTGCCAGGGACCTGGGTTCGATTCCTCCATCGGGGGTGACTGTCTGTGTGGAGTTTGAACATTCTCCCCGTGTCTGCGTGGGTTTCCACTGGGTGCTCCGGTTTCCTCATACAGTCCAAAGATGTGCAGGGTAGGCAGACTGGCCACGGGAAATGCAGGGTTACAGGGATAGGATAGGAGGCGTGGGTCAAGGTGGGATTCTCTTCAGAGGGTTGGTGCGGACTGAATGGCCTGCTTCCACAATGTAGGGATTCTACGGTACTTCCCTAGTTTCCAAAGATTATCCATTAGAGATGATAAAGTCCTTCTTGAGATATGAGATCTTCGGCTTTACTTTCGTCAGTTTTAACCTTTGTCACTTTGTTTTGACACCATCCACAGTGCAACATTTTTTATGCCAGTTAACACAAGCAGAACATGAGCACTTATACAGAGTTTTTAAAAGGAATGGATACCGAAAAAATACAATCTGCCGTTACCTCCGCAACAGGGTCCCCAACCACTCCCCTCGGTGACACTGTCTGTCACAGGGTTCCCACCCGCTCCCCTTGCTGACACTGACTGTCACAGGGTTCCCACCCACTCCCCTCGGTGACACTGTCTGTCACAGGGTCCCCACCCGCTCCCCTCAGTGACACTGTCTGTCACAGGGTTCCCACCCCCTCCCCTCGCTGACACTGTCTGTCACAGGGTTCCCACCCACTCCCCTCGGTGACACTGTCACAGGGTCCCCACCCGCTCCCCTCGGTGACACTGTCACAGGGTCCCCACCCGCTCCCCTCGGTGACACTGTCAAGGGTCCCCACCCGCTCCCCACAGTGGCACTGTCACAGGGTCCCCACCCGCTCCCCTCGGTGACACTGTCACAGGGTCCCCACCCACTCCCCTCAGTGACACTGTCACAGGGTCCCCACCCACTCCCCTCGGTGACACTGTCACAGGGTCCCCACACGCTCCCCTCAGTAACACTGTCACAGGGTCCCCACACGCTCCCCTCAGGGACACTGTCACAGTGTCCCCACCCGCTCCCCACAGTGGCACTGTCACAGGGTCCCCACCCGCTCCCCGCAGTGACACTGTCACAGGGTCCCCACCCACTCCCCTCAGTGACACTGTCACAGGGTCCCCACCCACTCCCCTCGGTGACACTGTAACAGGGTCCCCACCCGCTCCCCACAGTGGCACTGTCACAGGGTCCCCACCCGCTCCCCACAGTGGCACTGTCACAGGGTCCCCACCAACTCCCCTCAGTAACACTGTCACAGGGTCCCCACCCACTCCCCTCGGTGACACTGTCACAGGGTCCCCACCCACGCCCCTCGGTGGCACTGTCACAGGGTCCCCACCCACTCCCCTCAGTAACACTGTCACAGGGTCCCCACCCACTCCCCTCGGTGGCACTGTCACAGGGTCCCCACCCGCTCCCTTCAGTAACACTGTCACAGGGTCCCCACCCACGCCCCTCGGTGACACTGTCACAGGGTCCCCACCCACTCCCCTCGGTGACACTGTCACAGGGTCCCCACATGCTCCCCTCAGTAACACTGTTACAGGGTCCCCACACGCTCCCCTCAGTGACACTGTCACAGGGTCCCCACCCGCTCCCCTCAGTAACACTGTCACAGGGTCCCCACCCGCTCCCCTCAGTGACACTGTCACAGTGTCCCCACCCGCTCCCCACAGTGACACTGTCACAGGGTCCCCACCCGCTCCCCTCAGTAACACTGTCACAGGGTCCCCACCCACTCCCCTCGGTGGCACTGTCACAGGGTCCCCACCCGCTCCCTTCAGTAACACTGTCACAGGGTCCCCACCCACGCCCCTCGGTGACACTGTCACAGGGTCCCCACCCACTCCCCTCAGTGACACTGTCACAGGGTCCCCACCCGCTCCCCTCAGTAACACTGTCACAGGGTCCCCACACGCTCCCCACAGTGGCACTGTCACAGGGTCCCCACCCGCTCCCCTCAGTAACACTGTCACAGGGTCCCCACCCACTCCCCTCGGTGACACTGTCACAGGGTCCCCACCCGCTCCCCTCGGTGACACTGTCACAGGGTCCCCACCCACTCCCCTCAGTAACACTGTCACAGGGTCCCCACCCGCTCCCCTCGGTGGCACTGTCACAGGGTCCCCACCCGCTCCCCTTGGGGTCCCCACCCGCTCCCCTCGGTGACACTGTCACAGGGTCCCCACCCGCTCCCCTCGGTGACACTGTCACAGGGTTCCCACCCGCTCCCCTCGGTGACACTGTCACAGGGTCCCCACCCGCTCCCCTCGGTGGCACTGTCACAGGGTCCCCACCCGCTCACCTCGGTGACACTGTCACAGGGTCCCCACCCGCTCCCCTTGGGGTCCCCACCCGCTCCCCTCAGTGACACTGTCACAGGGTCCCCACCCGCTCCCCTCGGTGGCACTGTCACAGGGTCCCCACCCGCTCCCCTTGGGGTCCCCACCCGCTCCCCTCGGTGGCACTGTCACAGGGTCCCCACCCGCTCCCCTCGGTGACACTGTCACAGGGTCCCCACCCGCTCCCCTTGGGGTCCCCACCCGCTCCCCTCGGTGGCACTGTCACAGGGTCCCCACCCGCTCCCCTCGGTGACACTGTCACAGGGTCCCCACCCGCTCCCCTCAGTGGCACTGTCACAGGGTCCCCACCCAACCCCTCGGTGACACTGTCACAGGGTCCCCACCCTCTCCTCTAAAGTACCCTCTACCATGAGCGGGAGTTTAACCTGCATCCCCCCCCCCCGAAGCCTGTAACTACTAGTCCAGTGATATTACCACCAAACCACTGTCTCCACTTGTCATTGTTATGATAAAATGCTGTGGTTCAGCCTGAGTTCTCTTGCACTTTGGAAAAAGGTTATTTTGGAGTCATTTGAGAGGGAAAAGCAGGCAGTGCTGGGTGGACTTCGTCTGATGAGTCCCACCTCTTGTGGCTGAAACATTACTGATCAGCTACGTCCTCGCCCCTGCCTTTGCTTCTGCCCCATTCCCCTCTTCTCTCTCCTCCCCACAGTCCCTTGCCACACAGTTTCCTGAGGGAGTCATCCCGGGACAAATTTGGGAAAGGAAACGCCGGCAAATTTCTTCTCAACATTCTCTGCATGATCAAAATCAGACCTGGAGATCAGAAGGGCCAGTGATTACCTCGAAAGTTGCTTCCATGATAGATAATGTGATCTCTTCCCTTACCATGTACCTCCCTCCAAGCTCATGTCAGCACTCAATGCATTAGCCAGCAATGTATTCCAGTGTCTCACTATACAGGGAGATAAACCATAGGGCCCTACAGTGTGGAAACAGGTCATTCAGCCCAACCAGTCCACTCTGCCCCTCTAAACAGCATCCCACTCAGACCCATTCCGCTATATTTCCCCATGTTTAACCCACCTAACCGAAACGTCCCTGAACACTGCAGGTAATTTAGCATGGCCAATCCACCTAGCCTGCACATCTTTGGACTGTGGAAGGAAACTGGAGCACCCGGAGGAAACCCACGCAAACACGGGGAGAACGTGTAAACTCGACACAGACAGTCACCCGGGGCTGGAATCGAACCCAGGTCCCTGGCACTGTGAGGCAGAAGTGCTAACCACTGAGCCACAGTGCCATCCCCAATGGAGAGCTATCCATTGTTGTGGCTGTTCTTATTCTTGCAAATTTTAAGCTGTTTCCCCCAGGCCCTCACTGATTTGCTAAACTGGATTATCCCGAAGCACTCTCATCCTGTCATGCCTTAATGGACCTCTCTCAGGTGACTTTAGCCCTCTGCATTGTAAATCGGTTTAATATAGACCCATCTATGCACAGCGGTGAGAAATGAAAAGGGAGGAGCGACAGTTAGAGGTGCGGAAAAGGGGAAGGAAAATTCCACGAGATATTCCCATGAACAAACAGGACGAAGGATGCAGCTGCAAGAACGCACCGTCCGAAGGAAAACCTTCCAAATTCTGTCAGATCCGACCACGCATGCGCCGCGACCCTGCCACCCCTTACCGCTGGAGTCGTGACTCAGGCTCAAGGCTGCCTCCTGCTGGCCCCTTCGCTCCTGGAGCTCGTGCCTTTTCTTCCGGGCTGAGCGTCTCACCAGCTTGAAGAACAGGTGGAGCCGGTCCATGCTGTCACCTCCGCTCCCCCAACTTTCCACTCCCCCCGCCGACTCGCTGTCGCTTGGGCAGGGGGCTTCAATCACCCCCTGCACCCTACCCCCTGCGCAGGAGAGAGACGTCCACGCAGCAGGGCTAGGGGGGCCAAGTCTGCCAGAGAGCTAGATGAGTGCCCGTGTTGCCTCTTGCAGAAGGGGTGCCAAATCCCAGCTCGGGTAGCCAGGGCACTGCAGCATCAGAGAGATGCCAGCTCGTGTTATCGGGAGTGGATTTGTCTGCTCTCCTGCTCTTGCTCTCTCTCTCTGTGTGTGAGCTGTATCTCTTCACTATTCATTCCCCTGCTCTCCTCCTGCTCTGATTAATTGAGTTTGAAATCCAGTGGATTTCATAACCAGCCTGATGCTGCGCCTATTAGGACAGCTGCTTGCGCTCAAGGGAACTTCCTGCTTTATCTCCCTTCAGATTGGGCTGCCTGTTACCTGAATTATAAATGACACTCGGGTCGCCCTGTTAATGGCAGAGGCACCCACGACGTAAGCATGCTCCTGGAATCATCAGCATTTTCTTCAGATTGCAGCACTGAAATGTATCTAACTTCACTGGAGAGTCAAGTGGTGCAGAGTGGGGTGGGTGGGGGAGAGTGGGGTGGGTTCTGTTTCTAGAATCATGTAAATCCTACAATGCGGAAGCAGGCCATTCAGCCCTGATGCTTCAAGGTGAATCCCACCCGGACCCGTTCCTCTACCCTATCACTGTAGCCCTGCATTTCCCATGGCTAATGCACCTAGCCTGCGCATCCCTGGACACTACGGGCGATTTTAGCACATCATAGAGTCATACAGCACTGGAACAGACCCTTTGGCCCAACTTGTCAGCGCTGACCTGACATCTTCGTCTGAAGAGAGATATAGCTGTTGGTCCCACAAGTGACAGAATGATGAAAGTGCACCCACACACACAGTTACTACCAAGTGAGGCTGGGAGGTAAATTGTTTTCATTTTCTTTCATTTCCAAAACGCTGAAGAGGAAGCTGCAGGAGGACTGAGGATGGCAATGAAATATGGTGCGACTTGTTGCAATGCATGAATAAATCACTGTCCTGTCACCCTCGGGACTGAGAATAAACAAAAGGCAGTAAGTTACACAGATAACAGCCCATTTGCCAGCATTTGGCCCGTATCCCTCTAAACCCTTCCTACTCATGAACCCATCCTGATCCCTTCCAAATGTAGTTGTCCCAGCATCCACCAGCCTCCTCTGGTAGCTTATCCCATACACGGATCCCAAACTGTATGAAAAAGATGCCCATTAGGTCCCTTTTAACATTTCCCCTCTCACCTTAACCCTACGCTGTCTAGTTTTGGACTCTAGTTTTAACACAGTAATATCCTACAGTCAGCCGAAACAAATGGACCAGCTAAACAGTGGTTCTGGCTGTGCCTGTTGAAGGAGGAATGTTGTCCAAGGCACCAGAAAATTGTCCGAGTTCTCATTCAAAGGGTGAGACTGAAGTTGAAGCAGGCAGGTACGGAGCGCCGGCTCATTGCTGCTGACCTGCGTTTCTTCAGTTTACGTGGTATTAAGGAGGACCTCGGGTGGCTGAGGCACTAGAGTTCCTGCAATACCTGCGAAATGCTTCAAGAATTTCAGTTCCCGTGGCCCGTCAGTGAACTCGCTCCCATCGAAACAGGACATGAATTTAACCAGCCCCAGAAAATCCCAAAAAATATTGCTCCTTCACAGCCGTGAAGCACTTCCGAAGTGTGGCCGCTTTTGTGAAGAAGGAAATGGGGCAGTCAATTTGTGCGCAGAGCGATCCCACAAATGGGCATTGGGCAATAAATAGTCTATCTGTCTTAGGTACTGGTAGAGAAACAACTGTGAGGCAGTGCACCAGGGGGAGGGGGGCAGTGCTCCATTCTCCTTCCAATAGCAATTCCTCACCTGTATCTGAGTCAATGGCTCATCCAAGAAATGCACCTGTGACACTGCAGCCCTCCCTCGGTTTTGTGTGCGAGACTGTGTACTTTAGTCTCTCTGATGGCTGTTATCTGTGTAACTTACTGCCTTTTGTTTATTCTCAGTCCCGAGGGTGACAGGACAGTGATTTATTCATGCATTGCAACAAGTCGCACCATATTTCATTGCCATCCTCAGTCCTCCTGCAGCTTCCTCTTCAGCGTTTTGGAAATGAAAGAAAATGAAAACAATTTACCTCCCAGCCTCACTTGGTAGTAACTGTGTGTGTGAGTGCACTTTCATCATTCTGTCACTTGTGGGACCAACAGCTATATCTCTCTGCCATTGGTTGGAATCAGGTCCCATTCCTATTAAAGAAAGACTAGACAGGAGACTATCACTACACAAATATCCAAAAATAACCCAGCAGCGCACAGCCTGGAATACTATGCTGATTTTTGGATGAGGTATTAAACTGAGGCGGCGTCTGCCCTCTCCAATAGCCATAAATGATCCCATGGCACTATTCTAAGAGATGAAATATTCTCCCAGTTATCCTCGATTCTTCAATCAAAGATGAAGCAGATTATCTGCTTATTATCTCATTGCTGCTTGTGGGAGCTACAGTTACCCACTTCTTCTTTCCATAAGTGACTATATATCTTAAATTATTTAATCACCTGCAAGTTAAGTGCTTCTGAGTGACCCACAGTCATGAAAAGAGCTATATAAACGCAAATCTTAAGGGACCTTGTGGAACAATGATGGCGCCCCTACTTCTGAGCCAGGAGGACTGGGTTCAAGTCCCACCTATTACATCATATCACCCCTGAACAGAATGATCAGTTAGTCCTCCCAATGCCCCCTCCCCATTCACATGTGTGGTCCTCACTACGTAAACTATTGCAGCAAAAAAAAATTCAAAGTTTGCTTTCTCTTTCCCTCTGCTTTTCTAGTTTATAAACTAGGTTAGAACATAGAACATAGAAAATAGAAAAGTACAGCACAGTACAGACCCTTCGGCCCACGATGTTGTGCCGTGGAATAATCCTAATCCAAAACTAAAATAACCTAACCTACATTCCCCTCAATTCACTGCTGTCCAAGTGCATGTCCAGCAGTCGCTTAAATGTCACAAATGACTCCGCTTCCACGGCTACCACTGGCAAACTATTCCATGCGCTCACAACTCTAAAATTCTCAAAATGAAATTGCCTTACAAACTAAATCTGAATACCACAAGGCCATTCTCAGAGTACTGCGCAGAATTCTGGTCACCCTGCCATAGGAGGGATGTTATTAAACTGGAGAGGGTGCAAAGAAACATTCACAAGGATGTTACCGGGACTGGAGAGTTTGTGTTGTGAGGAGAGGCTGCGATAGGCTGGGACCTCTTTCCTTGGAGCATAGGAGGCTGAGGGGTGCTGTTATAGAGGTTTATAAAATCATAAGGGGTATGGATATGGCGAATAACCAAAGTATTCTTCCCTGGGGAGGGGAGTCCAAAACTAGAAGGCGCAGGTTTAACGTAACTGAGGAAAGGTTTGAAAAAGGGGTCTGAAGGGCAACATTTTCACACAAGGGGTGATGCATAAATGGAGCGAGCTGCCAGAGGAAGTGGTAGAGGCAAGTACAGTTACAACAATTAAAGGCATTTGGTCAGGTACATGGATAGGAAAGATTTAGAGGGATATGGGCAAAATGCAGGCAAATGGGACCAGTTAGGTTTGGGAACATGGTAGGAGTAGACTGGTTGGACTGAAGGGTCTGTTTCCATTCCGTATGGCTGTTTGAGTCTGGGACTGTGTGGGATGTTCTATGGAGGATCAGTGCAGACTTGATGGGTCGAATGCCCTCTATCCACACTATAGGGATTGTACCATTCAATACGTCTATGATACTACCTCTAAAAAGAAGAAAGGTTGCCCTGCATTTATTCAGCACTTAATAAGACGACAGGCTGTCCCAAAGGGGCTGGACTCAAGAAATGTTGAAGATCACAGCGGGCCAGGCAGCATCCATGGAGGGGAAGCAAGCTAAGGTTTTGAGTTTTGATGACTCTTCATCAAAGATGACCCAAAGCACTTTCCAGCCCCTGGGACACTTGCCGAAAAATAATCCCACAGGGATAAAAACAAAGCTCCTAAATACGCTGGAACTTTGAAACAAAGACAGAGAACGCTGTAGAAAGTTAGCAGGTCTGGCCAGCATTTTCTGAAGTGGTGACAGAGGTGGAGCGAGGTGCCCTGGGCACCACTGGAGGGTTCCAAAGGGACATTGACCTCTCCTCAATGTCTCCACCTGGGTGAGTGAAGAGATGTGTTACAGGCGAGGTAGGGGCAGTGCCTTCTACGATCTCACACATTTCAGTTTAATGCCACACAATACAGCCCATAAGGCCACAAGTGAGTTTTGGTTCAAAGACCAGTCATTAGTTGGAGGGTACATATGACACTTAGGTTTCAGGGCATGGGTCTTATTAGGTGAAGAATAGATCTCAGGTTAATTGTTAGTTTTCTCAATCAGTTTTACTAACCTCCTGCTTTGCAGCACTGCCAACATATACAGTGAAAGCTGCCTCTGTCAATGCCTGCCCTGCAATGGCTAGAGATATGCCAGAATTCAGCTCCTGACAATTCCCCCGGGCTCCTTTGTAGAGGGAGCGAAAGGAAAAGGAAGCACCCTCTGTAAATTAGGGATGGGGTGGGAATGGGGCAAAATAAATCTTTAGGAACGAGCTGTCTTTGACCTGCGTCATTTCCACATATACTTCATTGCAGAAATACCAGAGGAATGTGAAATCACATAGATCGCACAGAAATTAGGATGTGATGTAGGTCATTGCAGTGCTGAGGGCTGCTCAGTCTCCATCTCAACACAGCTCCAAATGAATGACATAAGGTACTGTGAGAGCCAGACCAGGTCAGTAAATGCTTTCTTAGTCACCAGTCATTTGTCAGAGATGCTGGAACACTCAGTCTGTGAAGCTGATGGCACTCAGCCTATTAAGTGGACAGACGTCATGAAAGTCTTCTCCTTTGCCCATCGACAGCGTCCAGAAACATTGGTCAGTCACGTAAAGTGGAAAGGTCCCCTAAAACGGTGGAGCGCCAGGGGCCCGGGTTCAATTCCAGTCTCGGGTGACTGTCTGCGCGGAGTTTGCACCTTCTCCCCGTGCCTGCGTGGGTTTCGTCCGAGTGCTCCGGTTTCCTCCCACAATCAATCCAGAGATGTGCAGGTTAGGTGGATTGGCCACGCTAAATTGCCCGTAGTGTTTCGGGGATGTGCGGGCTAGGTGATTTAGCCTTGGGAAATGCAGGGTTACAGGGGTGGGGTAAGGGACAGGGTCTGGGTTGGATGCTCTTTGGAGGATCCACGTGCACTCGATGGGCTGAATGGCCTGCTTCCACACTGTAGGGATTCCATGATTCTCCGTCATCCATACAGAGAGAATGGAATGCTTTAATTTGTGTGGGGCCACTCACAACCCTAGGATGCTCCAGTCAGACTGCATCATTTACCATTCGTGAGAAATAAAGAATGAATTAGTTCTGCGCCGTGTTGTTTAGGTTTCAATGTTGGCTCAATTAGAACCAACCTGGAACTGCTCCAGACTTCAGTGCTCGATTGTTAAATAAGGACAAATGCCAAACTCTCGTAACCGATCGCCAGTTAGCAAAGATTCTCAGATATCTCCTCGTCATAAAGACAAGCTCTTGGCCCCTCCATTTGCAATCTTCGGTGCATCGTCACATGTCCGCAGCTATCCTAAGCCTGGCTGCACTGTCCTTCCACTCAGATACTTTCCCTTCTTTCACATAATTCTAACCCGGTCGAATAAATTGTTCACTCCCAATCGCTTGCATCATGCCTTCAGAATTGGCAGAGTCTCCGGCTAAATTCAAGCAAGAACTGAGCCCTTGAATGAGAGATGAATATCTGTGGGTAATCGCTTGTTACATAGACATCTGTCTCCTATTATAAGTGGTGATAACTGCCTATTTTAAGTAGGCTAATATCTTGTTGATTTCTTAATACTGTTGATCCCATCTAGGAATGCTGACAGTGACTGGCCTCAGAGCCCCTGCCTTCGAAGGATATCAACATTTTTCCATCTGGGATTCTACGCAGCACCCTTCTGCTGACAGTACTTATGCAGGGAGCTTAAATTTGCAATTTTACCTTTCCCCAATTCCCCCATGATTCCAACAACAGTGGGGCTCAGATGACCTGAACCACACAGACGGGGTTTTAGAACACAGAACAATACAGCGCAGAACAGGCCCCTCAGCCCTCGATGTTGCGCTGACCTGTGAAGTTATCAAAGTCCATCCCCCTACACTATCCCATCATTATCCTTATGCTTATCCAAGGACTGTTTAAATGCCCCTAATGTGGCTGAGTTAACTACACTGGCAGGCAGGGCGTTCCACACACTTACCACTCTCTGAGTAAAGAACCTGCCTCTGACATCTGTCTTAAATCTATCACCCCTCAATTTGTAGCTATGCCCCCCTTGTACAAGCCAAAGTCATCATCCTCAGAAAAAAAACTCTCACTGTCCACCCAATCTAATCCTCTGATCATCTTGTATGTCTCTATTAAATCCCCTCTTAGCCTCCTTCTCTCCAATGAGAACAGACCCAAGGGCCTGCACTCCAGACCAGGCAACATCCTGGTAAATCTCCTCTGCACCTTTTCCAGTGCTTCCACATCCTTCCTGTAATGGGGCGACCAGGACTGGATGCAATATTCCAAGTGAGGCCGCACTAGCGTTTTGTACAGTTGCAGCATGACATCACGGCTCCGGAACTCAATCCCTCTACCAATAAAACCTAACACACCATAAGCCTTCTAAACAGCACTATAAGCATGTGGACCAGGTGGAACTAAATTGAAACACATGCCAGCAACCCCCAGCAATGCCCAGCCCTGTGATGGAACCTATCCCACTGCCCACATCTGATAATGTGCGCACTCCCACCCATCCCCTAGGCAGCGTACAGCACCCCACTCACATCTCTGAATCACAGATTAGTTACAATGCAGAAGGAGGCCATTCAGCCTTATTGATTCGGCACTGGCTGTCTGAGGGTTTTAACTTAGAGACACTCTCCTGCCTTTTCCCCACATCCCCACACGTTGTTTCTGTTTACAGAGTCACGCAGACACCTCGTGACCATCCCAGTTTGAACCTGCTTCCACTGCAGTTCCAGGCCCGAACTCCTCACTGTGGGACAACATTGCTTTCTTTGCTCATCTTGCATTTGTCTCTTTTGCTGTTATAGTAAAACTACGCACCCAGGTTCTTGATCTGATAATGAGAGATGAGAGAATATCAGGTGGTGAGGGAGGGGCTCAAGTGTGTCAGTAGCTGTGGGGTATGAGTGTGTCAGTGGGTATGGGGGGGTGTGAGTCTGTCAGTGGGTGTGGGGGTGGTCAGCGTCAGTAGTTAGGGGAGGGTTAATGTGTCAGTGGGTGTGGGGGTGGTCAGCGTCAGTAGTTAGGGGAGGGTTAGTGTGTCAGTGCGTGTGGGGGTGGGTGAGTGTGTCAGTAGGTGTGGGGGAGTGTGTGTGTCAGTGGGTGTGGGGGGGTAAATGCATCAGTAAGTGAGGGGAGGGAGTCATCAGTGGGTGTGGGCTATGAGTGTGTCAGTGGGTGTGGGGTATGAGTGTATCAGTGGGTGTGGGGTGGTGAGTGTGTCAGTGGGTGTGGGGTATGAATGTATCAGTGGGTGTGGGGTATGAGTGTGTCAGTGGGTGTGGGGGCAGTGAGTCTGTCAGTGGGAGTAGGGTGGTGAGTGTGTCAGTGGGTGTGGGGGTTGTGTGTGTGTCAGTGGGTGTGTGGTAGTGGTGAGTGTTCCAGTGGTTGGGGGGTTGTGCCAGTGCGTGTGGGCATATGGAATGTGTCAGTATGTGTGGGGCGGTCAGTCTGTCAGTGGGTATGGGGGAGTGAGTGTTTCAGTGGGTGTAGGGTGGTGAGTGTGTCAGTGGGTGTGGTGGGGTTGAGTATGTCAGTCGATGTGGAGGTGGGAGTGTGTGTGTCAGCGAGTGTGGGGTGTGAGTGTGACCGTGGGTGTGTGGGGGTTGTGTGTGTCAGTGGGTGTGTGGAGATGTGAGTGGTCAGTGGGTGTGTGGAGGTGGGAGTGGTCAGTGGGTGTGTGGGGATGTGAGTATGTCATTGGGTGTGTGGGGGTGGGAGTGTGGGGGTGCGAGTGTGTCAGTGGGTGTGGGGTTGTGAGTGTGTCCGTGGTGTGTTGGGGGTGAGTGTGTCAGTGGGTGTGGGAGTGTGTGTGTCAGTGGGTGTGGGGTTGTGAGTGTGTCCGTGGTGTGTTGGGGGTGAGTGTGTCAGTGGGTGTGGGAGTGTGTGTGTCAGTGGGTGTGGGGTTGTGAGTGTGTCCGTGGTGTGTTGGGGGTGAGTGTGTCAGTGGGTGTGGGAGTGTGTGTGTCAGTGGGTGTGGGGTTGTGAGTGTGTCCGTGTGTGTTGGGGGTGAGTGTGTCAGTGGGTGTGGGGGTGTGTCAGTGGGTGTGGGGGTGTGTCAGTGGGTGTGGGTAAATTCTGTTTATCTGTGGTAGTGTGGTGAACAGCTCCATTTAAAACACTAAGTGAAGTGAGTGAACAGAAGGCGGACTCTGAAGGGTCTGTCTTCACTTTGAGATGAGAATCGGGGGCCATGACTGGGTCCCGGCTCTGGTTATCCTGCTGCAGGCCAGCATCGGAAAGTCCGACGGTTTCAGGGTAAAACACAGAATGGGTAGATTACACCGCAGGTGCATCGAAACTGAGCCAACAGAATGCTCATACAATCACACAGCCGATCAGCTCATCCTGACCATGCTAGCCCTTTGAATGAGGTATCCAAATGATGCCCTGCTCTTTCCCTCATCTCCTGCATGACGTTCCACTGAAGGGACATCTTTGATTCCTTTCCGAAAGTCACAACCCAATTTGCCTCCGAAGCTTCACAGGCAGTTGCCTTGCAAATCACAACATTGGACTGGGTACCCAAATAACCGCGTCTCCCCTCTAGCATCTCGGCCAAGATTCTTCGATCTGTGTCCTCTCTGCTGTTAGAAACAGGTCCTTCTTATTTATTCATGTCTGGGCTCCTCTAGCCCTGATTAAGTCTCCCCTGCTCTGCTCTTCTGTCCTTCTTCACAGCTCTGCTGAGAGGTCATTAAACTGTTTTGGTTAAGCTCGCCTCCCCCCTCACCGCAGATGCTGCCAGACCGGCTGAGTATTTCTAGCGTTTTCTATTCCGATTTCTCAAAGCCATTATCAGTTGCCTGGAGGAATGCTGTGCTATCATTGCGGAGCAAATGTGTTTTATTGATATACAGCTCTGGAAGCAGCATGCTGGCAAGTTGGCAAACGTTGAAAAATGTGATAAAGGACAGTCAGAGATTTGAGCCCTTGGGGCTCTGCAGGCATCTGTTGGCATCCCGAGATGTCACGAAGCCTATGACGTATGTATAGAGCAGTCCACCTCCGTCAATCAACAGGTCGCGCCACACACAATAAAAACAGTTTTAAATACAACGTGGGCACTAGCAATGGAGGATGCAGTGAAGGCTATTGATCACACAATCGCACAGCACAGGAACAGGTCATTCAATCCACTGTGCCTACCTCGGCTCTTTGAAAGAACCAGCCAATATATTCCCGTACTCCAGACAAAGTTCAGGATGCAACCTGCCTTGTGAAAGTTACAACTGAAACGTGCTTTCACCAGCCCTTTAGGTCAGATCACCACAACTCCCCGTTTCAGCAGATGGTGCTCCATGCCTGATCTCTGATCGACTTATCAATGATTTCACATTTATGATCTCTGCTGACTCACCCTGCAGACAGTGGAAACGGTTTTGTCTGATTCTCTCCATTTTAACCCCATGAAAGTTTAAGATTGCCCTTCATGCTTGCCTCGCTTTGAGTGGCACAGTGGTTAAGCACTGCCGCTTCCCAGTGCTGAGATTCTGCGTTCAGTCCCAATGTCAGATAACTAGCTGCATGGAGTTTGTAGCGTCCAAAGATGTGCGGGTTAGGTGGACTAGCCATGTCATGTTGCCCTCTAGTATGCAGGCAACATGGGTTAACTGTAGTAAATGTGAGGTTACAGGGATGGGATGGGATGGCCGTGTTGACGGGCTGAATGGCCTCTATCTATACCATAGAGATTCGATTACCCTTCATTTGGAGGCAGGCTGTGGACATCAGTCCCCATTTCAATGTTCTGAGCAAGTTAAATTGGGTAAGGATTTTGCATTGAAGGTGAACAACGTGTGGTGAGACGGATCATTTGAGACCTGACTTGATGGCAGAACAGGCAGAAGGGGCTGAAAGGCCTCCTCTTCTCTTGATGCTAATTAAGTTTGATGTTATCATCCAGTAATAAACAGGAGCTGAATTCTCCATTCCTCTGACTGCCTTAAAAATACTTTTCCTCTCCGATACTCCGCACCTCAGAAAAAAACACTAAATCCATGTAATAGCTCTGATGTAAATCCACTAAACTCTTTATGGATGGCAATAGCAACAAATATCACACAAATGCAGGGGCATAAATTGCAGTGTTTTGAACTATTCAGCACTGTGTTTTAGGTAAACCGACAGACACCAGGAGAGATACACTGCAAGGTTTGTCTCACGATAGAGTTGCGAAGGCTCTCAAATTTTGGAGGGGAAGCCAGGGAAATGTATTTGGGGTGCATTTGCAGCGGCAGAGTGGAATTGTCAGATGTAATGCATCAGCATTGAAATGAGAGAGAATACCAACAAACTATTGACCAGACAGTCAACTTGGCTCCTTTATTGGGCATGGCAAGCTTCGCCCGACATGAGGGGCTTGGTGTTTACACACGTTGTCCAGATACTGCTGAAGGTCAATACCATGGGGTCCAGGAAAATGGGTTCAAACCCTGCTACAGCAGCTGGTGGAATTTTATTAATAAAAATCTGAAATTGACAGCCACTTACAGTAACTGGTCCGTAACATTCCTTGGAGAAGGAAATCCTCCACCCTTACCCAGTCTGGCATACGTATGACTCTGGTGCCATACCAATGAGGTTGATTCTTAACTGCCCTCTGAAATGACCTAGCAAGCCACTCAAATCAAGGGGCAATTAGTGAGGGGCAATAAACACTGGCCCTTATCAGCAGCATTCCTCCTAATTTTCTGACTGGTTGGCTGAGGGTGGGGTGGGGGGGGCGACTTCCGCAAATGTTACTCAATGCCATGATTGGCGTGCCATCACCAATCACTGTGTGCTGTGCCAGCGGCCTCCATCCTCCAAGGAAAGAATGTTTAAAAAAACACAGAAGGAGGCCATTGGCTCCATTGTGCCTGTGCTAGATCCAATTAGTCCCAGTGCCTTACCCCATCTCCCCTTAGTCCTGCGATTTTTTTCTGCCAGCCTTTCAAACAATAGATTTCAGCTTGATGCTTAAGCTAATGAAGAGCAGTTGGTGCCAAAGGAAAGATCAGGCAGTTCAATCGTTTTTCATGACCTTCATGCATCCCGAACCACTCTGGAGCCACCAAAGGGCGCTGACTGGTGTAACATAGGAAACGTGGGCTCCAATTGGTTCAAATTCTCCAAACAGCAGCCAGATTATGATTTGGCTGTCCATTTTTAGTGCTAATGTTTGAGGAACAATTCTTGACCGTGATACCATGGATCATTCCGACATTTCCCTTTCAAGTAGTGGTGTGGGTGTCTTTTACATTTACCCGAGTGGGGGGTGGGCAGTGCTGCCAGCTGAGCCACGTCTTTCACACTGATCGAAGCAAGAAGGCGTCACTTACAATGCTGCTGGAATTCTTCGGGAAGATAAGCACAATGCCTGTGAATGAAATCTAATTGGATTTTCGTCAAGCATTCGTTACGGTTCCGCACATAAAGGAGATTAAAGGCCATGGAATTAGTAGCAAATTAGCTAATTGGATTGGAAACTGGTTCAGTAACTGAGCGCAGACAACAAGAGAAGTGGGATGTCTCCATCTAGATTTGTGACGGGTGAGTTTAGTGGTCATGGCATTTCAAAGGAATCTGTCCCAAGTTATTCATCACTCTCTTCAGAAGTTAAATTGAGACCATTGCCTGTGCATCACAGGGTCATATTTTCGATTTCAAGCTCTTAAGTTAAGCTGTTTGCTCCAATAATTTAAGTTATATCCAAATTCACTAAATAGATGGGAAAAGCAGAAACATATAGGCAAAAATTTATTTCAGTGCTGCTTTTGGGAGCGTACAGTGCTATAATATTGGCTTCCATTTTCCTGCCAATTTCCAATGACTTAACAATGTGAATAATTGTGCCTCAATCATCTAGAAGGTGGTACAAATGTATAAAATCCCAATGAGACCACCGAGATGACTAATTTGTCTGACTGATTGCTGTTCAGGACAAAACTAATTCACACCAGGTTTCATCATTCACACAAAATAGCTTGATTTATTTCAACACATTTAACTTTAACGAGTAGCAGAGGAAAGAACGGATTCCTAATCTAACACTATCTGACTTATTACGGACACAGAGCAAAATTTGGGCTATCAAAAGTCCCAGATCTCAAGTCTGTCTCCGTCAGTTTCTTTTGATTTCACTCTGAAGACAATCTGTTGGTTATTAATTGTTCTCCACTTTGATAGTTGACCTGATCGATGTAGGTCTTTTCTTGTTAAAATTCAGTCATTTAAGCTGTCTTGTTTTTGTTTTTGCCTTTTCACAATACATCGAGTGAGAGGGAAATGCAGAGATGTTGTCAGTTCAGAGGTTTGAGATATCTCTAGCTGCCCTAAACTTGGAGATTTACAAACTGGGACTCGGACAATAGAAGGGTTGTCATCAAGCAGTCTTTCCTTACTTCGAAGACTCTTGGTGCCACTCAGTTGCAAACTAATAATCTCACTGCTTCAAAAGCAACACTGTCTTGCACAGCTTAACAATGTGCACCACTTAGATTCTCAAGTTGCATCAGTTATATCGCTGTCCGACCTTGATTTCAATTTATAGTTGAAAAAGGAAACTGTGTGTGATCCCTAGCAATATGGCACTGTGGCTCAGTGGTTAGCACTGCTGCCGCCTAATGCCAAGGAGTTGGGTTCGATCCCATCCTCAGGTGACTGTCTGTGCAGTTTGCACATTCTCCCTGTGTCCATGTGGGTTTCCTCCCACAGTCCAAAGATGTGCAGGCTAGGTGGATTGGCCATGCTAAATTGCCAGTAGTGTTCAGGGATGTGTAGAGTGGTGGGTTTATAGGTCTGGGTGATATGCTGTAAGGGTCTGTGTGGACTTGTTGGGCCAAAGGACCTGTTTCCACGGTGTAGGGATTCTATGATGACTATAGCTGAGAGGATATCATTGCTTGCAAAACACTTTGGAACAAGCTATGTTCACGAAAAGTGATTTGGTTTTGAAGATTCTTAACAGCATCAACAGAAACAATGCAGATTTTGGAGGTGGGTGTGGGAGCGGGCAGGGGTTGGGGTGGGGGGCAGATGAGTCTGAGGCCTGTTAGCTGTGAAGTTTGTGTCAGTCCCAGCATGATCACACTCCAGAAACTCTCTCTGTTGTGTTCAATCTTGCAATGAGAACATCTTTGTGATATTATCAGTGCATCATAGCGTGTGACCCGAGGTTTTAAAGATCTCTTAATCGATCTTACCTTGGATCACTTGAAGCATGACATTCTACTCAAAATATGTTTATCTGCTGTAAACTCTTACCTTAATATTAGACCCAAGACACCCATGTGCCTGAGGGACGTAACTTTTGTATGTAATAATTGTTGTAATAAATATTTGTTAGATTCTTCAAATACCATAACATTCAGGTCTAGTTCCTTCCTTTACGGAAGTAGCCTAGGTATTGTCACATCAGGTAAAACATTCTGCTGCAGGCAGAATGTAGACTGTTGCCTACAAAGCTTCCTATTGCCAAACTAATCTTACCCACCCTTTGAGCACAGACTTTCCCAACAATGCCTCAATCCCATGAATGAGCAGAAAGAATCTCTTGGTCACATGCTCAATTTGAGACTTTACCTCTGGTGCAGCATTTAACACGATTCCTTCTGGTCAGATCCTTGCCCTTACAACAGTACTCTATCCAGCCTAAATGCAGTCAACAAATTTCAAGTCAATTCAATAACAAATGATTATAGACAGTAATGTTTGCACTAATTCAGCTACCTAGGTCCTTCCCTGTCCTCAATGCCTCAGTTCCTCTTCAAACACTGCCCCTTTGATCAAGCTGCTCATTATCCCTTCTATGTCCATGCCATTGCGATCATGCTCCCTTTAGAGGTTGTACTATATTAATAGCGGAAAGGCAGCTGTTGTTTGCTGTTGCCATTCAAGCATAAATTTCATTCATAACTTTAAAAGAAATGGCACTTCAACCTTTTAGTCAGCCATGTGTAATTTGAAGAGGACATATGCAAATATGTTCTTTTTTAAAGCATATTGTGACAATTGCTTTAGAGTCAGGGCTGTCAGATCCATCAACTCTCCAAAACTAGCTGGCTTCATTGATTTTTATTGGCTTTCACTGTGTAAATGGAAATAGAGCCATTAATTAAGTGCGTTAGCAAATTAATTAGAATTTTGTTCAACCATTCCACTTTGAAAAGGGCAACCGGTTCTCCAAACCTTTGCATAATTATTAAGTCCTGCACATGTGATTCAACCAAATGCTATATGTGTGGTTTAACGGTTGGATACATAACAATTTGTGATCTTATAGCGAACACCTTTCTTGAGTAATACATAACCCTACGAGGGAGTTGACAGCCATGCTTCAGTTGGTAGTGCTCTTGCCTCATAATTAAGAGACCGATCTCTAAGATTCAAGGGCCAACCCAAAGCTTCCCTTGGTCAATGCCACCGAGGGAGTGCTAAACTCTCGATGGAGTATCTTGGGTCAGACTCTCAAAGGAGATCCTCATCTGTCTTTTCAAGTGGAGGCTCAGGACATAGAACATAGAATAGTAAAGACCCTCTGGCCTACGATGTTGTGTGAATATGATGCCAAGTTAAACTAATTCCTTCTGCCTGCCCCGGTCCATATCCTATATTCATGTGTTCATGTAAAAGCCCCATAGACTCATATCATATCTGCCTCCACCGCCATCCTGGTAGCACATTCTAGACGCCTACCACTCTCTATACATCTCTTTTGAAAATACCCCCCCACCTTAAATGCATATCCCTTAGTATTAGACATTTCAACCCTGGGAAAAAGAGTCTGACTGTCAACCCTATCTATGCCTCTCATAGTTTTATAAACTTCTACCAGTTCACCCCCCAGCCTCTGCCACTCCATAGAAAACAACCCGAGTTTTTCTCGCCTCTCCTTATAGCTTACACCCTCTAAACCAGGCCGCATCCCGGTAAATAAAAGCCGAACGAACTGCAGATGCTGTAAATCAGGAACAAAAGCAGAAGTTGCTGGGAAAGCTCAGCAGGTCCGGCAGCATCTGCGAAGAAAAAAATCAGTGCTAATGTTTCGGGTCCGGTGACCCGTCCTCAGTGGTAAACATCTTCTGCACCCTCTCCAAAGCCTCCACATCCTTCCTGTAATGCGATGACCAGAAATGGACGCAACACTCGAACTGTGGCCTAACTTATAAAGTCTTATAAAGCTGCAGTGTGACATCCTGTCTCTTGTACTCAATGCCCTGACCAAGAAAGGCAAATGCATCACATGGAAATATTTGAGAAGTAGCAGGAAGTGCTGCTGACATCCCAGGCAGCAGTTATTTCTCCAATTGTCTGTGATTGGCCCCTTACCACTGCTTATGGGAGCTTACTGTGCCAAAGTGACAGCACCATTTTCTGATACTGTTAACAGGACATGTATGGATGAATCCTTTTCCAGCATTGCAAGGGATGTGTCAGGCCTTGATTTTCACTTTCTCTCAACCTCTCTGTCTCAAATTTTCTTGGACACAATGATCAGAATCGAATTGGTCACCCGCGCCAGATCCTCCTCCAGTACATCGGTCAATTTTTGTCTGAGTACAAAATGTTTCGAGACAGTTTTTGAAGTTAAAAAGGTGAGATAAGCGTGTGTCAGTATCGTTTTATTGCTGCCAGGGGAGGATTCCAATGCAGTGTGACAAAATACAACTAGGCCCTGTAACCTTCAGACCAAACAACCACCTACTCCATCCAAAGGACACTGACACAATCCATCAAACTAAAGAACTTCTCACCACCAGCCATTGCTTTCCTAGGCTCTCCACAACTCTCCAGTTGTTTCCCAGTCCTTAATTCCCACCACTGACAATGTCTCCTAATGTAACTCAATGGGGAAGATTTACAATTCGCTGCCAGGGGGTAAATTCTTGGCATCATGTTTTAACATGTAACCTTGGTATAAGTTTATCGCAGCCTCTCTCTAATGCTTCATCCTGTTGGTCCCTGGTTTGGATTCAGGGAAAGGAAACCCATCTCACAATAACTTGGGCTGGTTGGTAAAGACAACAGATCCAATATTCCTGAATTATGGAGATCCAACATTGCCAACTCACACAGATCTTACATTCCTGACTCACACAGACCCAATGTTTACAATTAATAGAGATCAGCATTACCAGATTATACAGACCAAACATTCATGCCAACCCAACACTCCTGGCCCACAGATCCTGCATTCCCAAATCACACGGACACAACAGACACAGACAGAGTACAGTGGACACAGTGAGATCAACTACAGCAGACATGGACAGTTCAAGTGTAGCAGATTCAGGCACATCAAGTACTGCACACTCAGACAGATTGGATGCAGCAGACACAGAGAGATCGAGAACAAGCAGATTCAGATAGATTGAGTACAGGCAGACTGCGTACAGGCAGACTCAGACAGGTAGTGTAAAATAAACACAGAGATCAGGTACAGCAGACACACTCAGATTGAACACAGCAGGTGCAGAAGACACGGATAGATCAAGTATAGTAGAAACAAACAGATTGGACACAGCAGACATAGACAGATCGGGTATGGCAGACACAGGCACACTGGTGACAGGAAGACTCAGACAGGCCAGGGACATACAGACTCTGATATATTGAGCCCAGCAGAAACAGACAGATCAGATACAGCTGACACAAGCAGATCAGATACATCAGTCTCAGACAGATTGAATACAGCTGACACAGACAGATTGGGTACAGCAGATACAGACAGATCGAGTGTTGCAGACACAGACAGATCAGATACAACAGATTCAAACAGAGTGGGTACAGCAGACTCTGATGGATCAAGAATAGCAGGCTCCGATAAATCGGGTACAGCAGACACAGACAGATCAAGTACAGGCAGACACTAACAGATGGGTTACAGCAGACACAGACAGATCAAGTACAGGAAGACTCAGGCGGATCAGGTTCAGCAGACACAAGACAGATGGGGTACAGCAGACACAGACAGGTTGGATGCAACAGACACAGGCAGATTGGAAAGCGCAGGCACAGACGGATGGGGTACACCAGACACAGACAGGCACGTGCAGACAGATTGGGTGGAGTAGAGAGAGAGACATATCAGGTACAGGAGGCACAGTCAGATCAGGCACAGCAAACACAGGCACATTGGATACAGGCACACGCAAACAGATTGGGTACAGCAGATTCAGATATAATCGAGCACAGCAGAAATGGACAGATTGAATACAGCAAACACAGACAGATCGGGTACAGCAGATTCAGTCAGGTCAGGTATATAACACACAGGCAGATCTGGTACTGCAGGCTTGGATGGATCGGGTACAGCAGACTCAGATAGATAGGGTACATGCAGATCAGGTACAGCAGTCGGTGACAAATCGGGTATAGCAGATACAGACAGATCAAGTATATGAGACTCAGACAGAGAGGGTAGAGCAGACGCTGATGGATCGAGAGCAGCATACTTAGACAGATCAGAAACAGCAGACTTGGACAGATTGAGTATGGCAGATTCAGACAGATCATGTTCAGAAGACACGGGCAGTTCGAGAACAGAACACACAGACAGATGGGGCAGAGCAGACACAGACAGATTGAATACAGCAGACAAATACTGATCAGGTGTAGCCGACACAGACAGACCGGATACTGGCAAACTCAAACAGATCAGGTACAGCTGACACTGATAGATAGAATATAGTAGAAACAGATTGACTAGGTACTGCAGACACAGACAGACTCAGTCCAATGTGAGTACAGCAGAAACATACAGATCGGGTAGAGCAGACGCAGACAGATCGGCTGCAGTAGACACAGACAGATTGGGAACAAGCAGACTCAGACAGGTTGGGTTCAGCAGACACAGGCAGATCGGGTATGGCAGACACAGGCACAGTGGGGACAGGGAGACTCAGACAAATTGGGTACAGCAGAGAGAAACATATCAGGTATGGAAGACACAGACAGATCGGGTACAAAAGACACAGACACATTGGGTACAGGTGCATGCAGGCAGATTGCGTACTGCAGGCTCAGACAGACCAGGTACAGGCAGACTCTGATATATCAAACACAGCAGAAGCAGACAGATCAGATAGAGCTGACACAGGCAGATCAGGTACAACAGTCTCAGACAGATTGAATTCAGCACACATAGATAGAGTGGGTACAGCAGACAATGATAGATCAAGTGCAGCAGACACAGACAGATCGGGTGCAGCAGTCTCAGACAGATCAACACAGGCAGATTCAGACCAATTGAATATAGCAAACAGAGACATTTCAGGTAGAGCAGACTCAAAAGCTCGAATAGAGCAGACACAAGCAGGCTGGGTACAGCAGACACTGACAGGTTGAATACAGCAGGCACAGACACATTGGGTTCAGCAGACACAGACTGACTGAGTACTGTAGACTGAGACAGATCGAGCACAGCTGACTCAGCTCGACTGAAGACAGCCGACACAGACATTTCAGATGCAGCAGACTCTGACAGATCGGGTACAGCAGACACAGGCAGATTGAGTACAGCAGGCACACACAGATCTGATACATTGGACACAGAGGGATGGAGTACAGGAGACTCAGATGGATGGAGTACAGGAGACTTAGATTGTGTACAGCAGACTGAGACACATCAGGTACAGCACACTCAGACAATCAGGTACAGATAGACAAACAGCAAACACAGACACGTTGCATACAGGAGATACAGACAGGGTGGCTACAGGCAGATGCTCACAGATTTTGTACAGCAGACACAGACAGTTTCGGTACAGCTGACACAGATGGATTGGGTACAGCAGACTGAGAGATCAACACAAGCAGACTCAGATCAATTGAATACAGCAAACACAGACATTTGAGATACAGCAGACACAGTCAGATTGAATACAGCAGACACAGACAGATTGGGTACAGCAGACCCAGACAGATTGGGTACAGCTGACCCAGACAGATTGGGTATAGCAGACCCAGACAGATTGGGTACAGCAGACACAGACAGGTCATTTACAGCAGACACAGACAGAACAGGTATAGCAGAGGCAGACAGATGAAATCGTCCTATCTCACAAAGATCAGGTAGCCTTTTATTTCATTAATCTTGCCCTCCTGTCTCCATTTCCATATACCTATAGAGTAAACAAAATGAACTGAAAGGGACATCATGTCCAGATCAGTAAATCCAATAGGAGTTATTATTAGTGTGCTGGAGACCCTTGGGCTGTGTTATCGTCCAGGGAGAATGGCGTTTTTGAGCCACCTCAAATACAAATGAGACGCTGACATTAAGGATACATTAGGTTTTTATGACAATCCAACTCCTGCATTGTTAGTTTGACCAATTCCAGGGTTTGGTTTTCCATCAAAATTATTTATACTGGATTTAAATACTCTCCCTCCCTGGGCCAGATTAAGGAGAGTCTTTCTGAGGGTCTTTTGTAGGTACATAACCGCTGTACCAAAAACACCACGGCACTGAGCACATTCTTCCCTTTGGAGCTATGAGCACAGATCACAGGGCCAACAGGATAACATGCAGACATCTCCAGCAACAACAGAGATGATATGAATTTCTTCGCTCACACTCCGGCAGACAGCAGAGGCTGCTTCAATTAACATCTTTAGTAATTTATCTGACTGAATGTCTGATGGGGCGGTTGTATTGAGGTCAGCCACGTAGAACTCATAGAACATGAGTTCCCTGATTGGGGTTGTTAGTCTAGTCCAGTCAGGGAGTCCTGGCAGACAGATATGAACAGCAGTGTCAGACATCCTGTTCACTCTGGGAACTGGCTCTGCGGGAGCTGGATCAACGTCAAAAACTCTCTACTTGTAAGTAAAGGGTGACTCGGTGATGGGAAACTAACCCCTTTGGAGTGACTTCATCTGACTAGTATCAGCACTGATGTGGGAGTCTGGGGGTGTCCATTTAAACCAGGAATTGGGACTGGGCTAGCATCGATATTATCTATTTGAGAAAATTGCTATTTAAACAACATTTGCAGCCCTCCCATCAGCAAGAGTCAGCTGGCTGGCTTCAAAATAGATCAGCGCGGGATTGAGTGGATGGGGAAGGGGAGGGATGCAGGGCTGTAATGGTCCCTTTAAATGTTAAAGGGACAGGCAGCTCCAAGATTGAGTGACGATGTGACATTTCTAACTCTTAACGGGACAGGCAGCCCCATTGTGGAGCAGTGATGGGGCCATTTCGAACTCTTAAAGGGTCAGGCAGACCCAATATGGAATGGTGATTTTTTTTATTCATTAACGGGATGAGGGCGTCGCTGGCCAGGCAGCATTTATTACCCATCTCTAATTGCCCAGAGGGCACTTCAGAGTCAACCGCATTGCTGTGAGCCTGGAGTCACATATAGGCCAGACCAGGTCAGGATGGCAGTTTCCCTCCCCAAAGGAGATTAGGTAACCAGATGGGATTTTCCTGACAATGGACAATGGATTCAGTCATCAGTAGATTGCTAATTCCAGATGTTTATTGAATTCAAATTCCATCACCTGCTGTGGCAGGATTTGAACCCGGGTCCCCCCGAACATTATCTGTATGTAACATTTCTAACTGTTAATGGGACAGGCCAACCCAATGTGGAGTGATGATGTGATATATCTAACTATTAAAGGGACAGGCAGACCCAGTGTGGAATGGTGATGTGATATATCTAGCCATTGAAGGGAGAGGCAGACCCAATGTGCAGTGGTGATGTGATATATCTAACTATTAAGGGACGTGCAGACCCAATGTGGAGCGGTGATGTGACACTTCTAACTGTTAACGGGACAGGCAGACCCTTTTAGGGGACAGGCCAGACTTTCTGGATTGAGTAGGTTTTCCCTGACCATTCCGAGAGGAACAGCCTTTTGAATCTTGCAAAAATTGTAACTACGAAACACATTTGTACATCAGCTCCTCCAGCATTTTCATATCTTTCATTCAAGTCTGGCAAGCTTTATTGAGTCAAATAATGAAAAATAATTCACTGCGCAAACCAATGATTACCATGGCTGAATGTTTTAACTACTGCACCATCTAGTGGCAACTGTTTGACTGACAGGATTCTACAGCTGTGCCCTGGAGTCTCCAGGAATTAACAAAATGATCTCCTGTGCACATTGTTCACTGAAAATCCAAAGGAAAAATCAGGGAGGCAGTTGAAGAAAAGGAGTTCTGTGTTCTTTCCATTTGGTGTCAGCTGAAGCAGATCTGCCTCTGAGTCACAAAGCTCCTAGCTCAAGCATCGTCGGTGAGCTAGACATGAATTGTACGATACTGGACATATCGTTATTAAAGTAAGGCCTCTCAAGGGCAGTACAAACGATCGCACGGCAGTTTTTTTTGCTAAAAAGGGAAGAAGCTGACCTGAACTCTCACGCCTGCTTCTAAATCGTGCAACTCAACCCTTAGCACAAAGTACCATCGCATTGCATTCAATTACCTCTAGACACTGGCGCGATCTGCCTTTGATGAAGGCGGTTGCCTTGATTGTGCGACTCTCTACCTCAGAAGGCAGTGGGTGGGGGAGGGAGGTCATTGAATACTCAAGACGAGCTAGATAGATTCTTGTCAAACAGGGGAATCGAAGGGCATCGGGGGTACGTGGGAATGTGGAATTCAAAACATTAACAGATCTCGAGGGGCTGAATGGCCTCCTTCTGCAGCTATTATGTAGTTTGTACAGAAAGGCAATTGTCTAACAAGCTGTCTGATATAACAAGCCCACAAATGAGGATGCATATTTTTGCATGTGTTGCCCAATTGTACGGATGAAGGAGGCATTTTGGGCTACAACAGGAGACTAACCTCACAGATTCCCTCGATCAGTGTTTAGGCAGCAATCAGAAGAATGGGGCCTTTCGTATCTGCTTCAGCCACTGGTACAGGACGGCTGGGGCTCACAACAATGTAGCACCCACTCAGTACTGCCTTTGTCACCTCCAGTCTTCACTATTCCAATGCTCTCCCCATTGGTATCCCATTCTCTGTGAGGCAGTGGGATTCTGAGAGATCGCCGAGCAATGTTGGTGCTGGGTCAAATAACTAGAAGAGGCTGGAGGGGGATCTCTTGCAGGACACTCTGTGAGTTGATGTAGATCCATGACTAGTGTGTAAACAGAAGTGCCTAGACCACTTACATGACAATTTAATTCCCTCTCTGACCAAAACATGAAACATTTTCCAACTTCAAATCTTGGAACTAAGCTGTGCTGTCTGCATCCTGTCCAGCACAGCATCCCCTCTGCAACACATCCACCTACCTCACCTATGTCTACAGGAAACTGTCTGCACGTGATGGTGAGGTGATTGTGGGTTATCAGCGGGCACGGCCTGGATCGGCTCTTACACTTCTGGTCAAGGCCAAGCATCCAATACCAGAGGCTGGTCTAACCTCTGTGCAATGGTGATCTGGGCACGTCCGGCATTCTGTCAGCAATGTTGTCTTTGCCACAGATACCCGTCCATCATTTCTCAAATCATTCACACTGGTCCCCTGTCGTCAGCGGGGTGCTGATGGCAGATTATAATGTCACCAGATCGCCAGTAACCCACAGCAGGCTACAGATCTGTGGACGTGGGTTCAAATCCTGCTCTGTTAACTGGTGGAGTTTAAATTCAATTAATTAAAAGCTAATCACAGTGAAGGTGATCTATTTTTGATGTTGTCAAATGCTGTCTGGTTCACTAACATCTTTTAGGGAAGGATATCTGCCATCCTTACCCAGTCTGGCCGACATGTAACTCCAAGCCCACGCTACATGAGTTGACTCGTACCTGACCTTTGAACTAGCCTGCAAAGCAGCTTAGGGCAATTAGGGATGGGTAAGCAGCAAAAAGGCCTTTTGGCTACCCTCCTTTCTTCCAGCCCTGGTTTTACCTACTGTGTAGCCGCTCTGTTAATTCTTTCTTATCAACATCGCGGGCAAGGCCTGATCTACTGCCCGTCCCTAGTTTCCCTTTTGAAGGTGGTGATGAGCTGCCTTCTTGAACAACTGCAGTCCACGTGTTGTAGGTTGACCCACAACCCATTAGGGAGGGAATTCCAGGATTATGACCCAGCGACAGTGGAGCAGCGGTATATTTCCAAGTCAGGATGGCGAGTGGCTTGGAGGGGGACTTGCAGGCGGTTGCGTTCCCACATATCTGCTGCCCTTGTCCTTACCACTAAAAGACATCACAGATTCCAAAGGTGCTGTCGTTGGGGACTTGGTGGGTTGCTTTTTTGCATCTAAATTGGTCTCAAACCTTTGCAGAATACAGATTCTTCAATGTGTGAAGTATCTCTAGCCTCTTGGTCAAGTCAGAAGGGTTCGTGACATTTGGAATGAGAATTGCTGAAGGACAGCATTAGGTCAGGGTAAAGCATTCGAGAGATACTGGTGCTTAGTGCAATTTCATGACCTTCATAGACCTGTGCAAGATGGTACAAAGTGACCCAAAACTGAAAACCGTGAAAGTGAGGTTAAGGATTTATAGTGACATCATAGTCGCGCCAAGAGAATACTCTACAAACTCACTGCAATAACATGGACTAAGATCTGGGAACTCCAGGTCACATATCGCAAGGAAAGGTCACTCCTCTCTGAAATAACTCCACAAAAGCCATTATCCCATCACCAAGTGACCCTTTATTTCCTCAGGGAGACTCCCTAACACTCATCCAACTCCCCCAGAGCCAGATCTCAGAGTGAAAAGAACCCTTGACACTCCTGTTTATATCTGTCATCCGGGGCTCCCTGGTTGGACCAGGTTGGATCAGGGAGCTCACATTCTAGCAGGTCCACCTGGCTCACCTCATTATAATCACTACAATCTCAACTGGAGCAAGTCCAAAGTTCGGGCTAGTAATGCCCAACATGTCAAAAGAGATTTGCAACATGTTTTTTTCAGATCGTGGAACAGACCCAATAGACATATAACAATCTGCCTATAGGGTTACTCTTGTCTTCCTGGAGAATATTATCTTGATGTAGATAAGGTTGTATGGTGAATCTGGTTGAGGAGAGTTCCAACTGCCCTCAAGGCCAGCCTGAAAGACAAGATAGAAGAGCTGGAAAAGAAGGAAGTGAGATTTCCTGCAGAATGGATTGGCAGGATGTTAGCAGTGGAATAATGTGGAAATCTGAGAGTATGCATTGGTCCTAAAAGATCTAAATAAAGCACTGAGCGGTCGTCATTATTTCCACGCCAAACATTGAAGGAATTTAGCCACAGTTTGCAGAAGCACCAAAAAATATTGCCAGCCTGGGTGCAAAGATGATAAGTGGCAAGTGAAGCTGCAAGGGAGCAGCAGCTTTCTAACGTGTAACTTCATTCTACTCCCCCAATTTAGGAGCTCCAGAGGAGTATCAGTTCGGATGGCATGAAATAGTGATCTTTCCAGGAAGCAGAAGCTGTAGTGGAACAGGAATCCAAAACTAGACGGGCATAGGTTTAAGTGGAAGAGAGTGAAAAGATCTGATAGGGATCTGAGGGGCAACTTTTTCACACAGAGGGTGGTGCACATATGGAGTGAGCTGCCAGAGGGAGTGATAGAGGTTTACAACATTTAAATGATATTTGAACAGGTACATGAATAGCAAAGGATATGAGCCGAATGGAAGCAAATGGAACTAGATCAGTTTAGGAAACCTAGTAGGCATGGATGAATTGGACTGATGAGCCTGTTTCCATGCTATACGACTCTATGACTCTCTATAACTCTATCTGCTAGTGTATGGATATGGAGACACAATGGAGGAAGCTGTTACTGACCATGCTCAAGATTTAACGCAACTGCTTGGCAGAGCTCACCAATGTAAAGAAAAATGTATAATTTATGTACATTAATATAATCTTCAGATGGTAAATTTTACAGTAAAGACAGATGTATGTAGGCCATAGAAATGGCTCACATACATCTCCAGGAGCACTCCAACATTGAGACACCTGCAACTGTAAATAGAAAACTGTTTATACTGTGTTGGTTTATGACAGGTGGATGGGCATGGAAAGCCATAACCTTGTTTCACTTCAGAAAAATCAAAGATTGACAGCAATTTAGAAAGTTTAAAGCTTGTATGTTTTTTTGAGCTGTTAGGAAGAAAGCTGATTTAGGGCAAAAAAAGCACATTCACTCTTCTCTCCTGAAAGGAATTCAGGGCTGTTCAAGGGGAACACAGTCACTTCAGTAGAAAAGTTTACATTGTGCTGTTTCCAAACCAGGAGAGGACGGTTAGAAATCTGTACGTTATGAAAAGCTGAGAAAGTTCAGACTCCAAGTTTGATAATTATTCATGGAAGTGAACTCCATGGATCATGGGAAAGGTGATGGAAGAATCAATTAATCAGAACTTAAATATTTGTCATAGATAGGAGCAAATTATCTGGACTTGGATCACTAAGTTTATGGCGTTGGCAAACAGGTTGAAAACTTTGTTTTGCTGCGTATTTTTTAACTTTTTCTAAATCTTCTGTATCTAGATAGACCAGATTTCTTTTGCTTTTGGTATTTTGTGTACTAAACTGTTCTGTTTCTAAAGAAAATCTGTAGCCTTGTGTGACTGATTGCTGCATCAACAAAATTTAAAAACAAAACTATGATCAATCAAGTCAGGCCTTATTCTGGGATCTGACTTGTCCAGCATTACTATCACCATAACTTTAGATGAACCTGAAGCTGAACAAGAAAATTTATAATGAAAGATGCACAAAGTCAGACGCACAGGTCATGGACTGACAGCCATAGGGCTCTTCCCAAATCTCAAAATAGGGTGAGAGGTCTAGCAGCAATGCAGTGACCAGTAGATGTAGTGGAGTGCAACAATTTATCAAACTTGTCAACTATCGAACATAATTCCTGGCCAATTTGTCAGCAGAGTCGAGCAACTAGCACCAACTCACAGTCAATAATGCGCAGTGATTTCAGGGCATGGAACAAGAAGCTGCATTCATTAAACTGCTCTTTGACTGCCCAGTTCTCAATGTTTCTCTATACTCTTCACAAATAACCCGTACAATCAGGTCCATGTATGTTTTAACTGTTGTATTTTGTTGACCTCACTTCGTACACCTAATCAGTGTGTATGCGTGGTGAGTTGTTATTTCTTAATGGGTTTAGTGACTAATAAACTCGTTGTTTTATTAAATCACGGTGGCTCAGCGGTTAGCACTGATGCCTCACAGCCCCAGAGACCTTGGTTTGATCCCAGCCTTGGGCGACTGTCTCTGTGTGGAGTTTGCAGGTTCTCCCTGTGTCTGTGCGGGTTTCCTCCGGGTGCTCCGGTTTCCTCCCACAGTTCCGAGATGTGCAGATGAGGTGGATAGGCCGTGCTAAATTGCCCGTAGGGTCCAGGAGCATGCAGGCTGGGTGGATTAGCCATGGGAAATGTAGGGTTGCAGGGATAGAGTACGGGGGTGGATCCGTGAGGGAGATGAGCTTCAGAGGAGTGTTGTGATGTCAATGGGCTGAATGGCCTGCTCCCACACTGTATGGATTCTATGATTCAAGAAAGCTTGGTTGAAGATTGCAATGAATGGCAAAATAGTCTTCAGTTTACGACTGAAAAATTCAGCCAATGGTAAAAGATCAAACAAAATTCAACTCCACACTATCTCTAATCAAATGGAAAGGCTGCAGTGGCAGTGAAAGTTGCCAAAGGAATCAAAGAGATTGAACAATTCCCACACAGTTGTATTCATGGAAATAGTTGATTGGTGAAATATAGCTACTGAACAGTGCGGAAAATAGGCTAGTGCAAAGACTAATGTCACACTGCACGCAAACTATTTCCAATTCCCAAGATGCTGTTGAAACCAGACGTAGTAACCAATGTGAGTGTCAAAATAAAGATGAAATGGCAGAAAGCCACATTTAATTTTAACAAGGCTGCCAAAGCATTGCCAGAAACAAAAACAGGGATAGCTACTGAAGAAGGGTCACTGGATTAAAATGTTAACTCCGCTTTCTCTCCGCCTGACTTGCTGATTTTCACCAGCCATTTCTGGTCTTGTTTCAGATTTCCAGCATCCGCAGTTCATTGTTTTATTATAAATGAATACCAGAGTTTAGTATTAGAGAGCCAGTCAGAGTATAAACCTTCAACACTCTCAACAACAGTCAGCCCGAGCAGTAACTGCATGCAGCAACTACACAAACATACGCAAAACCGGGAAAGCTGTTCCTCAGCCTGTGGCCTGTTATGAGGAAGATGCGAACTCACCATGTGCACGGACCATGACTGGATTAACTATTAGTCAAAGAGGTCCGCAGCGACCCAACAATGCAAAGCAAACAACAACAGGTACCATGGCAACAATACGTTCCACGGGAATGATACTTCCCGGATGGAAACATCATCCAGATGGACAGCCAACAACGTACATGCACACTACAAAGAGACCAGCGTGATTTACAGCTATGAGCGCAATGTTCGTGCAGACTCTGACAAGAATAATACAACGTTAACAAGTGAAAAGTTACTTGTACATCAAATAATGTGGGTAACTCAAATGCACATGAAAATGCATACAGATGTTCAGGTTTATTTTGGTATGAAGGCGGGATATCGAGGATAGAGATGTAATTGAGACAATATGCCTCTGGCTTAGTGTAGTCAACTGACCTCTACCATGCGACCTGCACACACTGGAGGCAGCCATCTTACAAAAACTTCAACAAGGGCACAGTATTGACCAGGCTGCTGTCTAGTGAACGTTGAACATAGGGCATCAGCACAAGTGTTTTAGAACATTGCTAGTGGATTGCAGTGTTTCCCGCTGCAGTAATGTTAAATGTACCCTTGGCTCTGGTAAACAGTGAAGAAAGACATATGGTTAACAAAGCAAATGGCTCCGGAGTGTACTTGTAAAATAACAGTTCAAAGAAACAAAGAAACAAAGAAACCTACAGCACAGGAATAGGCCCTTCGGCCCTCCAAGCCTGCGCCGATCAAGATCCTCTGTCTAACCTGTCATCTATTTTCTAACGGTCTGTGTCTATTTGCTTCCTGCCCATCCATGTATCTGTCCAAATATATCTTAAAAGACGCTAACGTGTCTGCGTCTACCACCTCCGCTGGCAACGCGTTCCAGGCACCCACCACCCTCTGTGTAAAGAACTTTCCACGCATTTCTCCCTTAAACTTTCCTCCTCTCACTTTGAACTCATGACCCCTAGTAATTGAGCCCCCCACTCTGGGAAAAAAGCTTTTTGCTATCCACCCTGTCTATAACCCTCATGATTTTGTAGACCTCAATCAGGTCCCCTCTCAGTCTCCGTTTTTCTAATGAAAATAATCCTAATCTACTCAACCTCTCTTCATAGCTAGCACCCTCCATACCAGGCAACATCCTGGTGAACCTCCTCTGCACCCTCTCGAAAGCATTCACATCCTTTTGGTAATGTGGCGACCAGAACTGTACACAGTTCTCCAAATGTGGCCGAACCAAAGTCCTATACAACTGCAACATGACCTGCCAACTCTTGTACTCAATACCCCGCCCAATGAAGGAAAGCATGCCATATGCTTTCTTGACCACCCTATTGACCTGCGTTGTCACCTTCAGGGAACAATGGACCTGAACACCCAGATCTCTCTGTGTATCAATTTTCCCTGGGACTTTTCCATTTACTGTATAGTTCGCCCTTGAATTTGATCTTCCAAAATGTATCACCTTGCATTTGCCCAGATTCACACAATTGATGCCAGCTCATTAACTTCCCTCATTCAGCTGTCTTTGAGATTTTCTATTCTTTTCGTTTAAAAAGAGAGAAGCAGAACAACCTTATTGTCTCAAAGCTGCTTTGTTTAAGAATGAGATAATCTCCTGAAGAAGAGTCTTGGCCCGAAACGTCAGCCTTTCTGCTCCTCTGATGCTGCTTGACCTGCTGTGTTCATCCAGCTCTACGCCTTGTTATCCTTTGTTTAACAGTGAGCTTTGACAAGGGAGAGAGTAAATAAATCAAAATTAAAGAGACTGCTCCTTTTGAGGTCAAAGATTCCACTGTTTAATACAACAACTGCAACGTGCTGCTTAAAAACAGTGATGTGACAATATGTTGAGTGGCAGCAATTCTGGAAGAACGTCACTGAGCGGGTAAGCAATAAATTCAATCATTCACCAGGGTCCAGAGTGCGGATTGAAGGGAAGGCATTAGACCCAAATATTTGGCTTTAGTGGCTTTGGACCAACTCTCTGTCCTGACATGACAGACTCCCTTCTCAACAAGCCCAAGGGGGCCTGGCTGGTCTTTCCCATGTGCAGGCTAGGCGGATTGGCCAGGCTAAATTGCCCTTAGTGGTCAGGGATATGCAGATTACATGGGTTTATAAGGGAATGGGTCTGGATGGAATGCTCCGAGGGTCGGTGTGGGTTTGTTGGTCCAAAGGGCCTGTTTCCACTCTGTAGGGATTCTATGATCTTTTCATTATATTTGACCCCCTCTATCAGAGAGCCTACCATGTATGATGAGAAGGTTGGGAGGGGAGAAGATTTAAACATTCAGGAGACAAAATTTGATTCGAAACGCCTGAATCAATTGGGACTAACGCAGACCAGCTGTTTTGATTTGAAGGATTATTGTCACATGTACCTAGCTACAGTGGAAAGTTTTGTTCTGTATGCAGAATAGGCAGATCATATCATACAAAGTGCATAATGGTAATAGAACAGAACGAGAAGTATAACATTATGGCTGCAGAGAAAGCATACAAACAGCAAGGTCAACATTAAAATAAAAATTTGAGAGCTCCATTCAGGAGTCTAATAACAGCAGGGAAGAAGCTGTTCTTGAATCTGTTGGTACGTGTGTTTAAGCGTTTGTACACTCTGTCTAACAGAAGGGTTTGGAAGAGATTATAACTGGGGTAGACGGGGTTTTTGATGATGTTGGCTGCCTTCCTGAGGCAGTGGGAAGTATAGATGGAGTCAGTGGATGAAGCAGGCATCTCTGGGAGACGACAGTGACCAATAGCATAAGCCTTCAGCCCATGTAGTTTCTGTACCTGCAATTAGCAATTCCAGGCCAAATTTGTGGTAGGGAAAAATCAAACAAACATTCAAAGTCCTGAACCAGAAACAGGAATTATTTGACAACAATACTGCATCATATTCTCCGATAAATATAGATTCTCGGTGGGTTAAGTTCTCCTCCACAAACGCGGTTGGATAATTGCTCTCTACTGGTTCCTAATTTCCTGAGACTATGTAATCAGTAAGTTACACAGTGATTCCCTTGATCTTAAGTATGTATTGCATAGTTTCAAGATTTCAGCAATTTCCAGGCCAATTATCACTACTTTGAAATTTTCAGCCTGGCTCCAGTTGCTTCTGAGTAGGCAGATGGTGGATCCAAAACACTGGGATCTGATCAGATCATTCACACATAGTGTGGTATGGAGGTAGGGGACTATCTTTTGAATAAGATGTTAAAATCTCTTCAGATTGATAAGATGTCTGGCCAACACTTATCTTTCAGCTAACACCACAAAGCTGATCATTTGATGTTTCATTAGTTTGCCTATCGAAAGGAAATGAATGCACTTTGTAAAGTGCTTTGGAACACCGTGAGCATGTAAAAGGCAGTACCATGTAAAGACAAGGTCTTTGCTATTGTACAATCATAAATGTGTACATATAAATTATTTACAATTTCATTCTAAACAGTTTGCTCTATATGATTCAGCAGAGCATCAGTACACTGGCATACAGTGCTGGATCCAGATTTCACTTTATTATATCAGTGACTACATGAAAGGAACGCTTTATCCAATGCCAGGCCTCAACTGACTCTCTGCGCATGGATGGTTTTCCTAGATACCAGTTGGTGCTTAATGTCAGTGCTTATCAGATGAGAACTGCCTGCAAAGCAAGATGCCAGATTGGCAAACTGGCAATGATTCCAGTCAATTTCCCACTCATTGCTCACAGCTGGTATCTCAGTGTCCACTCCGCTGCTCTGGCAACATGTCAGGCTTGCAAATGACCCAAATACAACACAATGTTATCCTGTTTGGGGCACACTATACTGAGGGACCTATTGTGGAACAGAACTGGGCTGTTTGTCAGCTCCATTCTTAATTCCTTAGACAATGAAGCGAAGCCAGGTCTCATGCTTATAAAATCATATTTTCAACTATTCATAATTATTGACGTCTTCTTAGAATTGATTGGTTTGGTGCATTTGAAGGGACCCCATTAATAGTCTGATTAGTGCTGAGCCTCAGGGAGCCTAATTTAGGGCGGCACGATGGCACAGTGGTTAGCACTGCAGCCTCACAGCCCCAGGGACCCGGGTTCAATTCCAGCCTCGGGCAACTGTCTGTGCAGAGTTTGCACATTCTCCCCGTGTCTGCGTGGGTTTCCTCCAGGTGCTCCGGTTTCCTCCCACAGTCCAAAGATGTGCAGGCTAGGTGGATTGGCCATGCAAAACTGCCCACAGTGTTCAGGGGTGTGTGGGTTATAGGGGGATGGGTCTGGGTGGGATGCTGCAAGGGAAGGTGTGGACTTATTGGGCTGAAGGGCTTGTTTCCACACTGTAGGGAATCTAATCTAACCCAACACTTGCTAAGAACAACCAGCTCACTGACACTCAATTTCAATTCCATCCCTCCTGATCTTGTGCAGCCTTAGTCCATGCAAGGATAACTGAACTGAGGGAAGGGAGGCAATGGCCTAGTTGTATTATTGCTGAACTTTTACTCCAGAGACCCAGGCTCAAATCCCACCACGGCACATGGTCAAGAAGACAAGGGAAGTGTAAGACAAGAGGGAGAGTTTCCCCAAGGGAAAAGTTGGAAGTCAGAGGGTCAAAGATGTGTATTCCAGGTGATAAATGGAGCTGTCAGGACAAAACAGAATCATTCCCACCTACAGCTGGAAGGGCAGCCAAATTGTCAGTGCTAATTGATTTAAATACTGCTGTGCATTTTATCACCTCTATTTAATTATCTCATACTTCCGGCAATTGTAAAATAAACAAGCAAAGCCACATTGACTATAAACTCATCAGCAATCAAAGTGATGATGATTAAACTTTGAATGAAACATCCTTAACAAGTGCACGATCTAAGCAACCCCTTTTGTAACACTGATGTTTCGTCATGTGAGGTTATAGATATTGTCGTGCTTGTTATAACAGACCAGTTACTATATCAGACACTGGTGAGAAGAATTGACTCAGGTTGCTCAGTTGTATTGAGGTTCTATGTCAATTGCTTCAAGGCAAATCCACTAATTAGCCGTTGCAGATGTGCCATCCAGTTTGTACAAAGACACAATACAGGTGACCATTCAGCCCATTGTGTCAATGCCAGTTTCCTCTTATTCAGTCACAGTGCAAAAGTTTAAAAATTAACAATGTTTAGAATTCATCCATCAGGCTAACCAAACATAATATTACAATGTCTGCTAGTTAGACATCTTGATGGATTTATAACTTGGCAGAAGCAAAAAGCTATTAACTTCAAATACAAACAACACAGTGATTTGTTGTGTTGCTTATGCCTGCCAGATTCTTTTCAATGTAACCATCGGAATGCCAATCAAAGAAGGCCCACAGAGTTTTCAATTTCTTTGGACTCTACAATCTAGAGAATGAATATTAATTCATACCCAGGGATGCACTCTCCGAAAATGGTCGAAATACATTCATGTCTCATATTTTTTTTAATTACCGGGGAGCTTGGGGAACCAATCAGCTGCAAAATTCTCCACTGGCCTAAATTGGTGTCATCATTCGGAATGTGGCATTCTTGTGGTCCTGATGAGTGCACGAGGAAAAGCCTTAGAAATGTGTCCTTTCACCAATAACCACATTATATAGTTGTAACGCAAAGCAGCAATTATGATCCAAATAAAATGTTTTCTGACTTGAGGAGTCTAACGACAACAGGAATTAAGTACGTATCACATTTATTTTCTGTTGCTAAATAGATTAATTTGACGCTTAAGGTATTTGACGTATAATTACAAGTAATTTGCAACACAGAAAGGCCATTCGGCCCCATGAGTGTTCATTTTCTTCACAGTCCTCTCCCCATCCAATTTCAGTTGAGTCAATTAACATATCCTCCAATCCCCTCTCCTTCATTTACATATCAAAATGCAGAAGAGGATTATTGGAGCTCTGCAATTCTTGTAGAATCCTGTGAAGGGACAGATTAGATTTCTTGAGTAAAAAAGCTGGGATTCAGTAACCGAACAATTCTATGCCAAGAACGAAGAGAATGATTAATCCCCTCCTTCAGCTCCCTGCTGAGGCAGCATCTGGGGATTAGGTTCTCTGTATTTTTCATGGTCAAATGACGCTTAACTCAGCTCATTGACAAAATCTTATATTAAATACTTTGCATTTTGTTTTAGCTTTTTACCTTTAGCTAGCAGCGGCAATGCCTGGGGTGAAAGCCCATGTGGACATCAACACTCTGCATAGACGCAGACACTCGGCCTCAGCATGGACTTAGACTGTTACCAGCCTAAGTGTTGGCTCAAACTCCTGGCCTCAGCGTGGAGTCAAGCTCCCAGCCTCGGTGTGGGCTCGAATTCCCGGACTCAGCGTGGACTCGAACTCCCGACGTCAGCATGGGCTCGAACTCCTGGCCTCAACATGTACTCAAACTCCCAGCCTCAGCATGGACTTGAATTCCCGACCTCAGCATGGGGTCAAATTCCCAGCCTCAGCGTGGACTTGAACTCCCGACCTCATCATGGGCTCGAACTCCTGGCCTCAGCATGGACTCAAATTCCCGACCTCAGCATGGGCTCAAATTCCCAGCCTCAGCATGGACTCGAACTCCCGACCTCAGCATGGACTCGAACTCCCCATCTCAGCATGGACTCAAATTCCCAGGCTCAGCATGGACTCAAATTCCCAGCCTCAGCGTGGACTCGAACTCCCGACCTCAGCATGGGCTCGAACTCCTGGCCTCAGCATGGACTCGAACTCCCGACCTCAGCATGGGCTCAAACTCCTGGCCTCAGCATGGACTCGAACTCCCGACCTCAGCTTGGGCTCAAATTCCCAGCCTCAACGTGGACTCGAACTCCCGGCCTCAGCATGGGCTCGAACTCCCGGCCTCAGCGTGGACTCGAATTCCCGACCTCCGCGTGAACTCGAACTCCCAGCCTCAGCGTGGACTCGAACTCCTGGCCTCAGCGTGGACTCGAACTCCCGGCCTCAGTGTCGACTCAAACTCCCGGCCTCAGCGTGAACTCGAACTCCCGGCCTCAGCATGGACTCGAACTCCCGGCCTCAGCGTGAACTCAAACTCCCGGCCTCAGTGTGGACTCGAACTGCCACCCTCAGCATTGATTTGAATCCTGGCCTCAGCGTGGACTCGAGCTCTGAGCACTCCTGACCTTGAGGTGAAGCCCAGCACAGTCTGGATTAGAAGGACTGTTAATCTGAACTCTTATTTCTCTGTTTCTCTCATTTGTTGTTGGACTACTTATTTTTTTACTTTTCTATTTTTTTCACTAAGAATTTGTACCCTTGGTACTTACGATAGCACAATAAGTGGCAATTTGTAAAGTTTTCACTGTACTCATGTGAATACGTGACAATAACGCTAATCTTAATACTAAATAGCCTAGCATTTCAGTGTGCACAGCTCTCAAAGGTTCAAGTTCTACTTGATAGGTGAGAACAGTAAATCCAAGCCAACACTCCCAGGGTTAAGGGTTAGGGTTAGGATTAGGGTTAGGATTATGGTTAGGATCAGGGTTAGGATCAGGGTTAAGGTTAGGATCAGGGTTAGAGTTAGGATTAGAGTTAGGGTTAGGAATAGGGTTAGGGTTAGGATTAGAGTTAGGATTAGGGTTAGGATTAGGGTTAGGATCGGGGTTAAGGTTAGGATCAGGGTTAGAGTTAGGATTAGAGTTAGGGTTAGGAATAGGGTTAGGGTTCGGATTAGAGTTAGGGTTAGGAATAGGGTCAGGGTTAGGATTAGAGTTAGGATTAGGGTTAGGGTTAGGATTAGAGTTAGGATTAGGGTTAGGGTTAGGGTTAGGATTAGAGTTAGGATTAGGGTTAGGGTTAGGGTTAGGATTAGAGTTAGGATTAGGGTTAGGGTTAGGATTAGGGTTAGGGTTAGGATTAGGGCTAGGGTTAGGATTAGGGTTAGGATCAGGGTTAAGGTTAGGATCAGGGTTAGAGTTAGGATTAGGGTTAGATTTAGGGTTAGAGCTAGGGCCAGAGGTACTGTCTGATTATGTATCTGCAGGACTGCCATGTGACTTACTGTGAAAGTAGGTTCAACCTCTGGAATAGCAGCAGCCATCTGAACATTTTTGTGAGGAACCTGCGGCCCCGGGGGGGGGGGGGGGGGGGGGACCTTAACTGAGATGCTTAGTTTCGTTTAGAGAGCAGTTAACAGTTTTTGCAAAACATTCGTGGTCTATAAATTACATCCAGTGTAGCAGAAGCACCAACGAGGGTTGAAGTGTGCGATATTGGCAAGCTGGGTTAATACAGGGACACTGATGTGGTCTGAATACTATATCTGCTTCTTAATAAATTTGTTCAATTGAGGAGCTCAAGGGAGTATACGTCTATCAGTGCAGCAGGAGAGATTACAGGAAATTGGACTGAACCAAAAGTATATTAAATGTCTGGACACTTGACACCACATTGAGAAGGACAGGAACCATGGCACGTGCATGATAAGTGTCAGACATTTGTCAATTCTTTACCCTCCTCAAATCTCCTCATCTGTAAATCCTGTTAAAACGGCAAGTGTTTACTCTTGAACAATTTTGATTTTTGAAATAAATGATCAGACTGTTGAGAATGGAATACTTCAGTCAACAAGAGATCATGGGAACTGCAGATGCTGGAGAATCCGAGATAAAAAATTGTGGAGCTGGATGAACACAGCAGGCCAAGCAGCATCTTAGGAGCACAAAAGCTGATGTTTCGGGCCTAGACCCTTCATCACAAAAAAAAGTTGAAGGGTCTGATAAAGGGTCTAGGCCCGAAAAGTCAGCTTTTGTGCTCCTAAGATGCTGCTTGGCCTGCTGTGTTCATCCAGCTCCACACTTTGTTATCTCTTAATTCAGTCAACAGACTGTCACCACCTTTTGAGAGTGTAAATAGCAGGATTACTTTGAGGAACAGTCAGATTGTTGGAGTTGTACTTCTGACTCTAGCAGTGGGTATATTGATAACTGATAGTTTGAAACTTCAAACCTCTTTTTAAAAGACTGCACATTTATCTTACTAATATTCCATGCATTCTGTACCGTGTGGAGAACTTGGTGAACTAATTATCAAAGGTTTGGTGCGCATCAAGATTCCATTGGAAAATATTTGCATTAAACTGCAAGTTCCCTCAGGCAATTATAAAGATTTCACACAGCTACTTTTTTAGAGGCGGGCAGTAAACTTTATACAGCCCTCAAGCCATATCACCAAAAGAGATGACTTGGTCTTTACAGAAACAATAAGATAGGATCAGACCACTTAACTCCTAGAGTCTGTTACACTATTATTTGAGATTGGTCACACAACTGTGATATAACTCTTGCATACTCGCCTTTGTTCAACTAGAGCCAGAAGTCATTGTCACGCCCATGACCATGCACAGAACTTTGGAGAGTCGCACACACAGTTTGGAGGGAACATTATCCACAGTGTCCAGATATCCCTCCCGCTCCCTGATGTGTCACAGTGTCCACAACTCAGACTCCAGCTCATCAACTCTGAGCTGAAGTTCCTGCAGCAGCCAACACTTGCTACACATTTGATCACCATGCTTCACACCGGGGTCTACCATCTCGCACACTACAGCTACAACACATCGCCAGCCCAGCTATCTCCATTCTATTTAATCCATTAATTTGGATATTAATTATTTTGAAAGTGAACTTCTTACGTGTAACCTGAAGCCAGTAATAAGGTTTCCTGATTTAAACCATTTGGCCAATCAAAAGAGACAGGAATTGTAAACCCACCAATCACCTGTCTGTTTGCCTGACACACACATCAGGTCTAACAAGCAGAGACAAGCCAAAGGGGCTTTCTGCTGCTGTTTTTACCTCTGTGGTTTGAGATAAGGACATGGGAGAAGGCACTCAGGCCCTAAAATTATTGAACCGTGTATTGAGTATTGAACGTTGCAGAGTTCATAAGCAGAAAATGCAATGCTCAATACTGAGTTCAAAAATCTTGCAGATTTCGCTGGACTACGATTCTGTTACTATTAATAGCTTACAGTGCCTCATGGTTGTCCAGTCATGAGTTGCCAGATCTGTTTGAAGCCAGTCCAATTTAGGACATTGGTAGTGCCACACAAAAAATGGAGGCTACTTTCAACGATGGTCACTCTTACCGATATTGTCTTTGACAGATGCATCTGCAGCCTTACAGATTAGTAAGGATGAGGTCAAGTATGTTTTTCCCTCTTGTTGGTTCCCTCACCACCTGCCGCAGTCCCAGTCTAGCAGCTTTGCCCTTTAGGACCTGACAAGCTCGATCTGTAGTACTGCTGACGAGTCACTTTTGGTGGTGGATATTGAAATCCCTCACCTTAAATACATTTTGTGCCCTTGCCATCCTAAGTGTTCCTTCAAGTGTTGTTCAGCATGGAGGAAGACTGATCCATCAGCTGAGGGAGGACAGCACGTGGTAACCAGCAGGCAATTTCCTTGTCCAAGTTTGGCCTGAAGATATGGCACTTCATGGGGTTTGGAGTCAATGTTGAGCACTCCCAGGGCAATTTCCCCCTAAACTGTACACCACTGTGTTTCCACCCCTGCTGGTGGGACAGAATAAATCCGGGGATGGTGATGGTGGTATCTGGGGCATTGTCTGTCAGGTATGATTCCCTGGGTATGACAATGTCATGCTGTTGCTTGACTAGACTGTGAGACAGCTCTCCCAATTTTGGCACTAGCATTGGCAAGGAGGACTTTGCAGGGTTGAAAGAGCTGGGGATTTCCGTTGCCATTTCTCATTCTGAGATCAATTCCAAAGTCTCCATCTGGTTAAATCGCTTAGCATCAGGTACACGTGTATGATGACAGACAAGAGAGTGGACTGTGACCCATCCTACCTTGTCCTGAGCCACTGTAACACCGTGCGATAAACAGTACACTCACTCTCCATCCCATCTAAAGGCCACGCATTCGCCTGGGATAGGTAGATTAAGTTCCAAAAACAAAGTTGCTGGAAACGCTCAGCAGGTCTGGCAGCATCTGTGCAGGGGAAAACAGAGTTAACATTTCAGGTCCGGTGACCCTTCCTCAGAACCTCCTCCTCCTCTGTTCCTTCCTCTGTTCTGAAGGCTTCTGATAGAATCACATTATGGGTTTTGGCAGGACTGAAAACAGGCCCAGTGACAGGCCGTCAGCTACAATATCTGATTTGTTGGGTTATTTCCTGGAGCTCCACTCAACAGACACCACAGCAGATTAGTTTGAATGTCTGATTTACTCCTGCACTTGATGTGATCAGCAGGTCTGGGCAATGCATTTCCACTTTAAAGGTTACGCAAGGGAAACAAAACAATTTAGCATTTCCTTCGAGGTTTCTTTGACCCATCCAAGGTCTAATTATTGCCTGAAAGGTACGACACCACCAGAAAAGTCACTGATTCCTCAGCAGTTTGTCAAGGAGGCACATTCTGATACGTCATATTGGCTCAAAGCAGACAATTTTGTACAGAATTTTATCCTGTAGTTGGCACCATGAGGTTACCCTTCTTGGCACCAGGAACACGGGTGGCATTCCTGTGCACGGTGCCCCTGGTGTCAGTGGTTTTCACATGTTTATCATTGAGAAAAGAAAATGGCGGGGTCAGCCTGTGCAGGGTAATACCTGGAAATGTGGACGTGGCAGCTTCAATTGCAGCATTTCGATGGAATAGAAAAATGAATTTGTGGCTATGTGTACATTTACACGAAGAATAGAGTGAGGCGTTTCATAAGTTGCCCCACCACGGCACCTACACCAGCGACAGAAGTCATACGTAACAATAAAGGAAAGCTAAATGAAAGCGAAGTTCATCACAATCCAATCGACGGCTCCCGGACTTGAGGAAAGCCGATTTAGGAACGATGGAATAGCCTGAGGGTGCAGCCAGGCTGCTGGAATACTGGGCCGGAGGCCTCTGCCAAAGAAGTCAGCCATGCCAGGCATAGGCCACCACTCCTAAGTGAGACCGCTACCAGGCCTCTGGAATACCTGACACCGAGGATGAAGAAGTTCTGCACAAGGGGTGAAACTTCCACACTGGGAGACCGCATAGGGGATGGGGAGAAGATGGGAGATTGGCACTGGTTTATAGAACCAGTAGGCTGAATGGCCTCTGTCTGAGCCATAAGAATTCTTTGAGATAACTTACTGCCTGGGGACAGACTCTGTATTGCTGGGGGCTGAGATGAGTAAGGACAGGATTAGGCAATTCTGTCCTTCAAGATCATTCTATCATTCCATCAGCTCATGACTGACTACACATTTTGGTCTGAGTAAAACTCAGTGATATTGATTTGCTACTATGAAAGGAGTTAAGTGCTTGATTTTATGTAGCAAATTGCACAAGCTCAGGAAGTTGTGCAATTTTCTTTTTCTCGTGCGACCTTGTGAAAAGCTAACAAGACATTTTGCAACTCGCCTTTTGACAGAATAGGGAATAATATTTAACCCGATGTGACTCCCTCCCTTGAAGTACTCCCAGCAATAATGAAGGCTGCTTTTCTCCGTGGCAACAGCTCGGCCAATCAGAGTTGACGAGCCAATAAGGCAGCTCCTTTCTTTCCCGCGGTATAAATTGTGGTGATTGTTTGAAATTTGACACCCTCGCGTTTGTCCTGAAGAGTACGAGATGACCTGCATAAGAGAATGTGATTTAGCGTACATCCAGCCTCACCCTACTCAGAATTCGCGTACGATGCTGTCACACACCCCACCATAGCCCTAATCACTCAAACTCTGTAAAGATTTTGCCCCTGATATTCCTATTACCCTGTTAACGTAGTAAAACTGACAAAGAGAGTTTATGAATTAAAATTCCGCACAGAGCCTCACAGGAGATATTCGGGCAGACTATAAACAATGATCAATAATGAAGGCTTTAAGTAGCATCTTAAACGAGGGAAAGGGAGGTGAAGAAGATTCCAGAGTCTGCAGTCCAGGCAGCTAAAGGCACGAACTACTACTGTGGGAACCCGGTGAAATCAGTGTGCACAAAATGTCAGAGCTGGAGAGCGCAGAAATCTAGGACGAGTGAAGGGTTTGAGATAACAAGGTGCAGAGCTGGATGAGCACAGCAGGCCAAGCAGCATCAGAGGAGCAGGAAGGCTGGCGTTTTGGGTCTAGACCCTTCATCAGAAAATGGGTTGGATGGTCAGGGAGGAATAGGCCTCAGTGACGTTCTAAGACTTAGAAGGTTGGAAGATAAAAAGAGGACCGAGAGCGGCAAGGAATGCAAGAATCGATGGTCCCGGAAAAAGATTGAGTTAGAATCGAAGACATCAAATTGTCTCAACTTCAACGCAATGAGAATATAAGTCAGAAGGACAAGTTGGTCAGTGAGTTGTTGGAGTTGAGAAGAACAAGAAATGGAGGTCCAGAGACATACTGACCATCGTAAAACTAACAGCTAGAAAGGAAGAGGCAGATACTTACCCGTTTGATTGTAATGGAGACCCTGGCTGTGGGCTTGAGTTGACAGCAGTACTGTTCATCACCCAGTAAGCTCTCCTCTTGTTTCTGTCTCGGAATCTGAAATTTGTGTTCCCTTTTCCAGCCGTGGAAAGAGTATTGAAGTGTTGAATGGAAAGAATAGAATCGTTTAATAATAAAGTGCAGAATAAGGCCAACCAGCCCATTGTGCCTGTACCAGCTCCCTAAAAGTGTTGGCAAATTAAGTTCCACTCCCCCGATCTTGGTGAAGTGTTACCAAGAAGATAAAGTTGTCGCGACAGCGAATGTTCAGTTTCACGGACATTCCTTCAAGCAATGAAGATATTGGAATTCCTTTTGAGGTTAGGGTTGTTTATATGAAGGACAACATTTGCGCAGTTCAAGTACAAACGATTTACAGAGGGGAGAAAAGAAACTAAACGGAAGTATTGTTCACTGCAATAAGGGGAATCTAATTGATACTGCACAGTAGCTAGAAGTGTTAAGCATTTTTCTTAAAGCTATTATTGATCAGAACACAATTGTAACATTCTTGGATTTTGGCATTTTATTGTACAGCTAAGTAAATACATTTTCTTCCCAAGGACTCATTAATGGGAATTAACTCACAGGGGAAAATCAAAAAGAAAGAAATTACTTGTATAGAACATTTTTTAATGATCTCAAGACATGCCAAAGTGCTTTACAACCAATGCAGTGCTTTTGAAGAGTAATCGTTCTTGCATAGTAGGAAACAGGGCAGCACATTTCTACGCAGCAAAGTCCAAGAAAGCTCAGGGAGATTGTGACCAATTGATCTGCATTAGTAATGTTGATTGAGGGATAACATTTGTCTGAAGATTCCTGCACTCTTTTGAATAGTGCCGTGCCATGTATTCTATCCACCTTTGAAGACGCACATCTCATCGGAGGAAAACGAGTGATTTGGGCATTTATCTCCTTGCTGTTTAACAGGATATTGTCACACATAAATTCGCAGCTGTGGTCCTCTACATTACAGCAGTGAGTACTCTTCAGAAATACTTCATCAGTTGTAAAGATCTCTGGGACATGCTGACAACAAGGTACAAATTAAATGCTGGCATTTTTGTCACTGATTCAGTGGTGCGTTATTCATGTACGATCTGTTTTACTCTCTACAACTCTTGGCTTGTTCTTTGAACATGAAAACTCTTTATGTGAGAGCTGGTCCTAAAGCAGACACCAATTATCCTGTCAAGTCTTGAGGTCACAAATGACTGGAGTGAAACTGGTTCTCAGTCCAAAGAAAGTCTCAAACCCAGAAATGCAATTATCTAAAGTTGAAAATCGGCCAAGAGCCTACAATATTCCATTTAAATGCATTTACTATCTTTATTCAGGCAACCTAAGGTGAACAAGGCCACTTCATTTTGTCTCAGCAACTGATCTTGTCCAATGTAGCCATGCTTTAAGGCTCTTGGATGACCTTGGCGAAAAATATTAAATATTAAAATGACTGCAAAATTCAGAGGAACAGTTGAAGTTAAAAAGGGTTCGAACGCTCATTGTTAACGTCACTTCTGTCAGTATGAATGACACTTTTAGTTCATTTAGTCACAAATCCACGCTCCGGTAATATGCACTAACTTCAGGCAAGTTCACCGAAGGGTCGCTGGACCCGAAACGTTAACTCTGATTTCTCTCCACAGATGCTGCCAGGCCTGCTGAGCTTTTCCAGCAACCTCTGGAGCCTCCCTCCCTTCATGGATCTCTTTACCTGCGAAGTTTACGAAGTTAAAGCCCTCAGATACATCACTCATGATAGATGACGTGCATTAAAAATAATGCCACTGCAGCCAAACTAGAACAGCATGTTCTGAAAATATCATATCCGTCTAAATACCAGCACAGATTTGACAATCAGTTCCATTACAAGCGAATTACAGAATGGCAGACATGATGGCAGAGAAAAACAGAGCTGCTGCCTTATTCGAGATGACAAAGTGTGGAGCTGGATGAACACAGCAGGCCAAGCAGCATCTCAGGAGCACAAAAGCTGACGTTTCAGGCCTAGACCCTTCATCAGAGAGCTCCTGAGATGCTGCTTGGCCTACTGTGTTCATCCAGCTCAACACTTTGTTATCTTGGATTCTCCAGCATCTGCAGTTCCTATTATCACTGCTGTCTTATTCGAACCTAGAGGGCTTAATTCCTTAGCTCATGTCGAGAACAGATGTCTTGTATTTTGTGCCAATCCTGGTATGAACTCAACCCATGATGACCTAATGAGTAACTGGCAGCTTCTTGGGCTCCAACTTCTGTTGCACACTTTATATGTCCTCAGCCCAACCATCTTCAGCTGCTTCAGCAATGACCTTCCCTCCACCATTATGTCAGGAGCGGGGATGCTCGCCGATGATTGCACAGCGTTCAGCGCCATCCATGACTCCTCGGACACTGAAGCTGTCCGTATTCACAGGCAGCAAACTGTGGACAACATCAGGCTTGGGCTGACAAGTGGCAAGTCATGTTTGCGCCAGGACAATGACTACCTCCAGCAAGAAAGAATTTACCCATCTCCCCCTTCATCGGCACTACCGTCGTTGAGCCACTCCCTATCAACATCCTGCGAGTTACCACTGATCAGAAACTAGGCTGCGCCAAACGTAAGGACTGCGGTTACAAGAGCAGGTCAGAGACAATAGACAATAAACAATAGGTGCTGGAGTAGGCCATTCGGCCCTGCGAGCCAGCACCACCATTCATTATTATCATGGCTGATCATCTACAATCAGTATCCTGTTCCTGCCTTATCCCCATAACCCTTGATTCCACTATCTTTAAGAGCTCTATCCATCAAAGGCTGGGAATGCTGAAACAACCATCTCCCTTCCCAATATCATGCAGTTCCTTCCTCTATAAGATCGACACCAGCTAGGCCACAAGCAGCCCACCCGAATGGCACCCCCGCCACCCCCTTCAACATTCAGCACCCCACCCCCCTCCACCACGGATGCCCAGGGGCAGCTGCGTGGACCATCAGCAAGATGGACTGTGCAAACACACCAAGGGTCCGTCAACATGACCTTCCAGACCCAAGGCTTCTATCATCTAGAAGGTCAAGAGCAGCAGATAAAGGGGGTACTTGACCTGCAAGTTCCAGTTCAAAGCAACACACTGTCCAGACTTGGAAATATGTAACTGCAGTTTGGTGCTAGCTGGGTCAAATTCACGGCAGCTCGCTTTGTCACAGCACTGTGGGTGCACCTACAGCCCAGAGACTGCAGCAGTACAAGATAGTGGCTCACCTCCATCTTGTCGAGGTCAAGTGTGGATGGGCAATAAATGCTTTGATATCCTTCATGTGGCTAGGTTAAAATTTTGTCCGACAACACCTCAAGTGCCTTGAAACATCTTTCTGCAGTAAACATGCCATAAAAACAGAATGCTAATGTTGCTGATTCACGTATCCAGCTGTACAGATGGAGGTTCAAAATGTTGATTTGAATCATAGAATTCCTACAATGTGGAAGTGATCCATTCAGCCCACTGGGTCCGCCCCAACCTTCAAAGAGCTTCCCATCCAGACCCAACCCCCCCACCCCGCATTTCCCCATAGCTGGCCCACCTAGCTTGCACATCACAGGGCAATTTAGCGTGGACAATCCACCTAACCTGCACATCTCTGGACTCTGGAAGGAGCCCCATGCAGACAGGGGGAGAATGTGCAAACTCCACACTGACAGTCACCCGAGGGTGGAACTGAACCCAGGTCCCTGGCGCTGTGAGGCAGCAGTGCCTACCCATACTTTCCCACTTTACCAAAATTGATGGATCCAAAGTGTAAGCCCTGCTCTGGATGATTCCACTCCAATAACACAGCAGTTTGCTTTTCAAACAACAACTCTATCAGACTAACACAGAGCGGAGCTGGAGGAACGCAGCAGGCCAGGCAGCATCAGAGGAGCAGGGAAAGTTGACATTTCGGGTCGGGACCCTTCTTCAGACTTTATCAGACTGCTTGCAGCACGGATTTACTGACAATGTGATCTAATTTATGGCTACTGTCTGGACCTGACTGACACAATCAAAACAAAATTGCTTGCTAAAGCCCACCAACTGCTAATTCATTTATAATCACATGCAGGCGTTCTAAATCAGGTCAAAGGGTGATTGATCAGCATCAGAACGCCAACCAGCAGTGAACTTCCTGTAAGCTAATCATGAAACACCATTTAATTATTCATTCTGTTTGCCTTTAGAAGCACTGTTGCCTTTTATAAAAAAAAACATGAGCCAAGAGCCCCTCTGGCCTGCAGACCTAGTCTGACCGAGTAACCAACAAATGTTTGCGCCAAGCCAGAAGATATAAAGCACAAAATTGCTGGGACTGGGATCTCGGGGTTCAACTTACCCTGATAAATTGGAATTGTTTAATCTTTGATCATTGACAAGGAGAACTGTGTTGGAAATGAAGACAGCTCCTGCGCTAAGTTAAAAATGACATAGATATAAAACTGCCGAGCTTCTGAATCAAATGAACAGTGTTAGGTCTGAGAACTTGGGACCGCATGTTAACTTAGTTTACAACTAAAACTGTGCAGTGGATGCCTGAAATTGAAATTAAAAGCAGAAAGTGGTGCAAAATGGAGGCTTACCAGGCCTTAAGCAAATCTAATGCAATATAAATTAAACAGTTTACATCCCTAAAAGGCAACACGGATCACAGTGATGGCCTAGTGGTATTGTTGCTGGGCTATTAATCTAGAGACCCAGGTAATGTTCTGGGGACCTGGGTTCAAAACCCACCATTGCAGATGGCAAAACATAGGATGGTCTGGTGGTTTAATGGTTAGCGCTGCTGTCTCACAGCACCACAGACATGGGTTCGATTCCAGCCTCGGCTGACTTGGTGTGGAGTCTGATGTTCTGCCCAGGTTTACTCTGGGTTTCCTCCCATCAGCCCAAAGATGCGCTGATTAGGTGGACTGGCCATTCTAAACTGCCTGCAGTATTCAGGGGTGTGCAGGCTGGGTTAATTAGCCAAGGAAAGGCAGGGTTATACTCTTCAGAGGGTCGGTATGGACCTGATAAGCCAAAGGGCCTGCTCTCGACACTTCAGGGATTCAATGACTTGTTTAGTTAAGCATAGTCAGTAAAGGCTGCTGCTACCATATCAAATTCAGCATATTTCAACTTGTCCTCATGAGGAAAAAAGCTTCTACTGCACGTCACTCTGTACTGTGCAGATTTTTTAAAAATTCATTAACAGGGTGAGGGCATCACTGACCAAGCAGCATTTATCGCCCATTCCTAATTGCCCAGAGGGCAGTTGAGAGTCAACACCATTACTGTGGGTCTGGAGTTACATGCAGGCCAAGCCAGCCATCAGTGAACCAGTTTTTCATCACACCCCTCTCCCCGCCAAACAATTGACAATGGTCATCATTACACTCTTAATTCCAGAGATTCACTGAATTCAAAGTCCAACAAATGCCATCACGGGATTGGAACCTGAGTCCCTGGAACGTTACCGGGTGTCTGCATTAATAGTCCAGTGATAATACCACTAGGCCATCGCCCCACCAAGAATTAGTGCAGACATATTCAAGTAAACTAGTGAGAAAATTACAGGTGCATCAGCTATGATTTTCCAAAGCTCTTGAGGTTTAAAAATCGGATTTGAAGTTTGCGAATGCCATTCCATTGAGTAAGAAGGTTGGGAGAAAACAGCTACAGTTCTGCCTGTTTAAGATTTATTGTGGGCAGCTTTGTGGAGCTATCATTCATGACAGAGTGACTCAGCAGGGATGTGTGGTGGGGTCAGTTATGTGTGACTAACTCCCGGTAACTTCGGTGGCAGAGCAGGGACTTTGAGACCAGGGTTCGTCTACTCCATCCACTTTTCTCTTCGTTTCTTTCCTTACTCCCTTTTCTCTTGTTCTTTGTGCTCTTTTGCAGAAAGTTTGTCGTGGAGACGACATCGCGGAGAGTGGGCCCAGCAGCGCGGACGCATGGCCGCGGCATCAGAGGAGAGCTCGGTAGCCTCTGCGCCCAGCGCTGCTGACTCGCGGATGCAGCGCCGGCGAGGGGCGAGTTTGGGCCCAGCGCGAGACCCGGCGAGGTGGGCCTGAAGCGGACGCACGGCGATGGCGGTAGAGTTGAGTTTGGGCCAGTGCGGTAGCTGGCAGCGTCGGTCGTGTCTGCATTGGTGAGGACCGCTGAGGACCCGTGGTGGGTGGAGGCGAGATGGCGCTGAAAAGTGGGCATCTCTCATTCCAGTGACAGCAACATGGCAAAGGGCCCGAGCCTGGCCACCAGGCCCACGGCCCAGGATGGAGCACTCAACAAGAAGGACTGTAAAGCTGGACACTTTCTTTATTTCTTCGCTTTTCTGCCTTTGTATTCTGTGTTTGGGTTTATTTTCCTGTGTTTTAAGATGGAGTCGGAGAGTGGCGACACTATGCAACGCTTTTCACTGTATACTGTAACAAGACAACACGACAATAAATAAATCAAATAATCTCCCTGACATTGTGGATAGCAAAATGATTAGAGTTAATTTCTGTTATCCACACCCGAGAGGCATTTGATAAGGGTCCACCTAAATGACAAGGAACACAGCAATGCACAGAATTGGAATTATGACATTAGCCAGTAACTGGTTGGGAAGTCATTGTCAGAGAGACCAGATAAAGTCTTTGTTATCTGATCGACAAGATATGAGAAGTTGTAGGCGCCAGACGCCTCAGCTTTTCACCACATTTGTTGAAGACACCGGTGAGGGAATATGCAGTTGCCTCTGCTGGTTGTAACAAATTGGGCAGCACAGTAGGAAGGATTGGATTAAATCTTGGTAAAGGATGACTGACCCTTGTGGGCAAGTGTGACGCCACCCATTTTGGAGCTGGGATGAGTAATCACCACCCACTACCTCCATTCCCTCGCTCCCTCTGCCTCAATTTGTGGAATGCATTCCCTCAGATCCCACAATAACATTGTCACCATATCTGCTGACAAGGGTCATGCAGCTGTATGCGCTACCAACCTCGGACTAGCAGGGGTCAACTGCCAACTCTGTGGCACTCAGACTGACCTCCCTAGACAGTAATCCCAGCATTGAACATCAAGCTATCGTGTGCAAATTATCACTGATCGCAGCTACTCTGAAGTCTTACTTCCAGGGGAACATTGTGCTCCAACCCTGGACAATCTAGGTCGTAGAATCCATATGGTGCGGAAACAGGCCCTTCGGCCCAACAAGTCCACACCAACCCTCAGAGCGTCCCACCCAGACCCATCCCCCTATAACCTACAAAATCTTCCACATCCCTAGACACAATGGGGCAATTTAGCATGGCCAATCCCCTAGCCTGCACATCTTTGGGCTGTGGGAGGAAACCAGAGCACCCGAAGGGAGAATGTGCAAACTCCACACAGACACTCACCCAAGGCTAGAATTGAACTCGGGTCCCCAGCGCTGTGAGATAGCAGTGCTAACCACTGAGCCACTGTGCTGCCCTACTTCCACCGCCTTCCCCAAGCTCATAAATAAGAGTGCCTTGATCAATCCATCATTTCTGTCTGTTTTTGCTCCAATATCTTGAGTTCTTCCTATCTCAGCTCTTCTTTTTCTCCCCTTGGCCAGAACTGAGTTCTGAGGAACGGTCACCGGACCCAAAACATTAACTCTGTTTCTTTCCTTCACAGATGCTGCCAGGCCTGCTGAGCTTTTCTAGCAACTTCTGTTTTTGTGTTGTTTCTCTCACTTACTTTGGTCTGATAGCGATATCTCTGCCAATTTCAAGCCCCAACTGTCTCTTTCCCAAAATGGACCCCAATTTTCCATTTCCCATCAGGCCAATCTCAGAATTCTCCTACTTCCTCCATGAATGGAGTCTGAACCAGTCTCCACCTATCACCACCTGGCTGAACTTGTTCTCATTTTGAAAATCTTTGTCTTTAACTCCTTCCATTTTCTACAAATGAAGGATGTTGCGATAGATATTTGCGCATGTTCTGGTCATGCCTGTGTTTTTTTTTCTGGGATACGTACAACATTCTTCGGCCTTGTCCTCCCTCACCTCATTGAAATGTACATTACTATGATGATAAATGACATTTCCTGCTCTCATTCTTAAATGGAAATTTTCATTGAACTTTTTAATTCCAATATCCCCTCCCATCTCCCACCTTCAACAGGCCCATCTGACTCAACACCACCTTTGTTTGGCTTCTCGGTTTTCGTTTCTGGCGATAGGTTATCAATTAATATTCCGTGACTATTCCTCTTCACTCCCCGACCTGCTTTCTACAAAGACTCCATTCCACTTCCCTAGTTTCTCCTGCTCCTGTTGTATCTGTTCAGAAGATGCTGGTTTCCAAATTACAATCCTTGATGTGTCTTTCTCCTGGAAGGACTGGACAGTTTCAGTTATGAAGAGAGATTGGACAGACTGGGATTGTTTTCACTTAGAGCAGAGGGGACATGGTTGAAATGTATAAAATTATGACGAGCACAGACAGGGTAAATGGGAAGAGACCTTTGCCCTGAAAGGAGGAATCAATGGCCGGGGAGGGGCATCAGAGATAAAGGTAAGGGGCAGGAGGTTTAGAGGAGATGCGAGGAAAATCTTTTTCACTCAGCGAGCGTAGTGGGTTGGGAATCTGGAACTCACTGCCTGTTAGGGCAGGAGCAGCAGAAATTTCCAGAACATTTTAGAAATATCTGGTTGTGCACTTGCAACGCCAAAGTATACAAGACAATGGGCCATGTGCTTGAAGACGCGACTTGAATAGTTAAGTACTTGACTATCATGGATGTGATGGGCTGATGGGCCATTTTGCGTGTTGTATGATTCTAATTCACCTTTTCTGTAGTTGGTAGGAGCCTTGTGTTTCACCTTTTGCACACCCCCCCCCTTCTCTTGTCTTCACCTTCTCCCTTCCCCAGCCTCAGCATTGAACAGAATGTTGTCTATCATTTCTGACAACCCCAGTGTGATGCCAGGAACAAACGCATCTTCCTCTGCCCTTTGGAAATGGAGCAGCCCCTCTGCAACACCCTGGCCCATACCTCATTCACCCTGAGGCCCTCCTTTTCCTATAGCACCTTTCGAAGCTAGTGTAGGAAATACAGCTCCTCTTCTTTTCACCTCCTTCCTCCTTAAGGTACTAAATATCCCTTTCAAGTAAAGCAGTGATTTATTTCCAATTCTTTCGGGTTAGTATACTGTTTTCGCTGCTCATGACATGGTTTCCTCTACGCTATGGAGACTAAATGCGCTAACTTCGCCAAGGCATGACCTTGAGGTTTCGAGTGCTGCTCAGTTTAATGCTCATGCTGATATCTGCTGCAATGCTCAAATCACGATCTCATCTTTCAATTCCACAGGCTACAGCCTTCCAGACTCAACAGTGCATCGAACAAGTTTTGATCGCAACCCCTGCCCCCGCTGCTTTGTTTCTCTTTGCTAGTTTGGTTTCAATCTCCCTTTTCTCGCTTATTTCCTTTCCTTTGGCCTAGCTGTTGGTGGGCTTGCCTTCTCGAGACACATCTTTAGTACTCGTTCCATTACCACTCAGTTTGGCCCCACGCCTTGAAACCTTTTATTATTTAACTTCACCTATCTCCCACTCTATCGCTGACCTCAGCATTTGTGCTATTCCTACCCACACTTTCACTTGCTCAAACTCTGTCAGGTTCAGACTGTTCCCAGTCCAATGCAGGACTGTCAGTCTGAATTGTTAAGCCCCCTGATGCTGCCTGGCTTGGTGGCCTGACCAAGATCTTATACATTTACACCATGTAACCCTGACTGGTAGCGGGAACCAGCTCGCTACATGTGCTATCCACAATATTGTCAGCCTTACAGATGCTCCATGGTGAGCCCATCCGCAGCTCCAGCCGCTCCATGCAGCTAATCAGGAGCTGCGGCTCAACACACTTTCCAGCCACCACGGAGACTGCAACAGAGTCCCTGATTTCCCACATATTGCAGGAGGAGCATACCACAGGGCCGGGTTCTCCTGCCACATTATCAACTACAGGCAATAATCAAGGAACCGATAACACAACCTGACTCACTACTCACTGAGATCAGGCTTCTTACAGTTGCTCCCCATTCCTAGCAAACTCCAATGATGACGTTAAGTACGTCATGCAGGACCTCCCTCCGAACACATGTTCACTCAGTTTCCACTCCTGAGCAGCTCAGCCTATGTCACTCATGATGTCACGTCAGGCTCTATCTCAGGTTTCAGCTCTGGCCAGCCCTGCACTGACTGTCCTCAGTCCCACTCCAACTGTCCTCAGTCCGACTCTGACTATCCTCTGTCCCACACTGACTGTCCTCAGTCCCACTCCTCAACTGTCCTCGGTCCCACTCTGACTGTCCTCAGTCCCACACTGACAGTCCTCAGTCCCACTCCTCAACTGTCCTCAGACCTGGTCCGACTGTCCTCAGTCCTGGTCCGACTGTCCTCAGTCCCACTCTTCAACTGTCCTCAGTCCCGCTCTGACTGTCCTCAGTCCGACTCTGACACTCCTCAGTCCCACTCCTCAACTGTCATCAGTCCCGCACTGAATGTCCTCAGTCCTAATCTGACTGTTCCCAGTCCCGCTCTGATTGTCCTCAATCCCACTTTGACTGTTCTCTGTCCCTCTCCAGCTGTCCTCAGTCCCACTCCGACTGTCCTCAGTCCTGCTCCGGCTGTCCTCAGTCCTGCTCCAACTGTCCTCTGTCCCGCTCCAACTATCCTCAGTCCCGCTCCAGCGGTCCTCAGTCCCACTCCACCTGTCCTCAGTCCCACTCCGACTGTCCTCTGTCCCGCTCCAGCGGTCCTCAGTCCCACTCCACCTGTCCTTAGTCGCCTCTGACTGTCCTCTGTCCCGCATCAACTGCCCTCAGATCCACTCCTCAACTGTCCTCAGTCCTAATCCGACTGTTCCCAGTCCCACTCTAACTGTCCTCAGTCCCACATCAACTGTCCCCAGTTCTACTCCGACTGTCCCCAGTCCTACTCCGACTGTCCTCTGTCCCACTCTGACTGTCCTCAGTCCCATTCCGATTGTCCTCTCTCCCGCTCTGACTGTTCTCTGTCCCGCTCCTGTTGTCCTCAGTCCTGCTCCGACTGTCCTCAGTCCTGCTCTAACTGTCCTCTGTCCTGCTCTAACTGTCCTCTGTCCTGCTCTGACTGTCCTCTGTCCCATTCCGACTGTCCTAATTCTCACTCTGACTGTCCTCAGTCCCGTCCCACTGTCCCCAGTCCTGCTCCGGCTGTCCCTAGTCCTGCTCCGACTGTTCTCTGTCCCACTCTGACTGTCCTCCATCCTGCTCTGGCTGTCCTCAGTCCTGCTCCACCTGACCTCAGTCCCGCTCTGCTTGCCTGCAGTCTTGCTCTGATTGATTCCAGTCCCATTCCGACCGTCATTGGTCCTGATCTGAACTACCTCAGTCTTTGGAGAGGCTGCAAAATAGGCCGACCAGGATATTGCCTGGATTGGAGCGTATTAGCTGTAAAGACAGGATGGACAAACCCTGGACTGTTTTCGCTAGAACAGCGGAGGCTGAGGGGCGACCACTTAGAAGTATATAAAATTACAGGAGGCATAGATACAGTAGACTTTTTTTCCCAGTGTGGAAATGCCAATTACTAGGGGACATAGTTTTAAGGTGAGAGGGACAACGTTTAATGGAGATGCGTGAGGCAAGTTTTTTTTACGCAGGATGGTAGGCACCTGGAATGCACTGCGAGGGGAATTGGTAGAAGCAGATATGATAGCGGTGTTTAAGAGGTATTTGGACAGATCACGAAGAGGTAGGGAGTAAAGGGATAGGGTCCGAGTGCAGGCAGATGGGATTACTTTACAGTGGCATCATTGTCAGCACAGGCATGGTGGGCCGAAGGGCCTGTTCCTGTTCTGTACTGTTGTCTGCTTATCATCTTTCAACTACAACATCAAGCCACAGCCTGCCTGCCTATTATGGGGGATGTAAGATATCCTATAACACAAGTAAAAGAAGAACAGTAAATTGTCCTGGAGTCCTGGCAATATTTACCATCACTAGCAATAGTTACCATCACTGCCAAACCGATTAGCCAGTTATTGAATCATTTACTGCCTGTGGGATCTTCCTGTTCACACCGTCTGCCATCTTTACTTACAGGATGCCAATGAAAGCAATTCGAAAGTAATTAATCGGGCACAAGATGCATTTGGTCATTTTGAATTGCAGTAGCATGCTGTATAAATGCAAGATTGTCCTGGTGGCATCCAGGTAGCATCTCCCCAGGGAGTGATGATCGGATTTCATTGTTGCAGCTCTCTCTGTATTCACGCAGCAGACAGCCAAAACTGTTGGTTATGGTTCGGCAGGCCTATGTCCCTCAAACAGAAATTATCTACAAGCAATTGAGGAAAAGGTGTTAAGAAAGTCTCAAAACATGCAGTGCGACGGATCTGTAATTTAGGCAAGTATATCGTTAGCTGTGTATGAGCAGATAAGGTCAATTCATTTGAAGATCCTCCAGAGATACTACTTTTCCCTTCACAGAAATGGCCACTCACCAGACAGCAGAGCTTCACAAGGTACTCAGAATACATTCCACTCATCCAACGGCATGTTAGATTAACCCCCCACCCTCAGAATTAACGGTGATTTAGAATTCGTTCAAAACAAACATGCACTTTGGATGAGGATTTTAAAAATTCATTCATGGGGTGAGGGCATCGCTGGCTAGGTCAGCATTTATTGCCCCATCCCTAATTGCCCAGGGGGCAGTTAAGTGTCAACCACATTTGCTGTGGGTCTGGAGTCACATGTAAGCCAGACCAGGTAAGGAGGGCAGTTTCTTTCCCTCAGTGGTATTAGTGAGCGTGATGGGTGTTTTCTAACAATTGGCAACAGATTCACAGTCATCATCAGACCTTAATTCCAGATATTTTTTTCAACTGAATTCAAATTCCACCATCTGCCGAGTGGAATCTGGCAGGATTCAAACCTGGGTTCCGAGAACATTGCTGAGGTCTCTGGTTTAACAGTGCAGTGATAGTACCACGAGGCCACCACCTCCCCATCTATTACAATTCCAGATCTTGAGGTACATTTTATGCTTGTGTAAACATCAGCAATGTCTCTCCCGTCACCAATTGGGGAAGGGAATGTCTCAGTCGGTTTGAAGTGTAAGATGGAATTTTGTCGGGGTCCGAGGGATGTGGTAGAAAATGTGGTTGAATCAGGTGACAACTGAAGCATCGCCTGTCTCGATGTCAGGAGCTGCTTCCTCTATCATTTATACATTGTCAATGTGGCATGGTAAGATTCTCGCCAGGCAGCGACAGGTCACCAACAGGGGGAAATTATTGCTTGATACGCACCTCGTTAATGGAACAACTCACCACATCAATACCCAGTCTCCCATCTTACTAAGCTCTTCAAGCGAGCTCGACACTGGGAAAATTTGACAGGGAAACCAGAGCGAGCACCTGGTGGATTCAGCTCACCGCTCTCTCCAAATGGCCTCCATGTTGGAACCACATCTCAGGGGCCACACGATCCCACATCCACGGACATGGGCACCTGGCACGAACCAGGCCCGCGGCCTCGGGGACACACACTGCCAGCTCGTGGGCTGGGCCAGGCTGCGTCTTCCAGGCTCTTCTCTCACCGTCGCAACGCTCACTCCCTCTGAGAATGCCTTGCCTTTTTGCACTTTACCCCTCAGCCAGAGATACAAAGCCCTTGTTATTGCTGTTTCTGTCAAGTCAAGGAGGATATCCTTCGCTCAGACGCACACTAAGTCAAGGGGCAGCCTCCAATACCAGTGCAGGGCCTGCTCAGGGTGGGCAGGGTAAGGGGTAAGGAGCCGAACGTCAGACCAACCGGTCTTGACACTTTCTGCCCCATTGTGGGCCATCTTCCTCCTGGAGTGAGAGGGTGGGGGGGGGGGTATTAAGGGAGATGGAAGTGAGTGGCACAGCTGACACAGCTGTGTCCTGAGAGAATGAGCGGGCGGGCAGGGAAGATGGCATGAGGGGTTAGTGGTGCCAGGGGTGGAGTTGGTTAGAAAGAAGATGGTGGGTCTTGCATTGGTGCAGCGGAGAAGGTCATTGACCTTCCTACAGCGCTGGGCATGCTTGCAGACTGCTCTAACCTGGTGGTGCGCCTCGGACCACGCTGGCACGGTCTGGTGTTGCGGACTCTGCTAGTGATCCTGAGGGAAGAGGAGGAAGTCCTGACAATCGACCACCCCATTCAGCATGAGGGCCAGGACCCTACCTGCAAACTGGAACTTTAATATCCCCCTGTCTGCTATGTCTAGGGTAAACATCAGGACCCAGGCAGGGCACCTCCAGACTGATAGCATTTGGCCAAGTACACAATGGGATATTAAACATGGCCAAGGGATGCCGGTGAAATCCAGGATATCCACGGAGTAGCGAGTCCTTTGGGAATGGCGTGCAGTCAGTTAGGGCTGGAATCAAACAGGAGGGGTGTCGTAGAAATGTTTTAAGTCATTATATAAGATCATCTTATACATTTCAATCATGTCACCCTTGGTTCTTCTAAACTCCAGTGGATGCAGGTCTAGCCTTTCCTCATAAGACAGTTCATTCAGCCTGGACATTAGACTAGTAAAGTTTATCTGAACAGCTTCCAATACATTAGGCTCATTGGTTAGCACTGCTGCCTCACAGCACTAGGGAACTGGGTTCAATTCCACCCTCGGGTGACTGTGTGTGGAGTTTGCGCATTGTGTTGGCTTCCTCTAGGTGCTCCAGTTTCCTCCCACAGCCCAAAGATGTGCAAGCTGGGTGGATTGGCCATGCTAAATTGCCTGTAGTGTTTAGGGATGTGTAGATTGGGTGGGTCTGGGTGAGATGCCCTGAGGGTCGATGTGGACTCGTTGGCCGAAGGGCCTGTTTCCACACTGTAGGGATTCTATGATTAACATTCTTCAGTGAGTTCAGTAAGATACAGTGAGAGGACTCTCCAGAACTCGTGGTAACAAACCCTCCAAAAATACTTTACATAACTTGGACTCAATCAGAAAAGCATAACACTACCATAATCTCAGTGGCTTCCCACTTGGCTGAAGCCTGAGGTTATAAAATGATCCAGTTGAGTGAATCCAGCCTGAAGGGCTTAGCAGTTTGGGGGACAGACTTCAACAATCTTGCAGTGCAGCTAACCGCTGATAGTAATGGCACATTATCCTGTTGCACTGTGTAGATGCTTGCCAAGTATATTCATCACGAATTATCAGTGCGCTAAGTTGTGTTTGATTTGTAATGCTGGGAGAGATTAGTGATTCATCATTTATGTTATCTGCACATGCCATCTCATTCTCTGTGTGAGCTGCTGTCAGGATGAAGGATGGTGCCACTAGCCTCATGAGGAAGCTGTGCTTAATCTGGTGTGATAGAGGAAAACCACTTCCTGGTCTAACTAGAAGAGTCTCTTGGGGTTAACAAAGAATCATCTATGGCACATTAACAGTTAGTTACAGGTCACATTGCTATGATAGTGTAGTGATTGTAATGTAGTCAGCCAGGTAGGCATAATAGAATGAGTTTCTCTGATTGGGGCTGTTCATTTGGTTCAATCAGGGAGCCCTGGCTGAGAGATAAAACCAGGAGTGTCTGGGGTTCTGCTCGTTCTGAGGAAACTGAATCAGTGGCAAGGGCTCTCCACGTGTCAATAAAGGGTAACTTGGCGATGGGATACCAGCCTCTGTGGAGTTATTTCGGCTAGCGTCGCAGAGACTTGGAGGAGGACCAGACCATCAATGTCCCTCCTTTGAGACCCAAAGCTCTTCCACCACCAGCATTATTTAATGGGACCATAAACTCCTTCCAGATTAGTTGGTCCACCATTCAATAGGATCATGGCTGATCTGATTTTAACCTCAACTCCACATTCCTGCATATCTCCGATAGTCTTTCATTCCCTCGGACATCAAGAATCTGTCTACCCCTGCCTTGAAAATATTCAAAGATTCTGCATCTGCTGGCTTTTGAGGAAGGAAATTCCAAAGACACACAACTCTCTGAGAGAAAAAAAGAAGTTTCCTTAAATGGGCACCTCTTATTTCTAAACCCGCTAGTTCCAGCTTCTTCCACAAGAGGAAACGTCCTTTCAACATCCACAATTCCATCAGGAAGTGGTCAGCATGTAGTATCCTCAAGGCCCTGTGAGGGGGAAGGAGATGAAGGGTCTTGCTAGGTTGTTCCCTGAGCAGAGTGTCAAAGTCACTTGGCAGAACGCCTCGCCACCGAAACGTTCAACAAGCACCAAGGCATCGCTTGGCTAATGGAGAGAAGGGCAGGGCCTGTGAGATCCCTTCATGTATACCCGGTCTGTCTGCACCAGCGCACGCTGCCCTCGAAGCGGCTGTCATTAAGAACAGTAAATCATTAAGAACAGTAAAACTTATTAAGAAAGTGAGCTATGCGCACAGAGAGCGCAAAGAAGAGGACCTAAGGGCAAGCATGGAGGGGTCACACTGTGTGATTAATTGGCACCTATTCATCGCAACAAGGCAACGTGCTGAGTTTGTGCTCACTCGGTGATTTTGATACGAAGCCAAAGCGAACAGCACCGCTAATTGGCTGGGCCTATCAGCAAGGGGCAGCAACGTGAGTGGCTAGCGATGCTTCAAACGAGTCTGCATCTCTTAAGGGGGGGGGGGGGGGGGAAGCTGTGCCCGGGACAGGTGCTGCGAGTTGTGAGGGCAGTGCTAGAACGTGCCTTTCCAAAGGAAGTCTGGAAAAAGATGCCGGGGGGGTTGGGTTTTGTTGAGGTACATCCCAAGCAGCTCCGCGATGTAGGACTCTGTGCTCTCCGGTCTGTTCCCCCGGGGACGCAAACCGAGACAAATATCGACAGTGTCTCAAGGGCCGTCAACTCGGTGAAAGACACTCTTTGGTCTGCCTGAAATTTGTTGGTTTTCCAGAGCAAGGAGCTGATATCCACTGATTGTTGCACAGTGGCACATGCCAAGGTTCAGGACTATGTGCTGAGGGATGCACTAAAGCTTGGGGCAGCTGTTGCCAAGGGGCAGTGAGCTTACACTACAAAGTTAAATGGGGGTCTGTTCATATCGGAATGCACTCCAGCACCTCAAATGTATGTAAATATAGTCTTGTTCGAGTGAGAGATGCCTTCAGCTTGTTTGGATAGAATCAAACTCTAATGTTTGTTTGTTTCCTTAATATGCTACTATACCGAACTGGACTGCACTAGTGACTATGTGAATTGATACAAGATTGTGGTCCACAGAAGAAAGGACATTAGGCAGTAGAGGAGCAAACTATGCGCATCTCGTGAATCAGTAAAGAGTGTGGGACGAGGTAGGAATAGGGTGCGAAGGGGAGGACTTAACATGCGCACAGTATTGTCTTTCATAGTTTCAGCTTGGCAACTGACTCCAGCCTCAGCGAGCTAAGTGCCAGCATCATCTATCTGTAGGGGGTGAGGATGTAGACGTACTCTTGTCCTTCTCTAGTTAGCTCCAGCTGCCTGCACCTTGTCCTGCAGGATGGAGTTGAGCGGTTGTACAAGCCGACAGATGTGAATGTGAGGCCAGCAGCAGTACTAATGGCGAGCTGAAGTACTGGAATGCCGAGTAGATGTCGTGATTGCTCGCGATTGTTGGAAGGTGAGGGTAGGGTCTGTGGTGAATCGGATAGCTGCTGACGACACTGGTAACAGTCAGCAAGATGTAGTATTTGAAAATACCTTCACCCATCCTGAATACTCATGTCAGGTCACCAAACTTCAGTACTTGCCTGCCATGGGTAGCTACTCAAAGAAACCTTTGACCACATTTCTAGAGGAACCTCTTGCAGACTCTAGACATTTCTAATACATTCTACCTTCTCCAGTGCAGTGTCTGGGAGTGGTGAAGCCAGCCCTTTCCCACATTACGCCATTCCTAACTCCTCCCCAGGCAGCCTCACTGCCCTCACAACTCGCAGCACCTGTCCCGGGCACAGCTTCCCCCCCTTTAAGAGATGCAGACTCGTTTGAAGCATCGCTAGCCACTCATGTTGCTGCCCCTTGCTGATAGGCCCAGCCAATTAGCGGTGCTGTTCGCTTTGGCTTCGTATCAAAATCATCAAGAGAGCACAAACTCAGCACGTTGCCTTGTTGCAATGAATAGGTGCAAATTAATCACACAGTGTGACCCCTCCATGCTTGCTTTTGCAGAGGAGCTATCCAACTTTGCCCTTCAAGGCACATCGTTGCGCTCTCTGTGCGCATAGTTCACTTTCTTAATGCATTTTAAAGTAATTTACGCTTCATCTTGCCATGAAAGGAAAGCACATCTTACTTCGCATCAACATTCTCGATCACCTGGCATCCATCCCCTGCTGATTCAATCAAAGATAATGGCAGATGGAGGAGAGCTGAGAGGTGTCTCAGAACAAGGTGATTAAAGCAACCGAATAACAGAATGATTTTTCTCTCTTACATCACTCTCCCAAGTGAATGCGGCCAACAACCAAGAAGGAGAATGATTTAGAAACATACATATATGATACGGATTCCTCAGAGGGAGCTGCAAGATGCAATCAATATACAGTAAAGCCTGTTTGATGTGCTGGCTGGAAGCTAATCTGAGGCTCTAGTGGAGCTCCTGTAGTGCTGCTCTTAGATAAAGTAATTGTGTTACCTGTGCCTGTCTGCCCACACATTTTCTTTCCCTACCTCCTCTCTTCGTAGGCACACACTATTTTGCAATAAAACAAACGATTACAGAGGTGTCTAAATGAGGTCAAGGCACAGAGAGATCTGGGGTTACAAAGACACTAATTATTAAAAGTAAATGACAGAGATCAAGCTGACCATAAAAATGCAAGCAATGCAGGGAGGTTCATTTCTAGAGGATTAGAAATCAAAACTAAAATTTATGTTGAATTTCTTTTAACCTTGGTTAGACTGCCCTCAGAATGCAGTGAACAGCTCTCGGCACTGTGTTATCAAAAGGATATATATATATTGCACTGAAGCAAGTGCTAAATAGATTCGCAAGGATTGTGGCATCTTTGTAGATCAAGGAGGGTGGGATGCAATCAGCTCAGGAGGCTAGATGACGAGAATGTGGTGTGGAATTAAGCCAACACCAAGTATTTTGTAATTGATGGAGACATGCCTCCTCATCTTCCTCCACATCTACTAAGTGGTTACCCTCAAGCTACACAAAATCAATTATCTCCCTCTCTAATGGATAGCATTAGCCACTACCAAAAGCTACGACGAAAGATAGAACATGGTGTAGCTTTTTGGTCCAGAAAAGTATCAAGTAATTTGATAGAGGTATTAAATTTATACGCTGTTGAAAAAATGTAGAATTGTGGAATGTAATTACCTAATTTACAATTAGTTAAGAAACTCTCTCACAAGGCAAGCAGTGACTTAATTATTTACTTTATTCTTAAATAGTAAAGTTTATTGAATTCTAAATTTATGTTTATATAGTAGGTGATGTGAGAAGGGTCCTTTGTTTATTTAATAATTAGCCATATATTTAATTAATTACTTAACAGAGACACAGTGAAGATGGCAGGGCAGATGATGTAATGTGCTTACACATGCAGAATCTCCGGGACATTTGAAGTTAGTGTTTGAAGTTCAATATGCTTCGGCATAGAGTCATAGAAAACCACAACACAGAAAAAGGCCCTTCCGCCCACTGTGTCCATACTGGTCAAAAGCAACCATCTGACTATTAGGAAAGGGCAGTATAGTGAGGGGAATGACTCTATTACCTGCTGCTTTGACCAAGAGTCCAGAAGGCCATGCTGCCTGTCCTCTGCCAGGATTCAGGACAATCTGCTCAGGGCTAGAGAGGAACATGCATTGGGAATATAAGACCCGTTCACCCTGGTCCATCTAAGTACCAATGACAAAAGGAGGATAAGAAAAGGCATTCTGCACAGTCAGTGTGAAGAGCTCAGCACTAAATTATAAAAGCAGAACTTCAAAGGCAATAATCTCAAGACACAAATATTCATTTGGTAGTACGGATTGTGAGGATTGCTGGAAAAAAAAGCTTTTCATCTGACATTCATCAGGACAACGAAACATGTTAAACTTATAATCAACTTTAAAGAAGAAGCATATAATTACCCAGAGATCAGAAGGCAAGTCAGAAGATTGGACAGAACTTTTAAACAGTGTGAAATTGGAGTACGGGAGAAAGTTAGCTAGAAATATAGAAACATGCAGCAGGAGTTTTTTTTAAAGAAGCAAAGAGATAACAAAATGAGAATTCACCCTACAGAAATACAGAACGCTGTCAAAATGGTGAGAGGTTGCAGAGCTTTGAGATGTGAAGGCATTTGCGTGCTTTAGTGCATAAAGCACAGAAGATTAGTGTGCTGGTACAATAAGTAATCAGGAAAGCTGATAAAATGTTATTGTGAGCAGAACTGAACACAAAAGTAGGGACCTTAGGTTTCAGTTATACAGAGCATTGATGAGACCACACCTGGAGTACTGTGTACAGTGCTGGTCTCCTTATTTAAGAAAAGACATAAATGCATTGGAGACAGTTCAGAGAAGGTTTATTGGAGTAATATGTGGAAAGGGTGGGTTGGCTTTTGAGGCAGAACTAGTCAGGCAGGATGCATAGTCGAAAAGAATAAGAGGTGGCTTCATTGAAACATATAAGAGTGCTCGACAGAGTCAATGGGGAGGGGATGTTTTCACGTGTTGAAGAATTAGGAGTGACTGTTTACGATTCAGGGATCACCTATTTAATGCAGAGATGAGGAGAAATCATTTGTTACAGAGAGCGGTGAGAGATTGGAACTCCGTTCCTCATAAGATAGTGGAAGCAGAGATTGGAATACTTTTAAGGCAGAGGTAAACGGATTCTTGATAAGCAAGGGGGTGAAAGGTTGTGGGGTAGGCAGGAATGTGGAGGCACCGGATCAGCCACATTGTTATGGAATGGCAGAGCATCTTTGACGGGCACAATGGTCTCAATTGGTCTCTTCGTACGTGGGAGACGAACACTCACTTTCACTTTTTTTTCTCTTTTTATCACTCGTAGGATCGCTTATATCTGTTTTTAAAAAAATTTCTTGCGAGTTTTCTCTCATTCTCCAAGTTCTCCCCTTTCATTATTTTGTTTGTCATCCTTCACTGGTTTCTGAAGGCTTCCAAGTCGTCTAGCATGCCACTCACCTTTGCAACGTTGTGTCTTTTCTTCCAGTTTGATCCCATCCTCAACCTCCTCAGTTAGTCACAAACAATGCATCCTTCCCTTCCCACAGGAGCGGAAACCCTCCTAACATTTAAGAACTATTTTTGGATGGGAACCTCCGATCCCAAAGTGTACAGGGCCATGGGCCATGTGCCGGGAAATGGGATTAGAATCATTGGGCGGCCATTTCTGACCAGCGTGGGCGTGATGGGCCAGAGGGCCTTTTCCTCTGCTGTAGCTCTCTATGGCTGTACGACATAGCAGGCCTTTTCCCACAGATGGACAGCAGCAGCAGAGAGTATCATCCCCCCTTAGCACCTTCCAAACCCATGACTACTACCATAGAGAAGGAAAGCAGCAGATATAATGGGAACACCATTTCTTGCAAGTTCCCCTCCAAGCCACTCACCGTTCTGACTTGGAAATATATTGCCGTTCCTCCACTGTCGCTGGGGTAAGTCCTTATCCTAGTGAGTATCCCTATGCCCAAAGGCTTCAGGGATTGAAGGTAGCTCACTAAAACCATCTCCATGGAAGCAGAATCAAAGAATCATGGAATCCCTACAGAGTAGAAACAGGCCCTTCGGCCCAACAAGTCCACACCGACCCTTGAGCATCCCACCCAGTCCCATACCCCTCTAACCCACCTAACCTACACATCCCTGAACACTACGGGTAATTTAGCGTGGCCAATACATTTAACCTGCACATCTCTGGACTGTGGGAGGAAACCGGAGCACCCGGAGGAAACCCACGCAGATACGGGTAGAACGTGCAAACCACGCAGACGTGTGACAAATGCTGGCCTAGCCATCGAAACTCACATCCCTTGAACAAGTCAAAAAAAAAACTGAAGGGAGAGCAAAGTGCAACCGAAGAAAATTTTCTAGCCAGGTGTCACAGGAACATGCAAACACAAGCAACAGGGAGCGGGAGCAGGCCATTCAGTTTCCTGAACCTGTACCACCACGGAATAAGGTCAGGACTCACATGGTATTAGTCTCATCTCCACATTTTCCTATCCTCCATTAAGATGGGGCCATTGGGGTAAAGACATCAACTCTTCAAGGCTACATTCCGCCAGTGAGTTAAGAAAAACTGGGTGGGAGTGCAAAAAGACAGCCTGACTGACAGTTCAGCATCACGGGCAATGAGGTTTTCGCTTTCCGGTTGATGTAGGAAGGCAGCAGGATGGGTGTGTTGGCCGATTAATGACCTGGGTTGGGGGGGCCAAGTTGTACGATGAAGCCTGCAGGGATAGGTTTAAGTGCAGTTGGCAATTTTCCTCCCTCACGATGGCTAGGAGGTTACTTTATACACCAACCTCCAACCCCCACCACTTCCCCACACTACTGCAGCCCTGAATCCTGAGTGACGCTTGATACTAATTATTATTTCAAGGCTTGAAATCTTCGGCAGCTCAGAATAATCACCGCACCTTCAATGCCTTGGGCTGTACAGTGAGTACAGCTGTGGTAAGGCAGTGACTTCTGATGTCGGTGATGACATTCTAACCCTATAATCCAGCTGAGCAGCTTTCATGTGCAAGTGCCAGCCAAATGAAGGTTATTCAAGCAGCAAAAGGAAGAGAGGATACGAAAGAAAATATAGACACGTTCCTTGCTTGACTTGGGTCTTTAGTGTCTTATCTCCTCTTGTATCTCAGCCTCCCTCCAAAACAAAATCACATTGGTCCCTTTGGCGCTGTCATTTCTGATGGCCACACGTATCACACACCAACAATGCAGAACTTAGCACAACCACAGAGAACGTTTGAGAAACTCAGCAGGTCTGGCAGCATCTGTGGAGAGAGAAACAGAGTTAACGTTTCGAGTCCAGTGACCTTTCTTCAGAACTGCTGGCAGCTAGGAGAAGATGGTGCATATGCTGATGACACAGGGGCAGGGAGAAAGAATGTGAGAGGATAGGTGGAGATGGAGCCCAGAGAGAGAGAGAAAGAAAGTCAGGAAACCAAAGGGATGGTTGACGGTAAGCCAGGGAGGAAGAAACAGCTGATAATGGAGACCGTGATGGGTGGAAATCAGTTCGCTATATTAAGACAGCACAGTGTGGAGCTGGATGAACACAGCAGGCCAGGCAGCATCAGGGGAGCAGGAAAGTTTCTGTTTCAGTTCGGGACCCTTCTTCAGAAATGTCCCTCCACCCATCTGTCTTCAGCGTATGTACCTTTTCCTCGCGATTTTTATTGGGGTCACTGGACTCAGTCACTGGACTGTTTTCTCTCTTCACAAATGCCACTGGACCTATTGAGTTTCTCGAACAATTTCTGTGTTTGTTTCAGATCTGCATTATCTGCCACCCTTTGGCATATTTTGCCGAAGATGTACAGACAAGCTAATGTGGGCAAGGAAATTAGCCTCTGAGGTAGGCTGTGATGTAACAGTGACCTCAGTAGTCAGGTGACGCGCACTGTGCTAGGACGTCAAAACCAAGCTGCTCTAACGATGTCTTTAAGTCCAATCGACATGAGGCGCCATTCACTCAGTGAGAATCCTCAGAGGTAAGGAAGCACCAATGAAAATCATGGCAGGAGTAACCACTTTACATGACCCTCATTTTCACAAATACTTTGACAGAGTTATCACATCTCCATCCTCACTCCCACTGCCCTTCCCAAGATTTTGAATACACCGTGTTTCCTGTTCTTCCTGAGTGATCTGAGGCCCATGAGCATTGATATTGAACTTCTTCCAAGCCCAATTTGACGTATTATGTCTCACGGTCAATATTCCTTTAGGAGATATTTATGTATCACTGTATAGTAGTATGTGACCTAAGGGTAGAAACATCATGACTTAACTGGGAAAAGTGCAATGATTATCTTGCCCCACTGCTCCATAAGTTGTCACAAAATGTAATCATGTATAAAATTCCAGAGAGACTACCAAAACCAATTTGGTTGACAGTAATTCATATTAAATTGCTTTAGTAACTGTGAAAATATCTTTTAATTGTAATACACTTAACTTTTGCAAGATTAGTAGCAAGAAAGTATTTCTAATTTATGCAACTTAAACTGCAACCTCTCAAATCCCCAATCACTCTTACACACACGCTCACATACATACACTCACACATTCACATACACACACAATCACACAGACACACACACACACACACACAGACACACACACACACATACGCATTCACATAGATACACACACACATCTATATGCACAGACACACACATACAAAGTCTCTCTCACACACACACTCACATAGATACACACACACATGTACACAGACACACACACACAAACTCTCACATGCTCACATATATACACAGAAACCCATACACACACTCTCACTCACACACTCACATATGCACACAGAGACATGCATACACTGTAACATGCACACACACATACTCACTCAAGCACACACACACTCGTACATACATACAGACCCACACACTCTCTCATGCACACACACGCACCCATACTCACGCACGCTCACACACAAATTCTTGCATCCATATACTCACCCACTCTCTCTCTCTCACACACACACACACACACATTCACAAAAACTGTCTCTCCATCTCCATCTCAATCAGGACTCTTTTCGGTCTCTTTTCATTGGAGAAAAGGAGGAGGAGAGGGGACCTAATTGTGGTATACAAGATAATGAGAGGCATAGATAGAGTTGATAGCCAGAGACTATTTCCCAGGGCAGAAATGGCTAGCACGAGGGGTCATAGTTTTAAGCTGGTTGGTGGAAAGTATAGAGGGGATGTCAGAGGCAGGTTCTTTACGCAGAGAGTTGTGAGAGCATGGAATGCGTTGCCAGCAGCAGTTGTGGAAGCAAGGTCATTGGGGTCATTTAAGAGACTGCTGGACATGTATATGGTCACAGAAATTTGAGGGTGCATACATGAGGATCAATGGTTGGCACAACATTGTGGGCTGAAGGGCCTGTTCTGTGCTGTACTGTTCTATGTTCTATGTTCTAGGACTACGACAAAAGAAGACAGTTTAACACAGATATTGAGTGGTAAAAGAATATAGGCAGGGTAAATAATATTCTGAAGGTCAAAAGTCCAAACCACGAGGTGGGAAGTTATTTTTATCTCAAAGTCCTTTTAAATTTTGCAATGATGTGCAGTGATAGTCACCCTGTGATTCGGCAGTTCATTGGGAAACTTAGGCTTTTTCTTCGATGTATTCCTTCCTTTAAGCTTTCATGTTTTTTTTGCTCAGTTTCCACATGGAGAAAGAGGTAGAGAGATAGAAATGGAATGTGCCTGCAGGCTCCAGCAGTTGTCACTCTCACCTGCTCTAGGCACTGACAGCTTTATAAGCTTTCCAGCTTTGCAGCTTAATCAATCAGGGGCTGTTGCCAAGTAGAATTTCCTTAGCTGGAAAATTTTTGGTCCACCCATTCTCAAATTCTTCCTGTTTAGCTTCCAAAAGACAACATTTACTGTTCAGCTCAACAATACGTGCAGCACTTGATTTACAAGTGGCAAAACTTTTCCCTTTTTCAGTTATACTTGTCTAACTCCCATTTCAGCCAATCCTTCCACAGTGTCATAGAGCCACAGAGCGGAAACAGACCCTTTGGTCCAACCAGTCCATGCCGAACATAACCCCAAGCTAAACTAGTCCCACCTATCTGATCCTGGCCCATATCCCTCCAAACCTTCCCTACTCATGTGTCTATCTGAATGTCTTTTAAATGTTGTAATTGTGCCCACATTCACAACTTTCCTCTGGAAGTTCATTCCACACACGAACAACCCTCTGTGTAAAAAATTTGCCCTTGTGTCTTTTTGAAATCTCTCTCCTCTCACCTTAACATGTGCCCCCTAGTCTTGAAATGCTCCATCCTAGGGTAAAGACAACCACCATTAACCCTACCTATACCCATTAATATTTCATGAATGTCGATCAGGTCGCCTCCCAACCTCCTACGCTCCAGTGAAAAAAAGTCCCAGCCTATCCAGCCTCTCCTTATAGCTCAAACCTTCCATACCCAACAACATCCTGGTAAATCTCTTCTGAATGCTCGCCGAAATTGGAATAGGTAGAGATAGGTGATAGATCACAACTAGATCAGCCATGATCTTATGAAAGGCAGACTAGGCTCAAAGGGCTGGATAGCCTACTCCTGCTCCTAAATCCTTTACTGATCAAGCACAGAGTGTATCACAGCGAACACCCAATTGCCCCCTCTGCTGCGACCCACCTCACATAATAACAGAAACCGTTGGTTAGGAATCAGAAGTCCTGCTGAAATGTTTTCTCCCCGGTCAAGGCCAAGTAGAGAATTCCCACTGTTCTCCCAGCAGCAGGGTCCAGCATAATGAATGAGACCTGCTGCTTGCAGGTTTACACACTGGCGAGCCTAACTGACCTGGCGAGGGATGCTACAATCCCTCTTTTCAGTGCCCGGGAACAAAATAAATTGTGCATCCCTGAGACGTTCCCCACGAGCACCATCTCTCTTTAATGTTTGAATCATTTCTTTCCAATTAGTAAAATTGCAAACAGTCCAAGAGTAAATCTGTGCAAGCCCACAAGAGAGCACCAGGCTTACACACTGCTGTCTGAGAATGTGAACTAATTGGAAGCACTTGACAGTAAACTAAGCTCCAGTCCTGCTGCCTGCTGTCCTTACCTGCACAAATATTATAACCCAGTGCTCCTGAAATGGCAGGAGATGTGTTCAAGGAACTGTTAATTTCAGGATTTACAAGAAAGGGCAAAGGTAACATTGGGAGGACAGACTTTCCACCTGAACACATTGGGCAGTAATCCAGCAGATAAACAGTCCTTCCTTCACTGAACGTGTTTCATTCCATTTCATTTGCTACTTGTTTGATCACGTTATCTGCAATCCTGGTTGCCGTAATACCCCATATTACACTTTAAAAGTATTTCGCTGGCTGCAATGTTCTGGGAAGGTCGTTAGAGAATGGCCTACACTTGCCCCTTTCTCTTATGTTACGTTCAATGGTGCTCCTGATCAAACAGATCCATTTTCCGTAGCGGCCATTCCTCTGAGATATCTGAACGGCACCAGAATTCCAGCTTGCAACCACCCAAAGGGATTTGCAAACTCAGACTCTGATTTAAGTGTTTGAATTGAATTGACTCTATTGTCACCATTATAGGAAAAGATTTACAGGTCGCTCAATAGGGTACCATCTTATATGCCAAGGTAGTTACGGACAGAATCTTAGGTACACTAAAAGGATGGGTCCATCGTCACAGCATCTGTGGCATGGCAGCTTAACACTGCTGCCTCACAGCACCATGGACATGGGTTCAATTCCAGCAACCATCTGTGAGGAGTTTGCACATTCTCCCTGTGCCTGCATGGGTTTCCTCCCACAAATCCAAAGATGTGTAGGTTAGGTGGATTGGCCACACTAAATAGTGCTCATCATGTCCAGGGTTACAGGGATCGGAGTGGGATGCTCTTCAGAGGGCTAGTGTGCACCTGATGGGTTGAATGGCCCGCTATAGGGATTCTAGGCTGTAACAGTGATTCCACTCAGCTTGTCCCATGTGTGTGACCGAGCATGCAGCTCAAAGACTATGACGAACAAACTGAGTGGCCCATGAGTCTTGCCTTTCTGAAAGGGCAGCATCTTGTGAGGGGGCTGCCCTCAGGGCCCACTGACAGCGAGTGATTACCAGAGAGCCACTCCTGGATATAAACCTTTAGCTCCAGGGGAATACTTATCATCGATGCTGCTTTCTGACTCACAGCTGCTTCTGGTAGATAGCAGCACTGTCAGATTCCAAATCAAGACCCGAGTTTTCGCTTTGCTTCCACAGACCGACAGAAACAGGCCCTCAATCAACTCAAAATAAGTTATCACTGCTGGGAAAAAGAACACGACCTCAGCACAAACCTTTCTGATTATGTTTCGCCAGAAATGTTTAAAACGCATTAAATATTTTCATTATGTGCTCCATTTTTCTTGCACCAAGCAGAACTGAGTTGAGCAAAGTCAACGCTTTGAAGTTAGTTGGTTTTGTTGTTTTCAACCTCTTGCGATCTGATGGAAAGTCTCCAAGAAAAACCCCGGAACGGTGTTGCTTTGCTCTGTGTTGGCCCTCACGGAATGACTGGGAAGTTTCCAGGAATTACAGATCAATCTCCTCAATACTGCTGCCAGCAAACTCAGAGGGGAAATAAAAACCAAAGGGATATTAAAAAAAATCTTCCAGTGCATTCTTCAGTTCACCAATCGTGGAAACATGAGACATCAGGCAATGGCAGAGCAATTATAGTGCAAAAGGAGATCGTTCAGGCCAGCAAGACTGCACTGGCTCTCTGGCTTAGCATTTTACTCGATCATTCTGGCATCTTCTATGTGTACCACCACTCATTGCTGCTTTCTGTCGACAGTCCAATCCCCTCTTCAATGCCTTGGCCGTCACATGCTCACTGGTGCAAGCCTAGGGTGATGGAAATGTAGTCAAACCTCCAGAAACAGTTCCAACCAGGATTGGTAGCCCTGTGCCCAAAAGGAATCAATAAAAGACTTCTTAGCCAGCCAGGGCCTGGTAAACCCAGTCTCACCCACTATAGGGCCTGGTAAACCCAGCCTCACCCACTATAGGGCCTGGTAAACCCAGCCTCACCCACTATAGGGCCTGGTAAACGCAGTCTCACCCACTATAGGGCCTGGTAAACCCAGCCTCACCTGCTATAGGGCCTGGTAATCCCAGTCTCACCCACTACAGGGCCCATTAAACCAGTCTCACCCACTACAGGGCCCATTAAACCAGTCTCACCCACGACAGGACCCAGTGAAACCAGTCTCACCCACTACAGGGCCCATTAAACCAGTCTCACGCACTATAGGGCCCAGAGAACCCAGTCTCACCCTCTACAGGGCCCAGTAAACCAGCCTCACCCACTACAGGGCCTGGTAAACTGGCTGCACTCACTACGGGGCCCAGTAAACCGGTCTCACCCACTACAGGGCCCAATAAACCAGTCTCACCCACTACAGGGGGGCCCAATAAACCAGTCTCACCCTACAGGGTGCAGTAAACCCAGTCTCACCCAGTATAAGGCCTGGTAAACTGGCTTCACTCACTGCAGGGCCCAGTAAACCAGTCTCACCCACTACAGGGCCCAGTAAACCAGTCTCACTCACTAAAGGGCCCATTAAACCAGTCTTACCCACTACAGGGCCCAGTGAACCCAGTCTCACCCACTACAGGGCCCAGTGAACCCAGTCTCACCCACTACTGGGCCCAGTAAACCAGTCTCACCCACTACAGGGCCCAGTGAAACCAGTCTCACCCACTACAGGGCCCAGTAAACTGGTCTCACCACTACAGGTCCTGGCAAACCAATCTCATCCAAGGGTCTAGGCCCAAAACATCAGCTTTCCTGCTCCTATGATGCTGCTTGGCCTGCTGTGTTCATCCAGCTCTACACCTTGTTATCTCATCCACTATAGGGCCTGGTAAACTCAGTCTCACCCTCTACAGTGTAATACTTGCAGTTGATTCATGAGGGGAAGGCTGTAGATGTCATATACATAGACTTCAGTAAGGTGTTTGATAAGGTTCCCTATGGCTGGCTGATGGAGAAAGTGAAGTCACATGGGGTCCAGGGTGTGCTAGCTAGATAGATAAAAAAACTGGCTAGGCAACAGGAGACACAGGGTGGTAGTAGAAGGGAGTTTATCAAATTGGAGAGCTGTGACTAGTGGTGTTCCACAGGGATCTGTGCTGGGACCACTGTTGTTTGTGATATACATAAATGATTTGGAGGAAGGTGTAGGTGGTCTGATCAGCAAGTTTGCAGATGACACTAAGATTGGTGGAGTAGCAGATAGTGAAGGGGACTGTCAGAGATTACAGCAGAATATAGATAGATTGGAGAGTTGGGCAGATAAATGGCAGATGGAGTTCAATCCGGGCAAATGCGAAGTGATGCATTTTGGAAGATCTAATTCAAGGGCGAACTATACAGTAAATGGAAAAGTCCCGGGGAAAATTGATACACAGAGAGATCTGGGTGTTCAGGTCCTTTGTTCCCTGAAGGTGACAACGCAGGTCAGTAGAGTGGTCAAGAAGGCATATGGCATGCTTTCCTTCATCGGGCGGGGTATTGAGTACAAGAGTTGGCAGGTCATGTTACAGTTGTATAAGACTTTGGTTCGACCACATTTGGAATACTGTGTACAGTTCTGGTCACCACATTACCAAAAGGGTGTGGATGCTTTGGAGAGGGTGCAGAGGAGGTTCACCAGGATGTTGCCTGGTATGGAGGGTGCTAGACATGAAGAGAGGTTGAATAGATTAGGATTATTTTCATTAGAAAGACGGAGTTGAGGGGGACCTGATTGAGGTCTACAAAATCATGAGGGATATAGACAAGGTGGATAGCAAGAAGCTTTTTCCCAGAGTGGGGGACTCAATTACTAGGGGTCATGAGTTCAGGTGAAAGGGGAAACATTTAAAGGAGATATGCATGGAAAGCTCTTTACGCAGAGGGTGGTAGGTGCCTGGAAGGCATTGCCAGCAGAAGTGGTAGAAGTGGGCACGATAGCGTCATTTAAGATGTATCTAGACAGATATATGAATGGGCAGGGAGCAGAGGGATACAGATCCTTGGAAAATAGGTGACAGGTTTAGATAGAGGATCTGGATCGGCACAGGTTTGGAGGTCCGAACGGCCTGCTCCTGTGCTGTAATTTTCTTTGTTCGTTGTTCTTTGTTAATGCTTTCAGTTCTGTGACCTTCTCATCATGGAAGACCAGAGACCTGAAGTGTTAACTCTGTTGGTGCCTGGCCTCTTCCAGTATTGAGATGATGAAGGACAGTCCAGGCCTGAAATGTCAGCTTTCCTGCTTCTCTGATGCTGCCTGACCTGCTGTGTTCATTCAGCTCTACACCTTGTTATCTCTTCCAGCATGCCAGCCGTATGGTTGCGAATCCTACATTTAGGGCCCCACTGCAAAAAGCAAGGCTCATGAGCACACCGCCATCCTGGAGGGTGGGCGGAAGGGGAACCTCTCATCACTCAGATCTGGCATTAAACCCGAGAGTGAGTCTCAGGTTAATGTACAAGCTCCCACGGGGCGACTGCAAAGAGCGATCAGCAGTGTGCCGGTCGATACCTAACCCTCAGTCAACAGAACAAAGCAGATTCTCTGGTTGTTATCATGTAGTGAAAGATACCAACTCCTTTCTTTCATTGTGTGGCCTTCCCCTAACCCTGCGATTAGATTCCAGCCTGTAACTTACTCACGATCGTCTGTTATTTCCATTTATAAACCACGAGAACCACTCAGTTACGATTGCACCCTGTAAGATAATCCCTAGGGAGTCAATTAGTTTACCATAGATTGTATTGCATGCCTTTGAAGCTCTGAAAAATTCTTCAAAACCTGGACATTGACTTACATGTTGAGTACATGCCTAAAACATGCACCGCAGTCCTGAGAAAATGGGGTTTTCTTCTACTGCACATTGACATAATACCAGAACCCATGGCATATATCGACTGTCTGAATGCCTTGATCAGACTCCAGCTTGTATTTCAATTCCAGGAATCCACTCCCAAGCCCCCTTCTTAGATTTCAGCCTGTAACTTATTCCTTGGCATCAATTATTCTATCTGTAAGCCACACAGCAATTACAGTCTGGAATCCACTTCCAGATATCTGTTGTTCCACGTGGAAACTTCACAAATACAACAAATCGAATTCCAGTCTGTACCTCACTCCTTTGCATCCATTTTTCTGTTACTAAATAGCAAAATGGATGCAGTACAGTGGCTCAGTCATTAGCACTGTGCTGCCACAGCACCAGGGCCCAGGTTCAATCGCACTCTCAGGTGACTGTCTGTCTGGAGCTTGCATATTTTCCCCATGTCTGCATGGTTTTCCTCCCACGGTCTAAAGGTATGCAGGTTGGGTGGATTGGCTATGCTAAATTGCCCCATAGTGTCCAGGGATGTGCAGACTGGGTGGATTAGCCATGGGGAATGCAAGGTTACAAGAATGGAGAGGGTCTGGGTGTCTGCTCTTTGGAAGATACATGTGTCTTTGATGGGCTGAATGGCCTTCTCCCACACTGCGTGAATTCTAACGTAATTGTGGGATGTGGGCGGTGCTGGCTGGCCAACATCTCTTGCCCATCCCTAGCTGCCCATAAGAAGATGGTCACTGTCTGACCCATTCCCTTCACTCATCCCTCCGCTCCCCATCTCCCCACAATTCCCCAGCTCATCCCCCTCACTCGGGAATGGGGGGAGGGGGCAAGTGAGGCAGCGATGGTTCTTTCTGAGAACGTCTCTTCAGCCAGGATGTGATTGTATGGCACAGCAGCCTCTTTAGGGTAAATGAGCTTCTTCTACCCCTATTGTCTGACAGTCTTAGCCATTTCTTTCTGCAGGGCCAGGCTGCCGCACTTACTTTAAAAAAAAATCATTTACAGGATGAGGGCGTCATTGACCAGGCAGCATTTATAGCCCAGGGGGGCAGTTTAGTGTCACCTGCATTACTGTGGGTCTGGAGTCACATGTAGGCCAGAACAGGTAAGCATGGCAGTTTCCTTCCCTAAAGGGCATTACTGAACCAGATGAGTTTTCCTGCCAATTGATTCATGGTCATTATTAGATTCTCAATTCTAGATGTTTTACTGAATTGACATTCCACCATCTGCTGTGCATGGGATTTGAACCTGGGTCTCCAGAACATTATCTGAGTCTCTGGATTAACAGTCCAGTGATAATGCCACTCAGACATCACCTCCCCAATAATTTAGTGTAAAATGCAACAGCACTATGCCAGCAGTGCAGCTTTGCTGGAAGGGCAATTTCAGAGCCGCTGAACGTGAAGGTACCAATGCCAATGTTGTTGAAAAGGAGGCAAGATTTAGGGAAACATGGCCTCATCAAAAGGTTCACAGAATCCCTACAGTGCGGAATCAGGCCATTCAACCCATCGGGTCCACAGCCCACGCTCCAAAAAGCATCCCACTCAGCTCCCCCCAGCATTTCCCACAGCTAATCCATCTAACCTGTGCATTTTTGGGCTGGGGGAACAAAACCCACACAGATACAGGGAGATTGTACAAACTCCACACAGACAGTCACCCGAGGCTGGAATTGAACCCAGGTCCCTGATGACATGAAGTGACAATGCTAACTACTGTCCCACAGTGCTACCTGGACTAGTGGCTACAGAGATAGCAAGGTGAAGATCATCTGGACACAAGGATGAGAATGCTGATAAACTTCTCCAGAAGTGTGTAATAACGTCTCTGAACAGATTGATTAGAAAAATAAGTTAAATTACAAAAACGAGAATGTCTGATCTGTGGGATTAGCAATTATAACAAACAATTTTAAAAAAAGCCAAAGGGAGCCAGCAGTGGGCAACGATGTCAGTTCACCCAGAGTGCAGTTACAGTGGGCAACAGAACAGTCCTGGATGTTTACAAATCCAACAGCTGCAGTCGATACACTCACAGCCCAGAACCTGGAGCAGAGGACTCTGCTCACAAGGAATATTTGGTCATCGGCCAATGTTATCATTCGAAGAAGATTTGAACTCCTTTCAGACAAGCTGTTACAAAGTGGCATTTGCAGCCTGAAAGGCCAGTGGGAGCAGGCTCAGTCAGAACTTTTAAAAAAGGGAATTGAGTAATTCCTCAATGGGGAAAGAATCCGCAGGGCTAGGAGCGGAACAGCCCAGGGTGAGTGGGATTAAGTGGGTAAGACGTTGAATCAAATAGACTCTCTCCGGGGCACTCAATCTAGGAAAGGTTAGCTGTATAAGGTGGACGTCCAATCTTACAAAATCATAGAGAAACCAGCACTTTTTGTGCATCTTTCATTTATCCAAGGAATTGTTCCCAGGAAATGACGCAAATTTTATTTTCACTTCTTCTGTCTGTTTCCCGAAGGAGGATTTTGTATTTAAAGCTGACTCTCCCTTGGACTTAAACAGGAGGAGGTGAAAAAAACAAATCTCATACACCCTGATTCAGTTCTCTGTCCCACTGTGTTGTGTGACGCCAGGCACTGTCAATTCAAGCAAGAGTTTGTTACACTCTCCTTAACATTGCCTCTGTGCAGCTTAGACTCAAGCTGGTAAACAGCCTCATTATGACTAGCGTGTAACGGCCTATAACTACATACGAGTCCAGCCAATGTTATTATAAATTAATATTCGGATCACACCTCCTCATAATAGTTAGATAACGCCTGTCTGAAATGCCTGAGGACATTTTACTATATCAAAGGCACTACGCAAATGTAAGTTGTTGAACATGACTGAACATAGGTGAAAGAGCTACAAATATACCTGATAATGTGGTTTGCGGAAGCTGCTCTGGAGGGAAGTCACGAAGGGACTTGAGATGGTGCACTTAGGAACTTGGAGCCAAAGTGGCAAGCAGGATTTCTGGATCTTAGATGTGTGTTAGCAGCAAAAGGAGAGGGAAGGGAGCTGTTTGAACATTTGTGCCAGGAGTCAGTGGTAAGTGGAGGAAGGAGACTCAGTGGTGTGGCACTGAGGCACAAACAGGACAAATAGATCAGTGATGAAAGCTGGTAGCTGTAATGCTGGCTAGTTTGTGGAATTGAGAAAGATACTGAGCTTGCACAGTCAACTGTATTGACGTCAACTGCTGAATTACGAGGTACCTCCCACATCTATTGTAACAACTGTTCAATGCAAAGAACATTGCATACTGCAATGGGTTTGCTCAGATCAGACCAAACATTTCAGATTTAAATGATGCAAAAAGCGGATCTTAAATGTTTATATCAACTTTCTAAAGCAGAAGAGAAGATTGAAGATTTGTAGGGGCAATACTTCATAGAAATGCCTGTGCTATTTGAATGTTCCAATGCTGTATGTGACCTTTAACCCTTGTATCTTGGTTAATGTGTCCATTAACGTAGCAGGCAGCAGAATGTTATCCTCAACATATTAAATGCTCACCATCATTGTAAGCCAGTCATTTGCAGGTCTATATTTTAGCTGGGGACAGCGGTGCACTTGTAGATGATATACTCAGATAAAATATGTATCCATTACTGTCACATCAGAGAGAAACAAGGATGATCTTCTGCGAGAGTTTAAAAGGAAGGAAACAACAACTATAAATGAAACTGCGCACAGTGATTTTAGAAAATGGAGCTGCATCCTCCTTGATAGATGTCAAGCTCTATAGCACTGAGTGGTTTATTCTCACAGTTTTAATCTATCACAGTGGCAGAGCCTATGGCTATGCTGCCTCTTCCCAGTTTAAGCCCAAATACCTTGGAAAGTGCAAATGATGGGCTGAATTTTATTCCTCACCTGGGGTAACACTGGAGGTGGGCGAGCGTGTAAATTACTGGCATTGGCTGGCACCTAATACACACACATGACTCTGATACACATGCAAACACATACATGCACGTATTCTCACACACACATGCACACACACACATATGCATTCCAATGTGCGCACATGCACATGCATAAACATAAGCAATCTTACACACACATACACACATGCATTCTCACAGAAGCATTCTCACACACAGACACACATGCATACATGCACACACATGCATACATATGCATTCTCACACACACACAGGCGCACACAAACACATGCATACACACACAAGCATTCTCACACGCACACAGGCGCACATAAACACATGCGTACACACATGCATTCTGGCACGCACACAGCCACACAAGCGCATGCACACACACATGCATTCTCACATGCACACAGATGCACACAAATACATGCATACACACACACACATTCTCTCACACAAACAGACACACATAAGCAAAAACATACAGACACACATTCTCACACACACAGACATATACAAGCACATATACATGCGCATTCTCACATGCACACATGCACATGCACACGCGCACATTTTCTCAGATGTCAGTTGGATGCTTACAGTCAGCCTGTAGGACCTTAGAAATGCCTGAGAACAGTGTAGATGCCTGGAGTCTAGATGTCCCGCTCTCCAGGCAAGTTTAAAGGCCCTTCCCAGCTGCCCGGCCCTAAGTATATTCTTTGGAGGGTAGGTAACAGCCAAGTGACTGTTCTTCACACACTGCAGGCTTTTGAACTTTCCTCTTTAACGCATTCAAGGGATGTGAGCCAGCATTTACTGCCCATTTTTAATTACCCTGGAGAAGGCAAGTAAGAGCTGCCTTCTTGTACTGCCACCATCCTTGAGCTGCTAGGGAGGGAGTTCCAGGATTTTATCCCAGTGACAGAGAAGTGATAGTAATATTGTTCAAAGTCAAGAAATCCGTCAGTCATTTTCAGAAAGCTTCTGCTAATAATCCTTCGCAACAAGCAAGGTAAATGCACGCAGGATTGGGATTGATAAATTGGCATGGATCCAGAATTGGTTGACTGACAAGAGGCAGACAGCAGGAATAAATAAACCTTTTTCCCAGTGATGAGTGGGGCACCACAATGATCTATGCTTGGGCACCAGCCATTTGCCATCAATATGAATTACCTGGATGAGGGGACCAAATGCAACATTTCCAAGATTACTAACAACCTAAAATTAGGGCAGATCATAAGCCGTGAGGAAGCTGCATGGACGCTTCAAAATGATTAGACAAATTGAGAGAATGAGCAAGCACACGGCAATATGTAGTGCCACATGGCTGGATATGGCTGCGATATGAGAAACAGACAGGGCAAGCGTATTATATAAATGATGATATATTGGGAAGTGTGGATGTACAAAGGGACCAGGTAGATGCACAAAGCAATTAGGAAGGTCACTGCAACATGATTTGAGTTCTGCAATAGGGACAGCTTACTGCAGTTGTACTGAGCCTTGGTGAGACCTGGAGTATTGCCTCTAGTTTTGGTCTTCCCATCTAAGAAAGGACATAAGGGGTGGCTCAATGGTTAGCACTGCTGCCTCATAGCACCAGGGGCCTGGGTTCGATTCCACCCTCAGGTGACTGTCTGTGTGGAGTTTGCACATTCTTCCCGTGTCTGCGTGTGTTTCCTCGGGGTGCTCCGGTTTTGGTCTTCCCCTCTAAGAAAGGACATAATTGATACTGAGAAGAGTGCAGTGCAAGGCTCACTCAGCTGACGGCTGCAATGGCAGATATGAGGAGAGATTGGTTCAACATGGTCTGGATTCACTAGCCTTTAGATGGATGAGAGGCAACCTGATTGAAACAGGTAAAAGTCTAACAAGCCTGGACAGACTAGATACAAGGAGAATGTTGTCCCTAGTTGGGGATCTAGAACCCGGTGTCACAATCTCAGGATGTCCTCAATCTGAGATGAGGAAAAACACCTTCAAGAAAGAGGCTGATCGTTCTTTAGCATTTAAAGACATTGCGGGATATAGGGAGAATGTGGGAACATGACACTTAAATAGAGGATCGACCTTGTCCATACTGAATGGTGCAGTAGGTCAAAGGGCTGAATGGCCTACTCTTGCTGATATTTTCCAATTGGCTTGGAGGGGAATTTGCAGCTGATGGTGTTCCCATGTATCTGCTGCCCTTGTCCCTCTAGGTGGAAATGGTCATGGGTCTGGAAGGTGCTGTCTCACTGAATTTCTGCAGTTCATCATGTGGATGGTACATACTGCTGCTGTTGAGCATTGGTGGTGGAGGGAATGGATATTTGTGGATATCGTTAATAGGCTGGGTTTTTTCAAACAATGGTTTTGAGAGTTTTTTAAAAGTGAATGGAATGGTCAAATCAGTATGCATACTGGGAAGGAATGACCTAGTTGTATTATCACTGGGCTGTTAGTCCCGAGACTCAAGTAATTACCTGGGTTCAAAACCCACCATGGCAGGTAGCAGAGTTTGAATTAAAGAAAAATCTAGAATCAAGAGTCTAATGATGACCATGTGTCCATTGCCTCTTGTCGGGAAAATCCATCTGGTTCACCAATGTCCTTTAGGGTAGGAAACTGCCATCCTCACTGGTCTGGCCTACATGTGACTCCACAGCAATGGGGTTGACACTAAACTACCCCCTCAGGGACAGGCAATTAATGCTGACCTGGCCAATGGTGTCCTCATCCTGTGAGTGAAAAAAACCCCCAAAGTATATGAACAGAAGAAATAGGAGTTGGCTACTCAGACCTTTAAACCCTTTTCATCATTCAATATGATCTTGGTTAATCTTGTTATGGCCTTAGCTCCATTTTCTTGCCTGTTAGCCTTGGTCTTCGACTCTTTTCTAGATCAAAAAATACGTCAAACTGAGTATACATTAAGTGACCCTCAGTGCTCTCTAGAGAATTCCAAAGAACACTGACTGGTTGTGTTATGATATCTGACATACCTTTGATACCTTACACATACCTGATGTCAATCATTTCATGGTACAAAGCTATCACGCTCCATCTTACCAAGCTCTGTCTTCTTGCAGCATGACATGTTGAGGAAAGCATTCTACATGACATCCGTGAGCCAAGATATGCAAGTGCCTAAGACTGTAGTGTACACATAGAGAAACCAGAGGCTGTAATAAAGGTTCTTTGAATTCTTCAGTACTATGCGACCTACACCTCATTCATATTCATGTTATGAGAGCTAATGGGAGTATCACAGCATGATAGTTGTCGATCATCAGCTATCACGCAACCTCAAGTGACACTAAGTAAGCTACCAGTAACTGCCTGTGGAAGAGTCCTCACTGAAGGATACTGGGTTCTAAAGCAGTCAGGTGGACAGCCACAATATATTTACATGAGTAGAGTTGTTTAACCTAAATGACCAGGAGGCAGACATACTCTCTCTCTGCTTAAAGTTCAAGACCTACCAAGTTAGAAGCCTTCTATCTCTCTTATGGAAATAAAAATGAAGCTGCCCGACATAACAGTGAAAACATAACAGTTTAAAGGGTTCTTTGAGGAATAAAAGTAAAATTCACAGCTAAAAGACTTCCTATGGACATAAAACTAATGTCAACAGTCAAAGGGTACTATCAGTTTAAATACACGACACATCTGTTCAAAAGAAACACCGTTTTAAGCATTAAAGAGGATTTTCTAATCTAGAGACGATTACCTGTGTGCGGTCGTCAGTTGGTTCTGCCATTTTGTTTCCTTCAATTTGGTGCCAAGGCTGCTGTGGTGTTGGCCTAATGGTTGAAATCTGCTACTACAGGCCTTTATCGCTTAAAGTTACAGACGCACACTCAATAAGACATCCTAAAGAGGCTATACTATGAAAATAAAAAGAAATGAGAAAAAGGAAAAATAAAAGGACAGAACAGTAAAAGAAGGAACAACTAAAACCCTGCACTCTATTTCTAGAACATAGAACAATACAGCACAGAGCAGGCCCTTCGTCCCTCAATGTTGTGCCGACCTGTGAACTAATCTAAGCCCATCCCCCTACACTATCCCATCATCATCCTTATGCTTATCCAAGGACTGTTTAAATGCCCCTAATGTGGCTGAGTTAACTACACTGGCAGGCAGGGCATTCCAAGCCCTTACCACTCTCTGAGTAAAGAACCTGCCTCTGACATCTGTCTACAATCTACCACCCCTCATTTTGTAGCTATGCCCCCTTGTACAAGTGACGTCATCATCCTCAGAAAACGACTCTCACTATCCACCCAATCTAATCCTCTGATCATCTTGTATGCCTCTATTAAGTCCCCTCTTAGCCTTCATCTCTCCAATGAGAACAGACCCAAGTCTCTCAGCCTTTCCTCATAAGACCTTTGCTGCAGACCAGGCATCATCCTGATAAATCTCCTCTGTGCCTTTTCCAATGCTTCCACATCCTTCCTGTAATGGGGCGACTAGGACTGGATGCAATATTCCAAGTGAGGCCGCACTAGTGTTTTGTACAGTTGCAGCATGACATCACGGCTCCGGAACTCAATCCCTCTACCAATAAAACCTAACACACTGTAAGCCTTCTTAACAGCACTATCAACCTGGGTGGCAACTTTCAGGGATCTATGTACATGGACACCAAGATCCCTCTGCACATCCTCACTACTTCTGAAAAACAAAAAGCCACAGATCTGCACCTAGAAATGGAAGTCAAACATTTGATTAAGTCTGTGGCCGTGAGTGACATCTTCATTGAATGACAGCTATTCAAGCAACATATACAACTTCACTTCGCAGATCAAGCTGAAATAACCCTGAGAAGACCGAGCTTAAAAATCAGAAAGGAGGGGCTTTGCAGAATAAACATGTCTAGTCTTTCCAGGGGTGGTTAAAGAAAAGATTCTGGGAAAACCTGCACATTGCTTAAGAACCAGCACAATGTCTGAATCAGCTTTGGGATCAACAGATTCCAATTCATTTTGTACATACAGAAACCCCAGAGTCTATTGATAACGCTGTCACTAGATACCACTACAAAGAGCGTGAGTGTGACTCCTTTGTGTGAAGAAGAATTTATAGAGAGACTAACTGAATCAGTCATCGCCTATTCTTTGATCACAGTCATCTAGCAAGATCTTTTTGGCAAGTTTGGGTTTCCACCAAAGCCTTGCTGAAAACAGATGCCAACACGGAGCCATTGTAGGAGGCCAACATCAATTACACGCAAATGATATGATTGTCTGCAAAGTATATCAAACCACCAAAATCTATCATAGATACACTCTGTCACACCAACCCGAAAGGTGCCCAGCAGAAGATTTTACAACCATTAACATTGTAAAGTTGAGATATTAACAACATATTACCAGTACACTTCCTAAAAGACATATACCTATCAAGTGGTGCTCCATGGCGCATTACATCATAGAATGGATCATCAATATTGTGTAGTGGCACAAGCACACTGCAATGACAATTTGCATGACCAGCTTCACTTCCCAAAGTCTTCTACCTGGTAGATACCAAAGGTCCCACAGTGGCAGAACTACCAAAATGCACAGATCTCAGTATCATAACCATTTAGGCGATTCAATGCATCCCCCACAGTAGTGAGAATTAAAAAGCTGCACGACTTTCGTCTCCAATGACACACGAGAATGGAACACACTCACCAGCAGCGAGCAGGTAGAGAAACCTGCTATCATACAGAGGGCAGAGATGGTCAGTCAGAAATCCAGTTGCTACTACCTGGGTACCAGCAAAGGTTCCTAAGATACAGAACCAGCTCAAGTCATATTTAGTCAATCCCGAACATGGTGCTGTATTGTAAAGGAACAGAGTCGACCTTGCACCAGACAGTGAGGGAGATGACCCCAATGATGATAACTGTGTAATGGTGCTGAGTAACAAGTTTACAAACAAGGGCTTCCATGGATAACATATACCTCTCCAGATGGGTATAAGATATCAAGATGAGTTGTCAAGCCTCCAAATATGGTTTTGAAATTTGACTCACTAATCTTGTTAACTCAGTTTTTACCTGCCGGTATATTTGTTGACAACAAAATGTGAGGCTGGATGAACACAGCAGGCCAAGCAGCATCTCAGGAGCACAAAAGCTGACATTTCGGGCCTAGACCCTTCATCAGAGAGGGGGATGGGGTGACGGTTCTGGAATAAATAGGGAGAGAGGGGGAGGCGGACCGAAGATGGAGAGAAAAGAAGATAGGTGGAGAGAGTATAGGTGGGGAGGTAGGGAGGGGATAGGTCAGTCCAGGGAAGATGGACAGGTCAAGGAGGTGGGATGAGGTTAGTAGGTAGATGGGGGTGCGGCTTGGGTGGGAGGAAGGGATGGGTGAGAGGAAGAACAGGTTAGGGAGGTGGAGACAGGTTGGACTAGTTTTGGGATGCAGTGGGTGGAGTGGAGGAGCTGGGCTGGTTGTGTGGTGCAGTGGGGGGAGGGGACGAACTGGGCTGGTTTAGGGATGCAGTTGGGGAAGGGGAGATTTTGAAACTGGTGAAGTCCACATTGATACCATTAGGCTGCAGGGTTCCCAGGCGGAATATGAGTTGCTGTTCCTGCAACCTTCGGGTGGCATCATTGTGGCACTGCAGGAGGCCCATGATGGACATGTCATCTAAAGAATGGGAGGGGTTCGCAAACCATTTCCACTCCCCCATCTTCATTCTCTCCATCTTCGGTCCGCCTCCCCCTCTGTCCCTATTTATTCCAGAACCCTCACCCCATCCCCCTCTCTGATGAAGGGTCTAGGCCCAAAACGTCAGCTTTTGTGCTCCTGAGATGCTGCTTGGCCTGCTGTGTTCATCCAGCCTCACATTTTGTTGTCTTGGATTCTCCAGCATCTGCAGTTCCCATTATCTCTGGTATATTTGTTGAATTGACAACACATGCCCACATACAATGATGTCCATCTGGTTGAGGTTTCTCTTATAGAGTCACAGAGTCATACAGCATGCAAACAGACCCTTCAGTCCAACCAGTTCATGCCCACCGTAACCCCAAACTAAGGTAGTCCCACCTGCCTGTGCATGGCCCATTTCCCCCCAAACATTTCTTATTCATGTACTTATCTAAATGTCTTTTAAACCTTGTAACTGTACCCACATCCATCACTTCCTCTGGAAGTTCATTCCACTCATGAATCACCCTCTGTGCAAAAAAATTGCCCCTCGTGACCTTTTTACATCTTTTTCCTCCTACCTTAAAAATATGCCCCCTAGTCTTAAAATATCCCACTCTAGGAAAAGGCATCTGCCATTCACCTCATCTATACCCTTCATGATCTTATAAACCTCTATAAAGTCACCCCCTCAACTTCCGACGCTCCAGTGAAAAAGTCACAGGCGATCCAGCCCCTCCTTCTGGTTTGGACAGCCACTGCTTTGCACGGACCTCCATGATCAGCACAGAAGAAACCAAATTTAGCGGGAGCATAGCTCACATTGGGAAATATTATCTCTGCCTCTGCTCCTACCAAGCCCTTTCAGAATTTTACATGCTTCATTAAAATCACCCTTCGCTCTTTGATACTCCAACCAATATAGGCCCAGTCCGCTCGCTCTTTCCTCATTAGACAAACAATGACATGCCTTTTTCCACAATTTGCAGATGCTTTTAGCTCTAGAACAGACATGAGGCATTTAAAAAGAGAGAGACAGACAAACATATTTGATCCTGCTATGACAGCTAATCTCTGTGGTTTGTGGCGCAGTTGTATTGTTTAGCTATCAAGGCAGAATTGTGTTTAATGTCTGTCCTTTAGGCCGCTATTTCAGGTACAACCTGGAAATAAAGTCCAGGTCAACCGATTATCATCATTGTTAGCTATGGTTTGGTTTCTCTTTCAATCCTGCGTATCATCAATAATAAAGCATCATCTTGTGAGTGAAATGCACACTTGTTTTTTTTTATGTACAGTAAACATTTTGCCAAGAAAAGTAGCGAATCCAGCCAAACACTGCAGGCAGTCAAGTCTCTGAGGATGAGCCCAGTTAAAAACCTGCTATGTAGGTTTGTGTTTACAGGTGCTCAGGGTCCAATTTGTTTGTGTTATAGTTCATAAAGTCCAGATTAATTTCCAGTTGGTTGTCACTTTCCAATAACTCACATTGCTTCTGTCAGTTAGTGCCCCAACACCATGGCAACCACTGTCAGTCAGCGTCGGCAATGTCCCAGCACTATGGCAACTACATTCAGTCGGTAACAGCATGACTTTAGCCCCATGGCAACTGCTGTTGGACCAGTCCCTCTCAAGAGATCCCCTACTGGAGAGATGCCCTGGAGGTATAAATGGTGGAGAAAAGTGAACTTTAAACAGCTTGACTACAGTGATCACTACAGGCAGGGATAGAGATTTTATTAAACAAAGACACAACCATAGAGACCTATGGATGGATAAATGGAATATGCAACTCAGAATCAATTTTCCTCTCATTGTGCAATTTTTTGCGGAGTTTTGTGACATTAGTGGTGCTACATAAATATAAATTGTTGCTATCGCAAACAACTACCAGTAGAGAAACAGATACCAAACAGATGACACATAGAAACATAGAAAATAGGTGTAGGAGTAGGCTATTCAGCCCGTCGAGCCTGCACCACCATTATGATCGTGGCTGATCATACAATCTCGGTATCCCATTCCCAATTTCTCTCCCTACCCCTTTATCCCTTTAGCTGCAAGGGCCATGACCAGCTCCCTCTTCAATATATCTAAGAAAGTGGTCTCAACAGCTTCCTGTGGGAGAGAATTCCACAGGTTCACACATCTCTGAAGGTAGAAATTCTTCCTCATCTCAGTCCTGAATAGCTTACGCCTTTTTCTTAGACTATTACCCCCTAGCTCTGGGCTTCCCCAACATCGGGGACATTCTTCCCACATCTAGCCTGAGCAATCCCATCAGGATTTTATACCTTTCTATGTGATACCCCCTCATTCTTCTAAATTCCAAAGATTACAAACCCAGTCAATCCAGTCTTCCTTCATCTGTCAGTCTGCAGCAATATACACACAGAGGTATGCAATCAATGCAGGGACTAACACGATATATATAGATATTAGTATCTGTACAAGCAGGTATGCATACAAAAGAGAAATATTGAACTAAAGTATAGATGTGACAGCATGTGATACTTCTACCAGTGTGGACCGGCATATTAACATTGATATTTGAATAGAGGTTCAGATATAAATGACGAAATAGAAATCAAGAGGGATGCAGAAATAAAAGTAGGTACAAATATTCACATTTCTTTATTGCTACACTAATTTATTAAAAGGAGCGGTGGAATTGGATTGCTTCTGTGATGGAATTGTTAATATGGAATGCTCAGTAATTCTATTTTCCAATCACAGCAAAAAAAAAATCAACAAGTCCATACTACTTTAACATCAGAACCACAGCTTGGGTGATGTGGCGTGTTTCCAGAGATTTTTCCTATTATTAATGTGGACATAGGAAGTTGTAACAGAAACACAAGACTGAGGAGGGGAGTGTAAGCCTTTCAGAAGGGGAGCTGAATTGTGTGTGTGCACATCCCTGTCCAATTATCCCTTGCCCTTCAATGCTGCTACTTTTGAAAAAAACATTTTTTAACACATTGTCAGTCTGATACCTCCCTGCAGGCATGTGACTCTCGCATTGTCAGCTCCTGTCCAACACAGATTTGAAGCCAAACTGTTTTCCTCTGTCACCAGCTGTTCCCCATTCCCCATTTCGATGAGTCCAGTTTGTACAGCATTACAGCTCAGTAGCTGATTGCTGTCAACACTCCAGACGCATTTAACCTTGATGATTCACACTGCACCATCACTAGGGATACGGAAGTCACCCAAGGCTTTTTGACCTCCATCACGTTCCTGATTATCAGTTTGGAGAGACACTCGTGTTCAACTTTGCAAATCCAGCAAAGGACTTAAAAACACAACAACTGTTTTGCATCTTTTTAAATGCCGATAGCCTTTATGCTTTTCTTCCCAGCACCTTTTGTACATTAAGTGAAAGGACCTGTTTTTAACTGATGACATTGGTATACAGAATTCATGGATTTAACCAATTCTCGACAGATAGCTCATCGTCATTGTCCATTTCTCCCTCCTATTTCTTCTTTCACCCTCACCTGGTTGACAGGGCTCATGCCTGCAGGTCACTCCTACTCCAATGGCTTTACCAGTAAGTAGACTATCAGAATATCCACACTGTTTGAAGAAACAGCAACTCTGCATAATCACACACATTCTGACTGTTCAGGCATTAACAACCATGGACTACTGTGTCATGTTTAGATTTGTTTTATTCATTCACAAGATGAAGGCATCACTGACCAGGCAGCATTTATTGCCCATCCCTAATTGCCCAGAGGGCAGTTCAGAGTCAACCACATTGCTGTGGGTCTGGAGTCACATGTAGGCCAGACCAGGTAAGGATGGCATTTTCCTTTCCGAAAGGGCATTAGTGAACCAGATGGGTTTTTTCCTTACACTTGACAATGAATTCATAGTGATCATTAGACTCTTAATTCCAGACATTTATTGAATTCAAATTCCACCATCTCCATGGCAGGATTTGAACCCAGGTCCCCGGGATGTTACCTGGGTCTCTGGATTAACAGTTCAGCGACAATACCACTCGGCCATCACCTCCCCAAGGTGATGTAGCAAGGTACTGCAGTGATTGGCTGTTACCCTCTGCAAGTGGCTGGCCAGAAGTCTCTCCCATTCTTACCAATTGTTGGAAAGATTTACACGTTGATATCCAACATCTTTGAACGCATTATGATCGCACCTTCCTTGACCATCGACTTAGAGTCAGAGAGTCATCCAGCATGGAAACAGACCCTTCAGTCCAACCAAACCGTGCTGACCATAATCCCAAACTGAACTAGTCCCAACTGCCTGAGCTTGGCCCATATCCCTCCAAACCTTTCCTGTTCATGTGACTGTTCAAATGTCTTTTAAATATTGCAACTGTACCCACATTAACAACTTTGTCTGGAAGCTCAATCCACATGTGAACCACTCTCTGTGTAAAAAAAGTTGTCCCTCATGTCCCTTTTAAATCTTTCTCCTCTCACCTTAAAATATATCTGCTAGTCTTGAAATCCCTCACACTAGGGGAAAAAAAAATGCCATCCACCTTATCTGCACCTATCATGATTTTATAAATCTCCATAAGGTCACCCCCACCCCAACCTCCGATGTTCCAGCGAAAACGTCCCAGTCTCTCCTTATAACTCAAACCCTCCATTCTTGCCAGCATCCTGGTCAATCTTTTCTGAACCTGCCCCAGCGTATTAATATCCTTCCGATCACAGGGCGATCAGAGCTGGACACAGGATAGACCCTATCAAAGTCCTGTACAACCTCAACATGACTTCCCATCCCCTCCACTCACATATCTGAGCAATGAAGGCAAGCTTGCTAAATGCCTTCTTAACACTTGTCTACATGTGACACAAACTTCAAAGAATTAGAAACCTGAACAAAAACCTGATGTTGTTGGAAAAGTTCAGCAGGTCTGGCAGCACCTCTGAGGAGAAGTCACTGGACCTGAAACGTATGTATTTGAACCCCTAGGTCTCTCTGTTCTACAATGCTACCTGAGGCCTGCCTTTTAATTGTATAAGTCCAAGTGGGACTAAAACCTAGGTCTTCTGGGCATTGAGGCAAAGATGTTGCCCACTGCACCTCGGGACCACGGACTTGTCCTTATCCTGTTAAAATGAAATACAGTGAACAATCATTACCTTGCTGAATAAGTAGACATTCTACACAGTGAGTAATCCTTGCCCTGCTGAATAAACTATCATGGTGACTTGCCTCTAGTCATTCTAATCAACTTGCATAGACGTGTTACTACACACTGCTAGGACATGTGGGACCCGAGCCCAGGTCTCCTGGTTCAGAGGCAGACAGTCTATCACTGCACCACAGCAAACTTTGGCATTTGCCCTACCTAACACAAATATCTGCTTTGATGTGTCAATCAAGGTTATTCTGGTGGGTTTCTGGTACATTAAGTATCTTAATTCCATTACTTCCTTAATTCTGTAAAAATTATGAAATGGTAGGAATTTGCATTTACTTAGCACCTATCGTGCAGAAGAACATCCTGAGAATCTTTGTGCATGCGTAATTTGACAAAACACAATGCCGGGGCTGAAAGCCTACTTATGGGATGGGCTGACCACCAGTTTTTACAGGGGAGTATGAAAGAAGGGAGAGAGAAAAGGAATTTCAGAGCTTAGCACCCAGACAGCTGAAAACTAGGCATCCAATACTGGGACACAGGGAAGGGAAGGCGTACTGGAAGGAGGCATTCTGGCAGAGATAGCACAGCTTACAGACACAAGGACATTCAAGGCTACAAAAGAACACAAGCACAAATCTTCCATTGGAAATTTTTTTTATTGGGAATGGGAAGACAATGTTGTTTAACATGGAGAAGAGGAGAAGCCTTTTCTCAGAAAGTCATAGTCTGTGGAATTCTCTTCCCCAAAGACCAGAGGAGGCAGAGTCACTGAATATTTTTAAGGCTCAATTAGCAAGACCCTTGATTGGCGAGGTGGGGAGCTCACTGGGTATAAAGATTCATGGGAAAGTTGAATGGAGGTCATCAGCCATGATCGTGTTAAAAGGTTGGATTTGAGAGGCCTAATTCATAAATATTATGGTTTGACAAATGACTGGGTGGGGCCAGAAGGTTGCTTGACGTTTATGCAGTCCAGTATTAAGTCAAGGTGATTTTAAAAAAAACCTGGATATGCGGATAAGCCAAGAAATGGCCTGGGGCAGGGGCCTATATAGTGGAAAAACCTGGTCTTTCTGAGGGGCAATGAATTTCAAAGGCGACTTTGCCATTTAGTTTTCCAGTCTAAATTAGTAGCACCCTTGCTTCAAATCTATATTCAACCAGCGCTCCAGAATCGATTTCATAGAATCCCTCCAGTGTGGAATTAGGCCATTCGGCCCAACAAGTCAACGCTGAACCTCTGAAGAGCATTCTTTCCAGACCAATCCCCCTACTTTTTCCCTGTATCCCTACATTTCCCATGGCTAACGCACCTAACCTACATATCCCTGAACACTACAGGCAATTTGGCATGGCCAATCCACATCTTTGGACTGAGGGAGGAAACTGGAGCACCCAGTGGAAACCCTACACAGACACAGGGAGAATGAGCAAACTCCACCTAGACAGTTGCCCGAGGCTGGGATCAAACCCAGATCCCTGGCGCTGTAAGATAGCTGTGCTAACCACTGAGCTACCGTGCCGCCCCTAAATACCATCAGCACTTCTGCTGTGAGAGGGACCCGAACCTGTACAGAGAATCCCCATTGGATTTGAAGCCTAATGCTGTCACAGCTTGGCCATCACCACTTCTGCCATGGTATGTGGGCACTGCTTATTGCACATCCCTAATTGCTCCTAAACTGAGGGGTTTGCTTGAATCGTTCTGAGGTCAGTGCAAAGTCAAGCTTTAGGTCTGGAGTCACATGTTGGCAAAAAGTGATTTCCTTCCCTAACAGACGATACTAAACCAGATAGCTCTTATACAATCAGCACCAGTTTCATACACAGACACAGGCAAACGTTTGGAGTCCAGGACATTCTCCAGCACTGCCTGTTTCAGATTTCCAGCATCTGCAACATTTTTCTCTTGAGCAATGGCCTCGTTGTCACCGTACTAGCTTTATAATTCCAGTTTTATCCATTGAATTTAAATTCCAACAGATACTGTGGTGGGATTTGAACCCATGACCTCAGAATATTATCACAGACTTCCAGTGTAGAGCCCTAATCTCCCCAGACCCTGAGCTCATAATCTAAGTTAAAAGTGCTGAGGAACTGCTGCTGCATTATGAGAGTTGTCATTTTTTTTTCAAATACAGCTATAAAACCAAGGCCTGTTGTAGCTTTGCAGGTAGGGGACCCAATCGAGAGCTAACCCCGAGTCCCAGCAATTTCCTAGTCACATCTGCTCAAAATCCGATGGGTACAGAATTCTCAACTCATTGTGGAAACCGTCATGTATAAACCTGCTACGATCTGCATAACCACTGTCAATTCGAATAATTTATTACACATGAATCATCTTGGAGAGCTTGCAAGAGGCAGGATAAGGTCTGATTTAAATATATTTCTTTCTGCTTTAAAGAAAATTGTTCACCGGGCTGTGAAAGCGCATCAACAAAAAAAAAATCTGTTCTGGCACATGACAATGCATTAATATAGCTCTTCCTGAATTAACCAGCCAAGTACATGGCTCCTGTACCCACTGAGTGGCTCCAGGCTGACACCCACTCACCAAGTACCTCCAACCCCATCACACTTAGAAGATTAAACATGCAGGATGTACGAAAACCACGGCCAAAAGAAAACAAAAAAAAAGCAACAATCTCACTGGCTTCAGCTCCAGGAAATAAAACATCCCAACTGTGTTCTCTGAAGCTCACTGGAAACGCACCAAAGCAGATTTATGCTGATGGTACTACTTTGTAACATTAACAGAAACTCACACTGAGATACGTGACCAGTTTATCAGCATCCCATGGATTCATTTAATGCTTGCTCGCTCCCACTTTTAATCTCTGCAGCCACACGCAGGGAGAGGGACATCTCGAGATTTTCACGCTTATGTAAGGCTTAGTAACTGGCATTTGTCTAACTTGGAATGTGATTTGAAACAGCGAGTGCTGATGCCAGCATCAAATGTGTCGTGAAGGCCACTGCTCACATCAGGCCACTGTTGTGGTTCTAGCTTCAGGGGTTACTATGCTCAATGGTGCATGAGCACAGGATTAGACAGACAGCAGCTCAACTGGCAGCAGGGAGCCAAAGGAAATGGGTGTGGGTACAGTGGCAGATGTTCGGGGGCATGGTGGTGCATACAGAATTGGAGGAACACAGGAGCCCCCAGAAGTTACAAGGATAGAAGGGAATGACTGCACACAAACAGTGACATCTCTCCTGTCTGTGCAAGCCTCCACTAGTGCTCCTAACTTGCTCTACTTGTAGAAAAGAGCTCACAGCTTAGCAAGAAGTAGGGAGACAGGGTACAGTCCTGGTCAGCCACTTGCTAAAGCGGGTCCACTCGATCAGGAGGTCTTGCTCCAGGAGGATGCCAATCTCAGTAATGGCCCAATGCAAGAAGCTCCTGCACACGTCCTGTGGCACTGTGCACAAGCATGCCTGTGTTGGGGTTTGCAGTGCCCATCCTCTTTGCCCTGTAAAGTGAAGGTGGGAGAGGAGAAGGAGCTGTCGGGTGTTGCTGGTCACGTTATGATATCCTCAGCAGCACTAGGACATGGATCTGCATAAGGCTACTCCACCGATGTAGTGAAGGCTGGCACCTGTGAAAGGCAGGCGCCAACGCAAGTTGCTGGCAATCACATTTCGGGCACTAGGATTGAAGAAGTGCTTCAAATAGCAGTCTCTCAATAATCACAGCTGGAGCTTCTCAGTGCAACTGAGCAAAGCATTCCCAGCTTGTCAGCTTAACCGAGGAAGCTCTATCCCCATGTGCACTCACCCTGGCCAATGGGTGACCAGTTGGGAAATAGGTTCCATCGCACAGAAGTTCACAGCTAAGGGCTGAAGGACCTAGAGATCAACTTCTTAACAGTATTGACTCTCTAATTACTTCCTGAGAGAATTCATTGTGAGAAGCAAGTAAAGGGAAGCAAGCTGAGTAATTGCAGTCTTCATGGAAGAAGACATATGCAATCTTGGAACAATAGAGATTCCAGGGGCAAGTTAGAACGAGGAATTGAAAGGAATTAGTCTTTGCTACAAACAGCTTAGTGGGACGGAAAGCTGACAAATCTCTGGGGCCCAGTGGTCTGCAACCTCAAGAGGTGAAAGAGGTGTTTGCAAAGAGATAGCGGAGAGATCAGTGGCCATATTTCAAAACATTACAGCTTCTGGATCAGTGGATGCAGATTGAAAGGTCGCAAATGTAACACCACTATGTAAGAAAGGAGTGGAACAGCTTGCAGGAAACTACCGTTAGTTTGAGTTAGTGGTAGGGGAAATCTCTTGTAAAGAATGCTAACTGAACTTTGGGAAAACCCTGATTTGAGTGGGCAGGTTTGATATGAAAGGGAAACCATAGAATCACAGTGTTGTAGGGCTCTACGGCATATAAAAAACCTTCTGGCCCATTAGGTCCGGGCTGGTCAAAGACATTTCCAGCACTTTGCCCACAGCCTGTGTGTGTAGGCCTTGCAAGTGAACATCTAAATACTTCATAAACATTATGAGGGTTTCTGCATCTATCTCCCTTACAGACATTGAGTTCCAGACTTCCCCACTCTCTGGTGAAAAAGATTTTCCTCATATTCACTCTAAACCTCCTACCCCATAACTTGACTGTATGGCCTTGGTCATTGACCACTCCACCAAAGGCAAAAGTCTACCCTAAGCCTGTTGGCAGCTCTTTAAGCATGTTCCTAGCAGAGTAAGGGGGAAACAGTGGATATGGGCACATTTGGATTTTCAGGGTGGATTTGATAAGGTCTCACTTATGGAGGTTAGTAAACAAAATGTTATTGCAAAAAATTAATGTCAATATACTGAAATGAACTTAAGGATTGGTTAAAGGAAATGAAACAGAGAATCAGAATAAATGGGTCATGATCTGGTAGGCAGGCTGGGGTAACAAGGTGTAGAGCTGGATGAACACAGCAGGCCAAGCAGCATCAGAGGAGCACAAAAGCTTGACATTTTGGGCCTAGATCCTGGGGTACAAGGATCAGTGCCTGTTCCTAAATATCCAATGATTTGGATGCTGGAATGAAACATAATAGTTTCGAGTTTGCATATAGCACATAACAATGAGAAGCGAGGAGGCTTCAATGGAATTTGACAGATTGAGTGAGTGGGCACATATATGGCATGTGGGATATAATGTGAGGTCATCTACTGTAGTAGGAGGTACAAAGGTGTGGAGTATATTATCGATTGTTTGGAAGATTTGGAAGTATTGACGTCATTACGAACTCAATGCTCTTGTTTAAAAAAACACAGAAGGCTCACATACGAACTAAGAGCAGAAATAGGTCATTCGGCCTTCTAGCCTGTTCTAGCATTTGATATGATCATGGCTCATCTCACTTGGACTCTACACTACTTTCCTACCTACTCTCCATAACCATTTAACCCATTTGTAGTGATTGTAATGAGGTCAGCCAGCTGGACCTCATAGGATATGAGTTCCCTGTTGGAACCTGTTAATTTGATCCAATCAGGGAGCGCTGGCTGACATGTATAAATAGGTCTGTCCTGTTGATTCTGAGGGGGTTGGATCAGTGTCAAGGTCTTGTTATGTGTGAATAAAAGGTGAGTTGGTGATGGGATACTGGTCTCTGTGGAGTTATTTCACCATAACTAACTAAAGGTCTATCTATCTCTTCCTTAGATTTATTTAGTGGCCTAGCATCCACCACATTTTAGGATAGTGAATTCTTTGTCCATTTGAAATAAGTAATTTTTCTTCATCTCTACTTTAAATCTGCTGACCCCCCTTAGTCTAAAACTATGACCTATCATTCCAGATTGGCCCATGTGAGGAAACATCCTTTTTATAGGCCTCTGGCAGCAGTGTTGGTGACAGCAGGACAGGCCAGATATGGCTCCACTTTAACCTGGGGTCTCCCTGAGAGCAAGGAGCAAGTCCTTGGCTGAGACACAGGCTGGGCTGAGGCTTCAGGTCTCTAGCTAGGCCTAGATACCTGAAGGTGTGGAAACAATAGTGAAAGAGGCCAGCTGGTGGATTGGTGGTAGCATCTGGAGGAGTGTCAGTGAGGAGGTGGCTTTGAGGCCTGGCATGGCAGCTGTATCCCAGTGTGGTGTTTTCATCCCAGAACAGTAGTCTTGTCCCAGTGGCAACTTTCTTTTCTTCATTCCTTCATTGGCTTTCCCTGAGTCTAGGAGCCATTAACTGAATTATAAGAACTTTGACTTAAATTTTACTTTTTTAATATTGTGACTTTTGTCACTAATGTAGGCACTGGTTGTAAAACTTTTTGCTGTTTCTTTCATGTAATAGTACATGTGATGAATTTTTATTTTCTGTTCTATTCTACATCAATTTTGTCAACCCCTTTAGCATTGTACCTACCTCAAATAGAACTCCTCACACTCTTCTAAACTTGAGGGTATAGGTTTATGCTCAATGTCTCTTCATGAGACAAACCCCCAGGCAGGCTGCAGGCATGCCCTCAATGACACTGGGCAGTTATAGCCATGTAGCACACTTACCAAGTTGCTGCCCAAGATTGAACCTGTATCTGGTTGGATGATGGAGACATATCCTTCACTAGCCTGCTGCAGTGTCTCACTGGGTGGTGAATAAAGCTGGCTTCCCTCTAGTACTGGGTGCGAGTGACTAGATGCACAAGTTAGAGGGGGCTGTACCATAACATTGGAATTTGTCAACTGGAAGGGATCAATTCCAATAATGTTCAGGTGATCTGCGATCACTATTACTGCTTTCTGGAGGTGAGCCCACTACCCTGGCAGATACCACCACTCCTACATCCTGCAGCACACCCTTGTGTTTGGTCCAGGTGGCTTTGCTAATGGGGACAAGTGCTACCCACTGTGACCATGGCACTTGAGACAAATCCCCTTGAGTGATGCCATGTGCAGATACAATGCTGCCCATGCTTCCACCAGGGCTCTGATGGAGCTGATGATGGGGCTGAAGAAGTAGTCTGGGGCTTGTTGGCACCCTCTGATATAGCCCTGGCTGAGTCCCTGTGCTTTGCACAATTGGAGCAGGCAATGAGCTGAATGCTGAGAAACTGGAGCAAAGATCAGTGGTCAGATTGTCTTGCTGGGGATGGTCACTGCCTGGTGCATAAGTGGCTGAACATTACTTGATGTTTACCAGCTGAAACCTGGATAATGTTCAGGAATTGTTGCAATGAAATCCAATCCTTCATTTCATTGGCTATAACAGTGCTTCTGAATGTCCTGTGGCCATGAAAAGGTTCAGTCTCTTTTATGAAAATTACTCAAGGCTCAATTCATTTCTGATCACAAAGCTCAATATTTGCTCAGCATATTGGAAATGGAGAAAGGGATGGAGCTTTACAAAAACTTAAATAGCACTGTTTAATGAATCTTATGTATTCAAGAAATTATTACACAGCAGTTGCTATTGGTAACTGCATAGAACTGCTTAAAATGGTTGTCAGTCACCAATTCAAATCATGATCATCTCTACCATAGAGATGTTGAGTCTCACAGTAAAAGTTATTCATTACGCTTCAAACTGATCTGAGCTCTACAGAGTGGGTGGTTTGAGTCCTGAGGAGTTTCCTGTTTGTCTGTGACCCTGGAAATGTTCAGAGGAACCTGCATCTTCCCCTGTCAGCAAATACAAGCTGGTTGCTATCTTCAACCAGCCCAGGCCCACCTCACCATGCCCTTTTGGCATACAGCACAGCTCACTGACCCCCTCTCCTCAATCACTTTAGGGATTGGGCTGAAAATGAGTTTAGTCTCCTTGTGTATCTTTGCAATTTAATTTCTGCTCACATATGCCCTGCAGGGAATTCATCAGTCATAACATCACAAGTCAATGATACTCACTGTTTCTCTCTCTCTCTCTCGCCTTCACTGTGCACCCTCTCTGTCTGTCACTATATTTCCTCTCTTGCACACTCTATTATACAGCCCCTTTACACACTCTTACTCTGACTCCTCTGCTACATACACTCTAAGTTTCCCCCTCCCATGCGCACTCTCTATGCTTCCTCTCCTTCATGCTCCCTCACTGTGCTGCCCCTGCAATGCATGCTCTCTTGCACTACATTCCCACTGCTAGATACACTCTCTAGCTTCCTCTCCCATACGCACACTCTTTTAACATTCTAGCTGAAAGGAACATTTGTACATCTGAAATGTGAGAGCTCTTTAGGAGGTGGTTTTAGAGAATGACAGGGTAGTTAGCAGTACGGGCTCTGACACATCTGAGCTGCTCACTACATGGTATAGCATCACAGCAGAGGTCACCAGCCTGGAAATTGCCTCCAGATCCAGGATCACACAGCCCTCAACCAAAGTTGTGGGGGACTATCTGTACTTGTTTGCTGATTTCTCCTGTTGGATTATCTTAAGTCTGAAATTCGGAATGGAACTGTTTCGTTGCTTTTAGCTCAAACATTCCACTAGCATCAGGGGTACAGCTTAAAAGGAGGGTAGTTGACCATTTGTCCCTTAAGAGTAAGCCAATGCTCGTGCTGGTTCTCTGTCTCTCACATGCACACATGCATACGCACATTCAAAAGCTCTATAAGCCACTCCATTATTTACTCTTGCATTGCATTGATCACTTTGAACTATGTGACCATACTTTTGCGCCCTCCCTACTTATGAACGTAAAAGCTGCTTGTGGTGAAGCCCTGGTCGGCTGGGATTGCCTCATGCTGGCAAGATTGGCAGCAAAGAAGAAATTGCTGCCCTGACTAATGATATGAATAACGGGCATGAGAACAGGAAGATGTTGGTCAAGCCACAGATTTTTCTTTTTCGCAAAGAGCTTGAAACTGAACTGGCACCGCGAAGGGCAATGTTTCTGGGAACTGGAGACACGTTTGAGATACACAGCGCGGTGGCTCAGTGGTTGGCACTGCTGCCTCACAGCGCCAGGGACTCGGGTTCAATTCCACCCTCGGGCAACTGCCTGTGTAGAGTTTGCATATTCTCCCCGTGTCTGCATGGGTTTCCTCTGGGCGGTCCAGTTTCCTCCCACAGTCCAAAGATATGCAGTCTAGGTGGAATGGCCATGCTAAATTGCCTGCAGTGTTCAGGGATGTGCAGATTAGTGGGATGGGTCTGGGTGGGATGCCCTGAGATTCGGTGTGGACTTGTTGGGCTGAAGGGCCTGTTTCCACACAGTAGGGATACTATGAATCTTCTATGAAACTTTGGACAACTTCTCGTGGTTTCTCAAGCTTGGCCCTTGAGGATGGGATACAGAGAAATGGCAGTGAGCAATGGTATTGAATAGGACACCAATGGTATGGAAAACCAGTTAAGTGGACCAGAACCAGGTATAACCTAACGTGGTACAGTCAGAGCAAAGAAAGTTGTCGCTGCCAGGAGACAGCAGATTGGTCATCTGCTCTAAAAGATACATCAGGAGGACCACTGATGCATTGACCACCTGAGACAGACGAGGTTGGTGGGATTTTAAACAAAGTGTCTCTGTGATGACTGTACTATTACTTAGTTGTGTAACAAAGGTAAAATGGAACTGTACCCAAGTTATTGTGTGCCTTTTACATCTGGAGATGTAACCCCAACAAGGGATTATACACCAGCGCATTGAGAAGTCCCTTACATTTAGTCTTAGAATTAGTCCCCAACACCCATTGTTCAGTACTCACCACATTTTCTTTTGAAAGTTACAAAATCTGCTTCCACCATCTTTTCAGGCAGTGCGTTCAGATCATTGCAATGTAAATATTATTCTTCTCAATTGTCGTCTGGCCCTTTTTGCCAAACCTACCTATATGCTGAAGCTTTCTGTTTGCTCGTGCTTGTGTAAGTGGAAATAGGGTTTCTCCCTTCTCGAAATGTTGAATGATTCTATTAAATCTCAATTAGCCGCCTCTGGAGAAAAATATGTCAATTCCTCCAGTCTCTCCATGTAACAAAATTTCCTCATCCCGACTGACATTCTGGAAAGCCTCCTCTGCATCCTTGAACAGCGACTTGACATCCTTCATAACGTCAGGATGAATGGGATAGAGTGTGGTCTAAACTCCCCAGTTGGCCCTTAAGCCAAATGTCCAGGTCACCCACGAAGACAAAGCCTAGATAGTTCTGCACTAGATCCCAGTCCTGAGTGGTCACCAAGATAATAACCAGAGGGTGGCCTAACATCTGGTTCTGTCAGTGATGGAATGACTCCCCTGTTGACGATTGGCCAATTCCTCCTCCCAAGAGTAGATTCATCAGCCACTCAAATACAAATCAACCTTTTTATCTGTTCCTCGTCAATATTGCAACACCTCCAGCATGCATCCATAGAAATACTTATCAACTTCTCCACAGTGCACCTAGCAGGAGAAGCCAAGGCAGAACTCTCAACAACAACTAGGAGCTTGAGCAAAAATGTAGGACATAAGTGCTAAGATTAAAGCTAGCAGCTAAACATCAGAAGCATTTGTTTTACTGCAAAATGCTCGGAGATGGCGAGGCACTACATAAATGGAGGTCCTTCTTTCAAGTGTGGACAATCTAATGTTTCTGAGTCATAAAGGATTATGGGTTCAGCGCACACTCTGGAGACCTGAGCACAAAAAACAAACTGAAGGAGTGCTGCACTGTCCATGCTGCCATTTCTCACAGTTAACCAAGGCCACATCTGCCTTAGATGACACAGTGTGGAGCTGGATGAACACAGCATGCCAGGCAGCATCAGAGGAGCAGGAAAGCTAACTTTTCGGGTTGGGATTAGGGCGGCACGGTGGGTCAGTGGTTAGCACTGCAGCCTCACAGTGCCAGGGACCCGGGTCCAATTCCAGTCTCGGGTAACCGTCTGTGTGGAGTTTGCACATTCTCCCTGTGTCTGCGTGGGTTTTCTCCGGGCGCTCCGGTTTCCTCCCACAGTCCAAAAGATGTGCAGGCTAGGGTGGATTGGCCATGCTAAATCGCCTGTAGTGCTCAGGGATGTGAGGGTTATAGGGGGATGGGGATGGGTCTGGTTGGGATGCTCCAAGAGGCAGTGTGGACTTATTGGGCTAAAGGGCCTGTTTCCAGTTTCCACACTGTAGGGAATCTAATCTAAAACCCTTCTTCAGAAATGGGGGGAGGGGGGGGAAGGGAGCTCTGAAATAAATAGAGGGGTGGGGCTGGGAAAGGTAGGTGGGATGGCGATAGGTGAGTGCAGGTAGGCAGTGGTGGGGCCTGGTCATCTGCCTTCTCAGTTAGACTTAAAAATTGCTTAGTACTATTTCAAAAACCAGGTGAATTCTCGCAATAAAAGACTTTCAGTTTGCAAATTGGCTGCTGAATTTCCTACATCCTAACTGCAGTTCAAAAATACTCCAATGGCTCTAAAGCAATTTTTGGCCATCCTGAATTCATGGAAGGTGCTATATAAATACAAGTTTTTTTTTGCTTCTTACAATTCACATTCAGACAACTGAACTTTGGATTATTGCTCAGAAACCTGAAAAAGACTTTCAGGGCAGTAAGCATTCTTAGACTGGAAGTGTTCCTTCAATTTACATGCACTACAAATCTAGAAGAACACGAACTAATTCACTCCTTTGCACAATGCTAAGAGTTGGCAGTGATTTTATTTGGCTGTAGCTTTCTGTGACACTTCTGGACCTTTGACAGCTGAGCCTAAGGTCTGAGCAGTGAATTAGCTGCTCTCAGTAGCAATCAAGCATTCAGAGCACTTTCAGTCCAGCTGCCACCCATTCTGTTTCATTGATTCATCCTTGCAGTTAGCAAGGATCACGGAACAGGAACAGAGCACAAGAAATGTGTTAATTCATGGACTGATCAAAGGAAGGTGCACTGATATTGTGATCAGAGATCACGGGAACTGCAGATGCTAGAGAATCCGAGATAACAAAGTGTGGGGCTGGATGAACACAGCAGGCCACGCAGCATCTCAGGAGTACAAAAGCTGACGTTTCAGGCCTAGACCCTTCACCCTCTGATGAAGGGTCTAGGCCCGAAATGTCAGCTATTGTGCTCCTGAGATGCTGCTTGGCCTGCTGTGTTCATCCAGCCCCACACTTTGTCATCTTGCATTGATATTGCGCCATTCATGTCCTCCGATCATCTCACTTGCTGCCCATAGCCAATAGATTAGTTCGGCAGGACTGTCATCACTGTCGTGCAATTTTTTTTTTTGCTTGGGGACCCTGCAGGACTCAATATCAAGTTCAATAATTTCAGGGTCTGAACACACACTTTCACATCCATTACTCTCCGTCACACCCCAGGCCGTGTCATGAGCTGTCAGCACACCTACTGTTTTACCCCATTATCAGCTTTTCTTTCTCCCTGGCTTACCATTGAAACATCCCTGTGTCGACTTATCGTTCGTTCTCCCTGTCTCAGGGCTCCATTGCCACCTATTCACCAACTCTTCCCACTCTACCCACCTCCGTTCAACATTCCCACCCCATGGCCAGTTTCCAGTGTTCAACGTAAAACCTACCTCTTCCTCGTTCTAAGGGAGAGCCACCAGACCTGAAACGTTAACTCTGCTTTCTCAGTCCACAAGTGCTGCCAGATCTGTTGAGTTTCTCCAGCAATTTCTGATTTTGTAATACCTAAAGGTCGGTTGAGGGTGTGACGGTAAATGATGATAGGTGGACAGATGAGTGAGAGACCTCCCCTGCTATTCCACAGCATGTTTGGCCTTCACATGAAATGCGCAGCTGGATTAATGTTGCAACTGAGAAATGGAACCTCAGGCAGTGCTGCACTCCTTCTGTGGGCAGTTAAACTAATGACTGCCACAGGGATCTGTTCCATGGTCTTTCTCTCCTATAAGGGGATCACATCCCAGACAAGCTAGACCCAAACATCCCCAAGCCCTGACCATGAAAAGTGTGGACTCGGATAGAAGGACAGCCTCTTTTACATTGGGACAGTGGTACATGTGTGATACAGGCCATTTCAGCGTGTACAAATGCCAAAGGGGGCATTTCAGTCGGTCCATGTGTGATACAGAGTGTTTCAGTGGGTGCACATGCAATATGGGGTGTTTCAGTGGATACATGCATGTTATGCGTGTTTCATTTGGTAAGTGTGTGATTATGGGGTGTTTCAGTGTGTAGGTGTGTGATCTGGGGTGTTTCAGGGGAAAGGTGCATGATATGGAGTGTTTCAGTGGGTAGGTATGTGATATGGAGTGTTTCAGTGGGTAGGTGTGTGATCAGGGGTGTTTCAATGAATAGGTGTGTGATCTGGGGTGCTCAGTGGGTAGGTGTGTGATATGGGGGTGTTTCAGTAGATAGGTGTATGACATGGGGTGTTTCAGTGTTCAGGTGTGTAATCTGGGGTGTTTCAATGGGTAGCTGTGTGATATGGGGTGTTTCAGTGGGTAGGTGCATCATATGGGGTGTTTCAATGGATTGGTGAGTGATATGGAGCATTTCAGTGTGTAGGTGTGTGATATGGGGCATTTCAGTGTGTAGGTGTGTGATATGGGGTGTTTTGTTGGGCAGGTGTGTGATCTGGGGTGTTTCGGTGGGCAGGTGCTTGATCTGGGACGGGGTGTTTCGGTGGGCAGGTGCGTGATCTGGGGCGGGGTGTTTCGGTGGGCAGGGGCGTCATATGGGGCGTTTCAATGGATTGATGTGTGATATGGGGCGTTTCAGTGGCCAGGCGTGTGACCTGGCGTGGGACGTTTCAGTGGCCAGGTGTGTGACCTGGCGTGGGGCGTTTCAGTGGGTCGGGGCATCATATAGGGGGTTTCAATGGATTGGTGTGTGATCTGGGGTGGGGCGTTTCAGTGGGCAGGCGTGTGACCTGGCGTGGGGCGTTTCAGTGGCCAGGCGTGTGACCTGGCGTGGGGCGTTTCAGTGGGTCGGGGCATCATATAGGGGGTTTTAATGGATTGGTGTGTGATGTGGGGCCTTTCAGTGGGTACGTGTGTGACCTGGGGCCTTTCAGTGGGTACGTGTGTGACCTGGGGCCTTTCAGTGGGCAGGTGTGTGACCTGGGGTGTTTCAGTGGGCAGGGGCGTCATATGGGGCGTTTCAGTGGATTGGTGTGTGATATGGGGCCTTTCAGTGGGTACGTGTGTGATATGGGGGTGTCTCAGTGGAGAGGTGTGTGATCTGGGGTGGGGCGTTTCAGTGGAGAGGTGTGTGATCTGGGGTGGGGCGTTTCAGTGGGCAGGTGTGTGATCTGGGGTGAGGCGTTTCAGTGGGCAGGTGTGTGACCTGGCGTGGGGCGTTTCAGTGGGCAGGTGTGTGATCTACCGTGGGGCGTTTCAGTGGGCTGGTGTGTGATCTGGGGTGGGGCGTTTCAGTGGGCAGGTGTGTGACCTGGCGTGGGGCGTTTCAGTGGGCAGGTGTGTGATCTGGCGTGGGGCGTTTCAGTGGGCAGGTGTGTGACCTGGCATGGGGCATTTCAGTGGGTAGGTGTGGTGATCTGGGGTGGGGCGTTGCAGTGGGTAGGTGTGGTGATCTGGGGTGTTTCAGTGGGTCGGGGCATCATATAGGGGGTTTCAATGGATTGGTGTGTGATATGGGGCACTTCAGTGGGTAGGTCTGTGATATGGGGTTGTCTCAGTGGATAGGTGTGTGATATGGGGTTGTCTCAGTGGATAGGTGTGTGATATGGGGCACTTCAGTGGGTAGGTCTGTGATATGGGGTTGTCTCAGTGGATAGGTGTGTGATATGGGGTTGTCTCAGTGGATAGGTGTGTGATATGGGGTGTTTCAGTGGGTAGGTGTGTGATATGGGGGTGTCTCAGTGGATAGGTGTGTGGTCTGGGGTGTTTCAGTGGGTCGGTGTGTGATCTGGAGTGTTTCAGTGGGTCGGTGTGTGATCTGGGGTGTTTCAGTGGATCGGTGTGTGGTCTGGGGTGTTTCAGTGTGTAGGTGTGTGGTCTGGGGTGTTTCAGTGTGTAGGTGTGGTGATCTGGGGTGTTTCAGTGGGTCGGGGCATCATATGGGGTGTTTCAATGGATTGGTGTGTGATATGGGGCATTTCAGTGGGTAGGTGTGTGATATGGGGTGAGGTGTTTCAATGGGTAGGTGTGTGATCTCAGGGGTGTTTCAGTGGTTAGATGTGTGATCTGAGGTGTTTCAGTGGTTAGGTGTGTGATCTGGGGTGTTTCAGTGGGTAGGTGTGTGATGTGGGATGTTTCACTGTGCAGGTGTGGTGATCTGGGGTGTTTCAGTGTGTAGGTGTGGTGCTCCGGGGCGTTTCAATGTGTAGGGGTGGTGATCTGGGGCGTTTCAGTGGGTCGGTGCATCATATGGCGTATTTCAATGGATTGGTGTGAAACATGGGGCATTTCAGTGTGTAGGTGTGGTGATCTCGGGTGTTTCGGTGGGCATGTGCGTGATCTGGGGCGGGGTGTTTCGGTGGGCACGTGCGTGATCTGGGGCGGGGTGTTTCGGTGGGCAGGGGCGTGATCTGGGGTGGGGTGTTTCGGTGGGCAGGGGCACGATCTGGGGCAGGGTGTTTCGGTGGGCAGGGGCGCGATCTGGGGCGGGGTGTTTCGGTGGGCAGGGGCGCGATCTGGGGCATTTCAGTGTGTAGGTGTGGTGATCGGGGGTGTTTCAGTGGGTAGGGGCATCATATGGGGTGTTTCAATGGATTGGTGTGTGATATGGGGCATTTCAGTGTGTAGGTGTGTGATATGGCGCGTTTCAGTGGGTTCAATGCGGCTGGTGTCACAGGGTAGGATTTAGGGAGTACCGCTCTGTCAGAGACACTAACCTTTGGATATCCACCTGCTCAGCAAGGTGGAAGAGATTGAATGGCCTGGTTTCCAGGTGCAAAAAGATTGTCACTTCTTCCTAGCACCTATAAAACAATAATCTGTTTCTTCCCTTACTGCTGTTGGAAGAAAGACTGTTGTGTGCTGATTGTCCCATCATATTTTCCCACATTCCAACAATCACTATAATTCAAAGGTTTGCCAAAGACATGACAAAAATTAGGTCTTTCTTCCTCAGTCTTCTATTAAAATGGCTAATTTCATGATTTCTACTGGGTTAGGAGGCCTTTTTTTGCCTCTCGAGCACACTTAATGACACTGTACAATATCTGACTACATGCACTCGGTAGCAATGTCTGTTCCCACATACCAGCGCAGCTCTGCTACCTGGAAATATTTCTGGTGCTGAGCATGTGAAAACAATGACCATTCTGTCAAGTCAGTAAAAGAACTGTGCACCACAACGTTTTTCATGTGTATATTTCTGGCCAATGTGTCTATCATTGGGGCTGATTCAAGGTGTATAAACATAGAATGGCGCCTGTTTCATGCCAGCATGCTCCAATCTTACGCAGTCAATATTAATTCCTGCCCTTTTCCAGAGCTTGATCTTGAAAATCACCTTGGCGCAGTTGGCAAACCCCAGGTCATGGACAGCATCATAAAGGAATAACACCATCTCTCACCCATTTTGGTTTGTTATAGGCTGAATGCACCAACATGGACAGACTCTACAATTGGTGATAACTGGAATCATAAGACCATAAGACATAGGAGTGGAGGTAAGGCCATTCTGCCCTTCAAGTCCACTCCTCCATTTAAATCATGGCTGATGGGCATTTCAACTCCACTTCCCTGCACTCTCCCCCTAGCCCTTGATTCCTTCTGAGATCAAGAATTTGTCAATCTCTGCCTTGAAGGCATCTAACATCCCGGCCTCCACTGCACTCTGTGGCAATGAATTCCACAAGCCCACCACTCTCTGGCTGAAGAAATATTGACTCATTTCTGTTTTAAATTTATCCCCTCTAATGCTAAGGCTGTGCCCATGGGTCCTAGTCTCCCTGCCTAACGGAAACAACTTCCTAGTGTCCACCCCTTCTTAGCCATACATTATCTTGTAAGTTTCTATTAGATTTCCCCTCAACCTTCTAAACTCTAATGAGTACAATCCCAGGATCCTTAGCCGTTCATCATACGTTAAACCTACCATTCCAGGGATCATCCGTGTGAATCTCTGCTGGACACGCTCCAAGGCTAATATGTCCTTCCTGAGGTGTGGGGCCCAAAATTGGACACAGTATTCTAAATGGGGCCTAACTAGAGCTTTATAAAGCCTCAGAAGCACATCACTGCTTTTATATTCCAACCCTCTTGAGATAAACGACAACATTACATTCGCTTTCTTAATCACGGACTCTACCTGCAAGTTAACTTTTAGAGAATCCTGGACCAACACTCCCAGATCCCTTTGTACTTCTGCTTTATGAATTTTCTCACCTTTTAGAAAATAGTCCATGCCTGTATTCTTTTTTCCGAAGTGCAAAACCTCACATTTACTCACATTGAATTTCATCAGCCATTTCCTGGATCACTCTCCTAAATTGTCTAAATCTTTCTGCAGCTTCCCCACCTCCTCAGTACTACCTGCCTGTCCACCTATCTTCGTATCATCGGCAAACTTTGCCAGAATGCCCCCAGTCCCTTCATCCAAATCATTAATGTATAAGGTGAACAGCTGCGGCCCCAACACTGAACCCTGCGGGACATCACTTGTCACCGGTTGTCATTCCGAAAAAGAGCCTTTTATCCCAACTCTCTGCCTTCTGTCAGACAGCCAATCCTCAATCCAAGCCTGTAGCTCACCTCGAACACCATGGGCCCTCACCTTGCTCAGCAGCCTCCCGTGAGGTATCCCTTTCTGTGATGATGCTGTCACTTTAAGAGGTGTGTTTTGTTCTGTTTTCTTTCAGAGAGAGCTTGGGAAAATGGGTATTTAGCAGTTGCTTCATAATTTGTGAAGCCTTGAGTCTTTTGGTTTTAAAAGTTAGAACAATAGACGCAGCCTGAATGGGTGTGGTCAAATTCCTACAGAGCCAGGTTCTTTGGGTTAGCTTTCAGCAATTGATGTTGGGATCTCAAAGAGGTAGAAGGTATTTTTCTGTCCCACTCTGTTATGGCCAAAAACTGGAGTTTCTCAGCCTGCTACAGGAGACCAACAATGTTCTGAATTTGCCTTTTGCCATGGGTGAGTTTATGGGACGTTACTATATTGAAACAGTTACAGTTTAGTGGTAAAATCTTCTGTTAAGTTTTTCAATAGAGTTAAGTTATTCCAAGTTCCTCTTCCCTTTGCTGAATTTTAACAATAGTGTTTGAATAAACTGTTATGCTTAGCATTGAGTTGTTTGACCAATCAAAAAGCTTCTGGAATACAGAACTTCACATTTAAAATCAGAGAGAGTTAGGGTCCAGGCTACTTTGTTGCTCTGTTTCTGTTGGCTCTGTCTTTACACTTTACACTGTCAGTTTCTGCCCTCCTCCTCTGCCTAGAGGCACTATCTCAAAGGATCAGTCCTCTTTATTTGTGTATCAGATATCAGCATTGCTGGCTCAGCTAGCATCTTTCGCATACACCTGGAGAAGGTGATTGTGAGCTGAATCCATAGAAGCAGGTCATTCGGCCCATCGAGTCCCCACCAACACACCAAAGAGCATTCTATCTGGACACACCTGCCCAGCCTATCCTTGTAACCCTGCATTTCCCATGGCTAATTTAGCTAATTAACACATCCCTGGTTACGGCAGAGTAATTTCCCGTGGCCAATCCACCTAAACTGCACACCTTTTGATTGTGGGGGGAAGCCAGAGCACCTGGAGGAAGCTCCCGCAGACACGGGGAGAACATACCAACTCCACACAGGCAGTCGCCCGAGGGTGCAATTGAACCCAGGTCCTTGGCACTGTGAGGCAGCAGTGCTAACTGCTGAACCACCGTGCCACCTCTTTGTGATCCACTACACCCATGTGGTATCAGGGACATTCACAGAGTCGTTCAGGAGAGAATTCCAGGATTTTGACCCAGCGACAGTGAAGGAATGATGAGTCAGGATGGTTAGTGGATTTGGTGGTGGGGGAGAGAAACGGTCTTTGCGGGTGATGGTGTTCCCATGTAACTGCTGCCCCTGTCCTTCCAGAAGGAAAAAATTACAGTTTGGGAGGTGCTTCTTTGAAGAGGTATGTCCACTTGTTTTATTCCACTGCCTGTGGTTATGATCGTTAGCGAGCAAGCGTAACGAAGCTATTCGACGCAGTGGGGCCTCTTTGTAGCCGAACCCAATTGTTCGCTGACCTTTTGCACTCTCCAGGGGCTTATTCAAATGCAGGAAATCCGGCTGACTTCCATCCCCCTCTCCCCTCAGTCTGTGAGGTTGAAGGGCGGCTACAGGACAAGGAGAAGCGTAGGGAGGCTTAAGGGTAGTGTAATTCTGGCTAGAGAAAAATCCACCGATGGCATCCTCACCTCCAAGGGTTCAGCCCAGACAGGCACAGCGCAGAGGTACCGAGTGTGTACCATGCCAGTGGGAGTCTTGTCTTTAATGGGACTTGACACCGAGGGCCCATATGGAGATTTCCCAAGATCCTTCACTGCCAATGAAGTGTGGTTGCTGTTTTAAGATGGGAACTTTGAAAAGCAAACTCGCAGCCAGCACTGGCGAAGGGATGAACATTCAGGTTGTGTGTTTTTGTCACAGATAAATCTTGCTCAAAATTCTCCCCTGAATTCTCCTGCACATTCTTTGAACAGAGCCATGGCATCTTTGAAGCTCACCAGAGTGCGAAGGTGGGACCCCAGTTCAATGCCACATCCCTGGTGGTTTATGTCTGTCAGTGGGGTTGCCGGCCAGATTCCAGGGGTTCTGGGCTCCATTGCAGCTGCGAGGCCCCTTTAAATCTCTCAGAGACTTTACTCCAAAAAAAATCGGTGTTGCCCAATCTTTTAAGGCTTGAATCCTGTCCTCAAAAACCCAACAGGAAAGCACTTCAAAATCGTGTGCGATTTCAAACAGCTTCACCACACCCCCCCCCCCCGCCCCCCCCCCAAACACACTCAATTTTTTGACAGGCAACTCCCCCACACATGCCCCTTCCCCAACACACCCCCATCCCATCCCCTTTACAGACCCATGGTTTTGGTAATTACTAAAACAGAATCACAACGTGGAAGAAGTCTACAAACATATCATAGGCCTCCATCACTGACCCTGCAGCTCTCTCTCAGTCCCAACCAGAGGGAAAACACTGAAAAACAAACAGTAAAAGCTGGGAATGAATGCACCGGTCACACTGGGGCACTGAATTATACAAAAGAAGTCAGAACAATGTGTCAGAGATGGTAGGAACTGCAGATGCTGGAGAATCTGAGATAACAAGGTGTAGAGCTGGATGATCACAGCAGGCCACGCAGCATCAGAGGAGCAGGAAGGCTGATGTTTCGGGGCTAGACCCTTCTTCAGAAATGGCCCGAAACGTTAGCTTTCCTGCTCCTCTGCTGCTTGGCCTGCTGTGGTTATCCAGCTCTACACCTTGTTATCTCAGAACAATGTGTGTTATTTGGAAATTTTACTGTATTTGCCCGAATTAATGCTGTTCTTTCTTCATGCAGTGTGTTAGCCTGGGCATTTCTTTTTAAAGAAGATACATCATTCAGGAAAAGTGTAAAAGATTCTTTTACTCGCTTTTTGACTCCTAGTTCTCTTCTGTAAAGTCCCTTCACTGAAACATCATTGACCTGTGTAAATAAAGATTGTTGCTGTTGGACACAGCCTCCTTTGGTCAGACCAAGCCAACTACTTTCATAGAATCCCTGCAGTGTGGAAACAGGCCATTTGGCCCCACAAATCCACACTGCTCCTCCAAAGAGCATCCCACTCAGTCCCATTCCCATTCCCCTACATTTCTAACTCACCTACCTAAACATCCCTGGGCACTGCAGGCAATTTAGCACAGCCAATCCACCTAGCCTGCATGTCTTTGGACTGTGAGAGGAAACCCAAGCAGACACAGGGAGAATGTGCAAACTCCACACAAATAGTCCCCCCAGGGTGGAATAGAACCTGGGTCCCTGGCACTGTGAGGCAGCAGTGCTAACCACTGAGCCACCATATGGCGGGTAAAGTCAGCTTTCAGCATTTAGAAATGAAATGAATTTTGAAACGATCGAAAAAGCAAGAGAATGGCACAGGGCTGTGCATAGGACAGGAGGTGAGTGGAACTTGCACACACAGATGGCGCAGGATTGTGAGGGTGTGAAATGGAATCACCCATTGATCTAGCGCAGGTGCTAGTTACAGCCTGGGGCTGGGTTAGATCCATGTTGCATTTATATGTGGTAGGGACACAAATGCAAAATAAAATGTATGTCCCAATTCCTTTGACCAGCATTTAAGTCACAACTTAATACAAAAAATCTCCAAACAATCTGGAAGACTCTTTGGATTCTCTATGTCGTGTTCTTTCTTCATGTTTTAAAAATGCACCCTCCTTCCGTTCCTCCATTAACTTTGGCCCTGAGTAGAATTTTGACCCTTTCAATAAATGCAATATAATCTTCATCAGGCACTAAACTATAGCACGGAAAGGCAGATAACTAACTGATGTAAAAAGTTACAGCAAACTGTGGGTGTCGTTTGCTTGCACGGCCATTTGCAGGTAAAAATATCAGCTCCTGAATTCCTCTGCTTGATAATTTATACCAAGTTATAAAATAAAAAAAGTCTTAGCATCAGATCAAATGGTCAAGGTCTGAAAGCCCACTCCCCCCACCCCCCAACCCTCCCCCACAGGTCTTACAACTTTCCTTTTACTTATTCACAAGTTGTTGTCAAGACCAGAACTTATTAACTGCCCTTGCGAAGGGCAAAGGTGGCATCAAGTCAAATATCATAGCCACTCTGTGACGTATCATGCCTGACAGTGTCTCTAATACATGGCAAGGTACCGACAGCATCCATTCTGTACTCAGGCACAAAGATCTCCAACACCAAATCTCCACCCTCTCATATCCATATCCAATCCATCCTTACCCCATCCACCAAACTATGAACAACCTCGTACAAAACAGTAGCTAATATCCCATAGCAGCTGATGCTCAAAAGGCAGGCGAAAGTCAAAACGTCTAACCTATTTTACTTAATCACTGAGCAGAAAGGAACCAAAAATAATTACAAAACAATACAGCAAGTTACAGACTCAAATCTAATTGAGGGAATTAGACAGGTTACATTGAGAGTTATCCCTGAACATAATTAAATCTTAACCAATGAACTCAGATGAATTATACATAAAATAGCATGGACAGAATAGAGCTATACGGGTTTACACTGCCAGAGGAGGTGATTCAGATCTTGATCTTGCTGCAGTAATCCCAAACTAATCTCACTGCCCTGCTCTCTATCCTTCTCCCTTTCAATACTAATCCAATTGTCCCTTAAAAGGTGCAAAAAATGATCTTGGTTTCTGCCAAATACTTTGTCCCATACTCCAACAACATTTAGCAGAAAGAAAACTCTCTCCACCCTCCCCGATATTATTGCATCGATGGGCCCTTGACATTTATTCGCCGACTGGACCTCCCTATTCCTCCAGCCAAATCGTGTTTGCTCAGAAATGTGCTCACATTCTTTACTCAGAGAGTGGTAAGGGCGTGGAACGCCCTGCCTGGCAATGTAGTTAACTCAGCCACATTAGAGGCATTTAAACAGTCCTTAGATAAACATCAGAATGATGATGGGATAGTGTAGGGGGAGGGGCTTAGATTAGTTCACAGGTCAGCGCAACATCGAGGGCCAAAGGGCCGGTTCTGCGCTGTATTGTTCTGTGTTCTATGTTCTATGCCTCCTTCTTTCTGTAAGAAAGATCTCCCAGCAATGTAGTGGCTCCCCTTCTGTTTCCCCCAAATCAGGTCAAATCAGCCCCAAAACAATCCAGTAAACACTTTCTATTTAGTGTGGCGTCATTCTTAATCAATACTGCTTTTAATAAATCCTATCGGGAATTGAGGAGAGAACTGAGAATGTCGAAAACTGCACCCTCAGCACGTGGTGAGGCAAAACAGCAAGGATGTATTTAAGGGGAAGGGAGTTCGGTGAATGAATCATTTCCTTTGCATCTATCTGTGGTAGGGGACACAAATGCAATTTAGGTAGCTGTTGCTTTAAGTCACAACTTAATGCAAAAATGAAACCTCCAAATAAACTGAAACGCTATCTGGATCATCAACACCATGTTCTTTCTTGTAATGTACCTTTGTCCTTCCATTCCTCTATTAACTTTGGCTTGGAATAGAATTTTTAGACTTTCAAAAAATGCAAGGTGATCTTCAGCAAGCTATTCTGGGGATTTGCAATGAGCTGCAGCAGAATCAAAAGAATGCAAAGGTCTTTGGGAATCAATAAGGTTGTTTGGCATGTGACGGCTTTGGGTCTACTGGAAAAGGTTAACCAGTGACCCTCTGGAGGGGGAGAATGTCATTGGAAATATGGCAACAGACTGACGAAGGCAGCAAAGGTTTGGAGCAAGCAAGGAATGCAAACGGACTCATTGGGGGGTATGCAAATATTGACAGAGGGCACTGAATGGTGTTAGGGCAGATTTGGGGCTCTCTCAAAAGCACAGCAGAGTTCACAGCTTTGGCCTGGCGTTCAAGCATTGAAACTGGAGGTCACCACAACTCATGGAAAAGTAGTCACAGACAGGACGGAGGGTTGAAATGAGATCATGGCTTTTAAGTGAATCAGGGAGAATCACCTCAGCACATACTGAGAAAGAGGAGTGCAACAGGCCAATATAGTATCTCCAAGTCAGGCAGCAAGGTGGTTCCTGCCTAATCCAGAAAATTAAACTGGTAAAATTAATTAGAAAGTTTAATCACGACTCAAAGAAAACACTGCATCTTTACGGACAGAAAGTGCAAACAATTATAAGGCTTTTATTTTAAAATGCGGAGTCAGGCTATTGTTAACCATGTTGAACTTTTATGTTCACCAACGTGAGACCTTTAAAATGTCAGTAATACCCTCAATCACATCTGTCCCATCATTTTCTGTTTTGGTCCTGAAATTACTTGGGGCACTGTTGTCACATAAAATGCCCCAACAGTTCAAAAAAAAGGGCCCATCTTTAAAACTGCTACAACATGCATGAAAAGAGAAGCAATTATGAGCAGGAGACATTGAGAACGAGCTTAAATGTTGCTGCTTAGCCTTGCCTCTCTGTATAATTCCCCCCTGGAGACAGGTTGCTTCTTTGAGGGATAAAGCTTTCGACAGCAACCGCACTGATATCTCACCACTACCTATTGAACTGCTGAGGATTCAGATTAAATTTGCAAGTCATTGTCGGATAATCAAGTTGGAGGGAGAGAACAGAAATGTGAATTACAACTGTATGTGACTTAAAAACTGTGCAGTCAAACTGAATGAGCTGTTCACTTGCAGCTGAACCGCTTAGTGCCTGATACTTTGCAAATACTTGACAGGACTTAGCGTCAGTTTACTAATGACCCTCCGGTACCCAAGTCCACTGAGCCAAATTAAAAGCAGAAAAGTGCTGGAGAATCTCAGCAGCTCTGACAGCGATTGGGCAGGGAGGAACAGAATTAACATTTCGCATCTGGGATGACTGTTCTCCAGAACAGGGCGAGAGCTCTGTTAGGTCGGGTGTTCAAACCACATCATTATCCTATATATCAATACAGATAGTAAGAACTGCAGATGCTGGAGTCAAAGGTAACACAGCATGGAGCTGGATGAACACAGCAGGCCAGGCAGCACCAGAGGAGCAGGAAAGCTGACGTTTCGGGTCAGGATCCTTGTTCCTGACCTGAAAGGTCAGCTTTACATCTGAACAAGCCTGACATGGCTAAACGCGAATAAGGTGAGCAGGAAGGGGCAGTCAAATGGGACACTTTACCTTGAGGTCGATTTCTCCTCTTGGGCAGCACGTTGTCAGTCATGACTCAGTGCGAGCACACACAGCCCATGGAAACATTCATAACAGTTGCAAAGTTCCACCAGGCTTTACAGAGAGTAATGTGTCAGAACTTCACTCTGATAGGATTGGCCTCGTTTTAGCCACACCAGTAAAGATGACCTGTCCTGAACAGCAACTGAATGCTGTTGCTTCATTGTTCCTACAATGATATGATCATCCTGGAGGAAGTGAAAATAACGCAATTATATAGCACGTCTTTGACCTCAAGACATCCCATATGATTCAGTGATGTATTTGTGAAAAATAGTGGCTGTTAAACTGTTGAGGTCCAGCAACAAATTTGAATAAATAATTTATTGAAAGCAGTCCTTTTTGCCTGGAGTTTCTTTTTTAGTTATTCATGGGATGTGGGCATCAGTAGCTGGTCCAGCATTTATTACCCAATTTTAACTCTGTAGAGAAGGAGATGGTGAGCTGCCTTCTTGAGCCATATTAGAGTGAACTGAAGAGACATTCATAGTAATACCAGGAAGGGAATTCCTGGAATTCGACTAGCGATAGTGAAGGAATGGCGACCCAGTTTCAGGTTTTGGAATATGTAACTGATGAGATTCCCATGTGTCTGCTGTCCTTGCCCTTCTGATGGTAGGGTTCCTGAGTTTGGGAGATGCTGTTGAAGAAGTCTTGGTGAGATCCTACAGTACATCCCAAGTGTTTGACACACCCTGCAGATGGGCAGTGAAGAAGGTTATCTCAGAGTACAATGGGATCTTGATCAGATGGGCAATGAGCCAAGGAGTGGCAGATGGAGTTTAACTTAGATAAATGTGACGTGTTGCATTTTGGAAAGGCAGGGTGGGACTTACGCACTTGATGGTAGAGTCCTGTGGAGTGTTGCCAAACAAAGAGACCTTACAGCGCAGTTCATAGTTCCTTGAAGATGGAGTCATGGGTAGACACAATAGTGAAGAAGGCATTTTGTAGTCTTGCCTTTATTGGTCAGTGCATTGAGTACAGGAGTTGGGATTTTATGTTGCGGCCAGACAGGATATTGGTTAAGCCACTTATGGGTTCAATTCTGGACTCCCAGCCAGAGGAAAGATGTTGAAAGGGTGCAGCAAAGATTTATAAGGATGTTGACGGAGTTGTAGGGTTTGAACTACAGGGAGAAGCTGAATAAGTTGGGGCTATTATTCCCGGAACATCAGGAGCTGACAGTGTGACCTTATAGAGGTTTATGAAACCATGTGGGGGCATGGATAGGATGAACAGCCAAGGTGCATTTTCCAGGGCAAGAGAATCCAAAAGTCGGTGGCATAGGTTTAATATGAGAGGGGCAAGATTTAAAAGGGACCTAAGGGGCTTTTTTTTCATGCAGAAGGTGGTGCTTGTATAGAATGAGCTGCCAGAGGAAGTGGTGGAGACTGATACAACTGCAACATTTAAAAGACATCTGAATGGGTATATGAATAAAAAGGATTTACAGGGATATGGGCCAAATGCTGGCAAGTGGGACTAGATTAACTTAGAATATCTGGTCGGTATGGGAGAGTTAGACCGGAGAGTCTGTTTCCATGCTGTACATCTCTATGGCTCTATGATCTTGTATGAGGACAAGGTGGAAGATGTCGTGCTTCATAGTGCCATAGATATATGTAGCACAGAAACAGACTCTTTAATCCAACACATCCATGCTTACTAAGTTTCCCAAACTGATCTGGTCCCACTTGCCTGCATTTGGCACGTATCTCTCTAAACCCTTTTTATTCATGCGCCCGTCCAGATGCCTTTTAAATTCTGTAACTGCACCAGGCTCCAGCATTTCCTCTGGCATGTCATTCCAAACACGCACCACCCTCTGTGTGAAAAAAACTGCCCCTTGGGTCCCTTTTAAACTTCTCTTTTCTCAACTTAAAAATATGCCCTCTAGCTTCGAACTCTCCCACCGTTGGGAAAGGGGTTTCTTCTATTCACTCTATCTGTGCCCCTCATGATTTTATAAACCTCTAAAAGGTCACCCTTCAACCTCCTACAGTCCAGTGAACAAAGTCCCATCCTATCCAGCCTCTCCTTAGAATTTAAGCCCTCCACTCCTGCAACATCCTGGTGAATCTTCTCTGAACCCTCTCCAATTTAATATTATCCTTCCTGTAACAGGATAACCAGAACTGTACTCAGTACTCCAGAAGTGGCCTCACCAACGTCCTGTACAATCACAACATGACATCCCAACTCCTCCCAACTCAATGGTCTGAGCAATAAAGGCAAGCGTGCTAAATACCTTCTTCACTACCCTGTCTCCTGGGATGCAAATTTCAACGAACCATGTGCCTGCACTTGTAGGTCTCTCTGTTCGACAACATTCCTCAGGGCCCTAGCATGAACTGTATAAGTCCTGTCTTCGTTTCTTTTACCAAAATGCATTACCTCGGATGCGCATCACAGCTTAAGAACAAAATCTTGGCCTGGGAGGGAATTCTACATAAACTGCCTAGACTCTGAGCTGGATTTCAAGGGTTCAATTACGAGGAGGGATTACATAAAATAACAGATGTGTTTCCCGAAATGTATAAAACCAAGGAGTGTTTTCATCAGCGTTTGCAAATTTTCAAGAGCAATGACTAGGCTGTAACTATTTGCACTGCCTTTTGAGTCTGTGACTCAGAGGCATCATCTAAAAACCAGAGCCTCATAGGACCAGGTTACTAGAGGAGGAACAAGAAAGGAAAGGGGAGGCTGAAACACACAGAACCAGCCTCCTTGCGATTCTGAGTTCCAAATGAACATTGATCAAACTTGCCCACTTCAGTTGTTCAGGTGCTGGCTTAATGCACCTTATACAAGCCACTAACTCGCTAATTTAATCATGATTACTTTGGGATGCACCTTCATTAATTACTGCTTGAAAGCAAACAGTACAGTGACACAAACTGAGGTATATGAAGCGGAGCAAACCTAAAGACCTTTCAGTCCTGCTGTAAGCTTCACTCTAGTGCAATTCACCTGCAGTTATCATGTGGAAGTAGTTGTATATCTGCTGAAGAAAGGACTTGTATTTTTATAATGCATTTCACATCCTCAGAGCATCCCAAGGAACTCCAAATCCATCATTTCCGGGTGTAGTCCGTATTGCTTTGAAGATAAATCTTCTGGTATTCTGATACCACAGTACTATGTTGTGCTGTTTTCTCCTCCAAAGGGATAGTCTGGGTACGGCCATGGACAATGCAGGTAAGCATTTATTCTCACCACAAAGCAGAGGTTGATGAAGGTCATGGCCACATTACTATAGACGTCCCAAGGGGAATTCACAGTGGGCTGCCTGCTTCCTCTATTGAGGAGGGAGGGAAGGGGGTTGCTGGTAACAGAATGGTAATGTTACTGCACTGTTTACTCAAAGGCCTAGATCAGTGCTACAAAGACATGAGTTCAAATCCCATGGTGTGAACTGAGGCAATTAAAATTCAGTTCCTTCATAAATCTGGAAATAAAACCACAGCTCTATTAACCGGCGCTCACCGATTACCATACAGTGCCATAAAAATCCCATCTGATTCACGAGTGCACCTTTGTGAAGGCAATCTGTCATCCTTACACCAACTCCAGGCCCACAGCAAGGCGTTTTACCTTTAACTGCTCCTCTGATTTGGCTGAGCAGGCCACTCTGTTCAAGGGCACCTAGGGACAACAGAAGCTGGCCTGGCCAATGCTGCGAGTAGCAGAATTATCAAATATACAAGCTGCCCATGTCATCTTTTCAGTGCTACCGCTGCACTCCACTCCATATTTCTGCAGCCTGCCAATTCTGAAGCGTTAACTTTTGTTTCTTAAAACGACAGGAATAATTGACTCACATGAACCACTGGTGCTGAAATGCTGGCAAGTTTTATATTGTGGGTCTGAGTCTGTATTTCACCTTTGATGCTCACAGCCGATTGAGAATCAGCCCCTATGCGTACAATGCATTCCACTGCTGTTTTACATCATTACAGATGACTTGGCTCATACTTTATTGAAGAAAATCCACTCCAATCTATATAACTATCACCACTGCTTCAAATGATTGGTACTGACAAGAGGGATTACAGTGTTAAAAAAAGAATTGCAGTGTTTTTCTACACTGTATCCCTCAAGATGTCAGCATTCCCTGCCAAATGCAAACACTCTTGGTGTAGCAATGTTAAGTACTAGCGCAGTGAGACAGTCTTGTGTGACATTAGCATATGAAAGCTGAACATGCCCGCTTTGCCTGTGTTTTTTTTAAAGGTTGGGACATTAACTCATCCACACACTTCTGTTTCACAGTGCAATTTTACAACATTATAAACAACGACTGAGTTTTACACCGAGGTGTTAACCATCATGTGAGACACTCCGCTGGCATTTAAAATCAATACCTGGCAGAAAATATGACCATTTGAAGAAAAACACGAGTAGCTCTGCAAGAATTTGAAGATAACAATAATTTTGGCAGTGATGCATTACAGATCTGTCAAATGTATGCCTGGCACCTTGAAATTCCAACTGTATATATCCTTTGTCAATCCTTTGCTCATTCACATCCATGTGAGGTATTCCTATGGAACAGAGCGCCATGATGGCACAGAAAGAAAGCCATTTGGCCCATCAGGTCTGGTGTAACTGACCACCTCATTCACAAGACTGCAGGACAGCTACATAGGAGGAAAGCCATTTGAACCCTCTCATTTGATCTAGCCTACAAGGCCCTAATGGCACCCCTAACAATCTAGCACCCAAAGATTTCAACCTTGTCTCTCCACTATACTGACCAGAAGCCCAGCCCAAGTGCCAAACACCACTGGTGAGGAGGACAACTCTTCTATGCTTTTAAATTCATCCACTTACTCAAACCTCCGCTCTCGAGCCTTGATTTGCTTTGAAAAAGCCAGCCACTTCTTCTACTCCGAGATCTATTTTGTAATCCTTGGACAGGTGCCTTCTTGAGTTCCAGCTTTCTGATTCCTCTAGACTTCCCTCGTAATTCCGGCCTCAGTGACATGACCCACCCCAGAACCATCTCCAGGATTGGAATACCTACCCCTGGAACAAAGGGACGGCCTGAACAGTGCAGTCCTTAGTTTGTACAGGATTCCAACCAGGAACCAAACCCGGGTTTAATAGGTTTTGAGCATGACCTTTTTTTGACTCATTTGTCTCTCTTGTCCCTGTGCCATCCAACATACTGCCCCAACTCCTGGAATGGGTAGCTCTGTCGCCAATCCTTCTTCCTCTATGCTCGACCCAATGCCTTCCTAATTGGCAGTGGTACAGAAAATACAACAGATGTGTCTGAACAGAACAGGCACTTGGTTCACATGACAAGGGTAAAATATTGAATGATAGCAACAGGTAACAGTTTACATTAACTTGCTGGAGCATCATTAGTTGGGTCTCACAGGAGTTGTGCAGAGCACGTGTGCTCCCCTTAGGAACTTGTGATGATCTCCACTGACTTCGCCCAAAGACTCTGTGATATTAGCAGATTGTGCAGAGCTTGCTAGGCAGTATGGTGGCTCAGTGGTTAGCACTGCTGCCTCACAAGGCCAGGGACCTGGGTTCAATTGCCAGCCTCGGGTGACTGTCTGTGTGGAGTTTGCACATTCTCCCCGTGTCTGCTTGGGCTTCCTCCCACAGTCCAAAGACACACAGGTTAGGTGGATTGGCCATGTTACATTGCCCTAGTGTCTAGGCATGTGCAGGCTAGGTGGATTAGCCATGAGAAATGCAGGGCTGCAGGGATGGGATGGGATGCTCTCCAGAGGGGTGGTATGGACTGAATGGGTTAAATGGCTTGCTACCACTTGTAAGGATACTATTATTCTACTGCAACATGAACATGAGCTCCTTCTAATGCCCTGCTTTAAGTAACACATACCTTAGATCAATCACCCAAATTTGCCATTGGTATCACTTCCGAAACAACCATCTAACATTACCCAATTGATTGGAATCACACCCAAACAGAATATTAACTACAGGAAACCTAACGTTAAACACACCTTGACCGATTTAGTTGTTAATTATCATGCCACTTCCAACTTCTCCGGGAGGCTGATGGTCCATTCAATGCCTCAGCCACTGACAGCAGGGGTCATGAGGTCAGAAATGACCTGATTTACATCCCGCCCCCTCCCTCACCAAACTGAGAAGCACAGAGGATTTCCTGTTGAAACCCTACCCTCTCCTGTCTTACCAACTGAACTTGATGAATAAAGCACTGACTTGAGGATCAGACCCGGAGCTGTGGTCTATGGCCTCTGACCTACTGCCTCATGTAGCTTTCACACGACTCCCTGAAGCAGCAACAAAAAGCTATTTGGCAAAGGCGGGGTGTGCACAAACAGGTTGTTTTATAGGAAGGTATTAAGTATAGAGTCATTGGCATAGAGATATGCAGCATGGAAACAGACATTTCATTCCAACTCATCCACACCCTCTCATTCTCAAACCTTTCACAATTGGGGGAGAGATTTCCTTGATCTACACTGTTCCAATCATCGTGATTATGTTCAACCCCTACCACATCTCCTCTCAGCCCTGTTTCCACCAAGGTCAAGAGGCACATTTGTGACCAGTAAAGACCTGTTTATTTTCAGTATGAAACAAACATCACGCAAATTCCTAGATAACAAAGTGTGTAGCTGGATGAACACAGCAGGCCAAGCAGCATCTCAGGAGCACAAAAGCTGATGGTTCGGGCCTAGGCCCTTCATCAGAGAGGGGCATGGGGTGAGGATTCTGGAATAAATAGGGAGAGAGGGGGAGGCGGACCGAAGATGGAGAGAAAAGAAGATAGGTGGAGAGGAGAGTATAGGTGCGGAGGTAGGGAGGGTATAGGTCAGTCCAGGGAAGACGGACAGGTCAAGGAGGTGGGATGAGGTTAGTAGGTAGGAGATGGAGGTGCGGCTTGGGGTGGGAGGAAGGGATAGGTGAGAGGAAGAACAGGTTAGGGAGGCGGGGAAGAGCTGGGCTGGTTTTGGGATGCAGTGGGGGAGGGGGAGATTTTGAAGCTGGTGAAGTCCACATTGATACCATTGGGCTGCAGGATTCCCAAGCAGAATATGAGTTGCTGTTCCTGCAACCTTCGGGTGGCATCATTGTGGCACTGCACGAGGCCCCTGATGGACATGTCATCTGAGGAATGGGAGGGGGAATTAAAATGGTTCATGACTGGGAGGTGCAGTTGTTTACTGTGAAATGAACAGAGGTGTTCTGCAAAGCGGTCCCCAAGCCTCCGCTTGGTTTCCCCAACGTAGAGGTAGCCACGCTGGTTAAAGTGGATATAACCGCTTTGCAGAACACCTCCGCTCGGTTCGCAATAAACAACTGCACCTCCCAGTCATGAACCATTTTAACTTCCCCTCCCATTCCTTAGACGACATATCCATCATGGGGCTCCTGTGGTGCCACAATGATGCCACCCGAAGGTTGCAGGAACAGCAACTCATATTCTGCTTGGGAACCCTGCAGCCCAATGCTATCAATGTGGACTTCACAAGCTTCAAAATCTCCCCCTCCCCCACTGCATCCCAAAACCAGCCCAGCTTGTCCCCACCTCCCTAACCTGTTCTTCCTCTCACCTATCCCCTCCTCCCAGCTCATGCCGCACCTCCATTTCCCACCTACTAACCTCATCCCGCCTCCTTGACCTGTCCGTCCTCCCCAGACTGACCTATCCCCTCCCCACCCCCCCATCTACACTGTCCTTTCCACCTATCTTCTCCTCTATCCATCTTCGGTCCGCCTCCCCCTCTCTCCCTATTTATTTCAGAACCCTATCCCCATCCCCCTCTCTGATGAAGGGTCTAGGCCCAAAACATCAGCTTTTGTGCTCCTGAGATGCTGCTTGGCCTGCTGTGTTCATCCAGCTTCACAATTTATTATCTTGGATTCTCCAGCATCTGCAGTTCCCATTATCTCTGATTACTCCTGCAAATTCCTTTGCACCCAAGTGCCTATAGATCGGCTACTTAGGGACTCAATGTTTAGGTACGTCAGTGCGGCAGGCAGTTAGGCAGTGGTAAGACCATCTCTGTCCCATCTTCAAACCCAACATCCAATGAGCATAATATATAGTCCGCAGTCTTTGTTGTGGAATCATGGAACCACTGATAATGTAATGCTACCTCAGTACTGCACTGAAAAGATAATACACTCAAAGCCACAGTGGGGATTAGACCTACAATTTTACAACGAAGACAAGTTGACACTGCGTGTAGATGTTAGTCATAGCTCATGGCATTCGTGATCAGTCTTTAAGCAGGGCTTTGAAGTTAGATGAAAATATATTTCTGTGAAGCTTCTGTTCAAAGACAAATTGTGACAAGGATTAAATGTTTCTGTTGAAACAAGCTTATGAGTGCCATGTGAGTTAAGCTGAGTGTTGTACTTTCAACATAGTCAGCTTGCCTCAGAGAAATAAGACATTAGCAACTGGAAGCCTTAATCGAGGAGAATACACAATGAACGGTAGGACCCTGGAGAGCACTGAGAATGAGAGAGAGACCTAGGTGTGCATGTGCATCAGCCCCCTAAGTTAGCAGGACAGGTTGATAAAGGGGATCGGAAGGCACGCATTTCCTTTATTAGCCGAGGCATAGAGTTTAAGAGCAGGGAGGTGGTGCTGGAGCTGTACAAAATGTTGATTACGCCACAGCTCAATTATGGTGAGTCGTCCTGGAATCTGCATTATAGGAGGGATCTGATAGCTAGCACTGGAGAGGGTGCAGAGGATATTTACCAGAATGTCACCTAGATTGGAGAGTATTCGCTATGAAGAGAGATTGGGACACACTGTGGCTGTTTTCCTTAGAGCAGAGGAGGCTGTTCGGCGACTTAATTGGAATGGATAAGATTTTGAGGGGCACAGACAGGATAGATAGGAAGGAACTTTCTCCCTTGGTAGAGGGATCAATACACGGGGACAGATTTAAGGTAGGGAGCAGAATCATAGAATCAGAGAGGCTTAGAGGAGATGTGAGGAAAACTTTTTTCACTCAGAGGCTGGTGGGAATCTGGAAGTCACTGCGCCTCATTATATTTAAAGAAGTAATTAGATATGAACAAGACTATGGGCCAAGTGCTGGAAAATGGGTTTAGAACAGTTAGGACGAACTCCAGCATCTCACTATCTCTGAGTGAGTTAGAATAGTTAGATGACAAAGTATAAAGCTGGATGAACACAGCAGGCCAAGCAGCATCTCAGGAGCACAAAAGCTGACATTTTGGGCCTAGGCCCTTCATCAGCGAGGGGGATGGGGAGAGCGTTCTGAAATAAATAGGGAGAGAGGGGGAGGCGGACCGAAGATGGATAGAGGAGAAGATAGGTTGACAGGAGAGTATAGGTGGGGAGGGAGGAAGGGGATAGGTCAGTCCAGGGAAGACGGACAGGTCAAGGAGGTGGGATGAGGTTAGTAGGTAGGAAATGGAGGTGTGGCTTGAGGTGGGAGGAGGGGATGGGTGAGAGGAAGAACACGTTGGGCAGGCAGGGACGAGCTGGGTTGGTTTTGGGATGAGTTAGGGGGAGGGGAGATTTTGAAGCTTGTGAAATTCACATTGATACCATTGGGCTGCAGGGTTCCCAAGCGGAATATGAGTTGCTGTTCCTGCAACCTTCAGGTGGCATCATTGTGGCATGCAGGAGGTTTGTGGTTTGAGGTGGGATTTCCCACCTACCAACCTCATCCCACCTCCTTAACCTGTCCATCCTCCCCAGACTGACCTATCCCCTCCCCATCTATACTCTCCTCTCCACCTATCTTCTCCTCTATCCATCTTCGGTCCACCTCCCCCTCTCTCCCTATTTATTCCAGTTCCCTCTCCCCATCCCCCTCTCTGAAGAAGGGTCTAGGCCTGAAACGTCAGCTTTTGTGCTCCTGAGATGCTGCTTGGCCTGCTGTGTTCATCCAGCTTCACACTTTGTTATCTTGGATTCTCCAGCATCTGCAGCTCCCATTTATCTCTAGAATAGTTAGGTGGTTGTTTTTGACTGGCACAGACTCAGTGGACTGAAGGGTCTCTTCTGTCTGCATTGTATGATTCTATGAGTGGAGGGAAGCAATGGGCAAGACATCTCTGAATGCGGGGTGATTCTAACATGGCACATCCACTGTTGAAAGACTGGTATTGACCCTACAGTGTAGAACTGGCCATTTCCCGCCTGAACCAGGCAGTCTGTGTGATTAACACCAGGACAACATTCACCATTTGCCCCACAGCATCAGCGTAACATGGAAGGGGAAGCATGGCATTGGGACCAGGCATTATTCCCCCACTTCACTCTGGAAAGCCGGCAAACCAATGGTTCAGCAGCTAGGACGGTCTGGGTTAAACAGGCAACGGGGATAATCCCGACAGTTCCTAACGGTGAGTCGTGAGATTTTTAGAAGATCAAACCCCAGGCCCTTCCCAATCCACAGGTTCCCCTGAAACGCCATTCCTGGTAGCACTCAAGAAAGCATAGGAGCTTCTGGTGGGAACATTGGGCCACCACAGCACTGAGCCGTGCAGCAGAATGATTTCCAACTCCCCATGGACTGTTTTAAATCCCTTCTACCATCTTCTAAACAGAGGCATGATTTTTCCATTGTGCAGGCAGGTGTAAAAATATGCTCCCCAGAACTGTGCAGCGACGCAGAAGGAGCTTTCTATCTGAACACTTCCTGTCACATTATGTGTAGGTCACTTGCCCAATGCATGGCCAGTCTCTGAAAAGCTTCCACTGAAATTCAGATCTGTTGGGAATATCTGAAGTGCGATTGGTTCCACTGAAGAGGGTGACAAAGGGTAATGAACAGATCCAGACTGCACAGCCTGTAAAAAATAACTTAATTCATTGTTTAACTGTCGGTTCATAGCTTGCCCTTAATTGTCACCACTGATTAGTTGAGTGATTTGCAACGCCTGGACCTACCTACATCAACAGCACAAACCGGAATCTGGGGCCAGCTGTCATGACTGAAGTAAAACTACAAGAAGTGCTGACGATCGAGTTATAAATTTCCAAATTACGACACTTTTTCCAGCTCACCCACATATGCTGCTGCTGCAGGCAATCTAACACGGGCCTTAATGTGTCTCACACCCACTGCCGCTGGAGTTCTGCAGCTGACAAAGATGTCGGGGGACTCCCGGTATAGAACACACCTTAGTGACTGAACAGTCGCAGCATGTCTGTGTGAGACCAGTGCTCTGCCTGTTGCTTGGCCGTGCACTCAGTGACAAAATCGCTCGCATTTGCACAGCACCTCTCATGTTTTGCGAAAGCTCCGAAGTGGTTTACCACCATTGTCAAAGTGCACCTTGGAATATCTGTAATTATTAGAATGTATTTGTAGTGGTTGTAATGAGGGCCGGATGGTTCTTATTAGCTATGAGATCCTTGATTGGGGCTGTTAACCTGGACAGATCGGGGACCCCTGGCTGACAGAAATAAACAGCGGATTCAGAGGGTTGCAGAGACTAGCTTTCAGCTGGCTGGTCAGAGCCCATGTACTCTGCACATGTAAATATATGGTGACTTGGGGATGGGGTACTGGCCTGTGTGGAATTATTTCAGTGGAAACAAGGAAAAACAGCATGTTCCTAAAGAAAATTTGCTCAGAACCGTCATCTTTGAGTAGGAACAAGCATCATGCTGTTATTTGGGAAGCTTGACTCATTCGATCCTGCTGTTGAAGATTGGGCCCAGTATGTGGAAAGAATGTGATAACTATTTTCCTGGCAAACAACTTTGGGACGGATGAAGAGCAACAAGAATTTTGCCTGATGGTCTGTGGACCCACAGCTTTGTTGGTTATTAGGGCCCGAATTTTCCCGGATACTAAAACCTTTCAAGGGTTGACCAAGTTGGTTAAGGAATATTGCGACCCCAAGCCTCCTCTAATTCTGAAACGTTATCAGTTTTATTCAACTGTTCCAGAACCCGGGGAATCTGCATCGGCTAAGACGACTGGCAGAGGCATGAGATTTACCTGGTCCCCATTACAATCACTACAGTGACTGAAATGCAACATCTGATTTCTACCAACAGGGCTAAGGCAAATGAGAAAATGTACTCTGTGACGTCGAAGGGAAGGTAACTCTCTCAGGACAGTGAGGTGAGCTGCTCTGCTCTCCTCCTGTTCCAAGAGGAACTGGTACAGCTGTGGTTTAGAGGTCAAGATTTGGATGATCTCTGTAGTCAGGAGTCGCTGAATGTTTTGTCTGATTCTGCCCATCCACCCTGCTACTGGCCACATCAATCAGACCCCTATCAGATTCTGCCCAGCATCGCTACCAGCGCAGCATTTGCTGAATATTATATTGCAGTATTGAGCTAGATTTCCAAAGGCTCTGGAGTGGGGCTAGAACTATCTTCTGACTCACAGCCAAACAGTGTTAAAAGAACCATTGCTGACCCTTTAACATACAACCAAAAAGCTCACAGGAGGATTTTCTTGAAGTTCTTTTGGATGGTGATGACGCTGTATGACAGAGCATGGAGAAAGGCCAATTCTTCCAGAATGTGAATATTGCCCCCCATCATTGACTGCTCTTAATTTCTCAAGGGGCAAATTTTGTAGCTTTTTGAATCCTGACACAGGGATAACGGAATCTCCCAAAATACAACCCTAACCGGCAGCAAATTCTGCAGAAAATAAGACTGAGGAGTGACCTTATCGAAGTTTGCAAAAGCAAAAGGCATTAGATGTCAAGATCCAGGGGAAGACTAGAACTGAGAACCATGAGTATAGTCGGTGTGGAGTTTGCACATTCTCCCTGTGTCTGTGTGGGTTTCCTCCTGGCGCTCTGGTTTCCTCCCACAGTCCAACGATGTGCAGACTAGGTGGATTGGCCATGCTAAATTGCCCCTTAGTGACTAGGGATGTGTAGATTAGGTCAGTTATAGGGGAATGGGTCTGGGTGGGATGCTCTGAGGGTCAGTGTGGACTTGTTGGGCTGAAGGGCCTGTTTCCACACTGTGGGAATTCTATGATTCTTTCTGTGAATCCAGGAGAAACATCTTCACCCAGAGGGTGATAAGAAAGCGGATAAGATGAACCATAGGGAATGACTGAGGCACTGGAGGGGAGTATTTAACTAACTCAATACACAAGGGGGGAAAGGAATGTAGAGATTCTGTCGAAGGTTCAGGTGAAATGGAGTGAGGAACCTCAGATACAGCATTGTCTGGAACAGTCTAGTTGGTCTGTTTCGGTGCTGTAAATCAGGTACAGACTTCAGTCAGCATTATGTTCCTCCTTTTCCTAGGTCGGGCACGCTCAGCAATGGTTGAAACATGTCTGTATTCGAGCTTGAAGCCTTCAGTTCCAATTCAGCTTTTTACTTTGAGGGTGTTAATCAGCATGCCATAAATTCGTTTTGCTGACAAGTTGGTTCTCCACATCCACTGATCGATGGGAATCTCTTCCAATCTCAGTCCCACTCACAATATGGAAGAAAGCAGCAATGTTCAGTTGCAAAGTGTCGATGGTTCCCCTAAACTGCACCCGCTAACAACAAGCTGCACACATGTTAAAAGGACACAATAAACCCAACCGTAGTGCGGCATTCATTCATTGTTCAGGGGAGTGATATACAATAAGGGCTTACAAATTTAAAGGGACTGCAGGGGCAGAGGGATCTGGGGGTGATTGTGCATAAGGTCACTAGGAGATGTCAAGAAAGTAGTTCTTAAAACAGAAAGTGGAAAGCAGGGAAGTTAATAGAATGTTCTGTTTTAAAGTGAGGGGAAATAAATACAAAAGTAGAGAGGCTATGCCTCAGTTATACTGGACATTGGTGAGACTGCATTGGCTATACTTGGACAGTACTGGTCCCTGTATTTATGGGAGGGTGTTAATGCTTTGGAAGCAGTTGATTTGATTTTGATTTTTTTTGTCACGTGTATTGAAATACAGTGAAAAGTTTTGTTTACAGGCAGATCACAGCAAGCAAAGGATGTACAGATTATACCAGAGGCGAACAGGTTACATTATTTGAGGCTAGAGTCCATTCATCAGTCTGATAAGGGCCAAAAAAAGCTGTTCCTGAACGTACTGTGCGTGTGTTCAGGCTTCTGTATCTTCTGCCTGATGGAAGAAGTTGTAGGAGATCATTACCGGTTGGGAAGGGTCTTTGATGATGTTGGCCGCCTTTCTGCGGCAGCGAGCCATATAACTGGAGTCCACGGATGGAAGGTTGGCTTCTGTGATGCTCTGGGCTGTGCACACCACCTTCTGTAGTTTCTTATGGTCCCGGGCAGAGCAGTTGCCATACCAGGCCGTTATGCACCCAGACAGTATGCTTTCAAAAGTGCATCTGTAGAAGTTGGCACGGGACCTTGTGGACATGCTGAGATTCCTGAGCTGCCTGAGGAAGAAGAGGCATTGTTGTGCCTTCTAGACTGTCACATTTACATGGGAAGTCCAGGGCAGGTCCTCAGTTATAGTTGTTATCTTCAGAGAAGTCTAATACCTGGAATGAATGGATTGCCTTACGAGGCAAGTCTAGGCTGGTTAGACCTGCATCCTCTGGAGTTTAGAAGAATCATAGAGTCATAGACACGTGCAGCACAGAAACAGACCCTTCAGTTCAACTCGCCCATGCCGACCAGATATCCTGAATAAATCTCGTCCCATTTGCCAGCATTTGGCCCATATCCCTCTAAACCCTTCCTATTCATTATATCCATCCAGGTGCTTTTTAAATGTTATAACTGTACCAGCTTCCACCACTTCCTCTGACAGTTGATTCCATATATGCACCACCCTCTGCGTGAAAAAGTTGCCCCTTAAGTACATATTTTTCCTCTCACCTTAAACCTATGCCCACTTGTTTTGGACTCCCCTATGCTGGGGAAAAGGTCATTCACCCTATCCATGCCTCTCATGATTTTATAAACCTCTATAAGGTCACTCTTAGCCTTTAATGCTCCAGGGAAAACAGCCTCATCCTATTCAGCCTCTCCCTATAGCTCAAAACCCTCCAGCCCCGGCAACGTCCCTGTAAATCTTTTCTGAACCCTTTCAGGTTTAACACCATCTCTCCTACAGCAGGTAGAGCAGAACTGAACGCAATGTTCTGAAAGAGATGACTTAATCGAAATATATAAAATCCTGAGGGGCCTTGATCGGGTGGGTGCTGAAAGCGTGTTCCCTCTTGTGGGAGATGCTAGAATTAGGGGTCATAGTTTAGAAATAAGTGGTTGCCTATTTACAGAAACATCTTTTTCTCTCAGAGTCTTTGCAACCTCAAAAGGCAGTGGATACAGATGTTATCGCCTTACATATACAAAGCAGTAAAATTCACACCTTTTTTCTTCCTACTTTGTTTCCTGCGATATGGGGAAGGGGAGGACAATGCAAGTGTCACCATTGGACAATGGAGGCAATCTAGTGACGTTACTAATTTTGCTCAACATTGACCCAATTTTGCGCATGTGGGTGAAAGGCCCTACCCAGTGGTGTTGGTTAAGAAGATGCAGCCTTCAATAAGTGACCAGATCATCTGGTTCGCTCGTGTTGTGTAAGGAGTAAATGATGACCGGCGCACTAGGGAAGCACACCCCTGTGATATGAGTCTTACCTCTGGTAGGGTACCTTTATCTGCTGCTTATGCTCTGCCTCATAATGTAAGGATGTGGGCGAGGTGGTATTGAAAGATCCACCAGATTTACAGCAGCTCACGAATACAGTCACAGGCTGGGCTAACATTAAGCTTTTTGGTCACAAACAGCAGCACATTTCTATCAACATGTCATGCTTCAAGTGGCCCTAGTTTGGATGGAATCTGAAAACTTTATAACCTCAGGTATGATACAGTGTTGATGCCATGAGCTTGTCTCATAAAATTGTACTGACACACTGACTGTGAGATAAAACACCCCCTTTACCAAAAATAAAACAAATCCCATGCTTGTACACAGATACATGTTGCTGACTTAATAATGATACAAACAGGTAAAAACAGAGTTTACAAAGTTAACAATACATACGTTAATGCAATGCTTTGAAGATCTGACAACTTGCCTTGAGTTGGTGTTTGCATACTTGTCTGGAGAGAGACATGATGAGTGCAGTTGTTTCTGTTTGACATCTTTGTTGTCTTGTTGCTGACTGTTTTCACTCACCTTCACTGCACAATCATCAGTGTGTTCTCTCTCTCTGTGCATGGTTAATGGGCCGTGCATTGGTCTGGGTCAGTTTTTGATTCCTTTGCAAAATAGCACCATAATCAGTAAAGACTTCATATTCTCTGGATTAGTTGCACATTGTAAAATCTTCACTGGGCTACCCAAGTAGTTGCATTTCTAAGTCACAACCAGTGCTCAGTTTTGGCCATTCTCTACCTGCTCACTTGTGTATCTCTTTCATTCTCCAAACATAAGTTGCACCGGAGATGGTCATCCTTTCTCCACAAATGTCACACAACTATCTAGCAGGACAATGTGAAAATCTTAGATAAAAATGTGTGGAGCTGGATGAACACAGCAGGCCAAGCAGCATCCCAGGAGCACAAAAGCTGACGTTTCGGGCCTTGACCCTTCATGAAAATCTTGTTTGTTGCTGAACACTGACTGGGCAGTGATTTGCCCGTGTGTACCATACGTTCTACAAGGCCCTTTGAGCATGGATACCAGGGTGATGATGAGATACTGTTTATTCCCCAGTTAGTATACACATTTTTGGCAGTGAACTGCAGTCCACTGTTGGACACATTCTGTTCTGGGATACTGAATAAACTGAAGATAGCGTCAGTGTTGCACTTGTGTAAGTAAATCATCAGACAATGAGACATTTCAAGGAGTAATCTGCACGTAAGTCACAAGGATGTAGTCTCACCATGCTCTGTGAGATACAAGACCTTTAAAATCCACTGGAGACAATGAACAGGACCTGGGTAGAGGTTGTCAGCCAAAGGACAGCACTGCTGGCCTTCTATTTCTCTTCTCATCTGTTTCCATAAGCTTTTCCATTTCCGCAACAAAAGTTGCAATTTAACTTCATTCTCACTGCACACCATTGCACAGCTGCTGTTTCCTTCATCGTCCAGTCTCCCCCACCTCTTCCGTTTGAACCTCAGTCCTCGCTCAGTACTGGGGAAGGATTGTTACTGATTGAACAGTCGACTTGGTTTTTCTCTCTCTGCCTGATCTGCCAGGTATTTCCACTATTTTCTGCATGTCGGTTTTCCTTAATTTCAGATCTCCAATAACTGCAGTACTTCTCCCTTAACAAAAGGAAAGCTCTGTTTCCAGGCTTTTGCGCCCCCACCCCCCCGAAAATGTTGTAACCTCCAGTATTCTGTCTGCCATTCTGCAGCTGAGGGGCTGTAGAGGCAATCTTTTACTCAACACAGAGAGTGTGTCTGAGAGACAGTCTATGTAAGTGAGAGAGGCAGAGTGTGTGAATGTGAATGAGACGGAGACAGTGAATGTGTGTCTGTGTATCTTTGCGTCTGTGTGTGGAGGAGCAATTCTGTGTATATGTGTGCATGTGTGTGTGCACATCTGTGCACGCATGTGTCTGTGTGTGCAATGTGCATGTGTGTATTTGTGTGTGTGTCTCTGTGTGTGCGTGTCTGTGTATGTCTGTGTGCACATGCATATGTGTCTGTACGTGTGTGTGTGTCTGCATGGTGTGCGTGTATGAGCGTGCGGATGTATGTATTCATGTGTGTGTGCATGTCCGGATGTGTGTGTCAGTGTGTGTATGCGTGCATGGGTCCTTGTGTGTGTGCTTGTGCATGTGTCTGCACATGTGTGTGGGAGTGAGTTGAGGAGGTTGGAGCTTTCAGAGAGAGAGAGAGAGAGACAGAGGGTGCGCGAGTGGCAGAAAGCATTTCTGACTCAACCATCATTTTGGGCTGAGTTCCAGACTACCACCAACATCTGGCTTCTAAATAATTCTCCTCATATCTCCTCTTAGTGAACAGCCCCTTGCCTTAAACCTGTGACACCTTGGTTACTGACCCTCCTGTTCATAGAGAAAGGGCCGTCCTCTCCAGCACTATCTATGCCTCTCATAATCTTATATACCTCTATCAGGTCCACTCTCCACCTTCTCTGCTCCAAGGAAAACAATCCCAGCCAATCTGATCTTTGGTCATGGCTCAGACCATCAAGTCCTCACGGCATCCTGGTAAACTTCATCCATACCATCTCTACTGAAATCACATCCTTCCCTAAAATGTGGTGACCACATGCAGTATTCCAATTGTGGTCCAACTATCATCTTGTATAGCTCCTTGTGCAGTATGCCTTAACTAATAAAGGGAAGTACCCAATATGCCTTCTTAGCCACCTTATCTAGGTGCTTTTCCACCTTCAAGGAGCTATACTTAGTGCACTAAGAGTTTAAGTCGGACGGTGAGATGCAACACCATAGTGGTGATACACTGTCACAAGATCTGCTCACTTTTGCAGCCTTGTATCGAGAGTAAGATATTCCATCGAAACGGTTAATATTTCCCTTCCCTCAGCAAACTCCAACTTGCACAATGAGACCCAGAATATTAAACAGCTCACAGCAACTCGGGAAACAGATTTGCACACAGTAAGTTCCCACAAACAGGAATGTTGCACCAACTAGGTAATGTGGGTTTTTTAAAAAAATGAATATTGCTTAAAGGATAGATGTTAACCATGCTCCAGAGAGAACACCCCTGCTCATTTCTGAATAATTCTACAACCACCCGACACAGGGAGAGACAGTGGGCTCTATTTGGGAGAGCAGCTCGTGTTCCCTCGCCTCTCAAACTACAGACTGTGCTCCAACCTCCAGTAAACTCATATGGTTTCTCAGGACCAGACAGGGAATGAGGTGCCACTGAGCTGAGGCAGGGCCTCATCCATCCTTTCCCATAACCTCTCCACCTAGGGCGCTTCTGAGCCTCTCTCAGTGACTACTCACTGTATAAATCAATAGATTTGATTGGATTTGATCTATCTATTGTTGTGTTGTCTTGTTACAGTATACAGTGAAAAGCGTTGCATAGTGTCGCCACTCTCCGACTCCATCTTAAAACACAGGAAAATAAACCCAAACACAGAATACAAAGGCAGAAAAGCGAAGAAATAAAGAAAGTGTCCAGCTTTACAGTCCTTCTTGTTGAGTGCTCCATCCTGGGCCGTGGGCCCGGTGGCCAGGCTCGGGTGCCCTTTGCCATGTTGCTGTCGCTGGAATGGGAGTTGCCCACTTTTCAGCGCCATCTCGCCTCCACCCGCCACGGGTCCTCGCCAATGCAGACACGACCGATGCCGCAAGGTACCGCACCAGACCAAACTCAACTCTACCGTTGTCGCCATGAGACCACTTCAGGCCCACCCTCGCCGATGCAGCCGCTACCGGCGTCGCTGGGTCTCGCGCTGGGCCCAAATATGCCCCTCACCGGCACGCCTCCACGAGTCAGCACTGGGTGCAGAGGCTGCCGAAGTCTCCTCTGACGCCGCAGCCACGCGTCCGCGCTGCTAGGCCTGTCCGCTGTTGCCGACAACTTCGCCACATGCCCAGCCCTGCACCGAGGGGCAAGCAAAACAAAACGGATGAGAAACGAAATGGAAAGGAAAGTAGATGGAGCTCAGAAACCCTAGTCCACTGCCATCTTAGCAGAGGTAAGATTCTGAGCTGGTAACGGATACCCAGGGATGTAGGGATAGGGTGGCAGAGTGGCATTGGGATAGACGGTCTGTCAGGATCCAACAATGTGGTGCATTAGACATGATGGGCTGAATGGCCTGGCTCTGCTCCCATTTCCTAGCTCCCTAGGTTGGTCAAAGCTTGTAAGGTCATAAACGTTGAGTTTTTTTACAATGAATTAACGGAAAGCAGTAGGTCAGCAGTGTTGCTTGCTTAAGGAAGGGAGTTAGCACATGGTTTACACACTGACACCATGGAATAACGAAAGCCCCAGCAAGGTGCGGGCAGGCTGTGTGCCTTTAATAAACAACACAGCCAGTGATGTTGTGAATGAACCCTGGAGAGGAGCTAAGGACACCTCTCAAACCAACTCTTCCTCAGAAAGCGGGCAACTATGGAACAGCTCCAGACGTCCCTGCACACAGCTATCATTGAGCCATCACAAATAAAGAACGAACGGCTCAGTGGCTGGCCCTCTCATCTCAGAATACCAGGGACCTGGGTTCGATTCCAACCTCGGGCAACTGTCTGTGTGGAGTTTGCACATTCTCCCCATGTCTGCGTGGGTTTCCTACGGATGCTCTGGTTTCCTCCCACCGTCCAAAGATGTGCAGGCTAGGTGGATCGGCCATGCTAAATCACCCTGTAGTGTGGTTAGCCACAGGAATAGGGTCAGGGCAGGGGTGGCATGCTCTTTGGAGATTGTTGCAGACTCAATGGGCTGAATGGTCATTTCCCACACGGCAGGGATTCTATGAAACACAGAGCATGTACCTATCGAAGCATATGCCACTGGTGATTTGCATAGGGCACGTGCTCAAATGCTGCATAGCTGTGAGGAACCAGTGGGACTGCTGGGTTTTTTGAGGTAATGTGGAGAACAGCTGGGTAGTACAGGCAGGAACATGAACAATTCTGTTTCCTGGCCCACCCCCAATTACATTATGGGGAGTAGAGACAGCATGGGCTGAGCCCCAGAGTGGGGAGTGGGGAGCGGAGGTGAATCCTGGAGCAGGGAGCGGGGAGTGGGGAGTGGGGCGAGTCCCGAAATGGAGAGTCGGGGAGGGGATGTGAGTCCTGGAGTGGGGAACGGGGAGGAGGGTAGGTGTTGAGTCACGGAGTGGGGAACGGGGAGGGACGGAGGTGGTGTAAGTCACAGAGCGGGGAGTGGAATGACTCCTGGAGCTGGGAGTAGGGCGAGTCTCTGAATGGGGAGTGGGGTGAGTCCTGGAGCGGGGTGAGACCCAGAGCAGGGAGTGGGGAGTGGGACGAGCCTGGGCTAGCTGGTGGGGAAACTGTCCTGGAGGTGAGTCTAGAAGAGAAGGGAGGCCTAGTGTTCTTTCCTCGTGGTGGGCACAGACTCAGCAGAAGGGGACCAAAGCTTGACTACTTTAAAGACACAGTGCATTCTCATTCTGGACTTTTAAACTCTGCACTCCCAAGCGAGTGTATTTTTCTTCTCTCCTATTTCAATTCTGTCACAAACACTTAAACTATTTGTACCTTAGATGGCACCGAGAGACGACAATACAAACTTCTCACTGCACTCATTCGGGTAGCTCCTGACAATAAAACCAATCCCAAAGTCCAGCTCTTGCACAGCAGGATCCCACAGACATGGACAGCCAGTTAATCAGGTTTGCCTTTTAAGGTAGCGTTTAGCGAGGGATAAACGGTTGGACTACTGGACAACACCTTGTTGCTCGAACAGTGCCACCAACCCTTGAACAATACACCAGGCGTGAAGCAATATGCCAGCAGCATCACAGCACATTAACATTCTGTACACAGAGGGGCTGCGGTAACTTGCAGGAACTGAATGTGTGGCATTGCAGGTAGCGAACAGGCTAAATGCACCAGTGCACTGAGTTACGGCAATGCATTTTGGCACTGCATACTTACAAAGACTGAACACAGCCTGGTATGGAATAACAGAGACTGTTGGTACCTTGGCACAGAGTTGCGGTGGCTGAATGCAGCATGGCATGGAATTATGGTGACTCAGTGCAGCTGTAGAAACATTTGTCCTTAGCAGATGGTACTTTCCAGGACTATGCTGGGCCTTGAGAACGGATGTGTTGTGCAGGCCACCCCATCGAACCAATTACTTATCGTTGTACAGCTATGCAGAGTACAAAGGTCCTAATGTACCTCACAACACCATCTCCACCACCTCACACACTCGGACAAGATTCACAACTATTCCTTTGAACCATAAGCTAACTGTGACAAAACTCGGGACTCAGGATACTGACTGCCAACGAGAGCTCGATTCCGTTTCCGTCCCAGAGCAACACAGAAGCATTTTATTCCATTTTCCGAGTCGGCAGCCCTCTCGATTAATGGGAATTTGCATCGGAATGAGTCATGCATTCGAGGAAAAGCAATGGTGGGGGGAAAAACACATTGTAGTTCCTTTGAAGTCACCAGCAGCCCTCCAGCTCTTCCTTATGACTCACATCAACAAATTCAGTCTTTATAAAAAATGAAAAATTGTCAGTCACGTGTTTGTATTCCATTATAAGTTTGAATTGCCGTGCTGAATGCAGATGGGGATATCTGCCGAATGCACAGAGGATTTGTGTGGAAGGGTTCAGGAGCTGGGAGGGACAGCAGTCTGATTTTCTCAATGCTGATACATTTGCCAGGACATTGTGCACAGAGGGAGGTCCCATTCCACATACACAGCGACAGCACGGCATTCATCCAGCGTTTGGCCCATCACTTATATCGTCACTCTTTCAATACCGTCACACCCAATGCTCTGCAGGAAAACTGACTACTCTTTCATAGTTCATTAAAAATGGAGATTGACACATACGGGACCATCAGTGAGACACTGACCACATGGTGAGACACTAAGACACTGACCGCATGGTGAGACACTGACCGCACAGTGAGACACTGGCCGCACGGTGAGACACTGACCGCATGGTGAGACACAGAGACACTGACCACACAGTGAGACACTGACCGCACGGTGAGACACTGACCACAGAGTGAGACACTGACCGCACGGTGAGACACTGACCACAGAGTAAGACACTGACCACACGGTGAGACACTGACCGCACGGTGAGACACTGATCGCACAGAGAGACACTAAGACACTGACCACACAGTGAGACACTGGCCGCACGGTGAGACACTGACCGCACGGTGAGACACTGACCACAGAGTGAGACACTGACCGCACGGTGAGACACTGACCACAGAGTGAGACACTGACCACACGGTGAGACACTGACCGCACGGTGAGACACTGATCGCACGGTGAGACACTGACCGCACAGAGAGACACTAAGACACTGACCACACAGTGAGACACTGACCGCACGGTGAGACGCTGATCACACGGTGAGACGCTGACCGCACGGTGAGACGCTGATCGCACGGTGAGACACTAAGACACTGACCGCACAGAGAGACACTAAGACATTGACCGCACGGTGAGACACTGATCGCACGGTGAGACACTGACTGCACGGTGAGACACTGACCACACGGAAACATAAAGCCTGCTGTCCAATGCAAATTTTATTAAAAACATATTCCATGATTATTTATATGGCCATGCCAGTATCGATCTCCATTAGAACCAGGTAACCATTCAACCAGACATTTATTTTGATTGGTTCTGATTTGGACATTGCCAAACAATTTAAGTATTCCAAACCTGAGGGAATTGGACCTTTCAGGGTATGCACTCTCCTGGATACTGGCCTATGGTTCTCTCAGTCCATTCAGGCCTAGTGGGACCCTTTTGCTGTCTCGAGTCCGCGACCAGCAGCAACTGCAGTGCCTTGCTGGCTCGGATCCTGAAGAAAATTTTAATCATGTGGCCCAGGCTTGGCTTTGTTTTGGGGCTTTGCTGCGGGCTGGCCTCAGAGTCCTGCCGTTCAGGATATGTCCTGAGTGAGGCTATGCAATTGCTTTCACTCAAATGGTGTTCCCCAAACTCAGTCAGAATGGCAAGAGTGTCCACTTCCATCAGAATACCCTGCATCTGATATGCTCCACTCACTGCATTTTCCAAGGGTAAAGCCATTTGTTGTGCCTGTTTGAAGTCCAGTTGGGCTTCAGCTTGTAGGTGTTTTTGCATGTTGCGTCATTAATGTCCCATACCAACCGTCTCTTAGCATCTCATTAAAGGTTAAGTCACATGCCTCTTTCAGTCATCTTAACGTAGCCAAAAATCCCCAACGTGGATTCCCCTGGTTCTCAAATTCCTGAATAAAAATGATAACCTCTCATAATTGTTGCAGACGTGTATCATAATATTCCTTATTTACTTCCATCAACTCTTGAAAGGTTTTAGTATTCGGCGCTTCAGGGAAAGTAAGGCTCCTAATAACACAAAAAGCTGCAGCTCCACAGGCTGTGTAAAGAATTATTTATTGTTTTCCATCACAAAATCACTTGGATGGAATTAAAAACACATTCTTTCACCATATTGGGCCCAGTCTTCGATGACAGGCTCAAACGAGTCACACTTTTCAATCAACGGGCATGATGTAAGACATGTTTACCCCAGTTCAAAGGCGACTGTTGCAAGCAAATTTCTTCAGGGTCCTGCTTTACTCTCATTGCCACTGAATTAACTCCACAGAGGCCCGTATCTCATCATCAAGCCACCCTTTATATACACACGAACAGTCCTTGACTGTAGTACTGCCTCATTAAGAGTCAGGTACCAGAGTGTCAGCATCCCCGACATTTATATGTGTCATCCAGGGCTCCCTGATTGTTCAGATTAACAGTCTCGATCAGCGAGCTCTTTTCAATGAGGATTACTTGGCTGACCTCATTTACAATCAGTACACAGAGACCTCAGTCACGAAACAATAACAATCAGGATTTGCTGGAAGAGTTGGACAAGTGAGAGCACATTCGCAGCATATGCCCTTATTACAGATTTACATTTACACCAAAACACTAACATGTGCCGAGAAGAGAGAGAGAGAGAGAGAGACGCAGCTAGCTGTGATTGAGGATGCCAAAAGACTTCGCTGTTGAGGGTTTAAGAAACTGCTTTATTTTCATTGGAAATTCCCATACGAATCTTCCCATAAACCATAAGTCCCAAAGCCAAACTCTTCAGTGGAGTTTATTACATTTTTGAAATTGCTTTCTTGTTTTTTTTTCCCTTGTCTCTTTCTCCCATCTCTCTTTTAGTCCATTCCCCTTTTTTTTGTTTACTCATTCACAGGATGTGGGCCTCGCTGCCTGGGCTAGCATTTATTACCCAGCCCTATTACCCAGTTAAGAGTCATCCACATTGTTGTGGGTCTGGAGTCACATGTAGGCTAGACCAGGTAAGGATGGCAGATTTCCTCCCCTAAAAGACATGAGCCAGCCAGACGGGTTTTCTGACAATCACCAGCAGTTTCATGGTCACCATTAGATCCTTGATTCTTGACAGTTCGTTGAATTCAGCCATCTTCAATCCTGTTTGTACCCCCCCCCCCCAACTCCCACTATTTCCTTCTCTGTCCTTCCCTCTTTCTGTTTCTGTCTTTCAACCACATTGCTAAAGGAGATGGCCCATTCTTTCCCATCATGCACTGAAGGCCCTGCTTACCTTTGACCCCAGCACACTGACCTCTGCCTGCCATGACTTTAATGGTCACAAAGGGCAGAAAAAGGAGGAAATCTGATCTGCTTTGACTAATTCCAGGACAATATCATGTCCTGATGCTTCCCCCCCCCCACCCCCCACCCACCACCCACCCACACACACACACACACACACACACGTAGCTGTATTTTTAAACAAAATTAAGTTGGTCACATTACTCGTCTTTCGTGCATCCAGGCCCAACATCCAACTCCTAAGAATAACCATCCTCAATAGAGTCAGGGCTGGGAAACAGCCAACTTCAAACCACGCACTTTCAACTTCCTCCCTCTCCTGAGCCCAGGATCTGGAACCAAATACTGAGATGAGTCCCCTGTGGGATATCTATACTGCAGCAGTGACCAGCAGCACTTCTTCTAGAACAATCTCTAATAACCCCAGCTGCAGGCGAGTGCCGCCTCTTGCTTGCACTGATCGAAAATTAGAGCGAGTGACTTTTACAATCTTTTAAGACCATAAGACACAGGAGCACAAATTAGGCCATTCAGCCCATCTGGCCTGCTCCGCCATTCAATTATGACTGGTAAGTTCCTCCAACCCCATTCTCCTGCTTTCTCCCCGTGTTCCTTGATAATCAAGAGCCTGTCTATCTCAGTCTTAAATGTACTCAATGACCTGGCCTCCACAGCCTTCTGTGGCAGTGAATTCCATCGGCATTTGGTGCGGACAACTGGACCAGTGAGGGCTGGATCTTTTGCAAATAACTCCCTAACACTTTGTAACTAGTGTTCTGCTGTAATATAGTGGAGACGGAAGCCACTTATAGGTCCTGCGGTGATGGATGGCAAAATTGGTAAACTAAAAGAACATCATTTCTTTTTCGGCTCTGCTGCCTGAAGCGCTAGCAAGCTGTCATGTGTTAAGTGCTTGCACAAACTCCACACTCAGGGAATTACCAGCAAGGACTCTCCGGACTCTCCAGAAGGCTACAGTACAAGCAACTTTCAGATTTATTCAATAGCTACAATCATTCAAACTCACGCCAGTTGCCAGCGCCGGACCATTGCGTGGCAAAAAAGCAACAAGAACAACAGCTAGCGAGAGTCAAGGGGTTGAGGCTGAGCGCCTGCGAGCGGCTTAACAGCCGGAAACTGAAAGATGCCCCACCCCACCCCCGCTTCTGTCTCCCGCCTGCGGTAAAACGCCACAGCCACGACTAAAGCCCCGGCCTACAACACACCAAGCCACCCACACCCGCAGGAGCCAAGGGTAGGCTGTCGGCCTGAAGCGGGAAACAGGGAAAGGACTTGCATTTGTATAGCGCCCGCTACAACCGCAGGGGAGGGGAAAGCACTTTGTGGCCACTTTTTGTTTGGAGCGTGGTCGTTGGTCTACTGTAGGAAAGGTGACAATTAGTTTGCATCCGTAATGTCCCCAGAAAGTCGGTGTAATAACCACTATATAGTCTCTTCAAGTCTTAGAGTCATATAGCATGGAAGCAGACCCTTCAGTCCAACTCGTCCGCGCAGACCTGATATCCCAACCTGAACTAGTCCCATTTGCCAGCACTTGGCCCATATCCCTTTAAACCCTTCCTATGTACCCTACGGATTGGAGAGTGGCTAACGTTGTCCCACTTTTCAAGAAAGGAGGGAGAGAGAAAACAGGAAATTATAGACCGGTTAGCCTGACGTCAGTGGTGAGAAAGATGCAGGAGTCAATTATAAAAGATGAAATTACAAATCATTTGGATAGCAGTAACGGGATAGGTCAGAGTCAGCATGGATTTACGAAGGGGAAATCGTGCTTGACTAATCTTCTGGAATTTTTTGAGGATGTATCTATGAAGATGGACAAGGGAGAGCCAGTGGACGTAGTATACCTGGACTTTCAGAAAGCCTTTGATAAAGTCCTACATCGGAGATTAGTGAGCAAAATTGGGGCACATGGTATTGGGGGCAAAATACTGACTTGGATTGAAAATTGGCTGGCTGACAGGAAGCAAAGAGTAGTGATAAACGGGTCCCTTTCGGAATGGCAGGCAGTGACCAGTGGGGTACCACAAGGTTCGGTACTAGGACCGCAGCTATTTACAATATACATTAATGATATAGATGAAGGTATTAAAAGTAATATTAGCAAATTTGCTGATGACACAAAGCTGGGTGGCAGTGTGAAATGTGAGGAGGATGTTATAAGAATACAGGGTGACTTGGACAGGCTAGGTGAGTGGACGGATGCACGGCAGATGCAGTTTAATGTGGATAAACGTATGGTTATACACTTTGATGGCAAGAACAGGAAGGCAGGTTACTGTCTAAATGGAGTCAAGTTAGGTAAAGGGGAAGTTCAACAAGATCTAGGTGTTCTTGTACATCAGTCAATGAAAGCAAGCATGCAGGTACAGCAGGCAGTGAAGAAAGCTAATGGCATGCTGGCCTTGATAACAAGAGGAATTGAGTATAGGAGCAAAGAGGTCCTTCTGCGGCTGTACAGGGCCCTGGTGAGACCGCACCTGGAGTATTGTGTGCAGTTTTGGTCTCCAAATTTGAGGAAGGACATTCTTGCTATTTAGGGAGTGCAGCGTAGGTTCACGAGGTCAATTCCCAGAATGGCGGGACTATCATATATTGAAAGAGTGGAGCAACTGGGCTTGTATACACTTGAGTTTAGAAAGATGAGAGGGGATCTGATTGAGACGTATAAGATTATTAAGGGATTGGACACTCTGGAGGCAGGAAGCATGTTTCCACTGATGGGGGAGTCCAGAACCAGAGGACAAGGTTTAAAAATAAGGGGTAGGCCATTTAGAACAGAGTTGAGGAAAAACTTCTTCACCCAGAGAGTGGTGGATATATGGAATGCTCTGCCCCAGAAGGCAGTGGAGGCCAAGACTCTGGATAGTTTCAAGAAAGAGATAGATACAGCTCTTAAAGATAGTGGAGTCAAGGGTTATGGGGATAAGGCAGGAACAGGATACTGACTGTGGATGATCAGCCATGATCATAATGAAAGCGGGTGCTGGCTCGAAGGGCCGATTGGCCTACTCCAGCACCTATTGTCTATTGTCTACCCAACCAGATGCCTTTTACGTGCCTCTTAATTGTACCAGCCTCCACCAGCAGCTCATTCCATATACACACCGCCCTCTGCATGAAAAAGCTGCCCCTTGTGTCATTTTTAAATCTTTCCCCTCTCACCTTAAACATACGCCTTCTAGTTTTGGATTCCCCCACTCTGGGGAAAAGACCTTGGCCATTCACCCTATCCATGCCCCTCATAATCTTATAAACTTCTATGGGGTCAACACTCAGCCTCTGATGCTCCTGGGAAAAATCCCCAGCCTATTCACCCTCTGTCTACAACTCAAGCCCTCCAATCCTGGCAACATCCTTGTAAATCTTTGCTGCACCATCTCAAGTTTAACAACACCTTTCACAAATAAGGGAAACCAGTACTGTATGCAATATGCTAAATGTGGCCTCACTAATGTTCTGTACAGCTGTAACATGACATTCCAACCCCCAACCTCAGTGTTCCAATTAATGATGACAAGTGTGCCAAATGCCTTCTTCACTGCCCTGTCTCCCTGCGACCCCACTTTCAATGAGCTATGTCCCTGCACCCCTAGGTCTCTTTGTTTGGGAACACTCTGCAGAGGCTCTACCATTAACCGTATAAGTCCTGGCCTGGTTTGTCTAGCTGAAATGCAACACCTCATATTTATCTAAATTAAACTCCACCTGCCATTCCTTGGTCCATTGGCCCATTTGATCGAGGTTCTGTTATGGTCTGAGATAACCTTCTTCACTGTCCACTAAATGACCTATTTTGGTGTCATCTGTAAACTTACTAACCATGCTTCCTTTATTCAAATGCAAATCATTTACATAAATGGTGAAAAGCAATGGGCCCAGCACTGATCCTTGTGGCACACCACTAGTCACAGGTCTCCAATCCGAAATGCAACCCTCTACAAGCACGCCCTGTCTTGTACCTTCACGCCAATTTTGGATCTAATTGGGTGGCTCTCCCTAGATCCCACCTGATCTAACCTTACTAATCTGTCTACCATATGGAACCTTGTCGAATGCCTTGCTGAAGTCCATTCTAGACAACATCTACCGTTCTGCCTTCATCAATCTTCTTTGTCACCTCTTCAAAAAACTCTATCATGTTAGTGAGACACGCTTTCCCACACGCAAAGCCATGTTGACTATCCCTAATCAGTCCTTGCCTTTCCAAATACACGTAAATCCTGTCCCTTAGAAATCCCGCCAACATCTTACCCACAACTGACGTCAGGCTCACTGGTCTAGAGTTCCCTGGCTTTTCCTTACAGCTTTTCTTAAATAGAGGCAAATCATTAGACACCCTCCAGTATTCTGGCACATCCACTGTGGTTGTCGATGATATAAGTATCTCAGCAAGGGGGCCAGCAATCACTTCACTAGCTTCCCACAAAGTGCTGAGTAATACCAATCCTGTTGGCTTGAGGGTTAAAATATTGACTAGGATACTTCTGCACTTCTTCAAGTTGTGATTAGGGATTTTTTCATATCCACTCACATGCCAGGTCTCCATTTCACTCTGTGCCAAAAAACAGCTCCAACTTCTGAGTCTAAATCATTACAGCTGCTTCTGTGACCCTCACATTTAGAAGCAGAATGCTATAATCTGAGCCCCCTTGTTTTATAACTGATGGGAGATGGACCATGGGAGAGGTGTAAAATAATAAGCCCCTGTACATTTTCCTGACCCTAGTTGATTTGAAGAGATGGCACGCATCTCAATGGCACGCACTTTTGCACCCAAATCTGGCTAAAGTATTTCGCAAGATTTTTTATCAAGCAAACAGTGGCCCCCAGGCAGTGCAGTGCTCGCAAAGTACTGCACTAGAGGGTCAGTATAGATTATATGCTCAAAACTCTTCAGCGGACAATTCAAATTCACAACGGGTATGACTCAGTCTAGTGGGTGCTACTGCTGAATCAGATAATAGCAGGCTCTTGTGACATCTGTGGCCTGCCTTATCACAGCCAAATGATTAACATTCTCCAACTGTTCAAATGCCAGGCACAGTCTTTCATCTCAATTGTTTATTCAGGCTCGGTCTCAAATAGGGACGTTGAATATGTCCTCAGGTAAAGGTGGGGACTCAGGATGCATCATGGGACCAAGATACCATTCAGCCCCTCAAACCTATCACCCCACTTACAAAGACCCTGCTGAGCTGTTGTTGAACGTGGACTTGGTTCCATGAACTTTAATGTCTTTGCCTCACAAAGATCTATCACCTTCCCTTTTCAAATTCCACATGGACCCCTAGTCGTGACACTTTCCTTTCATGCGGAAGTGGGAAAGTGTTCCTGATTCCCACTAACCATTGTGCAAAGAAGTTCGCTTCCTGACACCAGTCCAGAACCAACCGGTTTTGATTTTTTTAAGCAAATGGCCTCTTGAGAATCCCTCAGCAGGAGACAGAATTCCTCTACCTATCCTGTCGAAACTCCTCAATCATGTCAAACGCTTTGATGAGATCATCCTTTATGCTCGAACGTCCCTCATAAATGAATCATTTTGGTTGCTCTTTCAACTCCTCACTGAGTCTAACCCTCACCCAGAAGAGACATAACCAGCCACTACTGGGTCTCTGTTGCTCGCTTCATCTTTTCAGTACGTCCTGACAATATAATTGACACCCGAGAAAGCAGAAATTCCCAGAGGGCTGACCACCGTTTGAAAGCAAACTGGTAGTCACACTCCGAGGGGAAATAATGGGCGATGTGTGAAACGGATATCACTGTGATGTGATTGCATCTATATCTGCTGCTGAGCCGCTCCTTACTGACACAGGAGCACTGGAAACATCATCTGACAACTGTAGACTTTACTCTGCACTAATTCTATTCGAGATGTGCCTGAGAAACTAAGAAGGGGGAGGCAAGGTGTCAGGAAGCAGCAAACCTTTCCATTCCCTTTACAATGTCATTCCCCTTTGATATATACAAAATGCGGCAATGAAAAGAGCTTAAAGACATAATGCCACTCAACACATCTCTCCTTAAGTGATGTGTGCAGATTTCACTGTAATAGGGTCCGTCTTACTCAAACATATAAAAGCTAAAACCTCTAAAATGACCTTAAATATAGTCCTTACGATGTTCGAGGAAAGGGTAAGCAGAAAATGCAGTGGGGCATCAACTGATTACCAGCTAACCGTAAAAATTACAGAGCTGGAGAGAAAGCTGAAACACATAACAGCTCTCTGAGGTGCAAAAGTGTGAGCACTGGAGGAATGAGAAGTAGGCTGGAAATTTCCTCTGGGATGGTTTTGCTGCTGAGGCGTGTAAAAATGATTCACAAAATAGAATCAGAGAATCCCTACAGTGTGGAAACAGGCCCTTTGGCCCAACAAGTCAACACCGGCCCTTGGAGCATCCCACCCAGACCCATCACCCTATACCCCACCTAATCTACGCATCCCTGAACTCTACGGGCAATTTAGCTCACTTTGTACCTCCTGGATGGGCTATCGCTGGTGTTGTGACCAGTGAAGGCACACTTGACTTACGTTTTGAAACACAGATTCTGTTTGCACAAGAGGTCTCTGGAACTAACGGCCTTGCGCAGACTCTCTCAAGCTTCCAGAAAGTTCTGAGTTGCGAAAGTATGGGCGGGCAGCTCCCGCGTTATGGGACATGTACCCAGGTAGCGCACCTCTCTGACAGTGGGACCTATTTCAGATTAGCAAGTGTCAACACCCAAATCCCAAAACCACCCAGACCACACATTCTTGGCTTGGAAGTGTCTTCCTCGGACATACAAGCAGTAATGGCCTCAAGTTGGATGGGATGCTGTTCAGAAACAGTAGCCCAGGAACTGAAGAAAAACCGATGCCATCTCTGGAAAGATGCTGGAAGCAAACCAGCCGCAATGTTGGCTACTGCCCTTTGCTTTTCAAACGGGGCGTTCTGCAGAAAATATCAGAAAAGACAGCAGCTGATTAGATAGCGTTATCTGCGCCTGAGATAAGAATTGGGAGGCTGTGAAGTTTTTAAAAGGCCCCAGTCCGATTCCAAAACTCCATCTGGAAGGAGACGTAGCCTCCTGATGTGGAAGTCACGAATACCAAACCTCATAGCTGCAAAACATTCATATGCTACCTTCAGAGATAGAAGGAACTGCAGATGCTGGAGAATCTGAGATAATAAGGTGTAGATGAACACAGCAGGCCACGCAGCACCAAAGGAGCAGGAAGGCTGTCGTTTTAAGCCTAGACCCTTCATCAGAAATGGGGGAGGGGAAGGTCAGATCGCCCTTCCCCTCCCCCATTTCTGAAGAGCGGTCTAGGCCCAAAACGTCCGCATTCATATATTACCTTACTGCTTTATTTTTCTACTTAACCTATAAAGTAATGCTTAACTTTTTAATTTCTTTTACTATTTTGTACCTAAGTTTTTTGTACCTAGGTAGCTAAGATGGGTACTTGTGTGGTGACATTATACACTTTTCACTGTACTCCTGTACTTCCATATTTAAGTACATGTGACAATAAAATCTAAATCTAAAAATCTCAATCTAATATCCAAACAATTCTGCAACAATCCCTGGACCTGACTTCAGCCATTTAGAACTGCAATTCAAGAGTGGAAAAGAGACCCCTTTTACGAGGGGAAACTCTGTGAAACATGTGAAGGAGTTATCCTGGCCTGACTTGTTTTGTATCCCTCACAACAACGCTCAGTATATCTATTTCCAAATATTTCTTCCCATTTTCTTCTCCTTCTGAGGTTGCCTGCACTGATTGATCTTCCACGACAAGCTAAGCTTGTGAGCTTTGGAGCTACTCTTTCCATTTAACACTTATTGCCTTTAAAAACACCTTTCTTGAGTTGGCTGTTATGTAAAAGATAAATCATCTGAACATTTGCATAATGACCATGTAAATAAATAATCTTCTTTGTTTTTAAACTTGCAAGAGTCTGCTACTGGTAAGCTTAGAAAAAACACACACATACATCACTCCAAAGCATCCATGTGGGCAGCGAACAATAAGTGAAGGGCATCAGAGCTTTAGGTGTATCTCTCCTCCTCAGTCTGTGAAACTGCAAAGGCTAGCATTTGTTGCCAATGTCTAATTTCCCCCTAGGAGTGTTGTGAACGGCCACCTCGACAATCAAAAGGCTTTGATGGGCAACTGTTGAACTCCCTGCTACAGGAAAGATGTTGTGAATCTCGAAAGGGTGCAGAAAAGATTTACAGGGATGTTGCCGGGGTTGGAGGGTTTGAGCTATAGGGAGAGGCTGAATAGGCTGGGGCTATTTTCCCTAGGGTATCGGAGGCTGAGGGGTGACCTTACAGAGGTTTATAAAATCATGAGGGGCATGGATAGGGTGAATAGCCAAGGTCATGTCCCCGGGGTAGGGGAGTCCAAAACTAGAGGACATAAGGTTTAAGGTGAGAGGGGATTTAAAAGGGACCTGAGGGGCAACTTTTTCACACAGAAGATGGTGTGTATGTGGAATGAGCTGCCAGAGTGAGTGATGGAGGCTGGTACAATAATATAATTACACTGCCATAAAAACTCACATGCTCTTTAACATCCTTCAGCGAAGGGAATCCCTGACCTGTTCCAGCTCACAAAAATGACCTTGTCAGCATCCAGAAAATGGTATTTTTTTAAAACAACTGTATGCTTGTCTAATTCACAAGTGCATTTAACAGGGATGAACACATGGAGAAAGCAGAAGAAGGTCATGCTGATAGAGTGAGATGAAGAGAGTGGTAATGGAGGCGTGTTTGAAGCACAAAACTGGAACTAATTTTGTCTTCTGGGCATTTCTCTTTCAGAGCTATGCCAAATAAACATGACTGCAGAAACTTCAACACAAACTTTTCAAGGCCACAAACTCAACTTGAGGACATGTGAAGCTGGAAATTACTGTTACAGAGTCATAGAGTCATACAACACAGAAACAGACCAACTCATCCATGCCAACCATGTTTCCCAATGTGAATTAGTCCAATTTGTCTGTTTTTGGCCTGTGATCCTCTAAACCTTTCCTTTTCGTATATGCATTTTAAATGTTGTAATCGTACCCATCTTCACCACTTCCTCTGGCAGCTCATTCCATACAGGCACCACCCTCTGCATGAAAAGGTTGCCCCTGAGGGATCTTTTAAATCTTTCCCCTCTCACCTTAAACCTATGCCCTCTCTAAGTGGGAGTCCTCTCTATTTCAAACTGCGCTCTCTATTCCTAGGCGTCTTTGTCTATTCAACTGCTCTTCTCTCTCTTCAGGCTCTATCCTATCGTTTATTCCATACCCCATTCCCCTCCCTATTTTCTGCAGATAAACTGACGTTTTCACAGCCACCATCAGTTCTAAGGGAGGGTCACCAGGCCCAAAACGTTAACGCTGTTTTTTGCATTCACAGATGCTGCCAGGCCTGCTGAGCTGTTCGTAGCAACTTCTGTTTTTGTCCCTACATCTAGAACCCTGCGTGAGGGGAAGATTCAGCATCTAACACTGTCGAGCCCTGTCAGAATTGTACAGGGCGGTCGCATCTCATTTTTCTAAACTCTGAAGAGCATAGGCTCAAGCTGTCCTCACCAGCCAGCCCCACTCATCCCAGAAAGCCAACAAGGTCCACCTTCCCCAAAATCTGATCGAGAAATTGATTTGTTTTCTTGTGAAACACAATGATGGATTAAAAACACGAGCGCCAGTCACGTAAGTGGCTGGGTGAAGGGTTCAGGCTATTGATGCAGCCTTCAATAATTTTGGTGCCATTTGAGTGGTCACTGTCCAGGCATTGAGCATGTTATCTGGACTGACACTCCTGTACAAACGTGTGGGAGTGCAGCACTCTCTGAGGTACCGTCTTTCAGAGGAAACATGAACCTAAAGACCTGCCTGGTGGCTATAGCAAACTCTGCTGCGGCTTGCAGTACAGTTATGCAGCTTGGAAACAGACCCTTTGGTCCAATTAAAACATGCCAACCTGACCCCCAAACTAAACTAGTCCCACTTGCCTGCGTTTCGCCCATATCCCTCCAAACCTTTCTTATTCATGAATTATCCAAATGTCACTTAAACATTGTAACTGTACCTGCATCCACCACTTCCTCTGGCAGTTCATTCCACACATGAACCACTCTGTGTGGAAATGCTGTCCCTCTTGACCTTTTTAACACTTTCTCCTCTTACCTTAAAATCACGTCCCCTATTTTGAACTCCCCCACCGTAGGGAAAAGGCCTTCGTTATCCAACTTATCTACATCCCCTATGATTTTATAAACCCCTGTAAGTTCACCACCCAATCTCTTGTGGTCCAATGAAAAAAGTCCCAACTTATCCAGCCTCTCCTTATAACTCAATTCCTGGCAATATCCTGGTCAATCTTTTATGAACGCGCTCCGATTTAACAATAGCCTTCCAAAACGTGGTCACCAGAATTGCTGACAGTACTTCAGAACAGGCCTCAGCAACGTCCTGCATGAACTTAACATGACATCCCAACTCTCCTATTCAAGGGTTGAAGAGAGATTCCCCCGTCCCCTGACCAACAATGATCCCGTTGAGAACATAAATAATAGAGATGATCTGTTTGTTATTACATGTCAGTGGCCAATCTTTTTTGGGAATGTGAAAGATGAGATATAAATGTACACTCTTCCTTTGCTTTATGATGCTGAACTGGAGGAGGACATGACTCATCCAGGATTCGATGTCAAATAAACAGTCTGGCAACACAGAGGTGAAAAAAATTTCAGCTGATGCATTGCAGGCAAGATTAGAGAGCGTGTTGTTGCAATACAATGATGATCAATGTCAACCCATCGCTCCTGTCAGAGCCTCATTGACTGGCACACAGAGAAGCAACACATTGAAATCAAGCAAGAAATTGAGCCGCCGATGAAAGGTACAACACAAATAGGACATATATTTCACTTTGAAACAGGCCACAAGCCGCTAAAAGCTCTATTTCGGGAAACCGTCCTTCGAAAGAAAGGCTTACATTTGTATACAGTGCCTTTGAATCTAACGCACTGTGCCAAAATGGTTTAGAGCCAATCGAGTACTTTAAAAGCATCGTCACTGTTGTGGGAAACAGTTTGGATCCAATCTGTGTTCAGTAAGATACCACAGGCAGCAATGTGATAATGATCAGATAGTCTGTTTCTCTGATATTGGTTGTGGGATAAACATTGGCCCAGATACTAATTGGTGTTTCCCCGGCTCTTCGTCTGAACAGTGCCTGGCGATCTGGTACATACAGCTGAGGGGGTTGCCAGAAATTCCCCTTAAGATCTCCTTGGCATGTCAGCACTGCAAACAGAGTCATGAACCAGAAATGTCATCGACAACCTGGGAGCTGACGTGATTATATACCAGCTCTGCCTGGATCAAAAGAACCAGATAATGAAAGGGAAAGAAAGAAAATGTAGGAAGCAAAGAATCAGGCTTCCAGAACCCTCAGTGAGTAAGCTGCTTTAGTGGAACCATGGCAGACAAGGTGGTCCTGTTGCCAGTTCAAGGGCATTGGTGGGGAGCATAGAACATAGAACAATACTGCGCAGAGCAGGCCCTTCGGCCCTTGATGTTGCGCCAACCTGTGAACTAATCTAACCCCCTCCCCCTACACGATCCCATCATCATCCATATGCTTATCCAAGGACTGTTTAAATGCCCCTAATGTGGCTGAGTTAACTACATTGGTAGGCAGGGCGTTCCACACCCTTACCACTCTCTGAGTAAAGAACCTGCCTCTGACATCTGTCTTAAATCTATCACCCCTCAATTTGTAGCTATGCCCCCCTTGCACAAGCTGAAGTCATCATCCTCGGAAAAAGGCTCTCACTGTCCACCCAATCTAATCCTCTGATCATCTTGTATGTCTCTATTAAATCCCCTCTTAGCCTCCTTCTCTCTAATGAGAACAGGCCCAAGTCCCTCAGCCTTTCTTCATACGGCCTGCGCTCCAGGCCAAGCAACATCCTGGTAAATCTCTTCTGCACATTTTCCACTGCTTCCACATCCTTCTTGTAATGGGGCGACCAGAACTGCACACAATATTCCAAATGAGGCCACGCTAGCGTTTTGTACAGTTGCAGCATGAAAAGCATAGGAGTAAATAGTACTGTGCAGTTGAGGGGATGGGGATGTGAAGCAAATGCTACAGACGTATCAGACTGTCTTCGCTAAAGGAGGTGAGATTACATGCTGGGTTGTCTCTGATTGTCCTGAAAGCCCACACAAGCCAATAAGTTCATTCCTCTTGATAGCTCCCAATTCCTTGAAGGTCAGAGCCATAGTTGAGACACTTTTCCACCAGGCTAAAAATTATATTGCGTTTACCGGAGCCCAAAATCTGTCAATGAACACAGAGCACACCCACAGAGCTCAACAAAGGTTTTAATAAGCAAAGAGAAAACTGACACCTCTCCTCAGACTGGCAAGACAACAAGCCGAAGAGGACAAAACAATTCAGAACGGGTTGAATTTGATCCATTTGTGAACTGGCGTTTGCCCCCTCAAACAGGTGAATGATTCACGTGATAATAGTTCAGACAGGGATTGCCTAAACGTTCATGGATGTAAGTTTGCTTGCTGAGCTGGAAGGTTCGTTTTCAGACGTTTCTTCACCATTCTAGGTAACATCATCAGTGAGCCTCCGGTGAAGCGGAGTTTCATGATGTTACCTAGAATGGTGACGAAACGTCTGAAAACAAACCTTTCAGCTCAGCAAGCAAACTTACATCCAGAACCTCAATCTGAGCTACAAATCTTCGCAAAACTCATTAAATGTTCATTAAACCACAGCCGAATTAGTTTTTGATGTTACAATCTATGCCAAGCACACTGCTGCCGAATTTAATGAGACATATGTTTTCAGGGTATAACTTTGGGCAGAGAAATTTTCAAATGCCAGGTAACAGTAACAAGTTTGAGTAGCTCATAAACAGAGCCAAAGACATTGCAATTCCATGGTGGGCTATGATACCTTAATATAGTTAGAGATGGAAGTGGGAAAACAATAAGCAATAGTTATTCACCCTCCCAGCCTTTGTCTGTCCAACTGTCTTTCTCTCTCTTTGGGCTCTATCCTGTCGTTTACTCCCTACCCACCCACCTCCCTATTTTCTGCATATAAACTGACATCTTCCCAGCCACCATCAGTTCTTAAGAAGCGTCACCGGACCTGAAACATTAACTCTGTTTTCTCCTCCACAGATGCTGCCAGACCTGATGAGCTTTTCCAGCAACTTTGTTTTTGTTCCTGATTTACAGCATCCGCCGATCTTTCGGTTTTTCTTAAGCAATAAGTAGTTTTCCCTTAGCTGCTTAAGGGAGCCAGTAAGATCACAGTTGACCCCACTAGGGATATTAAACATTCATGAACCTGCCCCAGGATCAAAGAAATATTGGGAATCAAATGGTAAACAAAGGAAGCTGCTTAAGTATCCATATACTTTTCAGATCTGATCAAAGGATGGGTTTGGAACTTAGAGATGGCTGGTTTAAAGCTTTTTCTAGATCATCCTGGGGATGAGGTGGCATGTTGCCATGGAGAAAGATCGCGGGAAGCTGTGCTTGAGCTTGGGGTTATTATATATGATCTCTGACAGGAAAAAGAACCTGGTACCTGCAAACAGCTTTGCTGCAGAGGGAACATTTACCGGGAACTGTAGCTCAGTTGCGGAAGACTGCCAGAAACCGAGGTGCCTTCTTCAATATAACTCATCAAGCGAGAAGGCTGTAAAAAAGGTGCACTTGTGCTGAGAGACTACAATCATGAGGTACTTCAAGACAGAGTTCGAGGATTCCAGGAGAAGGACCCCAATGAAATCTCAGCTTTGGGAAACAGTAGGAACACTGAGGAGATCAAAGTGGATTTCTGATGTTGGTGCACACTTTGGTTTGGTTCCAAGAGAAATCAGGAAACCCTCAAGGTCTTGCAAAGTAGAAGGGAGATCTTGGGTGGAAATTAAGTAGAAAGAAAATGTCCTGTTGACATATTTGGGCTCAACGAAGTGCTATGAAACATTGTGTTAAGTTAATAGTGCCAGTTTTGTTTAAAGCTTATTTATTTGTGGCAAAAATCCACACAGCTAGTAACAGTTTTTTTTAAATTTAGGAACTAAGGAACAGTAGTAGACCATTTAGCCCCTCAAGCCTGTTCTGCCATTCAATGAAATCATTGCTGATCGGTGGCTTAACTCCATACACCTGCCTTATGCCCATATCCCTTAAAACCTTTGCTTGACAAAAGATTATCTATCTCAAATTTAAAATAAGCAACTGATCTTGCATTGATTGCGTTTTGTGGAAGAGAGTTTCAAACATCCAGCAGCCTTTGTGTTGTTGAAGTCCTTCCTCGCATGTCTTCTGAATGGTCTGGCCTTAATTCTCAGACTCTGACCCATGGTTCCAAAACAGTGGAGAGATAATGGGAACTGCAGGTGCTGGAGAATCTGAGATAATAAAGTGTGGAGCTGGATGAACACAGCAGGCCAGGCAGCATCTTAGGAGCACAAAAGCTGACATTTTGGACCTAGACCTTTCTCGGCCTGAAATGTCAGCTTTTGTGCTCCTAAGATGCTGCTTGGCCTGCTGTGTTCATCCAGCTCCACACTTTATTAACCCCCAAACAGTGGAAACAGTTTATCTTTTATCAACCCTGCCTTTTCCTGTTCATATCTTGAAGACTTTAACCAGATCACCCCTTAACCTTCTCACTATTAAAGGAATGTGTACAATCTCTCCTCATAATGCAACTCCTGAAGTCCAGGGAGCCTTGTTGTAAACCCATGGTGTACTCCCTCGAAGGCCAATATATCCTTCCTGAGGTGTTGTGCCCAGATTTGCCTACAGTACTCCAAGTGGAGCCTAACCATGTTTTGTATAGCTGCAGCATAACCTCTGCAACCTTGTACTCCAGTCTTCTAAATATAAAGGTCAGCATTCTATTGACTTTCTTGATTAATTTCTGCATCTGTTGCGGCGTTTTAAAGATTTATACGTCTGAACCCCCAAGTCTCTGTGGACATCTGTACTTAACTTTGTACCATCTAGAATATACCCTGATCTTTTTTTTTCAGTCTTAAGTGGATAACCTCAAGCTTGCCTACATTGAACTCCATTCACTTTGTTTGTCCACGCACTTTGTCTCTCAATATCCCTTTCTAATTATATGCTATCGTCTACCCTGTCTACAAAGCCACTGTGGCCATCAGCAAATTTGGATAAATGTCTTTCTAGGCCATGATCCAAGTCATCAATAAATAATGTGATTAATTGAGGCTCAAACACAGATCCCTGTGGGACACCACCCGTCACATCTTACAAATCTGAGTTCCCACCCATTATCCCTACATTCTTTCGCCTGTTACTCAACAATTCCTAGCCACGACAGTAATTTCCCCTCAATTCCATTGGCCTCCACTTTAGTTAACAGTATCTTAGGTGGGGCTTTATTAAATGCCTTCTGTAAATCCATAGACAACATCCGTAGACATTCCCCTGTCCATTGCCTGAGTCACCTCTTATAAAAATTTGATGTGGTTTGTCAGGCCTGGCCCGCCTGCCACAGGTCCATGCTGGCTCTCTCTGATTAAATGAAGTTTGTTGATGTTACCCTATCCTTGATGACAGACTTCAACAATTGCCCCACTACAGATGTTCGGCTAACTGGCCCGTAATTCCCCCATTTTCTTCTTTCACCCTTCTTAAAAAGGGGAGAGGTGCAATTTTCCAACCCAGAGGGAGAATTCCTACATCTAGGGAATCTGAAAAATTGCAGTCAGGTTGTCTACAATGTGCTTGCTCCTGGAAACTGTAAGGGTACTCGGGATTTGTCAGTCTTAAACTGCACAAATTTCCGCATTGCCATTGTTTTATTGATGTTAATTTTATTTAGTCCCTGTCCCGGTTATATTCTTAATTTCTTTGAGACTTCCAGCAATGTGTCCCACATTTCTATAAAATACTGAAGCAAAATAATTATTTAACGTGTCAGCCACTTTTCCCAGAATCATTATTACTTTCAGTCTTTAGTGGGCTAACATTGTTCCTGACCAACTTCTGCCCTTTAATGGAAACTTTCCTGAAAGTTATAAATCAGTATTAAGCATCATTATTGAACATAAAGTTCATCCTCATGACAGTGTACTGTCATGAGGATGAACTTTATGTTCGATAATGATATTTATTCTGCTAGCAGGAAATTAATTGAACGTTTAAAAACAACCTCTTTTCTAAAAGCAGACACTAAAGTGACTCCAGCTTTCAATGAAAGATGGTTATCCCAATTTGCATCACCGTGCACTTTACATTCCAACCCACTGGGATGGAGACAATGGGCTGAATTTTGTGATGTTTGTGGTGCTAATCAATTGGGATTTCTTTTTGTCCTGGATCATATCAAGCTTCTTCAATGTTGCTGGAGCTGCCCATTCCCAAGCAAGTGGAGATTTTCAGATTTCTTTTCAGCAAACTGTTCAGAGTTGCTATAATATACCTTTGGCGCAGATCGGAGTTGAACCCAGGCCATCTGGTCCACAGTTAGGGACACTACCACTCCATCACATGGGCTCTTACGCCAGCAATTATGTGCCCGGTCAGAGAGTTGTAGAGCACAGAAACAGACCCTTTGGTTCAACTTGTCCACGATATCCTCATTTAATCTAGTCCCATTTGCCAGCATTATCGCATATCCCTCTAAACCCTTCCTATTCATGTCCGTTGACCATTTCTCACTCTGTTCCCTTCCTGTTTGCATGACATAGACACAAAGCCACCACCCCGTCACTGCTTCAAAGCGGTCTGGTTCAAGTAAGGTGAAGGATTGACAAACGGTGCATCATGGAGAAGGTAAGAGCAGTTTGATGGTCCCACATTCACCCCTGCATGCCAGTGGTATTACAGAGGTGCTAAATGGAGGGCAGATTCGTTTCCAATGGGAGGAAGCTAAATCCCAGGAGAGCTCTTCTACATTCTCTAGTGGTTCTCTCATAGCAGCTATACATTTGAGTGCATTAGCTGCCAGTTACCAGTTGCCCACGCTGCCTCATCCAGGTAAAAAAAAACGAATGTAACAGATTACCCGGCTCCAGTAGTAAATTTCCACTCTAAACGATATATATTCAGATGTTGTTCCAGGGACCATCTGTTCAATGACGCTTTTGGCTGTCAGTTGTGTCTCAGAATATTCATAAGGATGCGCAGAATGTACATGTGTGCAGCTAATATGTGATGCAAATCATTTTGTCAGGTAGCTTTGTAAACAGCAAGATTTCTGGTTGTGCGGTACTCTGGGCAACCATTTGGTTTTTAAAGCCATCTGTCCAGAACATCACCCACCCGCCCACCCCACCCCCTGCCGCCACATCCCCTCACTCCAGCTTCAATATCACTTCCTCAAACCAGTTATAGAGTCATACAGCATGAATACAGACTGGTCCATACAGTCCACGCAGACCATGTCCAAAACTAGACTGAACGCCCTTCAAACCTTTCCTATTCATATAACAATCCAACTGTCTTTTAAATGTTGTAACTGCACCAGCATCCATCACCTCCCCTGGCAGTTTATTCAACACATGGACCACTCTCTATGTTAAAAAAGTTGCCCCTCATGCCCTTTTTAAATCTTTCTTCTCTCTCCTTAAAAATATGCCCCATAGTTTTGACCTCCCCCGAGCCTGGGGAAAAGCCCTTTGCTATTTGCCTTATCCTGGCCCCTCATGAGGTCAACTCTCAACCTCCTACGCTCCAGTGAAAGAAGTCCCAGCCTATCCAGTCTATTTTTATATCTCAAACCTTCCCGGTCCCTGAACACGCTCCAATTTAATAATAACAGGCTGTGATAGCTCTCCATTTCGTCGCACACAGTTGGCCATTTTTCACACAAGTGTGTTACAATGTGTTTTGCCTTTTGAAGTGTTAGCAACTAAAACCTAATAAGCTTCTCTCCTGATAGTTCTGGAAAAGTTCAGTGAATAGTGATTCCCTCCTCCTGCCAAACTACCCAGTCCAATGAAGTATTCAGGTCAACCCCTACATCAGCAGTGATCAGATAAACTAACTTGGCATGGACACCTCTCTGATTCAAGTTTTGGCTTGTCTTGCTGATTTCAATCAGCAGATCGAGCTATGTAAGAACTTAAAGTTTCAATTTTATTCTCTGCTTGTTTGGATTCACCAACCACAAAACTACTACAGATGTGGGTGGTGTTAAATTTCTCACCCATGTCCCATGTACTCCAACTAGTTCAGTCAGCAGAAACCACATTGCCAGATCACAGGCTAAATCGATTGTTCAGATTTATTTACAGATAAAATAACAGAAAAGTGAAATATAGGAAAGAGTTTACAATTTAGCTCATTAAATTGGAGATTGTTTATTTCGATTTATATACTAATTCCAACTTTTCTCTCATGCCATTGTATTTAAATTCATTAGAAAAGACTTTTACTTTTCAGGATCTACAGAATGTCTACAAAGCACTTTAGTATTTTTAAAGGAAAGCCACTGTTCTAATATAGAAAACATTGTAGACAATTTGTGCAGGAAGATGATGCCACATTGGGCTCCAAGCTCTGACCCCAACCCCACCACTCACCCCTCTCCATTCTGATAACCAGTGGCTGGAGACAATCACGCTGATCTATCAAAGCATTAAGTTTCATGATGTGCATAATTCAGTGTTTTTCTTAGTGACCTCCAACGAGTCTACCTCATCCAAGATTCTTACAGTGGGTCAAATGAGCTGCCTCACCCTCCACAGGAATTGCATGAGCTACTGTATTCCCCCCATTAACCCTAACCCTAATCCCACTCCCTCACCCCCACCCACGTCCTGACTTCACTCATACCCTGTAATTCCCAACACAATGCCAGCCTTTGACACATCTGCTGTGCCAGTGACTGAGCTGGGGGCTGAGAGTATCTGACTGTGTGTCAGTTTCTTCCTCGTAACTCTACTTCTCCTTATACCCTTCTACGCAAGGGTGCGGTGCCAACAAGTGCCAGTTCTTAACTATCAGAATCACACCATCAAAAGTGACAGTGAGGCAAGGATAGTGCAGACAAAAGCAGGAGTTGCATGATCAATGACAAAAAAAAGGGTTAGAGGTAGGCCATTCAGCCCTTCCAGTGTGCTCCCCACTGGCTGAGCTCATTGCATCTAATGCACTCCCGCTTTCTCTCCATGCCCTCTGTCCCTTTAGCTTTAAGAAATACAGCTAACTCCTTCTGAGTTAGATATCTACACCTATTTGAGGATGCGATGGCAACTTTCAGGGTGAGTGACAAAGGCACTTTGAGGCAACCATGTACATGATTCTGGAAGGCCTCAGGAATGCTGGGTGCTAGTGGCTGTTGATCATCTCGTCCAGGGCACTGGGAACCTGCAATGGGGGTCTCCTTGCTGGGAGCATGGTCCCCTTCCTGGCCCCCAACTCTCTTCAAGGTACATTCACAGCTATGCACCAAACTACAGGGTTTTTCTTACACCCCGTGTATGCCATCCTCTCTCTCCTTCCAAATTGCAAAGTGTTTATCAAGCTGCCCATATTGCCTTGTTGCAGCTAAAGGATCCAGGTTAACTTCAGCCGCTCACAAAAGGAAAGTCATGGCCAAGTGGTATTATTGTCTTTTCTCTATAACTCTCCACGCTACGATTGATTCAAAAATATTGCTCTCAGCCTTGTACATAGTGAATGACACAATCTCGATTGCCCTCTGTGGTAAAGAATTCCAAAGAGTCACTATCTTCTGAGAAAAGAAATTCTCTCCTCATCTCTGACTTAAAGGTGAGATTATGCCCTCTGGTCCTAGACCCTTCCATAAGGGGAAGAAGCCTCTTTATGACAAATCCCCTAAGAACTATACATTTCAATAAGATCACCTCTCATTCTTCTAAACTTCAATGAGCACAGATCCTACCAACTCAACCTCTCCTCATTAGACAGTCCCTTCATACCCGGTATCAGCCTGGTGAACCTTCTCTGACTGCCTCCAATGCCAAATAAAGGGACCAAACCTGTTCACAGTATTCCAGCTGTGGTACGCCTAGTGTCTTGCACACATTTTTTAAAAATTTCCCTACCCTTATGCTTCATCCCCTTTGAAATATAGGCCAGAATTCCATTTTCTTTCCCTGTTACCTGCTGAAGTTGGGCGCTAACATTTTATGATTCATGGACGAGGGCTCACAAACTCCTCTGTTTCGTAGCTTTCTGCAGTCTTCCCCCATTTAAATACTGTTCAGCTCCTCTATCCTTCCTGTCAAAATATGTAACCTGTAACCTCAGATTTCCTCATATTGTATTCTATCTGTCAAGATTTTGCGCGCTGGCTTAACCTGTCTATATCCCTCTCCAGGCTCTTGGTATCAACTTAATAAAAACTAAAAGAACAGCGGATGCTGTAAATCAGGAACAAAAACAGAAGTTGTTGGAAAAGCTCAGCAGGTCTGGCAGCATCTGTGAAGGAGACAAACAGAGTTTATGTTTCGGGTCAAGTGACACTTCCTCAGAAGGTCTTGGTATCAACTTCACTGCTTACCTTCCCAACTATTTTTATGTCATATTCAAGCTTGGCTATCGAACATTGACTTTCCCCGTCCAAGTTCTGCACTGAGCTCGTGTTAGTCTGGGCCAATAACAAATTTCTGCCTCACAGCCTTGAATACCACTACTAAATCCAAGTTTACCTTACTTAAAAGTATATCAAAGAAACCTCCCATCTTGACCATGGGTCGCTTTCAAACAGAAACCCGTGTCTTTGTTCGCTACCACGTTTAAACATTCAAACTGTAATGAAAGGTGTAATATATAAAATCATTTTATGGTTTAGATTTCAAAATAGTGGCATATGTATGTTTGTTACTTTTGTGAAGGGTTTTCTTCAAAGAAATGGTCAGAAAGTGCTTCTGAAACGGTGACCTAATCTAGTATTTGTCAGAGACCTGTGTTGCTAATGGAAAAATATGCATGAAAAACCATATAAATGACAGGTGAGGTAAAAATGTATAGCCATTAGCTTTGTTTTCAGTTCAGAAGGTTCTAAGATGAACTGGGTTTCTTTTGAAGAAGGATGCAGGCCAGTTCAGGGAATAAGTTGCCTCAGCAGAAGGGTAGTTCATACAACTTCCAAACCAGGAGAGTTTGTAGAGATATCTACGTCATTAGAACAGAGAAAATTTAAGCTTCTGAATTTCTGGCAGAGCTCACATCTGCAGATTTGGAAAGGACTCACTGAACTGCCTCCATGGGAAAGAACCTGGAAGAAGTCAGTTAAGTAAACAGTGTTGATGTGTGGGGAGCAAAAATCTCTGCCTTGGAATCCCTGTAATATGTAGGAATATGTCAGGAAATAGGTTCAAAGCCACACAATGCCAGGTTACTGTTCAACAGGTTTATTTGAAATTATAAGATTTCAGAGCTCACATAAACCTGTTGGACCATTACTTTGTCATGTGTGATTTCCGACTTTTTCCACCCCAGTCCAACACCGGCACCTCCACATCAGGAAATGTGTTGGCACTTTGTTTTGCTGTGTGTTTCTAAGATAATTCTCACTGTTGCATGCATTTAGATAGCTCTTTTTTTCCCTTTATTCTTTCATGTAATCAACTTCCATTAAAGAAAATCTGTAGCCTCGTGTGACTATGGCTCAGTGACTGACCATCATGTTAATTAAGCAAAAAAAAAAATGATCTATCAAACCTGGTTTCATTCTAGGATCTGAATTGTCCTGTAGCACGATCAGCTGGGATCATAACAGAACCTGGTAATTTAAAGCTCTGTCATTTGATAAGATCGTGGTTGAATCTGATTGATCAACTCTACTATACCTTTGTCAGTCGAGAATCAATTTCTAACCTAAACATATTCAATGATGCTGCCCCCATTCTCTAGTTCCACAGACTCAAAGAGAATAAAAGATCTTCTCATCACTATCTTAAATTAGAGATTCCTTTTCTTTAAACTATGTTGCCTTGTTCTGGTCTCTCACACAAGGGGAAACATCCTTTCTGAATCAGCCTGTCAAAACATTGTATGTATCAATAATATCTAAACCCCAACAGATACAGGCCCAGCCTATCGTGGGTCAGCCAAAGCCAGGTCTGACAATTATCTGAGTGTGGTCACTCATTCAGTCAAAGAGATGGAGGTGTCTTCAAGAAAGACCCAGACAGATTGGTCAAACAGTACAACTGTCTGATCCCAATACCTATTCACTTGCACAAACTCTTTGATATTCCAATCTTCCATCAAACCCTCTTAAAAAAATGTGTGGGTTCTGCTTCAACAGGATTTTGTGGCAGAGAAATCCAACCCTATCCATGTAAAATCATCCCTCTTATCATGAAAGAGTTGTCAAAATAGTCCCATTCCTCCACATTCTGAATTGGATTAGCTTTGTTGGCATGCGTACTCATATCAATGCAGTAGAAATGGTAACGAGTTACAACTTACGACACCTAGGTACATAGACACTTGGGTACATAGACACCTGGGTACACAGACACCTGGGTACATAGCCACTCAGGTGCATAGACACCTGGGTACACAGACACCTGGGTACAGATTCTTGAGTACAAGTTCTTAGGGGGAAAAGAAATTAGAAAAGTAAAGGAAATAACAAGTCCAGCATTACAGACCTTCAAAAGTACAAAATAATAGTTACAAATTAGAAAAATAAAGAAATAAAACATTCAGCATATGGGAGGTGTAGTTGTTTATTGCGAACCGAGCGAAGGTGTTCTGCAAAGCGGTCCCCAAGCCTCCGCTTGGTTTCCCCAATGTAGAGGAAGCCACACTGGGAGGCTTGGGGACTGCTTTGCAGAACACCTCTGCTCGGTTTGCAATAAACAACTACACCTCCCAGTCGCAAACCATTTCCATTCCCCCTCCCATTCTTTAGATGACATGTCCATCATGGACCTCCTGCAGTGCCACAATGATGCCACCCGAAGGTTGCAGGAACAGCAACTCATATTCCGCTTGGGAACCCTGCAGCCCAATGGTATCAATGTGGACTTCACCAGCTTCAAAATCACCCCTTCCCCCACCGCATCCCAAAACCAGCCCAGTTCGTCCCCTCCCCCCACTGCACCACTCAACCAGCCCAGCTCTTCCCCTCCATCCACTGCATCCCAAAACCAGTCCAACCTGTCTCTGCCTCCCTAACCTGTTCTTTCTCTCACCCATCCCTTCCTCCCTCCCCAAGCCGCACCTCCATCTCCTACCTACTAACCTCATCCCACCTCCTTGACCTGTCCGTCTTCCCCGGACTGACCTATCCCCTCCCTACCTCCCCACCTATACTGTCCTCTCCACCTATCTTCTTTTCTCTCCATCTTCGGTCCGCCTCCCCCTCTCTCCCTATTTATTCCAGAACCCTCACCCCATCCCCCTCTCTGATGAAGGGTCCAGGCCCGAAACGTCAGCTTTGGTGCTCCTGAGATACTGCTGGGCCTTTTGTGTTCATCCAGCCTCACATTTTATTATCCTGGATTCTCCAGCATCTGCAGTTCCCATTATCACTGATGCAATATCGTAGCAATTGGGAATTTTGAGCATGTGTGCAAAGGTTGACCAATTTAAGGGAGTACGATCAAGGTGGGGATGGGGCAACAAGGTGGAGTTATGGCATGGCACACTGAATATAAGACCCAAACTACCCTGGCACACTCCTTTCTGACTGCTGGTTTCCTAATGATATGCAGTGCTGGGATCCAACCAGTTGTCTAGACTTATGTTCACAGAATGGAGTGATTTTTAACAACAGCAAACACGGTGATTGCTGCACATGGGTCACACATGAACAATGTCTCAGCCTTGTGTAGGGAAACTCTTCCATTACAACGAACATTGCAACATAGTGAAACATCCCAAATCACTGTCACTGGAGCATTAAGCAGCATGCAAAAGTGGGCAACGTACAAAATTTTAGGGCAGGTTTTTATTTCACAGGATCATGGAATTTCACAGTATAGAAGGTAGCCATTCGGCCCATCATGTCTGCAATGTCTCCCAAAAGACTACCCCAGCCACAGTGCCATCCTCCAACCCCACTTCCACAGACCTCTCAATATAATCCAGCTCTGTTTCAACCTCGTATGGAATCTGCCTCCACCAGCTCTCGCACACAGTGCATTCCCAATCCATACAATGCTTGCAATCTAGATGCTTCTCCTCATTTCGCTCTTAGCTGACAATCTGAAACTGTGACCTCTAGTACCGTTTGTGCAGGTGAGACAGGGAGAAATGATCTGGATGCAACTGCATCCATGGTGCTATGTCGACCACCATTTATATAAAAGCTGCCCTTGTACATCAGCCGAAAGTTTTCCCTGTAGTTGCACTGTTCCTCATCTTCGCTCCTCCTCTGCAGTGGGAGATTTCGTCGTGAGGCTAAAGAGCTGGACACGTGGCCAAAGGGTTGAGAGGGCATTCTAGGTAAAACTGGAGGAGTGTCGAGATATTGGAAGGTTATAAGCTACAGAGAGGCCCAGGCCTAGGGACAATTGAGTGGAAGGCAGGACTTGAATACGAGCACGAGGCTTCGCAAGTACAGAACCGACGAATCCTGGTGCAAGTTAGGATGTGGGAAGGGCAATTTCAGTTCCAGTTGAGGTTTGCGACCCTGGCCGTGAATAACTGCGAAGTATCAACCACACTACATTCTCACAAAGATAATGGGCCATATCACCTGTGTCACATTCAATAACTGAGCACTGGAACTGTGCACTGACGCTCCCTTTGCTCATGACGATTAAGAACTGCCTTGCAGTTCTGGATGTTTATCAGTACGATAGGCTGCAGTAAGTCTTCAGTGAGCTGCCATTTTCAATAAATCTACTGCCTCTGATTTCATTTCCCTGTCTGTGCAACGCTGATGTGCTCTAAGCCATCGCCTTATGCCTTCAATTTATAAAACAGACACTCGATGTGGAAAAACAAAGATTTCCATTTGATTTTGGATGGTGATTATGCATATCGTGATCAGGCCGGTTACCGCACAACAGCCTTAAATGTAGACCTTCTGAAATCCATTAATATCCACATGGATTAAGGCAGCAAACTCTGCCAGTTGAGTGCACTCCCAGGTCCAGAGTGCATTCTTCTCTCTTTTCGCTCCCTTTTCTCCCTTCACTGCTGGTTTCAAGATTTATGAGTGTTTTCTCTTGCCAGCCTGGCATACTCTAAATCAGAGGGCACGAGTCCAAGTTCCACTATGAGATTTGACAGCTCAATCTAGCCTGGCATACTGTTGCACTACTGAGGCACTGCCACAAACCCTGTCCTTCGGAGGATCACAAAACACCCTCCACAAGAACCTAAAGCAAAAACAAAAATTCCCAACGCGGCCTTCCAAAGGAAAGGTGGTTCCAATTGGTCAATTCATGTTTGTGAATCCATTACTAGAGGCACCATTCCTGAATTAAATTTAACCTTGAACATGGTCCTAGAGGAAGAGTGTGAAAACACATAGAAGCAGAGTGCCATTCAGCCCATCAAATCCACACCATCTCACCCAGAGCCAGCCTTGTCTCCATAATGCCACAGCTAATCCACCTAACCTGTGCATCTTTGGATGGTGGGAGACAAACTCACACAGACACCTGGAGAACATGCAAACTCCCACACAGGCAGTAGCCCAAGGCTCAGATCGAACCCAGGTCCCTTGCCGCTGTGATTCGACAGAGCTCACCACTCAGCAACTGTGCCTCCCAGGCCTCCTCAGCGTCATTTCACCATCAAGATGGGTCAGGAGTGGGTTTCCAATGACCAACAAGCCCTGTCACATCACTGCTGATGTGCATTTAGTCTATTTCTCCTGTCTGTAGAGGGTTTGAAAAAAAATTTGATAATTTTTCAATTTTGGAGTGAAGAGAACATCAGTAGGTGGCTTGGGAATTAATGCCACCACGCTGACAGAAACATCTTTGTAAACAGATTTAATTCGGACTGCACATTTGACTTTTGGGCTTAACATTTTACATCAGCCAGCAAGAGAATGCATTATTGCTTTAGAGTTCGTATGTGCCGGTTAGGATTAATTAAATTTGAGAGTCTTTAACTGAACAATTTATTACTCAAGTCTGAACTAACTTATGGCAAGAATATTGAGAGGCACAGCAAAGGCCTCAGGAGTGACAATACTTTCCAATTTAAGGTCAGCCTAATTCTTTCAGAAATGGATTGCTTCAGTGCCTCTGATGATGGCAGTGTGTTTGAGAACAGCCGTCAGCAAATGAAATTTGCTTTCCAAATTTGACAGCCGAGCTTTCAAAGTCAGTTAATGGAAAGCAGCTCTGCGAGGCCCTAAAGCTGCAGCCGGTTTTCTTCAGCCTCCCAGCCTCTCCGCAAATGTTCCCAAGTAAAAACACACACAGCCCAGGGATCGGGGAGGCAGGTTATTAATGTCACCTTTTTATATTCACTCAAAGATGGCCTAGTGGCATTAGTGCCAGACAGTAATCTGGAGACCAAAACAATGTTTCAGGGCCAGTGTTCAATTCCTATCACAGTTGATGAATTTGAATTCAATTAAAAGTTTGTAATTAGGATTCTAATGAAAATGCTACCAATTATTAGGGGAAAGACTCATCTGATTTACTAATGCTCCCCTCTGGGAAAAAAAGTCATACTTACCTGGTCTGGCCTACATGTGAATCCAGATCCACCACAATGTGATTGATGTTTAAATGCCCTCGATTTTTTGTTGCAGAGGCTTTCTTTATTCATTAAAAAGAAATCATTCACAGGTACTGAGGCAGTTCTGTCCAGTCTTTGCGTATCAAGAAAAACAAAATGTTGGAATTTGACATTCTCTGCTGTAGCAAAAACCAAAGGCGTTCTTAACTCACTCATGCGGGACAGTGTTTATACAGATTGAGGCAACCACAGGGCCTGGGAATGAATTAAAAATGCAACAGAATTGACTTACTCATTTTTGGTCTAATTTTCAAATATCTCTTAAGATCCCCTCAGTCCTCTAACTCTGCACTTCTGAGTTTCTTCACGAACAATCAATTTTGACTAAGCCTTTGGTCATCTAATGTGATTTCTCCAAGGTTTTCTCAGTTAATTAATTTGTCTTACCATGTTTCCTGAAGAGCTTTGTGATTTTTTTAATATGTTAATGTCTGTGAAAAAAAAGGTCGTCGATGCACTCTGATTTTACACGTACCTAATTAGAGTCATAGAGCTGTGCAGCACGGAAACATCACCTCATCCACGCCGACTACATATCTTAAATTAATCTAGTGATAATGGGAACTGCAGATGCTAGAGAATCCAAGATAATAAAATGTGAGGCTGGATGAACACAGCAGGTCCAGCAGCATCTCAGCCCCAAACGTCAGCTTTTGTGCTCCTGAGATGCTGCTGGGCCTGCTGTGTTCATCCAGCCTCACATTTTATTAAATTAATCTAGTCCCATTTGCCAGCAATCAACCCATATCCCTCTAAATCCTTTCTATTCATAGGCCCATCCAGATGCCTTTTAAGTGTTGGAACTGTACCACTTCCTCTGGCAGCTCGTTCAATTTGAAAAGAAGCTCTCCAAAAAAAAATGTTTCTATTGCACCTTTTATCCACCAGCTTACTCTGTTTTTCCCTCCCACGTGATAATCCTTGTTCTGCCATTCTTTAAAAATCATTCAAGGGACGTGGGTGCTGCTGACTAGGCCAGGATTTGTTGTCCGTCCCTCATGGCCCTTGCTAACCAATTTTGGAGGGCTGTTAAGAGTCATCCACGTTGTAGTGGGGTCACATGTAGGCCAGATCAATTAAGGACAGCAGATTTCCCTACCCTAAGATACATGAGTGAGCCAATTGGGTATTTATATAAACCCAAACTAAACTAGTCCTACCTACTTTCATTTGGTCCACATCACTCCAAACATGTACTTATCTAAATGTCTTTTAAACACTGTAACTGTGCCTGCATCCGCCACTTTGTCTAGAAGTTCATTCCACACATGAACCACTCAGTAAAAATGGTGCCCCTCGCGTCTTTTTGTCAATCTTTCTCCTCCCACTTTAAAAGTATAACCCCCCATCTTAAAATCCCCTACCCTAGGGAAAAACACACCTGCCATTCACCTTATCTATAACCCTCATCATTTTATAAACTTCTGTAAGTTCACCCCTCAACCTCCCACACTCCAGTGAAAGAAGTCCCAGCTCATCCAGTCTCTCCTTACAACTAAAACGCTCCGTTCCCAGCAACATCCTGGTCAATCTCTTCTGAACCCTCTCCAGCTTAACAATATCCTTCCTATAACAGGGAGATCAGAACTGCACACAGTACTCCAGAAGACACCTCATCAACATCCTGTACAAGCTCTATATAACATCCGAACTCCTGTACTCAAATGTCTGAACAATGAAGGCAAGCGTGCTAAACGCCTTCTTAACTGCCCTGTCTACATGTGACACAAACTTCAAAGAATTATGTACCTGAACCCCTCGGTCTCTCTGTTCTGCAACATGACCCAAGGCCCTATTTTTAATTGTATAATTCCGAGGTATACTGTGAAATTGCAAGTTGTTGTCTGTCTATACTGAAAAAAACAAAGTATCTGTGCTTCACTATGAATCTATTATTCAATATGCCCTTTCGTTAGATTAAATTATTTTAATATACCACAGCTGTAAACACAGATTAAAACATATCATTGAAATGTGTGCATTTTATGATTAAGGTGTTCTATTTAACAATATACATGGTATCAAAATAGTGTAGGTCAAGTTGGATGGGCAGTGAGAATTTACTTGTTAGTTTGTGTTGAGATATTTATGTTAACTCAACTGCAGGTTTTGAATCAGATGAAGGGTCTAGGCCTGAAACGCCAGCTTTTGTGCTCCGAAGATGCTGCTTGGCCTGCTGTGTTCATGCAGCTCTACACTTTGTTATCTTGGATTCTCCAGCATCTGCAGTTCCCATTATCTCTGCAGATTTTGAATGATGTACAATTTGGAGATGAACATGCCAACAGCGTGGTAGGTCAATAAATATTGATACAGTACTGTATTAAACCAGGGTTAGGATTCGCGTAGCAGGAGTGCTGATGTTTCTTTAACATTGCAGAAATAACTGGTGGGATCTTCTTATCGGGGCCTGAGTGCCATGGGCTACAACGAGATGTGTGGTGGCAGATTCGGGCATCAAGCAGGATGAGGTTCATTTCAATGTGGATTTTACGTATGGCTTGACGAGATTTCTTGCTAGGCAGTGGTAAGGTGTTAACTGACAGGCAGTAATGCCTGTTAATCAGTTGTGAATGATGCAGTTCACCTCATTAACATTCAGCCTCCCATCTTACCAAACAAGCTCGACATCAGGAAGACTCACCATGGAAACCAGAGCAAGCACCTGGCAGATTCAGATCACCACTTGCTCTGAATGACTTCCCATGTTGGACATCGGGCACCAATGTTTGAAGGTTCACGTGCCAACGTCCGTGGATATTGGCATCCGACATGTGCCAGCCTCCAAGAACGCTCATGGCACATCTCCAATTCACTGTAGCACTGCAGCAAGAATGCTGTGTACTAAGGAACACAAAGCCAGATCACGTACTGGACCAGGCTGCAGCTCCAGGCTGTTCCCTCACTGTCACAGTGCTCACTCACTCCGAGCCTAACTGGATGCTTGCAGCATCTCTGCTCTGCATTTCCCTGCCTTTGCTGCCTCAGCAGGAGATATCAGACTCATCCTACTGCTGTGTTGTCATGCTGCTTTGCACAGACACAAAGCCAGGAAGCTGGTTATAGTTGTTAGTAGGCCTCAGTCAGATCAACGGGGGATAGCTTACCCAAGGGGTCTGGGCACAGTAAGTCATGGGCAACCTCCGATACCAGTCCAGGGCCTGTTCAGAGTGATCACAGTCAGGATCCTCTGTGTAAAGGCTGTGAGGGACTGAATGTCAGGGAGCACACCACCTCTCTGAACTAGTCTTCCTCTAATTTTCTTTCTGGATGTCAACAGCCCGGTGTCTCAGAATAAAGCAGATAGACCTCACTGGCTGGAAGGCAAGTTTGCAGAATAATAGTTTCCTGGAGCTAATATATTGTGGAACCAACTAGAGATAAAACCATTTTGGATCTGGTATTGCAAGTAAGCCAAGATTAATTAGTAACATCACAGTAAAGGTGCCCCGGGAAATAGCAGTCATAATACAACTGAATTCCAGGTTAAATTTGGAGAAGATATATTTCAACTATAAACATGAATCTTAAACAAAGCCAATTATCTAGGTGTGAGGGAAGAGCTAGCTAAGGTGTATTGCGCTGCTAAACTAAAAGATGTGGCAGTAAATGAACACTGGGCCTTCATTTCAGTTGCACTGCAGCATAGAATCCCTACAGTGCAAAATCAGGCCATTCAGCCCATCGAGTCCACAACAACCCCACCCACCCAGAACCACCCCACTACCCTGTAACCCTGCATTTCCCCTGACTAATTCCCCTAAACTGCACATATGTGGACTCCACGGGCAATTTCCCATGGCCAATCCACCCTAACGTGCACAACTTTGGACAGTGGGAGCAAACTGGAGAGCCCACGCAGACACGGGGAGGATATACAAACTCCAGACAGACAGTCCAAGCTGAAAGAGATGGAGCCATTCATCATGGGGGCTAGCGCAAGGGTCTGGAAAAGCCAAACACAGCAACCGAGAGCCTGAACGATTCCTTCCCTGGTAACATCGTTTGACTTACAGCTAAGCTTTCATTTTTCACAGACTCTGGAGAAGAAAGGCCCAACAGAAAACAGGAAATATTTCTTTCTGTTGCTTCAGGCTTACCTCTGAAATGAATAACTAGGAAAAAGTAGTTAAATACCCATCAAGAAAACAGCCACATAGCTGTGTTGAGGGAGGGATCTGCTCCTAAGCCCAAAGTGGTAACATCTCCCTCATGAGAAGTGCACTTCAGTGACTGAATCATAAGCTGTTCGGGTGGATTACAGTGTTAAGATTACTTTCCTTCTATTGCCCAGGTCTTTTACAATTCGTACAGGGCAGGAAGTGTAGGAGGAACGCCATTTGAGAAAAGGGGGAACAGAAAGGGATTTTGTTTTAACCATTGGTGGGATGAGAGCATCGTTGCCTTGGCCAGCACTTACTGCCTGTCCCTAGCTGCCCTTGAGAAGATGCTGATGGGCTTCCCTCATAAACTACTACCCTTCATTTAGCGCAGGAACTCCCAAAATGCTGTTAGGGAGAGAGTTCTGCGGTTCTGACCCAGTGACACTGAAAAAACGGCGATATATTTCCAAGTAAGGACGGGGAGTGGCTTGAAGGGGAACGTACAGGTTCCAATGTATCTGCTGTCCTTATCCTTTTGGATGGAAGTGGTTAGGAGGTTTGCATGTGCGCTGTCGAAAGAGCCTAAATGAATTTCTACACTGCATCTCATGGATGGAGAGAGAGAAAGGCAGAAAATAAGATATAAAGTGAGGTCTGAGAGTGAAACTGCAGTCAGGTTTTAGGGAGAAGTTGTCTCATGTTAGGCAATAGTGTTATTACAAGGTATTATTGATGAAATCTGCCACTTGGCATCCTCTAAATGGGTGAATTGATTAATTACTCATTCATTTAAAAGAGCAAATTATTGCTTTAGATCTTTGATAAAATATATTGTGTGTACTGTTGTGTCAGACTTTATCTTTCTGAAATTTGCTCACTGGCCTCCATGAGTAAGAGAAAAATTGAAAAGTGATTCCAATCAGGATCAACCAGATCGTGTTCAGCTCTTTTCCCAACTCTATTTCTGTTTGTGTATTAAGTACCCATCCAATTTCCTTTTTGCAATTATTTATCAGCTCTGCTTCCACTGTCATCATTGGCAAAGAATTGTGGGTCTTAAGACCATAAGATGGAGGAACGGAAGCAGACCATTCAGCCCATCGAATCTGCTCTGCCATTCAAGGAGACCGTGGCTGATCTGATAATCCTCAACCCCACTTCCCTGCCTCGATTCCCTGATTGATTAAAAAAATCTGTCTGTCTCAGCCTTAAATATACTTGATGACCCAGCCTCGACATCCCTCTGCAGTAAAGAATTTCACAGATTCGTTACCTTCTGAGGCAAATGATTCCTCCTTATCTCTCCTAACTGTGCATACCCTCCCTCTGAGATGATGCCCTCTGGCGCTATGCTCTCAGACAAGGGGAAACAACCTTTCTGCATTTACCCTGTCAAGCCCGCTAAAAAATCTGTTACATTTCAATAAGGTCACTGATCATTCTTGTCTGAACCCCAACCAGTACAGGCCTAATCCACTCAACCTGTCGCCATAAGATAGTCCTTCCATACCTGGTGTCAGCCCAGTGAACATTCTCTAGACTATCTTCACTGTTTATTTTTCTTTACTTAGATAAGGGAACCAAAACTGTCAGTCATGCTATAGCTTCAACCTTGTATCGTCTTAACAAGACTTTCCTACTTTTTGAAATAAAGGCTAACGATCCACTATTATCCATTGGACGTGGATGTTAGCATTTGTGATTTATGCACAAGGACTCCCAAATCCCTCAGTTCTGTAGCCTGTCTGCATTTAAATAATATTCAGCTCAACTAGTCCTCCTGCCAAAGTACATAACCTTCCATTTTCTCACATTATATTGTGTCTGCCAGGTTTCGCCTACCTGTCTCCCTCTATAGACTGTGTCATCTTCATCACTTGCCTTCCCATCTATTTTTGCATATTTATCTCAAACGGCTATAGTACCTTCACTTACCTTATCCATGTTACTAATATATAATTATAATAATTTATAGATTTATATATTATTAATTATGATATACATGCAAAAGTTAATTTAAAAGAAACTGTGCTGAGTCCAATGTTCTAAAAAATTGAACAACTAGGACTATGGAGGCGTTCAAACTAATTAGAGGGAGGAAGGTGCAGAAGGGCAGGTACGTAGACTTACAAAGCAAAAGGATCTGGCAGCATTTGCACAGCAACTATTTCGGCAAGGACACCCAGAGTGGGACAGGAAGGGACAGAGTACACAAGCATTAAAAAAGGGATGAAAGGGTGAAACAATAGGTAAAAGGCTAAATTAATAGCTCTAGTTGAATGTGCTTAATATTCAGAGCAAAACGGCGAAAATAGAGGCTAATGGATCTTGCCATTGTCGAGAAACGGTTACAAAGAGGTTAAAGCTGGAGTCTAAATACACTGAGCTACATAACTTCTTGAAATGACAGGCAGGAAGGGAAGGTGGTGGGGTGGCTTTGTTAGTGTGAGATGGAACGAATGCAATAGCAAGGAATGGTCTTGGATCAGATGATGCAGTAGCCATATGGGTGGAGGCAAGAAATAACAAGGGTAAGATGTCACTGGTGGGAGTAGTCTATAGGCCTCCCAACAATAGCTGTTCAATGGAACAGGGAATAAACCAGCAGGTAATGGAGGCGTGTAAAAAGTGTATTGACTACAAGTGACTTTACTATTCAAGTAGATTGGGATAGTCAGACTGGCAGAGGACACCATGAGGAAGAATTCATAGAGTGAATTCAACACAAGTTCCTTGAACACTATGTTACAGATCCAATTACAGATTTGGCAATGCATAATGAGACAGGTTTAACAAATGATCTCACAATAAAGATCCCCTCAGAAACAGTGGCCATAACATGGTAGACTTTAGCGTTGAGTTTGAGAGTGAAAAACTTGGGTCAGAAATAACAGTGCTAAACTTAAATAAGGGTCCTTATGAAGGGATGACGGCAGAATTGGCTGGAGTAGTTTAGCAACAAAAATGGTTGATGATCGATGGCAATCATTTAAGAAAATAGTTTGTGACTCACAGCAAGGAAGTATTTCAGTGTGGAAAAAGGATTCTAGGAATGGGGCAAACCGGCCATGGTTAATGAGGGAAGTTAAAGACAATATCAAAGTGAAAGAAAAACACATCTTATGTTGTTAACATCTATGGTAAACATTTTTTGGAACGAGTTTTAAAAACCAATAAAAATGGCCAAGAAAATAATAAACAGGAAGAAAATAAACCTTGACGGTAAATTTGCAAGTAATATCAAGAAGGACAGCAAGAGCATCTTTAAATATATAATAAAGTGGGGGGGGCCAATGTGAATATACGATCCTCAGAGAATGAGCTGGGTAAATAATAATGGGGGAAACCAGGAAATGGCAAAGAAATTGAAGAAATACTTTGTATAAGTCTTCACAATAGGAGGCACCAGTAGCCGCCACCCCCTCCCCCCAATTCAACGGGAGAAAACAGAGCAAATAAGTACAAAACATTAGTAAAGAAGAAGAACAAGGGCAACTAATAAGGCCAAAAGCTGATGGGTCCCTTGGACCTGATGGGATCCATCCCAGGATACTAAAGGGCATAGCTACACAGATAGTAAATGCACTAGCTATAACCTTTTAAGAATCCATATATTCTGGAAAAGTGTTAGATGTTGGAAAACTGACAATGTGCAAGATTGCAGGGGGTTTTAAAAAAAAGGCAGGTTTTAGGCCAGTTAGCTTAACACCAAATATCAGCCTATGTTAAAGGATGTAATACCAGAGCATTTATAAATATGTAACATTATGATGTTCTCGAGAGAGGGGTGAGGATTAGAGGGTTTAGAACAGCTGGTTGAAGTTTCGGAGAACTGCTGTCTGCCCTCATCAGCACACATCTGACTCCTTGCTCAGACATTTGAGTATAGGAGTTGGGACGTCATGTTGATGTTGTACAGAACTTTGGTGAGGCCTCTTCTGGAATATTGAGTGCAATTCTCATCACCCTGTTATAGGAAGAGGATTTTATTAAACTGCAGAGGATTCAGGATAGACTAACCAGGATGTTGTCAGGAATGGAAGTTTTTAAGAATTAAAACAAACTAGAAAGGCTGGGATTTTTTTCACTAGAGTGTAGAAGTTGAGGGGTGACCTTATAGAGGGTTATAAAATCACAAGGGGCATTGAGAAGACATCTTTTCCCTAGGGTGAAGGAATTCGAAACTAGGGAGCCTATTTTAAGGTGAGGGGAGAAAAAATAAATGAGGGGCAACATTTTTACACAGAGTGATCCATGCGTTGAATGAACTGCCAGAAAATGTGGTGGATGCAGATACAGTTAGATATTTTGATAAGATCACAAATAGGAAAGAGGTTTGGAGGGATATGGGCCAAGCGCAGGCTGTTGGGACTCATTTAGTTTGGAAACACTGTTAGCGTGCGCTGGTGGAACCAAGGGGTCTGTTTCCATGCTGCATGACTCTATAACTCTATGACCTAGCCACCACCAAAGATGAGGTAACTATCACGAAACATTGACTGAAAGCAAAAACAGTATATGACAGGGTTCTTTCTATCGGGGTGGGTTTGACAAGACAGGAGGTCTTCCCACCTTGGAAGAAAAATCGCACCCTTTGCTCTCAATTTGTCTATTAGCATGCTCTGTCCAATTGAAATGTGGGCTACAACTGGTCAGATGTTACACTTACAGCAATTCCCTTGAACATCTGCCTGTGTTTACACTGGATTCTGGTTGCAGCTTATCCTAGCAGATCTGGCAAGTGTACCTCAAGTGGAGCCTACGTGCCAGGAACTAGTTGCTCCTGTATTTTTGCAGAATACGAGAATGGTCCTCACATGAATCAGGGATATCTTTGTGATCTGATAGTACCTTGAATTCTAACTGCACTGTTCGTCGCGGAGTTGGACTCCCAGCAGCTTCACCTGGAGCCAGTTCAGTCCCGTGGAGTGCTGGTTATATTCAGCATCAGGGGAGATAAGTGCATTTGCGAACTTCTGCGTCATGCAATTCACATCACCTCACCATCCTCTCCAAGCCTAATGTTAGGAAGGAGCGAGACTAGCAAAGCTGAAGCTGCCCCTCAGCATGACAAACTAGCATAATTTTATCCTGTCCTACACATTCTCAGGGCTTCCCAAAAGCGATTTAAACCCACAGAAGTATAACAGGCAGTCGCTGTTGTAATGTACGGAACATGAGAGCCAGTTTCCATACAGAATGATCCACGGCTAGCAATACAATAAGGATCAGATTTTCCTTTCAGTTGTTTGAAGGGCAAATATTGATCAGGATATACAGGAGAACTTCCCTCCTGTTGTGCCAAGTTGCCTGACGAGAGGTTTTTTTGGTATCTACCTGAGAAAGCAGTCAAGGCTGTTGCTTAATCTCCTTCGGAAAGTGCTACTTCCAAACGTACGGCGCTCCCTCAGTATCACACTAAGAGTCAACACGGATTGTGAACTCAAGTCTCTAGAACCCACAACTTCCTGACTGAATAGTGACAGTGCTACCCACTGATCACAGTTAGATTAGATCAGATTCCCTACAGTATGGAAACAGGCCCTTCGGCCCAACAAGTCCACACCGCCCCTTGCAGCATCCCACCCAGACCCATCCCCCTATAACCCAAACAGCCGCTTAACACTATGGGCAATTTAGCACGGCCGATCCCTAGCCTGCACATTTTTGGACTGTGGGAGGAAACCGGAGCACCCGGAGGAAACCCACGCAGACTCGGGGAGAATGTGCAAACTCCGCGCAGACAGTCGCCCGAGGCTGGAATCGAACCCGGGTCCCTGATGCTGTGAGGCTGCAGTGCTAACCACTGGGTCACCGTGCCGCCCCCGAATACAGGGAGGATAATAAAGGGAGGATTGGGATCTCCACAATGCTTCAAGGTAGTGATCGCAAATCAAAAGACTTAGCCGATTGGATACTGGAAAAACCAGCTTAAACTTCCCTATTGCTGGTACTGTTCATCAGAAGTACTGAATGAGACCCATTCTCCAGCCCCCATACCCTACCTGAGTAATGTAACTCTCCCTACACCTAAGTGAAGCCCTCAAGGTTCAGCTGTTTCATGTTCGATGTGTTCCTTCAGGATGTTGCATAGGTCAGCTTGACATATCATATAGGAGTACCCATCGTCTTCTTTTCTCAGGAGGTGTTTACACTGTTGCCTACAGTTACAAGAAGGAATTATAGAATCATAAAGGTGTATTACACAGAAGAATTCCCTTTGGCCTATCAAGAGCTGCCAGTCAAAAAATAAATCTAACTACTATAATCCCATTTTCTAGCACTTGGTCTGTAACCTCATACATCTTGCATTGCAAGTACACATCTAAGTACTTCTTAAAACAAATGATGGTTTCTGTCTCTACCACCCTTATGGGCAGTAAGTTCCAGATTCCAATGCCCCCCTGGGTAAGAAAGGTTTTCTTCACATCACCTCTAAACCTCCTGCCTTAAACCTGTGATCCCTTCCACCAGGATGAGATGTACATTCCTGTCCACCCTGTCTATGCTCCTCACAACTCTGTACATCTCAATCATGTGCCCCCACCACCAACACAATGCCTCCAACAACCCTCAGCCTCTTGTGCTCCAAGGAAAACAATCCCAGTCTGTCTGATCTCTCTCCATGAGGAGGATGTCCCTTGACAATTGAGATTGCTAGCAGCATGGCGAGTGGGTTTTTCTGCTTGTTAGCTGATATCAAAGTGCAGAAATTCCCACTGTCTAGTGCCAAGAGACCTTGCATATCCCAATCTGAATGTAGGTGGAGGTGTGGGCTGTGATGACAGAACATCTCAGAAACCCTGAACACAAATAATGCCTTCCTGGCTCTGGTGCGTGGGTGATGCCAAGTTCTGGCAGGAGAACATCAAAAGTTTATATCGGTTAGTTCACTCCTTCCTCCAGAGAACTTCATCTCTATAGTCCTCTTTGCCACAATACAAGGTGTATTTGCCTCCAGCATGGCATTTTATTGGATGTGGCAATGCTTATATTATCTCTGCAACATGGGAAACTGGTCGCAGATATCACAGATTTGACACAGAAAGTGTTGGAGAAACTCAGCAGATCTCTGTGGCTCTGGCAGCAATTTTCAAATCCTCTCTGGCCACAAGTGAGGTGCCTGAGGACTGGAGGACAGCTAAAGTTGTCTAATTATTGATAAAGCGTGGAAGGGTTAGACCAGGAAATTAGAGGCCAGTTACTCTAACCTCAACGGTGGGGACATTGTCAGATGGAATTCTAAGAGACATTTGCATCGTTGAGAGATGCAGGGATAATTAGCTTGGATTTGTTCAGTGAAGGTCATGTTTGGTAGATTTAATTGAACATTTTTCTGAAGTAGCATTGGCCAGGGCAAAGCATTTGATGCATGAACTTTCGACAGGGACCCTAAAGAACGTAAGACACCAAGGTATACAAGGCAAAGCGGCACGTTGGATCCAAAATTGGCCGCGAGGTAGGTAGATGTCAGAGGAACGTTGCTGTGACTGGAAGTCTGTCTCCAACGGGGTTACAGAGGGCTCAGTGCTGGTTTGTGGCGCACAGTAATGATCTGGATTTAAATGAAGTGGATTTGAACAAGAAGCTCACAGATGACAAAAGTCTAACACAGTGCTCTGAAGGCCTAGATCTCTATTAAGTAGCAATTAGGTGGTTCATAGAGCCCTGAAGAAAAGCCAGGAGAAAGCACAGAACTGTGTCACTGCAGCTCCTAAATTAGTACAATTCCAAGATGGCCGTCCTGACAAAGGGCAAGCAATATTACCCATTTCTCCATACATCGTCCTCTTACTTCATCAGGGATTGTGAGATTCCTGGAGCAAATTCGTGCCTCATTCCTGCTGACTGCTCAAAACTGTTTCGCTGTGAATTTCAGTGGAACTCCAAACCCCATTTAGCAGTCCCGTTCCGCTCCTCTCTCTCTCTCAAACACATCATCAAAACACACACTTTGCCCAGCAACAAGGACTGCAGTCATGATCAGCCTGAATAGGAGTTCTCCCTCCAGTTAGAGCTAAATAAATCATCTGCCCCACATCCTTTTATTTTGCGAACTCACCAATGCACAATAAATTAAATTGCAATGTTTTGTCATATTTTGCAAAGTATTAAATAATTAATATTTCATTTGTTTGACATAAGTCGAGCAATGTGTTTCAAATATTGAGCAAAATGTCATCTGCATTGCCCTTTTAATATTCTTAGGTCTAGTACAATATGAATTGGGTCCCTTTCAAGGTTCCTCTATGAGCTCTGTCAAATATCCCAAGGTCAGGGACAGCAGAGGTTAGAACATGAAGTAAAACTCCCTGATGCTGTTTTGAACATACATGAGCATATGCCTGCAACTTAATGATCTTGCCGGTGTTATCCAGCATTATGAAAGACTCTATCCGAAGCAATAACCTAAGGTCAGAGCTCATCGATCAGAAAACACCAACTACAAAACAAGATCCCCTAAAAGAAAACGGGCTTATTGTTCAGTGCTATTGACCAAATCGCACGGAGTGAGATAAGCATTTTCAGAATAGGTGCAATCTATTTCCTGCAAGATATAACAAGCTCAGCACAAGGTGCCTTTGGGGTACACAATGAGCTGTGGTGAGGACCCTGATGCGAGGGGTTTGCTCTAAGTTAACAGCATTAAGCACCTTGAAGTAATGTGCTGCAAGTTGGCATGGAATGTCAGCTGAGCTGTAGCTCCTGCTTTGATAAGGAATCTTGGAAGATGCTTCGCTCAGGTCTAGGGGCAAGAGAGGGAGGAAAGAACAGTGCGCATCATTAATTTTTCAACAGCTTCAAGTCTATTATGTGTACGTTAGTTATTTATAATGTTTACTATAATGTAGTTAATTTCTCTACACGCTACCCAGAAAAACCCTTTTGGCTCAGTTTCACTAGAGGCAGAATGTATGGGGGTCAAGACTCAATACAGATCCATGCACAAAAACCAGGTTAAGGAGAGTACTGGGACTTTATTGTCAAGGAGTTGTGGGAGTGCATTCTATCACACAAGGCATCAAATCACACTTGCCTTTGCCCTTTCAGGTGTACGTAAAAGACCCCATGGTGCCAGGGACCCGAGTTTGCACATTCTCCCCATGTCTGTGTGGGTTTCCTTCAGGTGCTCCAGTTTCCTCCCACAGTCCAAACGTATGCACATGAGGTGGACTGGCTGTGCTAAATTGTCCCAGTGTCCACGGATGTGTACGTGGGGTGGATTAGCCATGGGAAATGCAGGGTTATAGGGTAGGAATCTGGGTGGGACACTCTTCATGGGGGGGTGGGGGTGGGTGGGCAGTGTGGACTCGATGGGCCAAATGACCTGCTTTCACGCCATAGGGATTCCACGATTCTATTATAAGAGCAGATGGGTTCTTACTAGGGTCCTGCCCAATATGAGACCTTCGATAAGGGACACGCAAAATAGAATGGGGAAATTCTCATTCAAGTGGCACACCTCGTGGTGTAAGGCATTAGTCACCACACTACCAGAACGGTGTGGAGGCTGTGGAGGGGTGGTAGCGAAATGATTTACAAGGATGTCATCTGGTTTGCAGGGTATTAGCTACCGGGCGAGATTTTGTTTGCTGTCCGTTGAAAGCCAGAGGCTGATAGCAATTTACAAAATTACGAGAGGCAAGAATAGAGTGGATAGTCAGAGTCTTTTTCCAAGGGTAGAAATGACAATTTCAAGGGGAACACATGTTTAAGGTTAAAGAGAGAAATTTTAAAGGAGATGTGAGAGGGATTTTTTTTAAACACAGAAGGTAGTAAGTATCTGTAATGCGCTGCCAGAGAAGATGGTAGAAGCTGATACAGTAACAACATCTAAGAGGCAATTTGGCAGATATATGAATAGCCAGGGAATAGAGGGGTATGGACCTGCACAGAGGCAAAAGATTTTTAGTTTAGAATGTGTCAGTGCAGACTTGGTGGGCGGAACAGTCTGCTTCTGTGCTGTCCTGTTCTTTGTGGACATTTTCCTACCACCTTCAGTCCAAGCATCTCTCCTGCCTCAACTCACTGGAAACATGGGCTGGTATCAGTTTAGTGAAGGCCACCAGACAGTTTAGTGGGCAAAGGAACCAAGTGTAACAGGATAACAAAGTGTGAAGCTGGATGAACACAGCAGGCCAGGCAGCATCTCAGGAGCACAAAAGCTGACATTTCGGAGTGTATCTTCTTTTGCAAAACAATACTGACAACTGTGAAAGTAACAGAGCAATGAAGACAGAAAAAAAAACGCATTAAATTAGAGGCGTATCCAGGACGGTAAGAAAAATAAAGACAGGATGAGAGTTGGATTGTGAATGGCCGATTAAAAAGTGAAAAAAATCCCTGAAACAATTCACAACCTGAAGCATTGAAACCCCAGAACTGAAACAGTCCCCCTTCAGGGTCAGTGTGGTTGCTTGGCAGTCATTTGTAATTATCAAGTCGTTAAGAAGGGACATTCATCACCTTTAACTTTCTGGAGTGAGTTTAAGGGGCAATTAATGTGCGAATCCAGCAAGTTCTTAAAAATAATGGGGAGGTTAAGAGCAAGAGTCACTTGTACAGATCAAGCAACAGCATAAATCGACCAGCAAACTCTTGAGATCCTCAACTCATGAAATGTCTCTCGATCCCTGAATAATTTGCAAACTATTAATGGTATTCATTGTTAACACACCATTATTTCCTCGTAGCCAGATCTAGAAGGTCAAGGGCAGCAGACACACATGGACATCAAAACCTTCAAGATCCCCTTGAAGCCACTCACCATTCTAGCTTGCAACTATATCACTGTCCTTTCACAGAGGTTGGGTCAAAATCCCAAGAACTCCATTCTTAACAATACTGTGGTGATCCTTATACTACAAGGAATGCAATGGTTCAAGAAAATAGCTCACCGCCACATTCTCAAGGGCATCTAGAGATGGGCAGCAAATACTGTTCTTGCCAGTGAACCAGAACTGAATAAAAATGAATACTATCTCCAGTTAGAACCAAGGATTGCAAGATAATACAATGTGAGGCTGGATGAACACAGCAGGCCAAGCAGCATCTCAGGAGCACAAAAGCTGACGTTTCGGGCCTAGACCCTTCATCAGAGAGGGGGATGGGGAGAGGGAACTGGAATAAATAGGGAGAGAGGGGGAGGCGGACCGAAGATGGAGAGTAAAGAAGATAGGTGGAGAGAGTGTAGGTGGGGAGGTAGGGAGGGGATATGTCAGTCCAGGGAAGACGGACAGGTCAAGGAGGTGGGATGAGGTTAGTAGGTAGCTGGGGGTGCGGCTTGGGGTGGGAGGAAGGGATGGGTGAGAGGAAGAACCGGTTAGGGAGGCAGAGACAGGTTGGACTGGTTTTGGGATGCAGTGGGTGGGGGGGAAGAGCTGGGCTGGTTGTGTGGTGCAGTGGGGGGAGGGGACGAACTGGGCTGGTTTAGGGATGCAGTAGGGGAAGGGGAGATTTTGAAACTGGTGAAGTCCACATTGATACCATATGGCTGCAGGGTTCCCAGGCGGAATATGAGTTGCTGTTCCTGCAACCTTCGGGTGGCATCATTGTGGCAGTGCAGGAGGCCCATGATGGACATGTCATCTAGAGAATGGGAGGGGGAGTGGAAATGGTTTGCGACTGGGAGGTGCAGTTGTTTGTTGCGAACTGAGCGGAGGTGTTCTGCAAAGCGGTCCCCAAGCCTCCGCTTGGTTTCCCCAATGTAGAGGAAGCCGCACCGGGTACAGTGGATGCAGTATACCACATTGGCAGATGTGCAGGTGAACCTCTGCTTAATGTGGAATGTCATCTTGGGGCCTGGGATGGGGGTGAGGGAGGAGGTGTGGGGACAAGTGTAGCATTTCCCTATCTTTACTCTCCATCTTCGGTCCGCCTCCCCCTCTCTCCCTATTTATTCCAGTTCCCTCTCCCCATCCCCCTCTCTGATGAAGGGTCTAGGCCCGAAACGTCAGCTTTTGTGCTCCTGAGATGCTGCTTGGCCTGCTGTGTTCATCCAGCCTCACACTGTATTATCTTGGAATTCTCCAGCATCTGCAGTTCCCATTATCACAGAACCAAGGATTGGCCCATTTTGAGTCACCTGCTAGATAACCTTCTCTGTAATAAGTCTGGTTTGTCACCTTGGAATGACGTATTATAGAGGTATTATCCAGCTGTGAATTCTAGGACCAGCACATGCACGGGAGGCCCCAGCTAGCCATCTGGCATCCAGGAATCTCTTCAATCCCTACCTTCCAAATTGGGCTGTGCCCACTGTGTGCCAACGCAAACCAACAGCAAGTCTACGCTTTATTTATTCTCAGTTTCTCCCAGCTCCCCTAACCCTGCCCCTCTCCACACTCCTCTGTCTGATGTGTGGCCCTTAAGGTTCTATCCAGTTGGCTTCATTCTCCTCAGTTACCAATACTTCCCCAACACAGTGTAGCTAACCTAGCCTCAATCAAGGTCATCCTGCATGTAACTAAACATCTCATGATATTGGTCCTAAATACACCATCTTCTGTGTGTTTTGGGGTTGATAACTGTATTTGAGGTCCCCTGGGGAGTATTCACTCTCATGACTTCCAGCTTCTATGCACCCTCCTTAGTCCATCAGACATTTTTCTCTATTCCTGACACTTTGAAAACAAATGGACAAAAATGGTCAAAGAACACAGACAGCATTTTCTTCCAAAAGCCCCGGAAGTTTTTTTTTCCTCTCTGCCGTGCACTTCATGCAGGAAAACGATCTCTAAATCTAGAGTTCCCCAGGAGAAGCCTGGAGGTATGGTCACCATGATAGTTTTAAGGAGTCTCTGCACAAAATGATTCTGTGTTCAGCACTGAATGTGCTGAACCTTACACACGAACATATGTACAAGCACAGCACTGCAGGGAAAGCTTAGATCTGCATCAAAATCTGTTTCACCTTGACTGGGAGTAATTGGATCTTGAAATGGAAAATACTCAATTTCCCAGCACTATAGAACCCTCTACAGCATGGAAGCAGGCCCTTTGGCCCATCAGGTCCATACCAACCCTTCGAAGAGCATCCCACCCAGACCCACTCCCTTATCCCCGCAACCCTACATTTGCCATGGAACCCGGGTCTCTGGTGCTATAAGGCAGCAGTGTTATCCACTGAGCCACCAAGAACACTTAATGAAGACACACAAAATTCACAACAGCAAAAATAGTTAAAGAGAAACATATCTAAATTAATGGGCCTTCACAACACTTTGATAAAATCAAAGAGTTAGGGTCATGTCAAGGATCGGTCTGAAGCATCGAGTGGCCTTTGTCCTTAATTAAATCCTTCCTGAACTTGAGTAATAAAAAAGCCAAGCATAAATGTCACTCCCTGCACCAGAAAATATCACAGTGACCTGCAATTTGAATTCACTCATCTCCTGGATCCGACAGACAAATCACAATCGTTAAGCACCCGAGGCAGACAGCCACAATTAATTTTCTTTCTTCCTAACCCCTAACACTAGGGGTTTTTTCTGGACTACTATCTACTCCAGTTTTCTGCTGGAGGACATCATCCCTGATTACCTCCCGAGCCCCCACCCTGCCTTCAGGCCCATTTCACATGACCTCACCTCCCTCTCAACTTAACATTGTGCAACTAGCCCACAGTGGCCTCACGTTTTCTAACATTATCAATAGGCCCTTCTCTTCAGACCTGTACCTTTAAAGGCCTTTCAACAGCTATCCTTTAAACAATCCATCTCGTCTCACTAACACACTATCTCCAATCTTTCTTTGCCTGTCTCATACACTCAAATATTATGCTGCCACTTTCTTCATTTATACTAATTTCTGTAGCCATTTTCACTTGGTTCCCTATTATTTCGGGACTCAAAGAAATGTACTTGCAGTGTTTCACCTCTTATATATACATAAACATTACACAAAAAGGTTTTTTTATAAATAAACAGTGTGGACTCAGGAAGTACAAGAATTCGAGAATTTATTTGCCTAGACTTTACAAACGAGGTAATGTAACTCAGTGAATTCCCTCCCTACTCTTATCGATCTGCAATCAGGTTACGGGTCAGGGTTAGGGTTAGAATTAGGCGTTAAGGTTTAGATTAGGGTTAGGTTTAGGGGTTAGGGTTAGGCCTAGAGTTAGAGGTTAGGGGGTAGGGTTAAAGGTTTCTATTAATGATGGGATAGTGTAGGGGGAAGGGCTTAGATTAGTTCACAGGTCGGCGCAACATCGAGAGCCAAATGGCCTGTTCTGCGCTGTATTGTTCTATGTTAGGGGTTTGGATTAGGGTTAGGATTAGGGTGAGGGGTTAGAGTTAAGGATTAGGGTTAGATTTAGGGTTAGGGGCTAAACTTAGGTTTAGGATTAGGGTTGGGGGTTGGTGTTAGGGTTGGGTTAGGATGAGGGTTGTGGTAACAGTTAGGCGTTAGGGTTAGGATTAGTTGTTGGGGGTTAGCATTAGGTATAGGGTTAAGGGTCAGGGGTTTGGGTTAGGGTTAAGGTTAGGGTTAGGATTAGGGGTTATGGTTAGGGTTACATTTAGGGCTAGGGTTACGGTTAGGGTTAGGGCTCATGTAAAGGTTAGGGTTTGGGTTAGGGTTAGTGTTGCGAGTTAGGGTTAGTGTTAGGGGTTAGGGTAGGATTAGGTTTATGGGTTAGAGTTAGGGGTTCGGGGATAGGGTTAGGGGTTATGGGTATGGTTAGGGTTAAGTGTTACAGTTAGATTTACGGTTAGGGTTAGGGGTTTGGTATTAGGATTAGGGGATAGGGTTGGGGTTACGGTGAGGGTAGGGGTTAGAGTTTGGGGCTAGGGCTCAGGTTAGGGTTAAGGTAAGGGTTAGGGGTTAGGGTTAAGGTTAAGAGTTAGGAGTTTGGTTTAGGGTTAAGGTTAGGGTTACGGTTAGGGCTGAGGTAAAGGTTTGGGTTAGGGTTCAGGATTATGAGCTAGGGTTAGCATTAGGGGTTGGGGAAGGACTAGGGTTAGCGGTTAGACTTGGGGGTTCGGGGATAGGGTTAAGGGTTATGGTTAGCATTACAGTTAGGTTTAGGTGTTACAATTAGGTTTACGATTAGGGTTAGGGGTTAGAGTTAGGTGTTAGGGCTCAGGTTAGGGTTAAGGTCAGGGTTAGGGGTTAGGGCTAGGTTTAAGGGTTTGGGTTAGGGTTAAACTTAGGGTTAGGATAACGGGTTAGGGAATTGAGTTCGAGGTTATGGTTAGGGATTAGAGTTAGGTTGATGGTTAGGATTAGCAGTTAGGGGTTGGGGTTAAGATTAGATATTGGGGTTAAGGTTAGGGTTAGGGTAAAGGATTAGGGGGTTGGATTAGGGGTTAGGGTTAGGATTAGTGTTGGGGCTAGGATTAGGATTAAGCATTGTGGGTTAGGGTTAGAGTTAGGGTTAAGGTTAAGGGATAGGAGATTGGATTATGAGTTAGGGTTAGGATTAGACATTAGAGGTTAGGGTTAGGGTTGGGGTTTGGATTATGGGTTAGGGTTAGGGTTATGGTCAGGGGTTTGGATTAGGGGTAGGTTTAGGGTTTGGATTAGACATTAGGGGTTAGGGTTAGACATTAGGGGTTAGGGTTAGGGACAGGGTTAAGAGTTATGGGTTTGTATTAGGGGTTAGGGTTAAGGGTTGGGGTTTGGGCTATGGGTTAGGGTTAGGGTTAGGATTAGACATTAGGGGTTAAGGTTGGGGTTACTGGTTAGGGGTTTGGGTTAGGGATAAGGTTAGGGTTAGGGTTAAGGGTAAGAGATTGGGGGTAGGGTTAGGGTTAGGGTTAGTGTTCGTGGTTTGGGTTAGGATTAGACATTAGGGATTAGTTTAAGTGTTAGGGTTAAGGTTTTGAGGATGATTAGGGGCGAGGGTTAGGGTTAGGATTAGACATTAGGCATTAGGATCAGGGTCGGGTTTAGGATTAGGATTAGACATTAGGGGTTAGGTTTAGGGTTTGGGTTACGGGTTAGGGTTAGGATTAGACTTTGGGGTTAGGGTTAGGATTAGACGTTAGGGGTTTGAATTCGGGGTTAGGGTTAGGATTAGACATTAGGGATGAGGATCAGGGTTGGGTTTAGGGTTAGGATTAGACATTAGGGGTTAGGTTTAGGGTGTGGGTTACGGGTTAGGGTTAGGATTAGACTTTGGGGTTAGAGTTAGGGTTATGGTTGTGGGGTAGGGTTAGGATTAGACATTAGGGGTTAGGATTCGGGGTTAGGGTTAGGATTAGACATTAGGGATTAGGATCAGGGTTGGGTTTAGGGTTAGGGTTAGACATTAGGGGTTAGGTTTAGGGCTTGGGTTACGGGTTAGGGTTAGGATTAGACTTTAGGGGTTAGGGTTATGGTTGTGGGGTAGGGTTAGGATTAGACATTAGGGGTTAGGTTTCGGGGTTAGGGTTAGGATTAGACATTAGGGTTTAGGGTTAGAGTTAAGGGTTAGTAGTAGGGGTTGGGGTTAGCATTAGGGATAGGTTAGGATTAGACATTAGTGGTTAGGGATTTGGATTATGGGTTAGGGTTAGGGTTTGGGGTTGGGATTAGGGTTAGGATTAGTCTGCGATAGGGTTAGGGTTAGTGTTAAGGGTTTGGATTAGGGGTTAGGGTTAGGATTAGGGGTTTGGATTAGGAGTTAGGTTTAGGGATAGGGTTAGGATTTGACATTGGGGTTAAGGTTAGGGTTAATAGTTAGGGGTTTGGGTGAGGGATTAGTGTTAGGATTAGACATTAGGGGTTAGAGTTAGGGTAATGGCTAAGGGTTAGGGGTTTAGATTGGGGTTAGGGTCAGGTTTCAGAGTTAGGATTTGGATTAGACATTAGGGGTTAGGGTTAGGGTTTAGGGTTTGGATTAGTCATTGGGCTTTATTGTTAGGGGTTAGGATTAGGGGCTAGTGTTAGGGTTAGGATTAGACATTAGGGGTTTGGTTTAGGGTAATAGGTTAGGGTTAGGGTTAGCATTAGACATTAGGGGTTAGGTTAGGGTTATAGGTTAGGGTTAGGATTAGCATTAAACATTAGGGGTTAGGGTTAGGGTTAATGGTTAGGGGTTAGGGTTAGGGATAGGTTTAGGATTAGTCTTAGGGATAGTGCTAGCATTCAGGGTTAGGATTAGACATTAGGGGTTGGAATTAGGGTTTGGGTTAGGTTTAAGGTTAGGGTTAGAGTTAGGGTCAGGGTTAGGAGCAGGCAGTGTTTAGGGTTAAGGTTAACTCATACCGCTAATCCTAAACCCTAATTCAAACCCTAACCCCTATCCCTAATCATAATATCTGACCCCTAGCCCTTAATCTAATCCTTAGGAGTTAGGAGTTTGGGTTAGCATTAGGGATTGGGGTAGGATTAGGGTTCGGGGTTATGGTTAGGGTTATGGTTACAGTTAGGGCTCAGTGTAGGTTTAAGGGTCAGGTTAGCTTTAGGATTCGATTTCGGGGTTAGGAGATAGGGTTAGGGGTTATGGTTCGGGTTGGGTTAGGCGTTCGGGGCCAGGGAATTGGGTTAGGGGTTATAGTTAGGGGTTACATTTAGGTTGATGGTTAGGATTGGGGGTCATGCTTAGGGTTAGGGTTAGGTTTAGGGGTTTGGGTTAGGATTAGGTGTTAAGGGTTATGCCTAGGGTTAGGTTTGCGGGTTATTGTGAGGATACAGCATTAGGGGTATGGTTAGGTGTTAGGGTTAGGGATTTGGGCTAGGATTAGATATTAGGGGTTAGGGTTTGGGGTTAGGATTAGAGATTAGTGGTTAGGGTTAGGGGTTAAGGTTAGGATTAGACACTAGGGTTAGGGGTGAGGGTTACAATTAGATATTAGGGGTTAGGGTTAGTGTTAGGGTTACAGGTTTGGCGTTAGGATTAGAGATTAGGGGCAGGGTTAGGATTAGACATTTGGGGTTAGGGTTAGGGGTAGGATTAGACATTAGGAGTTAGGGTTATGAGTAGGTTTAGGGGTTAGGGTTAGGATTATGGGTTAGGGTTAGGATTAGACAGTAGGGGTTAGGGTTATGGTAAAGGTTTAGGGGTTAGGGTTAGGTTTAGATATTAGGGGTCAGAGTTTGGGTAAGGGAAAAGGGTGAGAGGTTGCATTAGGGGTTCAGGTTAGGGTTAGGGTTAAGGGTTAGGGTTTAGATTAGTGATTACGTTTAAGGGTTAGGGTTAGTATTAGACATTAGAGATTAGGGCTATGGGTTTGGTTGAGGGGTTATGGTTATGATTAGACATTAGAGTTAGGGTTACGGGTTCAGATCAGGGGTTAGGGTTAGGATTGGGGTTAGGGTTAGGTGCTGGGGTTAGGATTAGACATTTGGGGTTAGGGTTAGGCATTAGGGTTAGAAATAGACATTAGGGGTGAGGGTTAAGGCTTAAGCCTCAGGGTTAGGATTAGGGCCAGGGGCTAGTGTTAGGATTAGACATTGGGGTTAGGTTTAGGGGTTAAGGTTTAGGATTAGACATTAGGGGTTAGAGTTAGGGTAACGATTAAGGGTTAGGAGTTGGATTATGGGTTCAGGTTAGGGTTAGGGGTTAAGGTTTGAGGGTTAGGATTAGGGGTTATGGTTAAGGGTTAGGGTTAGGGTTAGAATTAGACATTAAGGGTTAGGGTTAGGATTAGTGGTTAGGGTTAGGATTAGATATTGGGGTTAGCGTTAGGGGTTTGGGTTAGACATTCAAGTTTAGGGTTAGGTTTGGAGTTCGGGGTTAGGGTTAGGATTAGACATTAGGCGTTAGTGGTTAAGAGTTGGAGTTTGGATTAGGAGTTCAAGTTAGGGTTAGAATTAAGGGTTGGGGTTTGGATTGGGGTTAGCGTTTGGGTTGGGGGTTAGGATTCAACATTAGGGTTTAGGATCAGGATTAAGGGTTGGGGTTTGGATTAGGGTTTTGGGCTAGGGTGCGGGGTTAGGGTTACGAATAGACATTAGTGGTTAGGGTTGGGTTTAGGGGTTAGGGTTAGGATTCAACATTAAGGGTTAGAGTTAGCGTAAGGGTTAGGGATTCAAGTTAGGGTTAGGATTAAGAGTTCGGGTTTGGATTAGGGGTTAGGGTAGGGGTTAGGAGTTAGGGTTTCGGTTAGACATTAGGGGTTAGGGTTAGGATTACGGTTTAGGGTTAGGATTAGGGTTAGTTGTTAGGGTTAGGATTAGACATTAGGGGTTAGAGTTAGGGTAACGGTTAGGGGTTGGATCAGGGGTTCAGGTTAGGGTTAGGGTTAGATTAGGGGTTATGTTTAAGTGTTAGGGTTAGTATTAGACATTAGAGGTTAGGGCTAGGGCTAGGTTTAGGGGTTAGGGTTAGGATTAGATATTGGGGTTAGGGTTAGGGATAGGGTTATGGGTTAGTGTTAAGATTAGATATTCGGGGTTAGGGTTAGGATTAGACATTAGCGGTTAGGGTTATGGTTAAGGTTTAGGGGTTTGTGTTAGGGGTTAGGGTGAGGATTAGACATTAGGGGTTAGGATTAGGGTTAGGGTTAGACTTTAGGGGTTATGTTTAGGGTTAGGGTTAGGATTAGACATTGGGGTTAGGTTTAGGGTTAGGGATAAGATTAGACATTAGGAGTTAGAGTCAGGGTAAGGGTTAAGGGTTAGATTAGGGGTTATGTTTAAGGATTAGGGTTAGTATTAGACATTGGAGGTCAGGGCTGGGGTTAGGTATAGGGGTTAGGGTTAGGAATAGACATTAGGGGTTAGGGATAGGGTTAGAGGTTAGGGTTAGGATTAGACATTCGGGGTTAGGGTTAGGGGTTAGGATTGGACGTTAGGGTTTATGATCAGGGTTAAGGGTTAGGGGTTTGGATTAGGGGTTAGGGTTGGGCATTAGGATTAGACATTAGGGGTTAGGGTTCGGGCCAGATTTAGGGTTAGGATTAGACATTGGGTTTAGAGTTAGGGTAAGGGTTAAGGGTTGAATTAGGGGTTCAGGTTAAGGTTAGGGTTAAGGGTTAGGGTTAGGAAGAGACATTAGGGGTTAGAGTTAGGGATAGGGTAAGAGGTTAGGGTTAGGATTAGGAGTAGGGTTAGGATTGGACGTTAGGGTTTATGATCAGGGTTAAGGGTTAGGGGTTTGGATATGGGGTTAGGGTTAGGCACTAGGATTAGACATTAGGGGTTAGGGTTAGGGCCAGATTTAGGGTTAGGATTAGACATTGGGGTTAGAGTTAGGGTAAGGGTTAAGGGTTGGATTAGGGATTCAGGTTAAGGTTAGGGTTAAGGATTAGGGTTTGGATTGGGGTTACGGTTAATGGTTAGGGTTAGTATTAGACATTCGGGGTTCGGGTTAGGGTTATGGTTAGGGGTTAGTGGTTAAGGGTTAGGGGTTTGGATTAGGGGTTCAAATTAGGGTTAGGATTAAGGTACGGGATTTGGATTAGGGGTTAGCGCTTGGGTTAGGGGTTAGGTTTCGACATTAGGGTTTAGGATCAGGGTTAAGGGTTGGGTTTTGGATTAGGGGTTAGGGTTAGGGTTAGGAATAAACATTAGTGGTTAGGGTTAGGATTAGACATTAAGGGTTAGAGTTCGGGTAAGGTTACGGTTTAGGGTTAGGGGTTTGGATCAGGGGTTAGGGTTAGGATTAGACATTAGGGGTGAGGGTTATGGTTAGGTTTAAGGGTTCAGGGTTTGGGTTATGGGTTAGGGTTAGGCGTTAGTGGTTAGGGTTAGGATTAGATATTAGGGGTTAGGGTTAGGGATCAGGGTTAGAATTAGACATTCAAGTTTAGGGTTAGTGGTTAGGGTTAGGATTAGATATTAGGGGTTAGGGTTAGGGTTCGGGGTTAGGATTAGACATTAGGTGTTAGGGTTAGGGGTTAGCATTTAGGATAGGGGTTAGGTTTCGACATTAGGGTTTAGGATCAGGGTTAAGGGTTGGGGTTTGGATTAGGGGTTAGGGTTATGAACAAACATTAGCGGTTTGGGTTGAGTTTAGGGGTTAGGGCTAGGATTAGACATTAAGGGTTAGAGTTAGGGTAAAAGTTACGGGTTAGGGTCAGGGGATGAATTACAGGTTAGGGTTAGGCATTAGGGTTAGCATTAGACATTAGGGGTTAGGGTTAGGGTGAGGCATTAGGGTTAGGGTTCAGGTTAGGGTTAATGGTTAAGGGTTTAGGTTAGGGGCAGGGTTAGGATTAGGGTTAGGGTTAGGGATAAGGGATAGGATTAGGCATTAGTGGTTAGGGTTAGGGTTAGGGGTTTGGATTATGGGTTAGGGTTAGGGTTATGTTTCGGGTTACGGTCAGGATTAGCAGTAGGCATTAGGGGTTGGGGTTAGGGTTAATGGTTAGGAGTTTGGGTTAGTGATAGGATTAGGATTAGGTTTAAGGGTTAGAAGTTAGGGTTAGGTGTTAGGGTTGGACATTAGGGGTTAGAATTCGGGTAAAGGTTAAGGGGTGTGGTTTGGGATTAGGTGTTCGAGTTATGGTTAAGATTAAGGGTTAGGGTTTGGATTACGGGTTAGGGTTAGTATTAGCGTTTAGGGTTAGGATTAGACATTAGGGGTTTGGGTTAGGGTTAGGTTTTAGGGTTCAGGGTTTGGATTATAGGTTAGGGTTAGGGTTAGGATTAGTGTTAGGGGTTAGGGTTAGGATGAGACATTGGGGGTTCAGGTTAGGATTAGGGTTAGGGGTTTGGGTTTGGGTTAGACATTGGGGGTTTGGGTTTGTTTGAGGTTTAGGTGTTCAGGTTAGGATTAGACATTAGGGGTTCGGGTTAGGGTTAAGGTTTTGGGGTTTGGGTTAGGGATTAAGGTTCGGGTTAGGGTTAGGGGTTTGGGTTAGGATTAGACATTAGGGGTTAGGATTAGGGTTAGCGTTAAGGGTTAGGGGTTTGAATTCGAGACAGGGTTAGGTTTAGGGGTTAGGGTTAGGATTGGACATTGAGGTTAGAATTTGGGTAAGGATTAAGGGATGGGAGTTTGAATTAGGGGTTTGAGTTATGTTTAAGATTAAGGGTTAGCGTTTGGATTAGGGGTTAGGGTTAGGTTTAGCCTTAAGGTTTATGGTTTGGATTAGACTTTAGGCTTTAGGGTCAGGGTTAAGGGTCAAGGATTTGGATTAGGGGTTAGGGTTAAGGTTTAGGGTTTGGGTTAAGGGTTAGGATTAGACATTCTGGTTTAGGGTTAGTGTTAGGGTAGGGGTTACGGTTAGGACTAGACATTCGGGTTTAGGGTTAGGATTAAGGTATAGGGGTTCAGGTTAGGATTAGACATTAGGGGTTTGGGTTAGGCTTAGTGCTCCGGGTTAGAGTCGGAATTATTATTGGTTAGGGTTAGAGTTAGGGTTAGACATTACGGGTTAGGGTTAGGGGTTTGGATTAGGTGTTAGGGTTAGCATTAGACATTAGGGTTTAGGGTTAGAGTTGAGGGTTAGGAATATGGGTTAGGGTTAGGTTTAGCAATTAGGGCTAGGATTAACGGTTAGTCATTTGGGTTAGCGATTCGGATTAGGAATAGTGTTAAGGGTTAGAGATTAGGGTTAGCGATTAGGATTAGGATTAGACTTTTGGTTAGGGTTAGGGTAAGGGTTAATGGTTAGGGTTAGGATTAGACATTAGTGGTTCGGGTTAGGGGTTAAGGTTACAATTAGACATTAGGGGTTAGGGTTATGATCAGGATTAATGGTTAGGGGTTTGTATCAGGGGTTAGGGTTAGGATTAGACATTAGGGTTTAGGGTTAGGGGTTTGGATTAGCAGTTCAAATTAGGGTTAGGGTTGAGGGTTAGGGTTAGAATTAGATATTAGGGTTTAGGGGTTTGGATTTAGGAGTCAGGGTGAGTATTTGACATTAGGGTTAAAGGTTAGGGGTGTGGATTGGGGTCAGGGTAATGGTTAGGGGTTAGGGTATAGGGAATTGGGTTACGGGTTACATTTAGGTTGACAGTTAGGATCGGGGGTCACGCTTAGGGTTAGGGTTAGGTTCAGTGGTTAGGGTTAGGATTAGGTGTTAAGGCGTACATTTAGGGCATGGTTTAGGGGTTAGGGTTAGGATTAGGCTTCATGGATTATGGCTAGGTTTCGGGTTAGGGGCTTGGTTTAGGATTAGACATTCGGGGTTAGGGTTATGGTTTAGGCTTAAGTTCGTGGTTAGGGTTAGAGATAGGGTTAGGGTTAGGGATATGTGTAAGCGTTAAGGATTAGGGTAAAGGATTTGGGTTAGGGGTTCGGGTTCGGGTTAGGATTATGGTTAGGGTTAAGATTAAAGGTTGGATTAGGGGTTAGGGTTAGGTTTAGGGTTGGGGTAAGGGTTAGGATTAGACATTAGGGTTTGAGTTAGGATTAGGGGTTAGGGGTTGGATTAGGGGTTAGGGTTAGATTTAGGGTCAGGGCTAGGGGTTAGCGTTAGAATTAGACATTGGAGGTTAGGGTTAGGGCCAGGGTTGGGGTTAAGGTTAGGATTAGATATTAGGGGTTAGGGTTACTGTTAGGGTTTAGAGTTAGGGGTTTGGATTAGGGGTTCAAGTTAGAGTTAGGATTAAGGGTTAGGATAAAACATCGGGGTTAAAGTTAAGGGTTAGGGGTTTGGATTAGGGGTTAGGGTTAAGGGTTGTGGTTTTGGTTAGGGGTTAGGGCTATGGTTAGGGTTAGGGGTTAGGATTAGGATTAGACATTAGGGGTTCGTGTTGAGGGTTATGGGTTAGGGGTTTGGATTCTTGCTCAGGACTTGAGTTAGGGTTAGGTTTCTTTAAGAAACTCTTTACAGCTTTGGCCAAGATTTGCACAATCTGACTTCACATTTAACTAAGATAGCTTATTGGCTGGTTTGTGATACAGAGCTCATGCCAATGGCATGGGTTCAATTCCCCTGCTGGCTGAAATTATCATGAGGGAAGCTCCTCCTCAACATCTCCCCTGGCCTGAGGTGTGGTGATCCTCAGGCTAGACTACTACCAGTGGTCTCTCTCTCTTTGTCATGAGACAGCAGCCCTATGGTCTAGTAGAACTATGGTGACTTTACCTTCACTTTCTTGTGTGAATCAGTGTCTTACAACATTTTAAATGATTCTGCAAAACATGCTTTAATTACCTTAAAAAGGTGATACATCAATCATTATTGTTAACATTGGTGGTGCGACTGGCCAAAATGCCAGTCTCTGAGTAAATCACGTCTTTATTTTCTTCTTGGGATGGGATTTTATAAACAATCAACGATGGTTGTCCTGGTAACCATAACTATGACAAGTTTTATGTTCAGTGTTGAATTAACTGAATTTTAATTCCACCATCTGCTGTGGTGGGATTTATACCTGTTTGGCCAATGCAGTTGCTGACACGATGGAAGGCAGTGGCCTAGTGGTATTATCAGGTATTAGTGGTATTATTACTTCCCCAGGTACCACTGTGGGGGCCTGGGTTCAAATCACGCCAAGGCAGATAGTGGAATTTGAATTCAATAAAAATCTGGAATTAAGAGTCTAATGATGGCCATGGAGCCGATGTTGATTGTTGGGGGAAAACCCATCTGGTTCACGCATGTCCTTTAGGGAAGGAAGCTACCATCCTTACCTACGTGTGACTCCAAACTCACAGCAATGTGCTTCACTCTTAACTGCCCTCTGGGCAATTAGAGATGAGCAATAAACGCTGGTCCATCCAGTGACACCCTCATTGCATGAGTGAATTAAAAATGGCCACTAGATTACTAACCCAGTAACATCACCATCTCCCCAACTATGCCTCCAAGATCACCTGATCCCTATCCGTTGCATAGTGGGACAGTTTCTAACTGCATAGTTGGTGAAGGGATCTTGTTGAGGAGAGGATTTTGAGCTACTAGGTAAACAAATGCATGCAAACGAAGGTGGAGGGACCTGAACAAGAGCCACGAGAAAAGAAAACAAACTTCAATATATCAAAAAAGTCTCCTATTACCTTATTCTAAGGACACTTAGCTGCAAGGTCATGTTGTATGTTTGGCTGCGTCCCACAGTAGTAACACTGATCACTGTTGATTGCAGACCTGACAGCTCATACAAAGACAGTCAACTTAATTTCTCAACAGATCCCAGCCTTTCAAAGTAAGCACTTCAAAGCAGCTCTGCATATTCTTTTCCTGAGGTCAACTGTCCATGGATTGGTATTTGGCAAACTCATCTCCTTGTCGCCACTGCAGAGAGCCTTTTTTTTAACCCATCAAGGTAAGCAATGTCAACATTAGGGAATGGGACGCTTCAGAAATCCAGGAGCGAAATTAGCTTGTGTAACGAATACACCTCTGGCTACATCCCGCGCGGATGACACAATACTGTGAGCAGCATGTGTAAATGTACCTCCCTCAAGGGTCTAGACATTTCGAACAGACATTCTCCTGGCATTGCCCAGTGGAATGGGCAATGCCAGAATTGTTAACTTTGACAACTTAGGTGAAGCCCACCAATATAATCATGACTCAGTAAGGACATGCCAATGGGATCTGAACCTTATTGGTTACAAGAATGGGTACAAGGCAGTCACTCGCTGCCATCCTCAAATGCTTGTGTGATTCCAGGCATAAAGCAATGTGGTAGCTCTGGGCACATGATCTCCAGAATCCGCAACGGCTGGAGTCTTGAAGCCCCTGCTCTGATTCCCTAGCATCCCTCAAAGTTGTGTTCTCTCCATGATACAATGAGGGAGAAAGAGCAGAGATGGGTGTTTGGGCAATGTGGTCACTATAGATGAATAGCTGGGAATCTGTGGAGGCAGTGGCAGCTGGCAGGGTGCAGCATTTGAATAATTGGCATGAGTTCTGAGTGCCAAGGAGGGCTAGTGATGGCGCTGTGTCACCTTGAGCAGCACGAGACACTGGCACAGTGATGGGCATGAGATGCGACAACAAGACACAATCACTGAACTGGGCTGCATGGGTGGAGGTAACTATACAGTTCCTGGCACCGTTGCCTTTCCTGGTGTTGACCGACCTGGTGACAGGCTCTCAGACCCTCTTCAGGATCAGGTGTGAGGGCTTCCTGCCTTTCCCGGCAAAGATGACATCCTGTGGCGAGCACCTCACTCACCAGAATCTCCAAGGCAACAACGCATCTGGAATGTGCTGCCTTGTGTGCTGTGCCAATGTGCTTTGAATCATGAGCCACGCTCTGAGAGGGGCATGCTAACTGCACCATGTCATCTGCAAACCATACAAGCTGATCCACCCTACAGAGGCTACAGGGCAGCATGGAGGTCTGAGAAATAACACTGCAGACATTTCGACAACCAAACAATCACTCAGAGAGGATGCTTTTCGGTGGCCTAACTCCAGCCAAACAAATACAGCAGACCCTGAACTATCATCTTCATATCCACTCGTACCCTGCTCTTAATGGCAGCATCAGGCATTTGAAAGATCAATTATTGGCATCAGGGAAAGCATGTTCTGTCAGAATGGAAGCATCAGTCCTTCAGCGCAATACTGCAACTTGCCAAAGCAACTATCAGGAATAATATGTTCTAAACAAACTCTCCCTTCAGCCTCCAATAGGAACCATTAGCCGAAAAACAAATAAGCTGAACGTCACCGGACCACTTGTGATAATGTTCTACCATTTCTCCTTTCCCACCATCCCACCGTCCTGAGTTGCCAGTTTGAGGCTGGGGGGCTTTTCCAAGTTTCATTCACAGGACTTAGCTTTTGCCAGCTGGCCCATCATTCATCCCTGGCTGCCCACAGAGCTGACATCTTGCACTACAGCAATTCTCAGGGTGTGAGGGCAGGAGCTGTAGGATCTTGATCAGGGCAGTGAAGGAATGGTGACGTAGCTCCTGTGTGGCTTGCAGGAAACTTGCTGCCATTCCGTGTATCTGTCACCTCTTGGCCTTCGAGATGGTAAAGGTCACAGGATACAGCCAGGCACTGGAGATATTTTAAGACTGTCACTGTCCCTCAAGTCAGAGCAATGGGTTTTAGGTAACGGATGGAGAAATTTGTACCTTACAGCCTCTGTTAGAAGTAATCAGGAAAAGGTGACCACACTGAGCTACACCAGACTGCCAAGCTATAAAAAAGGTGCATCAAAAATCAAATACTTCAAAACTAAGCTACAGAAGGAAAGGACAGTGAACTCATTCAGACAACAACTTAGCTTTACTGGATGGAAAGCACATAAGGTCTTTCCATACCCAAAACTATCAGCTGAATTGGCTTTACTTGGGAATTCATTTCCCATCTTCAGAAAGGAATTTTCATTCATAAAGCACCTTTTCAGCATCCCAAAGTGGTTCAATGCCAGTGACAGCACTATGAATTGTGGTACTGCTGTAATGTTCAGAACTGCAGTGATCAACTTGCACATAGTAAGCTCCCATTTACATGAACAGTGTACAGTTCACCTGCTCTGGTGCTATGGATCAGGGACAACATTTCCCAAATCACCGGAAAGGCACAGACATGCTTCTTCAATGAAGTACTATTCCCTCAGTACCATACTAAAGCATCTGTTTAGGTTTTGCACTCCGTTCCCGTGCTGTGGTAGCAGTGTGCACCATCTACAGGATGCACTACAGTATCTCCACACCTTCTGGACCTGCTAGCATTACCACCGAGAAGGGCATTGGGGCAACTATTGTCTGAAAATTACCCTCCAATTGACACATCGTTCAGATTTGGAACTGTATCACTGTCACAACCCTGGAGCTCCCTTTCTAACAGCACTGTAAGAGGACCTTTACCACATGAACTGCAGCAGTTCAAGTAAACAGTTCTATACCTACCCTCTCATTGGTGGTAGGAATGGGTAATAAAGGCTAGCCTAGCCTCCGATTCCCACATGCCGTGAATGAATGCTTACAAATGCTCCGGAGGGAAATGTGAATGCGCACCCTTCTGGCTCAGCACCAAGATTGGGTACCAGCAGAACGGGAGTAGGGAGTGAAGTCTTCCAACCCCTGCCAGTTACTAGTTCAGAAACATAAATACTCAGTAGGCATCAGTGTTCCCAAAGCTAGAATGTGATTCTCACACAGGGATCAATTGGAATGACCCAGGTGCGGTACGAAGGACTATCCCAAATATTCCCAACTGAGCAAATGAGATGTTGTGGCAGACTTTTCCCTGTGTTTTAACTCTGGAAAATATCCCTGGAAAATGAAATCCAGTCTCCCCAACTCTCTTTCTCTGGGTGCGATAGATATTTCAAATATGTTGCAACATACTTCTAGACTTGAACCAAATCTTCTCCTAGATCTTTGCTTTATGGGGGTGCATTACATAAGGCAGGTGATTCCATTGTAGAAGCCCAGTGTGGGAGCAGGCTATTTGGCCCATTGAGTCCACACTGACCCTGCAGAGAGCATTCCACCCAGACCCACCTCCCTACCTTATGACCCTGCATTTCCCCAAGGCTAACCCACCTAACTAGTGACACTACAATCCACCCATCCTGCACATCTTTGGACTGTGAGAGGAAACCAGAGCATCTAGAGGAAATCCACACAGACGTGGGGAGAATGTGCAAACTCCACACGCCAGAGGGTGGAACTGAACCCGGTCCCTCGTGCTGTGAGGCAACAGTGCTAACCACTAAGCTGCCCCATTGTGTCTTTGTTACTCACCCACAGTGCTTTGACTTCCCTGAAAATGACACGTGGGCCTTTCCAAACAATATTAATTATTCTCAAAACACGTTCAATTCTTCCCAAAAGGAATAAACAGTCAAAATAGCTAGCGGTACTCAGTGAGGGGCATTGCAAGTGGTGAGGGAGGGGACAGATCAGTTGGGTACCATTAGAATAGCCAGAGTGGACACCCAACTGTTTCTCATGAATAGTTTCACAGTGCAGCCACCACCAAGCTCCTTTCCCTCTGAGAAACTCAACGAGTCCCATGCCCCTTTTGGGCACGACGACCTGAGCTGGCAGTGTGGGGGTGCTACTACTGAAGGAGGGTGACTTATAACTCCCCCGCTGAGATGGCGGCACAGTTGGCAGGGGAAAGGAAGGTGCGCCGCACTGTCGAGAAGCGCCATCCTTCAGAGAGGTGCTCAGTCATGGGTCCCGTCTGCCCGCTGCAGTGCTTCAGTTGGATGTTAAACAGCCCGCGGAGGGGCAAATTCTCCACCGTGCTCTCTCCTGCAACCAACAGCTACAAGAGGAGTGAATGGAGGGGGAGAAAATAAACCCAACAGATTATCTCAGCTACTTATGGAGACGTTACTGACAAGATGACAAGCGCGCCTGCCTACATAGATCACTGTTTCAAAAACAAATTCACCCTGTGTGCTGTGCTGAAATATGGTAAAGGAAAATTAGCAGCATTTTCTGTGTCGGCAGTGCTCGGAGACTGCAATACGTTTTGTAAAAATTCAACGCTGTGATTTAATGCACAGGTGCTGTTGTTGATTTATGCCTTGTTGATTCAAGGAGGGAGTATTTTTGGGTCACTGCCAGGCATTGGATCCTGTTTGTAGCTAGGCGAATGTGTTAGATGGAAGGGGAGAATACACAAAGCCTGTGGCACCTTATTAAACGTGCATCTGGAGCTCTGCAGACTGAGTGTGCAAAAGAACTCTCTCAGTGCAGCACACACGCCCCTCTACAACAGGATATGGACTGGGATGCCTAGGAATGGAGGCGGCCCACATCCCAGTTTGCCAGTTCCAGCACGCCCCCTTGGCCGCTTTCCCAGAGGTGGGGTGGGAGCAGAGAGTATGGCTACCGACCCACGAGTGTCAGGAAGCTGACTACAGGCCATCCGGGGCATGCTGAAGTGGGCCACTAGCTACAAGGCGCGTGTCAGGAACGTGATGGAACACTCTCCACTCTCCTGCACGGGGTCAACACCGACAACATTTAAGAAGGTTGACGCCACCTTCGACAAAGCAGCTCGCTCAACCAATTCGCGGTCAGCATTTCACTTCCTCGACCACCATCGCAGCACACCACCGCAACCGCTCCCCTCCACCACACCCCTGCAAGGGCCAGAGGCTCCCCCTGCTTCACTGGGTGCCACACCAGCAGCATCCCCTAGAGAGTCAAGCTTCCAGTACCCTCCACCCCAACCCACAAACCACAGACCCCCACCTAGATTGGCCTGTCTATAAAGGCCATTTATTGAAATCTGAAAAAAATTACACAGACAGGACCTCCATCTTGAAGCACTCGCTTCTCCCGTTGTTTTTGGAACAACCCATCACCAAATTGCCCAATTAATCAATTCAACAGATGACTTACAAGAATTGCCCACCGGGGCGTGGGAGGAGGGGGCGGGAATTTCTTTGTATTTTGGAAAACCAACCACCAATCAGCCAATTAACCAACTACCAAATAATAATGAATGGGCACTGCCACCAGGGACAGCAGAACAGCCACTGAAAGGAAGGGTCGGGAAAGAGGGAGGAGTTTACTCTCCAATGAAGTCGGAGGGTGAGGCAATGGATTCTAGCCACTGTGGTGCCCACCTCTCTCTGAAAGTTGAAAAAAGTTTTTTTTTTATATTTTCTAAACAACCTTCGGAGACGTCATGACAATATTTCTGGGTTTCAATCTTGGAAATACGAAATCTGAGGTGCCTCATTTCTCTCAAGTAACTCTAGAGCTGTTCTAGTTGACATTTAGAAAGATCTTTGTTTCTAACATTGACAGGAGAGACCACTCTCTTCCTGTTAATTGGTGACTCCAGGGAAAATCATATCGAGTGACTAATTGCCAACACTGCGTGTTTCCCATTTGAATGAGAAAATTCTACATCATGTGAGCTCCTGTACTAACTTCCTAATGTCAATATCTTCAAGCTTATTGTCTTCCCAACCACTCATCATCTTCTGGGCCAAGAACAGCTGTCTAGATAACATGGGCCATTTGATATAGAGAGGAGAATGATGAAAAGGTCACTTTATAAATGTTCAAAAATTTACAACTAAATTGATGGCACAAATAGAGAGCAAATCTTTCTGCTTCTGGGTGAGCCCAATACAAGTGCTCATGAATACAAGGCAGTTACTAATAAATACAATAAGTAGCTCAACAAAAATATCTTTTCCCAGAGAGTGGTTAGAATGTAAACGTGGAATGGTTGTCACAAATAGCATTGAGTCATTTAAGGGGAATCTGGCTAATTATATGGGGGAGAAGGGATTGGAGGAATCTATAGGCTGAGATGCAGGGAGGAGGTCTGAGTTTTGCTGTAAATTCTGCACAACTTTATATTACAGCTAACACTCAGTGTTGGACGTTATCACTATTGGCACGGCACACTTTTGCACAACAACAACTTGCATTGCGACAAAGGGTCACTCGACCCAAAACGGTAACTCCGCTTTCTCTCCACAGACGCTGCCAGACCCGCTGAGCTCTTCCTGCAATTTCTGTTTTCGTCTCTGATTTACAGTTTCTGCAGTTCTTTCGGTTTTCATTAAGCCTGAGCAGAATCATTGTGAGTGCTCCCATGGTTTGCGAATCAATCCTCATTTTCCCAATTCGCGACGAGGTTATAGTGTTAAATTAAAACCCAAAAGAACTGCAGATGCTGGAAATCAGAAACGAAAACACAAGTTGCTGGGAAAGCTCAGCAGCTCTGGCTGTACCTGTGGAGAGAAATCAGAGTTAACATCTCGGGCCCGTGACCCTTCTTCAGAAGTTATTGTGCTGTCATATTGGATTAGTTTCAATAACTCTCAAAAGACTGCTATCCATGAAATGCTTAAACTTTACCGTCACACGCTTGTAGTTTTGAGGCTGCCTTCAACTAGCCACTCACCAGAGGAAACAGATTTTCACTGTCTATTCTATCAAATTCTCTCCTCATACTGTCATCATCTATTAGATCACCTCTTCACGTTCTCTCTTGCAGGAACAGTTTTAATGTTTCCAGCCTTTGCTTGCCAGCTTCTTTATCTGTTGGACTCAAGATTATTTTAATTCGTGTTGGTGGAAAACTGGCATGGCAGACAACCATCACACACCCTACATGATCTTTCTGCCCATTCATTTGAGTGGATTACAGTGACCTCCTAATTTTTTATTCATTTACCGGATGTGAGGATCATTGACAACCCTAGCACTTGTTGTCCTTGAATGTAGTTAACCACAGTTTGCTGTGAATCTGCTGTCACATGTAGGCCAAATGAGGTAAAAATGCCAGAATTCCTATCCTATTGTTTGTATAGTAATTGACAATGGGGTTTTGGTCGCAATCACTGCCACATTGGGTGGCACGGTGGCTCAGTGGTTAGCATTGCTGCCTCACAGCACCAGGGACCCAGGTTCAATTCTAGCCTCGGGCGGCTGTCTGTGTGGGGTTTGCACATTCTCTGAGTGTTTGTGCAGGTTCCCTCTAGGGGCTCCAGTTTCCTCCACACAAGATGTACAGGTTAGGCAGACTGGCCATGCTAAATTGCCTATAGTGTCCCGGGATGTGTGGATTAGCCATGGGTAATGCAGAATTACAGGGGAGGGGTCTGGGTGGGAGGCCCTGCAGAGGGTCAGTGTGGGCTGAGTGGTCTGTTTCCACACTGTAGAGACTCTACGAGTGTTTAATTGAATTTAAGCTTCATGAATTGATGTCGTTGGGTTTGAACACACGTCCCCACAGTATTAGCGTGTGCCTCTGGGTTACTAACACAGTGACATTATCACTCCTACCATCCAATGCAACCCCACCCCATAATTTCCCCACAGTTGAAAGTGGAAATGAGCCATGCATTACCCAATGAGGCCAGGGTATAAGGCTTTTGCACTTGCAATACATAATATCATCTCAGTGTTTCTGCACTTCTGGTCAGCTAGCCAAATGGCAGATGTCTCCTTGTGTAGAGTATTTTCAATGGGGCAAAAATCATCGCTAATCCAAAGAGGAAAACATGCGCACAGATGATGAAACAACTTAGTCAAAAAGGTAGTTTTTACCGAAGGTCTAAGGGGAAGAGACTGGCAGAGAGGGAAGAGACGTTTTAGGCTGGGATTTCCAGACTTTGAGCCTACACAGCTGAAGGAATGTAGGATGCACGAGAGAACAGTGCTGGACAACAACAGGATCCAGGGATGTTGAGCTGCAGGAGATTACAGGGGCCAGGCTCTGGGAAGTCTGGAATACAAGCATGGGAATATCAACAACTGATGCATTGATGGGCTGGAAGTCACTGGTCTTTGAACGAAGCGGGAGTTTAGGGAGCTAAATGCCCAACACTAAAGTCCTTCCCATGTTCAATGCAAATCTAGAGCAATTAATACCTACAGTAACCCAAACAGCAAGGTAGTCCACATAACCAATAAATGGACCCTTTATGATATCACTGTCACTATCCCAGACAATGCGGCAGCCCCAGTTTGGAAGCAATATTAACTGGGTCGTTGCATACTGTCTGAGCTATTTTACACAAAATATCTTTTATTTTTAAGCAGCTGCAGAGACGCGAAAGGCATACTAACCTCACCTAAACAAAACAGTAAAAACAAGTTCAGATGAAGCGCCAGAATTATTTTCATCTTTTAGATGTTGCTCAGCTGTGCAGTGTAAACAGGTCCTGTGCTATTTTAAACCTTGAGAACAGGAGGTTATAAATTAGCACTGCTGATCATAATGGACAAATACTTAGCACATTGAGAGGGCATCGATCAAAGTCTCAACCCTGGCTAAGAAGTTCAGGCCTTTATACTGGAAATCAAAATCATTACACGCTGTATCCATAAAACAGAAGTGTGTGAAAACTTACATGGACAGATGCCGGGAGCTCGCTGCTGTGCTACTCAGAACGATTTAGCATTACCTTAAGTCTGTGCTTAGCATCCAATTTACCATTTACTGTCCCTCTTTATGGTTCTCCATGGTCACTGACTATTTGATCACAGATGGTGCAGCCTCTCTTCCCAGTTATTTCACATTGACAGAGGAACCTTTGCTGAAGGAATGCAAAGACAAAATCGCTTTCAAAACCTCAGGAACTGGGACCAAATATGGGCATTTTAGCCCCTTAACGTTGTGCCACAATGGGTAGCATGATGGCTCAGTGGTTAGCACTGCTGCCTCACAGTGCTATGAACCTGGGTTCGATTTCACCATTGGGTGACTGTCGTGTGTAGTTTACACATTCTCCACGTGTCTGTGTGGGTTTCGTCCGAGTGCTCCAGTTTCCTCTCATAGTCCAAAGATGTGCAGGTTGGGTGGATTGACCATGCTAAATTGCCCGTAGTGTGCAGGCGAGGTGGATTATCCATGGGAAATGCAGAGTTACAGGGATGGGTTGGGGTGGAGTGCTCTTCAGGGGCCCAGTATGGGCTGAATAGCCTTCTTCCGCACTCCAGGGATTCTATGAATTCTGTAAGGTCATGGATATCTAATGGTAGCATCAACCCCCCGATTCCCATCTAGTCCCAACAACCTATGACTTAAGAACTTAACCTACCTCTGCTGTGCTTAAAAATATCTACCATCTCACCGTGGGGAAGAGAATTCCAAAGTCACACAGCCATCTGAGAGAAAGAAAGTCTCCTCACCACTGTTTGAAATTGGCAGCACCTCTCATTATGTCTCTTGGTCTTGGTCTCTAACACACACCCTTTCAGCATCTGCCCTGTCAAGTCCTCCGTGGGCCAACTCTTATTCTTCTAAACTCCAACAAGGATAGGCCCAGCGTGTCCAACTTTTCCTTCCAAAATAATCCCCCCCACCCATTCCTTTTCCAGCTATCAGTTGAATGTACCTTCTCCGAACTGTTTTAAGCACATTTATATATCAGGAATTCTACACTCTGGATGTGATTTCACCTAATGTACAACTGGCGCAAAACATTTCCCCATTATGTCCATTTTTCTTACAATAAATTCCAATATTATATTTGCCTTCCTCATGGAGGTGATGGCCTAGTGGTATTATCACTGGACTGTTAATCCAGAGACCCAGATAACATTTTGGGGGTCCAGGTTCAAATCCTGCCGCAGCAGATGGTAGAAATTGAATTCCATAAAATATCTGGAAATAAGAATCTAACGGTGACCGTAAATCCATTGCTGATTGTCAGGGGAAGAATCCCATCTGGTTCACTAATGTGATGACAAGAAACTGCCATCCTTACCTGGTCTGGCCTACATGTGACTCCAGACCCACAGCAATGTGGTTGACTCTTATGGAAAATTAGGGATGGGCAATAAATGCTACACAGCCAGCTACGCCCTCACCCCATTAATGAATAAAGTAAAAGGATCATGTGCCATACCTCGAAGCTAGTGTTTCGTGCTTTATCTTTTGATTTTAATTTTATCGTCACGTGAATTCTGCAGTAAGAATACAACAAAATACAGTGAAAAGCTTTCATTCGGTGCCACTATATGGCGCCATTTTGAACAGTTTAACAATTAAGGATAAAGAAAGAAAGATGCAGCTTAAAGAGGGCCCATCAGTCCTGAGACGGCTCAACGCCATCAACGATGCCTGAACCGCCATCCTTCCGCCAACACCTCCATCGGACCCAACCAACATCAAAGTTGCCAAACCTCAGGTGCCATCTTTGCTGCTCGGCTGATACTCCTCCCATTGGCTGCGCCAGACTGACCAACGTCAGAGTCACATTTCTCGCTCACTGGGCCCGCCTCATCGACGTCGCCATGATGCATTAATGCACCAGCACACCTCCGGCCTTCTGCAATCTCCCTCCATTGAAGGAAGGTGCTGCCTGGTGTGTTCTTCCTGCCAAAGTGGGCTAATTCACATTTTCCTACATTTTGCCTGCCGAATTTTCGCCCACTTACTTAACCCTTTCTTCACAAGCTCAGCTCGATGACCGAAGCAGGGGGTCTCCCGTAACACACCACACAGTTTGGCTTCCAAATGGTGGGTCATGGCCCCCAGCCAAAATCCTGGCATCCGGTTGCCACAGAGTTCCAACTGAGCTGCGAGGGCTCTTTAAATCCTGCACTGTTCTCTTTAAATATCCTAACTGCCCAAATTTTTCGGCCTGATTCCTGGCCACAAAAGCCTTGCGGGATTGGGACAACACAGTGTGGAGCTGGAGGAGCACAGCAGGCCAGGCAGCATCATAGGAAGCAGGAAAGTTAACGTTTCGGGTCAGGGCCCTTCTTTAGGAATGAGGAGGGAGAAGGGGGCTTTGAAATAAATAGAGAGGGGGGCAGTGGGGCTGGGGAAGGTAGGTGGGATGGTGATAGGTCGGGGCTGGGTGTTTTTTTACTTAAACTACCTGAGGTTTAAACAGCTCTCCCTCTGTCACACTTCCAAATTGCTCAGCCCCCCTCTCCTGACTCCGCTCCCCTACAACCCTGACCACCCTCACATCTCCCATCCATCTCTCCTTGCTGCTCTCATGAGACAGGATCTTGGCAACTTGAAAGGACCGACATGGGGTCACAGTGAGAAAAAGCTTTGGAATCTTCCATACACATGCCTCTACAGCTGTCCTACCAAGACGGACGAAAGTGGGGAAGGGTTGGAGGAGGATGGTTGGTCATTTTGTCAAAGGCTGTGGACAGGTTGAGAAATGCAAGAATGGACAGTTTACATTCATCACAAATGCAAACTGCCTCCTGGCAGACTTCACTAAAAGACATTTCAGTTCTGTGGCAGGGCCAGAAACCTGAGGGGAATAATTCAGTGATAATGGGAACTGCAGACGCTGGAGAATCCAAGATAACAAAGTGTGGAGCTGGATGAACACAGCAGGCCAAGCAGCATCTCAGGAGCACAAAAGCTGATGGACTCCCAGGAAAGACAGGCAGGCATTTGGGAAATGACAGTTTTTAAGTGGTGATTGGGAAGAAAATAAGATGGGTGGCATCGTGGTTCAGTGGTTAGCACTGCAGCCTCACAGTGCCAGGGGTCTGGGTTCAATTCCACCCTCGGGTGACTGTCTGTATGGAGCTTGCACATTCTCTCTGTGTCTGTGTGGGCTTCCTCCGGGTGCTCCGGTTTCCTCCCACAGTCCAAAGATGTGCATGTTAGGTGGATTGGCCATGATAAAAATGCCCAAAGGGTTATCAGGGGATGGGTCTAAGGGTGATGTTCTGAGGGTCGGTGTGGACTTGTCGGGCCAAAGGGCCTGTTTCCACTCTGTAGGGATTCTATGATCTCAAGACGCACGTTTATCATTCTGAAGGCTTTGCTCAGAAAAAAGGATTCCAAACTTCTCCTGGTTTTGTTTCTGGGCCAGTCAGCTGCTGTATTATGTAAGTACAGTCACTATATCCCTGTTGCTTGTTGTTTTTTTTATGTGTATCACATTTGTAAATACTGAAGTGGATATTGTATTCATAAATAAATATAACCAATTCATTTTGTCAGGATGCATTGGTCCAGCAGGGGTTATCTGTTCCTGTTTGATGGAAGTCACAGGCATTTTGCCCTGACTTGGGGATAACTGTTAAGCCTATGTAGGAAAAACAGAAATGGTTTGAATAATGTAAATTGCACACGTCCACGAGAATGAGGCAAGCACTGGACGAAAGCCCAAACTCTAACACCCATCTCTAATCAGAAACTTTTCCACAATCAATAAAGACTTGACACAACACAATTCTTCCAGCATTTGATTAATCCTTCTGTAGTTACTCTGCAGCTTAACAGTTTATAAAACAATCTGTATCCAGTTCCAATGATAAATGACTAGTTCCAAAAACCGACCTGCCACAATAGAGTGCTGTCAGGAGATGAACTGGAACAATCTAAATTGCCCGTAGTGTTCAGGGGTGTTTGGGTTTTAGGGGGATGGGTGTGGGTGCGATGCTCCATGAGGCGGTAGGGACTTGTTGGGCCGAAGGGCCTATTTCCACATTATAGGGAATCTAATCTAATCTAATCTAGTCTGACTCCCATCATTGGGTTAACATAAATTCATAATATGTTGGAGCAAAATTAGGCCATTCAACCCATCCAAGTCTGCTCTGCCACTCGGTCATGGCTGATGAGCTCCCCACTCCCATTTCCCTGCCTTCTCCCCACTCTCCTTCAGCACATTACCAATTAGAAATCTGTCTAACTCCTCCTCAAATGTACTCACTGTCCCAGCATCCACCTCACTGTGGGGTAGTGAATTCCACAGTTTCCCCGCAACTCTGTTTTAAAATTACTGCCCCTTATCCTAAGACTATGGCCTCTCGTCCTAGAATGCCCCACAAGAGGAAATATCCACTCCTTGTCTAGTTTATCCATGCGTTTTATCATCTTGAACACCTCAATTTGATCTACCCTCATTCTTCTAAATTCCAGAGAATATAGGCCTAAATAGTTCAATCTCTCTTCATATGACAAACCCCCTCATCTCGGAGATCAATCGAGTGAACCTCCCTTTGAAATGCCTCCGATGCCACTACATCTTTCCTCAAATAAGAGGAACAAAAACTGTGCATAATACTCCAGGTGCAGTCTCACCCATGCCTTGTGTAGTTGCAATAATACTTTCTTGATTTTATATTCTATTCCTTTAGCTTTAAAAGCCAACATTCCATTCGCTTCCTTTATCTGCTGTACCTGCATGCTAGTTTTCTGTGACTCATGAACAAGGACAGCTAGATCCCTCTGCACCAGAGCACCCAAAGTCTCTCCCCATATAGATAGTAGGTCACCTTCCCATTTTTCCAACCAAAATGTCTGAGCTCATACTAATTCACATTAAACTCCATCTTCCACATTTTGGCCCACTCTCCTAACTGTCTATATCCATTTATGCTCCGGTTTCCTCCCACAGTCCAAAGATGTGCAGGCTAGGTGAATTGGCCGTGCTAAATTGCCCGAAGTGTTCAGGGGTGTGCAGATTAGGTGGATTATAGTGGGTTGGGTCTGGGTGGGATACTTTGAGGTTCGGTGTGGACTTGTTGGGCTGAAGGGCCTGTTTCCACACTGTAGGGATTCTATGATCTATGGATGGGGTGGGACAGGCTTTGGAGGGACTGAATGGCCTGCTTCCACACTGTAGGGATTCTATGAAAGTTGAGGTAACTACATGTTGATCGATAGGGCTCCTGGAAAGACAAACTGGGATTTTACATTAATTTACTAAGCAATCTAACAACATTGATTAAGTTATACCCTCGGAGCCAACTATGGATTACCATTCTATAAACATTCACTGGTTGCGATGTAGTTATCAATATCTCCAGGCACCATTTCTTCTAAGCACACTGGTCATTACAGCACCCCTCAAAACCAATTAAAAGCAGTTTCACACTCTCCCCGCCAACTTCAGAAACATTGTGCATGCTGACTGGGTAACTGGTATGTCTCAAGGCTGTTTAATAATCCATTGGGCATCTGATTTCCTCCCTGCCAACTGTAGTTGTGTGTTCTACCTGACCAAAACCTGTTCCCCTTACTGTATCACCCTGTACACTAACTCTTGTCTGGTGGAGCTACAGGTGTGTGACTCTGTTCCTGCAGCCAAAACAATCAGAAGCAACATGTTACAGCACTGGGAGGAGAAAGTAACTCCCCCCATAAACAGCATGGAAGGTCAGAGAGAGAGAGAGAGACAGAGAGAGAGAGAGAGAGAGAGACAGAGACAGAGACAGAGAGAGAGAGAGAGAGAGAGAGAAGGCGCGAGAGAGTTTGGGGAAGCAAGGAGAGAATGAAAGGCGGAGAGACAGGGAGCAGGGAAGGCAAGCTGGTGGAGAGGGAAGAGGGAGAGATGGGGTGAATGGCCTAAAGAGTGTGTGCAAGACACAGACAGAGAGAAAATTAGACAAGGAGGAGACAGGACTGAAAAGAGGAACTGGAAAATGAAAGAGAGGAAGTGAGAGAAATGACAAATCGAAAAGATACAATACATCCAGACACAGGAAAAGATGACAAAAAGTTTCATACAGACCATGGGGACAGTGTGGAAGCTAACTTCAGTGCTCTCCTCTTCTGCAAGTTACACAAGAAAACACTTGTTTTTAAAGAAAGGCATCACCTCCATTAATGAAACATCATGGCTTCAGTTTAAACAAGGGCAAGGAAACTTCTTGCTGGTTATCACGAACTGTCCTTCCTCGGCTGATCAATCAGTATGCTTCCACATTGAACAACAGTGGGAGGAAGCACTGAGGATGGTTAGGGTGGAAAATGTATTCTGTGTGGGGGATTTCAATGTCCTCCTCCAAGAGTGGCTCGGCAGCAGTATGACTGGTCGGATCCTAAAGGACATAGCTGCTAGGCTGGGTCTTCAGGAGGTGGTGAGGGAGCTGACAAGAGGGAAAAATATATTTGGCCTCATCCTCACCAATCTACCGGCTGCAGTTGCATCTGTGCATGACAGTATCGGTAAGAGTGACCATCGCACAGTCCTTCACATTGACAATAACCTCCACTGTGTTATTTACTATTGCTACCACTGTGCTGTATGGGACAGTCTTCAAACAGATCAGCAAATCAGGACTGGGCATCCATGAGGCGCTGTGGGCCATCAGCAGCAGAATTGTACTCCAGCACAATCTGTAACCTCATGGCTCAGCCTATCCCCCACTCAACTATTACCATTAAACCATGGTTCAATGGACAGTGCAGGAGGGCATGATAGGAGCAGCACCAGGACTTACTGAAAATTGTCAACCTGGTGAAGCAGCTAAACAGGACTACTTGCATGCCATACAGCGAAAGCAGCAAGTGATAGACAGAGCTAAGCAATCCCACAACCAACGGATTGGATCTAGGTCCTCCATTCCTGCCACATCCAGTCATGAATGGTGGTGAACAATTAAACAACTCACTGTGGGAGGAGGCTCCACAAATATCCCCATCCTCGATGATGAGGGAGCCCAGCACATCAGTGCAAAAGATAAGGCTCAAGTATTTGGAACAATCTTCAGCCAGAAGTGCCGAGTGAATGATCCAACTCAGCCTCTTTCAGTGGCCCCCAGCATCACAGGTACCAGTCTTCAGCCAATTTGATTCACTCCACATGATATCAAGAAACAATTGGAGACAATGATACTGCGAAGGAAAACTCTTCGCTGGTTGGAGTCATACCTGGCACATAGGAAGATGGCCGTGGCTGTTCGAGGTCAATCATTTCAGCGACAGGACATCTCTGCAGGAGTTCCTCCTGGTAATGTCCTAGGCCCAACCATCTTCAGCTGCTTCATCAATGAACTGTCCTCTAATATAAGGTCAGAAATAGAACATAGAGCAATACAGCGCAGAACAGGCCCTTCGGCCCTTGATGTTGCACTGACCTGTGAACTAATCTAAGCCCATTCCCCTACACTATCCCATCATTGTCCATCTGCTTATCCAAGGACTGTTTAAATGCCCCTAATGTGGCTGAGCTAACTATATGGCAGACAGGGCGTTCCACACCCTTACCACTCTCTGAGTAAAGAACCTGCCTCTGACATCTGTCTTAAATCTATCACCCCTCAATTTGTAGCTATGCCCCCTTGTACAAGCGACGTCATCATCCTCGGAAAAAGACTCTCACTGTCCACCCTATCTAATCCTCTGATCATCTTGTATGTCTCTAATAAGTCCCCTCTTAGCCTTCTTCTCTCCAATGAGAACAGACCCAAGTCCCTCAGCCTTTCTTCGTAAGACCTTCGCTCCTGACCAGGCAACATCCCTGGTAAATCTCCTCTGCACCTTTTCCAATGCTTCCACATTCTTCCTGTAATAGGGATACCAGAACTGCACACAATATTCCAAATGAGGCCGCACTAGTGTTTTGTACAGTTGCAGCATGATATCACGGATCCGGAACTCAATCCCTCTACCAATAAAACCTAACGCCCCTTAAGCCTTCTTACCAGCACTATCAACCTGGGTGGCAACCTTCAGGGATCTATGTACACGGACACCAAGATCCGTCTGCACATCCACACTACCAAGAATCTTTCCAGTGACCCAGTATTCTGCCTTCCTATTATTCTTCCCAAAGTGAATCACCTCATATTTATCCGCATTGAACTCCATTTGCCACTCTTCAGCTCAATTCTGCAGTTTATCCAAGTCTCCCTGCAACCTGCAACATTCTTCCACACTGTCCACCACTCCACCGACTTTAGTGTCATCTGCAAACTTACTATCCCATCCACCTATGCCTGCATCGAAGTCATTTATAAAAATGACAAACAGCAGTGGTCCCAAAACAGATCCTTGAGGCACACCACTAGTAATCGGACTCCAGGATGAATATTTTCCATCAACCACCACTCATTGCCTTCTTACAGAAAGCCAGTTTCTAATCCAAACTGCTAAATCTCCCTCAATCCCGTGCCTCTGTATTTTCTCCAATAGCCTATCATGTGGAACTTTATAAATGGGGATGTTCACTGATGATTGCACCATGTTCAGCATCATTCATGACTCCTCAGGTACTGAAGCAGTCCGTGTTCACATGCAGCAAGAACTGGACAATATCCAGGCTTGGACTTAAAAGAGGCAAGTGGCATTCACACCACACAAATGCCAGGCTATGGCCATCTCAAAAAAGGGACAATCTAACCATCATCCTTTGACATTCAATGGTGTTACCATCGCTGACTCCCCCACTGTCAACATCCTTAGGGCTTCCATTGACTAGAAGATCAGTTGAACTCATTATATAAACATAGAGAATACATCAGCAGGTCAGAGATCAGGAATCTTGTAACAAGTAATTCACCTCCTGACTCCTCAAAGCCTGTCCCACCATCTACAAGGCACAAGTCAGGAGTGTGATGGAATACTCCCCACTTGCCTGGATGGGTGCAGCCCCAACAACACTCAAGAAGCTTGACACCATCCAGGACAAAGCAGCCCGCTTGATTGGCACCACATCCACAAGCATCCACTCTTCCCACCACCAACGCTCAGTAGCAGTGGTGTGTACCGTCTACAAGATGCACTGCAGAAATTCAGCAAAGATCCTCAGACAGCACCTTCCAAACCATGACCTCTACCATCTGGAAGGACATGAGCAGCAGATACATGGGAACACCAACATCTACAAGTTCCCCTCCAAGCCACTCACCATCCTGACATGGAAATATATCATTCTTCCTTCACTGTTGCTGGGTCAAAATCCTGGAATTCCCTTCCTTATGGCAGAGTGGTTCAAACCACAGCAGATGGACTGCAGCGGTTCAAGAAGGCAGCTGACCACCACCTGCTCAAGGGCACCTAGGGGCAGGGAATAAATGCTGGCCAGCCAGCAATGCCCCATGCCACAAATGAGCGCTTATCAAAACAAGTTAATGTATTATGTCAGCAGGAGGTGGTGTATAAAAATGGAGAGGAGTTGGAGGGAGAATGCTATTGGACAACTGTTTGAAACGAACAATATTACAGATCAATGAGTTAGCAGGAGAGAGGGGTGTGACTAATTGGGTAGCTCTTTTCCAGATCTAATTGCAAGACAATGGGCCAAATGGCCTCCTTCTGTTCTGTGCCATTGTACTGTGGCGAGAGGGCAGATTCTTTGATAACCCGTGATGGGATAATTAGTAGGATTTTTAAAGCAGTTTTTGTGCAGAAGCTTCAGATGCACTCAATTTGTTTCGCTAAGCAAGCACCAGCTCACCGCCATCATCTCAAAGGGGGACGAGGGGGGCAACTAGGGACAGGCATTGAAAGCTGGTTCAGCCAGCAATGCCCACGTCCCTCTAGTGAATTAAAATAAATCACCTTCAATAATATCAAATCCATATTGTAACCCCTGACGTTAAAAAAGAAGTCTCTCGCAGATCAAAGAATGAGAGTTTTCCTTTTAAATAGTGACCTTTAAAGAAACCAACACTTGCATTATTTGGATAGCACTTTGAGACTTAACTCAACTCCAGTTATTTGGAACGCAGGATTAACATCAGTTGGTTAAAACAACTGAAAAAAAAGGAATATTTAAAAATAATGCCGTAATGTCACAAAAGGATTATTTGTGCTTAATTACTGTTGAAGTAAGAATTTCACACAGGGAGGCAGGGAGCTAGACAGAACTATGACAATGTCAACCCCACTGTCTGAAAAATCAAGAGATAAACTCCTAAAAACCACAGCATTTGCTATAAACAAACAAGTTGCTATTTTTTCTAAACATAAACTGGTTGACAGTTGCTTTGTAAACTTAATTTAGTGGTTTATTAGACTCTGACAGATCAGAGTTATTTACAAAAACAAATTGAGTGCTTCTGAAGCTGCTGCACAAAAACTGCTTTAAAAATCCTACTAATTATCCCAGCACGCGTTATCAAAGAATCTGCCCTCTCACAACAGCACAATGGCACAGAACAAAAGGAGGCCATTTGGCCCATTGTCTTGTGATTAGATCTGGAAAAGAGCTACCCAATTAGTCACACCCCTCTCTCCTGCTAACTCATTGTTCGTTTCAAACAGTCGTTCAATGCCCTGCTTCCTTCACCTCCTCTCCATTATTATGCTCCAACTCGTAATAAATTAACTTTTTCTTATGATATGTGTGTGTATATACACACACATATACACAAATATTCATTTGTGGGATCTAAGCGTTGCAGGCTGGGCCCAGCATTTATTGCCTGCCCCTAGAGAAGGTGGTGGTGAGCTGCCTTCTAGAACCGCTGCAGCCCTCCTGCTGTGGGTTGACCCACAATGCAATTAGGGAGGAAATTCCAGGATTTTGACTCTGCGGCAGTGAAGGAACGGCAATGTATTTCCACTTCAGATGGTGAGTGGCTTGGAGGGGAATTTGGAAGTGGTAGTGTTCCCATATATCTGCTGCCCTTGTCCTTCTGGATGGGAGTGGTCGTGGGTTTGGAAGGTGCTGTCTGAGGATCTTTGGTGAATTTCTGCAGTGCATCTTGTAGACAGCACACGCTGCTGCTACTGAGCGTCGGTGGTAGAGCGAGTGGATGTTTGTGGATGTGGTGCCAGTCAAGCAGCTGCTTTGTCCTGGGTGGTGTCAAGCTCCTTGAGTGTTGTTGGGGCTGCACCCGTCCAGGCAAGTGGGGAGTATTCCATCACACTCCTGACTTGTGCCTTGTAGATGGCAGACAGGCTTTGGGGAGCCAGGAGGTGAGTTACTCACTGCAGTATTCCTAGCTTCTGGCCTGCTCTTGTAGCCGTTATGTTTATGTCATGAGTTCAGTTGAGTTTCTGGTCAATGGTAGCCCCTAGAAAACTGATAGTGGGGGATTTAGTGATGGTAATACCATTGAATGCTTCAGTTTCTGAGGAGTCATGAACATTGCGCAATCATTGGTGAACATCCCCATTTCTGACCTTATGATGGAGGGAAGGTCATTGATGAAGCAGCTGAAGATGGTCTGGCCTAGGACCCTACCCTGAGGAACTCCTGCAGAGATGTGCTGGAGCTGTGACGACTGACTTTCAACATCTTCCTATCTGCCAGTAATGACTCCAACCAGCAGTGAGATTTCCCCCTGATACCCATTGAATCCAGTTTTGCGAGGGCTCCTTGATGCCAGGCTTGGTCGAATACAGGCTTTATGTCAAGGGCTGTCACTCTCACCTCCCCTCTGGAATTCAGCTCTCTTGTCCGTGTTTGAGCCAAGGCTGGAATGAGGTGAGGAGCTGAGTGGCCCTGACAGAACCCAAACTGGGCATCACTGAGCAGGTTATTGCTGAGCAGGTGCTGCTTGGTAGCACTGTTAGTGACACTTTCCAGCACTTTACTGATGGTTGTGTGTAGAGTGATGGGGTGGTAATTGGCCGGGTTGGTTATGTCCTGCTTTTTATCTACAGGACATAACCGGTCAATTTTCCACATTTTCGGATCAATACCAGTGTTGTAACTGTAATGAAACAGCTTGGCTAGGGATGGCAAGTCTTCAGTACTATTGTCAGAATATTGTCAGGGCCGGTAGGCTTTGCAGTGCCCCCAGCCATTTCTCAATATCATATGGAGTAAATCGAATTGGCTGAAGACTGGTATTTGTAATGCTGGGGACCACTGGAGGAGGCCAAGATGGATCATTCACCCATCAAATCCAGCTGAAGATTGCTGCGAATGCTTCGGCCTTATTTTTTGCGCTGATGTGCTGGGCTCTTCTATCATCGAGGGTGGGGATATTTGTGGAGCCTCCTGCTCCAGTGAGTTGTTTAATTGTCCACCACCATCCACGACTGGATGTGACAGGACTGCAGAGCTTAGATCTGATCCACTGGTTGTGGGATCGCTTAGCTCTGTCTATCATTTGATGCTTTCGCTGTTTAGCGTGCAAGTAGTCCTGTTTGGTGGCTTCATCAGGTTGATACCTCATCCTCAGGTATACCTGGTGCTGCTCCTGGCATGGCCTCCCGCACTCTTCATTGAACCACGGTTGATCCCCTGGCTTGATGGTGACAGTTGAGTGGGGAATATACTGGGCCATGAGGTTACAGACTGTGCTGTAGTACAATTCTGCTGCTGTTGATGGCCTGCAGCACCTCAGGGATGCCCAGATCTGATGCTAGATCTGTTTGAAGTCTGGTATTTCAGCAGAGCTTCCCTTCGGTCAGTTATTCACCCAGGAAAGGCACCATAGATGGGCATATGCTTGTTTGCACCTGAAATCTACAGACAAACCCTTGCCTGTATGTATAATCCCAGTAGAAATCATTAGCAATTCAGCAGCAGCATCTCTGATCTCTTTCTCTCTAATGTTGCTTGGGCAACAAGGCCAACTGGGTATCATGCACAAACGGCCCTGCTATACTCCACAAACTGAGCACAGCACAGGAGAAACAGCCCAGTATTTTCCAGGCTTCAACAATAAAGGTGACAGCCTCACCATCCTGCACCATTTTATGCAGTGCCCTCCATACTTCTGCCAATCCTTCCCCTGCCCACTTCATAGCCCTCTGCACGAGTAGGGTTAAAACTGAACCCTCAGTGTGACATTCCTTCCCATTCCCTGCCCCCAACACACCCCGCCCCCTGCCATCTAAAACCTACACGTTAAGTCCCCAGCTACTCTCAGTGTTTACATAACTGAAGCCTTCAAACGATGTAACATTCTCCTGCTCATCAGCTAATCGCTGATATTTGCTCTCTTCCCAGCCCAGGTTCCTGAAATAAAGCTTCATAATAACGGCAAGGTCATTATACAGGTGAACGAGCAACAGTGCAATGCGACAACAGAACCTTCCAGGGGTGAAATTACACACATTTAATCAGTGCCTACTGGCAGAGGAACACACAAATTATAAATAATAGAAATCTTCCCAAACCCATGTTGCAATGTAGCAGAGTCTGTTAATACAACAGAATCCCAGCTTTATCAAGTTTTTGCATATGGCACTGGGGGTCCCTTTCAGAAAATTCTAAACATTGCACATCCAAAGAAATTATTAAAGGCAAGGAAAATTAGGGAGAAAGGCAAATGGCCTTTTCACAGAAGCACACAACTCAGAGAGAGAGAGACCCTTTGGCCCTTCAAGTCGAGACTGCCAAAACTAAATTGACACTGGTCTCATTTTCCTGCCACTAGCCTTGAAAGCTGTGACACTTCAACTGCTCCTCCGAACACTCCTTCTGGTATGTATCAAAAATGCACCCGCTTGCTGTAAACATTGCTTACTGCCCAGTGCCAGCCTTGGAGCTTGCTGCAGACCATTGTAGCAGGGCAGCAAGGTAATCCTTCTGGTTGCCATCTCACTACGCTGCCTGCCTGAACAGAACCACAGGCAAAACGAGTGCCTCTTTGCAATCCACTACAAAGTCAGCTGCCAGTTGTGAATCGATGCCCCGTTGTTATCACAGTTGCCGCCCGTGGGCACACACTGTGGGCAAACTGGTTGCCACATCTCCTGTGTTACAGCAACTTAGGAGTCTTTCTTTTGCTGTCAAGGAAAGGCGCTACACAAATGCAATCTTCCTTTTCAGTGCATCAGATTTTTCACCAGAGCTTTCGAGCAGCTGCACATCTCAAACGGAAAGTGAGCATTTTTGCTTGAAAAGGAAAGTTTTCCCAGACTACTGGGCAGGGGCATGAATGTGGGACTGATTGGATAGTTTTATCCAAGAGTTAGTCGAGGCATGAAGGGCCGAAAAGCCTTTTGTGCTGTTATTCTCCTCACGTGCATCTGCTTCTCTGCAAACGACAAATGTGTCACAGCATGAAGATACTAAGGAGGAAAAATTCAGCTAGAACAACATTATTCTAAACTAAAACTACTGGCAGAATAATATTTAAACATTTGGATTGGCAATTGAGTTAGAAAAATGGCAACAGACAGAATAGTTGAGAACTCCATTAGTCCTGCAGTATTTTAGATGCTTCGCATGTTATGCACGTTGATCAGGGATGGTGAGACACTGGAGAAACTATAAAAATGCAAGGGAATCATTGAGTATGCTTTATTCATTGAGTGCTTATCTCCACAGTCCCTGGACTAATGATGAGCAATGAAAAACTGAAGTGGACCAGCCATGTGCAAATTCTGTAACAATAAGAGCTGGTCAGAGGGTGGGAAATCTGCACTGAGTAACTGGCCTTCTGACTCCCCAGAGCCTAGCCACCGTCTGCAAGTCACTAGCCAGGAACGTACTCCTTACTTAATCGATGAGTGCAGCTCCATCAACACTCAAGGATATTGACACCATCCGGGCCACTTGAATGGAATCCCAATCGCTAACTTAAACATTGACTCCCTTCACCACTGACACAGTGGCAGAATTAAGTGCCTTCTGCAAGATGCACTGCTGCAACTCACCTAGATTCCTTGGACAGCAAATTCCGAACTCATGGGTTTTACCACCTGGAAAGGCAAATATATCGCCATGTCTCCAAGTAACATCCTTACTCAGAAGTGTATCACTGTTCCTCTGCAGTGACTGGGTCAAAATCTTGGAACTCCTTTCCTAACAGCACAAAGGGTGTAGCTAATATAACACGGACTATAGAGGCTCAAGAGGGTGGCTCCGCACCACCTTCTCAAGGGCAATAAATTGCTGGCCCAAGCAGCAATGCCCATATCCCACCACCCTGCCAAGAGTGTCAACAGCCTCACCCCCCCCATCCCCAAGAGACTGATAAAGGTCGGAATCACTGAATCTGGTTAATGCAGAGGTGGATTCACTCCCGTATCAGGGAAGGAATTCAAGGTTGTTTGGGGGAAAGGCAGGAAAATAGTGTTGGATCACATTAGATCAACCATGAACTTATTGAATGGTGGGAGAGGCTCCAAAGGCCACATGGCCTACTGCGATTTCATGCTTTAAAATAAAGGCTGAAACCACACTCCCACAGATCCACACTCTCTGGTAAACACTGATAAAGTGAAAGTGCGCTGCAAGGCAATTATTTTAAGAGTTGCCAAGGATATTGACATATGCATTCAATTTCATTTACTGGTACACTCTGGAGTGTCACTGCGCAGCGCTTGCCTGTATTCTGCTTCTTCCAGTATCTTGTCATTCTGCAGGTAGATCACAGGCAGACAACTCAAAAAAAGCCTTACGTGGAAGTTCCTTCAAACAGAGGCCAGTCTGAACATGCTGTCACACAACGACAAGGTCCAAAGCAATGTTGTTGGTCTGACAGTAGTATCATTTTGCACACATTTTGGGGTACAGATGTGTAGAGGTTATGTTGTTTGACTAGCAATCCGCAGGCTGGGAAACATGTGTTTCAGTCTCATCACGGCGACCAGGCAATTTGATTTAGGTGAATGAAAACAGTTAATACCAGGAACTGAGAAACTGAAGTCACTGCCTCTGAGCCAAGAAGCTCCACATTCAAGTTCCGCTCCAGGACCTGATGTCCCAGAAAAGGCACATTCCCAACATGACCACATAGGTTGTGTGTCAACACTTACATCTTTCCAATGCACACCAATGGCAGGCAGTGAGAATGTCAGAGATAATGGAGAGAAAACTGAAGCCAATGCCGCAACACTGAACCACAACTCCAGGCCATAATGTCAACTAATAATGGACACTGCTACAGTAACCGGGGCCAGTTTGGTGGGGGCTAGCTGGCTAAGTTGGAAGGACAGGAGGTTCAGATTGATTCCAACGACACAACGTTCAATCCCCTTTCGGGCTGGGGTGGATACAAGCCAGGTTTAGAATCATAGAATCATACAATACAGAAGTGATCTTCACCTATCAATTCTGCCCTGTTTGTTTCCTTGCCCTACCTGTGGTGGAGGTCATCACTTTGTGAGCTTTGAGCGGAAAACTGAACAAGATGGGAAACTGTGAGCAGAGAACCTTCCTGGACAGTTGGAAAAACTCACTTTGTTCACTGATGTCCTTTAGGGAAGGAAATCCCTCCTCACTCTGGCCTTCATGTGATCCTTGACCCACAGCAATTCGAGTGTCTCCTTCCTGGTCAAACCACTCGATTGCATTTAGGAAGCTAGTTCATTCATTAGCTTCTCTAAGGTAATTACAAACAGGTAATATATACCAGCGGCCCACATCCAAAACCAAAAAGGAATAATCAAAAAACAAAAGTCATCGTAAACAGGTAGCTTTCCACCAATTCTCAGCAAAACCAATTTGCCTCCATTCAAAAACAGAAAGACAAATGAATATGCACTGTGACACTCTGAGGCCAGTTCAAAGAAAGAACAAAGAACAAAGAAAATTACAGTATAGAGAAAGGCCCTTCAGCCCTCCAAGCCTGCAAAGACATGCTGCCCATCACAACTAAAACGCCCTACCCTTCCAGGGACCATATCCCTCTATTCCCATCCTCTTTGTCAAGATGCCCTTTAAAAGTCACAATCGCATCTGTTTCCCCAACCTCCCCTGGCAGCAAGTTCCAGGCACCCACCATCATCTGTGTAAAAAAAACTTGCTTCGTATATCACCTTTAAACCTTGCCTCTCACACCTTAAACCCATGGCCCCTAGTAACTGACTCTTTCACTCTGGGAAAAAGCTTCTGACTGTCCAGTCTAGATCCCAACATGAGACAGAGATGGCATGTTCCATGGCTCCCATGCTTCGGTTTAAGAGGTAGTAGGCAGAGATTCAGATACAGGTACACAATGAGAAGTGAAGGACGCGCCACTTCTGCAGTTCCAAAACTGGCTGTGCCTAACTAACCCCAGCACCCTCAACCTGTCTGAATACACAAACTGCAAAATCTCAACGTGACTGGATACCCCAACCCTAAAACCTTGACATTGACTGCATCTCTAAACTATGGCAACTGACCAAATTCGTACACCAACCTTAATGCCCCAAGACTGAGCAAGTTCACCAAACCCGATCCCATCCTCAAGACCAAAGCCCCCTACCCACTCTAGACTGACTGATTATGCCAACCATGACTCCTTAAATACCCCAAACCTGACACAGCGTAACTGACTGAGTAAACAGACCACAACCTTCTAAGAATGGCTCACCTTCCCAAATTCAAGACCTCAAGCTTAAGAACCTGAAGCTTTACAATTCCACAAACCTCGTGTTGGGATATAGACTGTTTTTAGTCATGATTGCAGCAAAGGCTATTTTTGCAGGCAAGCTTTATATTCGCTGTAAGTCACAGCCTATCATTTTGCCACAACAGTGAGCAAAGTAGTGAGTTCATGGTTAGAGCTGCATTCCACACCACTGTTGTAAGCAAACTGTATCAGCCACGCTCTTTATAGTGAACAAATCTATTAATCAGATCACCTTGTAAACAGAATTACTTACGGGGGAATGAAAACAAACCAGATAAGTCATTAAGTGCCATAATGCAGCATGAGAAGTCTTGACACAAGGAGTAACCAAGTATGTAGCAGGACGACACGTCTTGAAATCTCTTTCAGATGTTTGCAATCTTGTTGCCCACCAGAAGTAGTGTTCACCTAATTCCTGCACTGACTGTTTGAAGTTACAGATCATCAAGAGAGGTGCTGATGGGGACCGTAAAAATGATCATCAGGATTTGGCCATTCGACTCAATGCAACATGAAATTGACAGAGTCTATTTACAAATGTTTGAAATGCCCTTAATGTAATTGATTTTTTGATTCAAGGCAAGCAGCCTTAGTCTCATAGCTAAGACTGTAGGAGCTGCCATTTTGATGTCTCAAGGAGGGACAGTTTTTCTGGTCTAAATAGTCAAGATCTCTTCCATTTAAAGTGCAGGGTAAATATTGCCATTTTTGTCACATACTGACAGTTTGTGAAACTGATAAGATTTACTAGCAAATGTCTTCAGGAGATCAGAGGCAAATAGAGACAGAGGGACAAGTGGTTACATAACTCAAGGGTCTCTCCATTCTGCATCGGGTATGGGTTAAAGCAAGGAAGTAAACCGCTGTTAACTGCTACAGTGAGCACAGCGAGTAAATCTTTGCCACTTATCGTTCCACATTACACATTGACCAACTCAACTAACCAAGCCCTGGTGAACTAACTGGATAAACATACCCTGGGGCCACAACACTGGTAACATTCACAAACCCTTCAATCCTGAGCTGAACCAATACTGTCCACTCCTCATGATTAAGTGTTTGCTTTCTTAATGCACTAAAAAATCTTCGAATTGTCAAATTACTTAAAAACAGAGAGGTCACAGCAACAAGAAAGCATGTTAACTCACAGCATAGGAAAACTGAACCATCGGCTAAGGAACAACTCGAATAACGCAGCATGGATAGCGACGAGATAACCATGACCGAGTGCACATGCCCAAGGATCCTAAAGCTTATCCTAAATGTACAAATTCTGTGAGCCTTCGTTGTTCCTCAAAGTTTTCAGTGTTTCCATGAGAACAAAGAACAGTACAACAAGGAACAGGCCGTTCAGCCTATCAAACCTGTGCCTATAGCCAATTCTTAGTTAGAACCACTACATCCTGCCCATGTGCAGTATCTATCCCTCCTTTCACCTCTTGTTCAAGTGTCTATCAAGATACCCTTTAACCACTGCTAACATGTCTGTCTTCACCATCTCCACTGGCGTGCATTCTAGGTCCTACACCACCCACTGTGTGAAAAGTTCTCCCCGTACTTCTCCCCAAACATAACCTCTCTCGCCTTGAACCCTCTTGTAACCCCATCTGGTCGCTCCCCCCCTCCCCCCCACCCGCCCAAGCTATCGTTTTTCCAGCGCAAACAAGCCGAGTTTATCCAACCCCTCCTCATAACTACTACCCTCCAGACCAGGTAACATCCTGGTAAATCTTCTCTGCACCTTCTCCAAAGCATCCATGCCCTTCTGGTAGTGTGGTGACCGGAACTGCATAGATAAGGCCTAAAACTGGTTAAACAAATCGGTTTATGAGATGTTAATCAAGTCTGGGTTGACGTAAATAATTTCATTCACAGCCACGTTCACTGTCTTCAATCATAACTACTCTTTTGCCGTCATTCTTGCATTGCTCATTTCAGCTGCCTCCCTCCACATCTGTTGGAAGGGATCACAACAGAAGTCCATCATGAAAACATTACATCCACACATTACTGTGGGAATATGAACAGTCAGTTCATGATGGGTAGGTCACACAGTTACATATTTTATTTCAAACTGGGCACGAATTTAACTCTGGGGGATGGATGCAATACAAAGCAAGAAGGCATGAGGTTTAAAATGTAATGAACTCTAACACCATTCAGTGCAACACATACAGCACAGAAATAGACACGGTGCTTCAAGCAGACCATGCTGACCATAATCCCAAACCAAACCAGTCCCACCTGCCTTCTCCTGGCCCATATCCCTCATAACCTTTCTTATTCATGTACTTATCCAAATGTCTTTTAAATGTTGTAACTGTACCTGCATCCACCACTTCCTCTGGAAGTTCATTCCACACACAAACCACTCCCTGTGTAAAAAGAAATTGCCCCTCATGTCTTCTTTAAATCTTTCTCCTCTGAACCTTAAAAATGTGTCCCCTAGTCTTGAAAGCCCCCACCTTAGGGTAAAGACACCTGCCATTTACCTTATCTATACCCCTCATGATTTTATAAACGCATATGAGGTCACCCCTCAACCTCCTACACTACAGTGAAAGAAGTGCCAGCCTCTCCTTATAGCTCAAACCTTTCATCCCCAGCAAGATCCTGGTAAAAAACCAGAATGACTGAGGATGCTGTAAATCAGGAACAAAAACAGAAGTTGCTGGAAAAGCTCAGCAGCTCTGGCAGCATCTATGAAGGAAAAAATAAATCAAGGTTCACATTTCAAGTCTGGTGACTGAGGAAGGGTGTTTTTCCAGCAACTTCTGTTCAACATCCTGGTAAATCTCTTCTGAACCTTCTCCAGCTTAATAATATCCTTCTCGTAACAGGGATACCAGAGCTGCAAACAGTACTACAGAATGTAGTACCAAGGTCCTTTACAACCTCAGCATAAAGTCCTGACTGCTGTACTCAAAGGTCTGAGCAATGAAGGTAAGCATGCTAAATGCCTTCTTAACCACCCTGTCTACCTGTTAGGCAAATTCCAATGAATTATCTACCTGAACTCCTAGGTCCCTCTGTTCTACACCCAATACAAAATTAGAATCAGCATTTATATTTTGAAAAACAAGAAACTGAATGTGGAAGACCAACGAAAACATCGAGGGATTCAGGTAAATAAATAGTTCAAAGCTGTGTCATGGGTCAGCAAAGCTATTACAAACACTAACAAAGCACTGGGATTCACTTCCCAGGGGAATAGCACTCAAAAGTAGTGAGGTTATATTAAACTTGCAGAAAATTTCAATCACGTTGCAGTTGGGAGTGGTGTGTACCATTCTAGTCTCCGTGCTAAAACAAAGTGGAAAAAGAGCACAGAAAGTTTACGAGAACAGTCCCACAGCTGAGAAAGACTGACAGGCGGGACCTCTTTCCTACAGAAGGAAGAAGGCTCAGTTACAACATTTAAAAAACATTTGGACAAATGCAGGCAAGTGGGTCTAGTTCAGTTTGGGTAACTTGGTCAGCATGGACGAGTTGGACTGAATGGTCTGTTCCTGTGCTGTATGGCTATATGAATGCACTCACTGATAGACTTTTAAAATTTATGAATGGACTAGGCAGGGTAGATGTAGAAGGATGCTTACCCCTCATGGGAGAATCCAAAACAAGGGGGCAAAACATACCAGTTAGTCAGCAACCAGTAGGAAGATCACGAGAAATCACAATACTGAGCGAGTGTAGGTTGCCATCAAAGTGATTGTGGGAATTGGAAAAATAACTTTGATGCTTTCGGAAGAAAATTGGATGACTACTTGAAAGAAAAAGGAATAAAAATGTGTGTGGAAATGCTGACATAAACTGGACAGGAGGGCTGGTAAAGGGACCGCTTGGGGGCCGCTTTGCAGAACACCTCCGCTCAGTTCGCAACAAACAACTGCACCTCCCAGTCGCAAACCATTTCCACTCCCCCTCCCATTCTCTAGATGACATGTCCATCATGGGCCTCCTGCACTGCCACAATGATGCCACCCAAAGGTTGCAGGAACAGCAACTCATATTCCGCCTGGGAACCCTGCAGCCATATGGTATCAATGTGGACTTCACCAGTTTCAAAATCTCCCCTTCCCCTACTGCATCCCTAAACCAGCCCAGTTCATCCCCTCCCCCCACTGCACCACACAACCAGCCCAGCTCTTCCCCCCCACCCACTGCATCCCAAAACCAGTCCAACCTGTCTCTGCCTCCCTAACCGGTTCTTCCTCTCACCCATCCCTTCCTCCCACCCCAAGCCGCACCCCCAGCCACCTACTAACCTCATCCCACCTCCTTGACCTGTCCGTCTTCCCTGGACTGACCTATCCCCTCCCTACCTCCCCACCTATACTCGCTCCACCTATCTTCTTTACTCTCCATCTTCGGTCCGCCTCCCCCTCTCTCCCTATTTATTCCAGTTCCCTCTCCCCATCCCCCTCTCTGATGAAGGATCTAGGCCCGAAAAGTCAGCTTTTGTGCTCCTGAGATGCTGCTTGGCCTGCTGTGTTCATCCAGCCTCACATTTTATTATCCAGGAGGGCTGGTAACTCGGGCGGAGTACAGCACAGACAAGTTGGGCTGAGCGGTCTGCTGCTGTGCTTTATGTTCTTTGCGATATCAATGAATCAGAAAGGGATGCTGCCTGGAGACGCGAACTCTGCCCTGACACAAATTAATTGCCAAAAGAAAATCCATTATAAATTTTTAATTAGCAAGTTGTTGATATAAGGAGCACAATAAAAATGGCCTGATTACCAACAACTCTAATTAAAAAATAAGACAAGGGAAATCAGTGGGGAGTTGGTTCTCTTTGAATTCTTGCTCTCAGCTCTCCGTTAGTACAGAAGATAGTTCAGAAGGGAATTCTTCTGGTCTCAGTGAACATCAGTGAAAACATGTTATCTTGGCATTCATTTATCACGGGACCTTGCTATGCAACAAGTGACTTCATCTCAATGGGCATAAATTGTTTGGGGATGTCCTGGAAAAATCAGGCCACAGGATAAATGAATGCTTTACGTACTCCCTGCAGCACTGCTCATGATTAGCTTACGGCTAACTTTGTAATGGTTAAATGTTGACCACCCCACCCCTTTGACATCATTGCTCAAAATAGGCAAATACAATTCGTCACAAGTTCTGATTTAATTCACAAGCTGGCAAATTTCAAACTCCTAATGACTTAAGTCTTCCTTCTTTCATGAAAATAACTGCTTTGATACGTGACCAGCAAGACGGCATTTATTTCCCAATCACGGCTGCTGCAAGGTGCCTGCAACACTTGGAGCTGATCAGGAACAAAGAAAACACATCCACTCATAAGAGCAACTTTCATGCCTTCAGAACTTCACAAAAAAAGTGTTTCTCGACTAACTGATTATTTTCTGAGGAGTTTTTTTTTAATGCGTCTATAGAGCAGGACTGGAGACTCGGGCTTGCGGAGCAGTAAATCAAAACTGTCCATTAAGAAATACAAATGAGATGGATTTCTTTCAGAAAATGAATATTTGGGGATACGGTGTTTAAGGAAGTTGAGACAAAGCATGCATTACTTGGGAGGAACATGTGCCCTGGGGCATACACGTCCCAAAGCTCTTCAACATTGGGGCCTTCCTCACCTCATGTAGTAGACTAACTACTGATAGATGAATTGATTAGCATGATCAGTTGACAAGTACATTATAGTGTCGAGTGACTACCAGGATGATCCTAGACAAAGTGGATGGGTTTGTCTCCTAGAATCTCTATGTCTCTAACCACAGCGGCTGTTCTGTAGGCGAATGCAGCAGGCAATTTGTGAACGAGTAGCCAATGGATAAATGATGGGTTAACATCTATGTGGTGGCAGTGGTTAAGGTGTAAGTGGTTCCCGGTATACAAGGAGAGAACTCAATCGCTCTTTGAGCAGCAGCCTGGGGTCTTTTAAGTTCATGTGCACAGGAAGACAAAACCTCAGTTAACATTTGACCCAAAATACATGCACATCAAACCAAGCCTCCTGGTCAGCCTAAGCGCTTCGCTGAGTGTGATTACTTGCTGAACTCTTGGATTGGGGCTTAAACAATAATGCAATGTTTCAGCAGTAAAATTGGGCTGACCGAACCAGGCTGACACAAATATATGTGCTGGGCGTTAGAAGTCAGTTAAAATGGTGCTCAAAACGGGCGCAGTGTGAGAGAGGTGTGTCCTGCTGCGTGGAACTCTATCCCTTCAACTCAAGTCTGACGGCTGTTAAATAAACACGGTACAATCAGGGTAATGGAATGTGAGGCTGGATGAACACAGCAGGCCCAGCAGCATCTCAGGAGCACAAAAGCTGACGTTTCGGGCCTAGACCCCACAATCAGGGTTTAATTTCTTGTCAGGCCACAACTGCTTTTGTTTCTTAAACGTGTGCCTTAGCTAAGGTTATTCTGAAGTGAACGGTATCACACTCCTCTGCCTTTGTTACTCAGTTCACTGAGACTGTAGATATTCTGGGTCCTTTGTTGAATGTCAACCTTTTACTTATTATGCACTTCTTTGAAGTGTTGACAGAAGAAATTTACACACAATGCTTCTGGTGTGACAGGCCAGCTATGCACTATAAATACGAGAGGGTATTAAGTATTCTCAATTTTTTTTATAGTTGTTGTATATTCGAAGTATTTCTTTTAGCCTCCTGGAAACATATATTGGGTATCTCAGCTTCCCTCCTTTGCTGCCGTGAAGTGATATGTTCCCACAGAGCCCATCTCCACATCACAGCCCTTCTATCATTACAAACAGGCACTGAATTTCCAGTTGTCAGATGAGAATTGATCAAAATGAAAACTGATGTATTGAGAATCATAAGGTTGAGACCCATCATTCCCATGGCTCTCAGCTCAGTTTTCCACCTTAGGCCCATGAAGAACCAATAAATTAAACTTTAAGGAGTGGACTTACCTTAAAAATATCCCATTAGCCTAGATCCTATTGTGATCCTGGACAGTTCACACTTTTTTGAGGGAGAGGGTGGATGGTATCATTCACTGAAGGCCTTGGTGAAGCCCATGTCTTTCAGTGGAGAGGCCATCAGCAAGAAAGGCGAGGAGGTCCTCACTTTGACACCCTGATCTCCTTGAAGGGTAGAACAGAGTCATTGGGCCAAATGGCCTGTTTCTGCTCCCATTACCTTCAGGTCTGATAGAGAGGGTGGGAGAGGCATTCTTTGAGAGGCATGTTAAGCAAAGCCCATTCTTCAGTATCTGCCTCTTAGTTCTTCATGAGCCTGAGATGGGAAACTCAGCTCAGAGCCAGTCTCAAGTCCACCTCCCTGCCTTTTCCCCACTACCCTTGATTCCTCACTGATTAAAAATCTTGAACATACTTAACGACCCAGCCTCGATTTTCCAAATTGTGAATTTATAAATAAAATGTAAAAGTGCATTATAGAGAAGTTTAAGTTGACTAACAGAAAGATTAGTTCCTTTAAAGACAGTTCTGAAATGGAGTTGCCTCATTACACCCAAAGTTGCATGCTTGATGTTAATTTCATGTCAATCAGGTTTCCACTGGCAATTCCAATGGTTCTACAATGGCAGAAGCACTTTGGAAAGTGACCTTCCCCACTGAAACCTGCTGGCAGCCACTTGAAGCTTTAATATAATCCTTCAGTGTATAGCCTGCACTTTGCAATATCCAGTCTGCTGCACTCAGCTCTTTGCAACGGAAGGCCAGCACATTTCAGGTAAAGCAAAGAGTGCCTTTCACTGAGCTGACCATCCTCTGGCTGCGACTCGTGTTCATCTCAGTGTATACCCCTGGGAACAGCCAAGAGAGCATGGCATCTGCACTGTGAAGCTGTGCAGAGCTGATGAGCATGAACCTTGACAAAAAACACTGCATCTCTTTCCAGATCAGCTCTCCAAAGACAGCTTGCACAAATGGGCAATGGTCCCTTCCCCACCACAGCAATGCAGAAGGAGCAAGGCTCCTATAATGTCAGAAAACCCACAAAAACGTTATCTGCCAAGCACCATGGTACTTCAAAGTCCAACCGACTGGAGCATTCCATGGCTTTAAGGCCAGACCATGCGCTTCCCAAAACTGGGGTCTACTATAGCCCCCGCATCTGATAACACCTGGCCCTTGCTTACCAAATGAGTGCAGCATGGCCTGATGTAACTGCACACTGCATTATTTAAACAAGAAAAAAAACAGGAACGCCACTCAATCTCAAGCATTGCCCCCATCCAGTCTGAGCTCATCCCAGAGAACACTATGCACAGCGCTGATGGCCAGTGCGCAGTCACATTGCAAGGTTTCACACCCGGTTTCCCCTACCCCGAGGGTGCATTCTGCAGAAATGGGGGATGGCAGGGATGAGATGATGACTCAGGAGAGTGTGAATGATGTGAGTGGGGGCTTGGGGGTTAATCCAATAGCAACTTGCCAGAGCGACCACCGATGTAAAATTCTGCATCATTCCTCCCTAATCCCAGCAAATCTGGTCACATTTCAGAGGAAGACAAAGACTGGGTTTACAGATTCCTTCAGAACAGATGGAATTGTTGACTGTGGATTTCTTAACAGCTTAAAGTGACATACACGTCAATCAGCGGGACAGAGAACGCTGCTGTGGCAATGATTAACCCTCAGGGCTTGTCCTTAACATCAGACAGACCTAATGGGCATTTTGCACTCTGTAGGATTTGAACTGGGTACGAATTGCATCTCGGTGCAAACAAGCAAGACAGAGCATCCTAGAACAGCAGCTCCATTCCCTTTCCACATCTCCCGGGCAGTCCAGTTGCAACTTGAATGTGACTGACCCGAACTAACTCCACAAATCTCCGGGCGATATCCCCTCCTCTCTCTCTCTCTCTAGTTGTTATTTCAAAGGAAGACGTTTGGTTTTAAATCAGGTTAATGCAGGGTCCTTTTCTAAGCAAAAAAACTCTATTCAGCATTGTGTCCAGGCACCAAACAACCCCGTTAGACGCACACGTGTCTATAATATTGTAACATAAACAGAATCCCATCACACTGCAGCCTGCTCATCATAAATACAGCATTCTGGAATCAACAATACATATTTACTGTTATTTGCACATTTTAAAACAGCCTAGTAAATGCCAAGGGTCATTATTTCACAATGATCAAGGGTTAAAAAAAACAAACGTACAATCTACACTTTTTAAATGAACCCTCTGATCAACTCAATACATACACACACACGCACACACACAAATATGTGTGTGTGTGCACAGCAAGATGTAACAACGGAGCTCAAGCGGATAGCGGGGAATCCACCACCCACTTCAACCCGGCAAAGATGCACACGCTCTCGGCTCCGGGTTCAGAGTTGCCCGCACAAAAAAAAAAGCAGTCTCATCCATCCATCCATCCATCCCTCTGCACCTTCAGGACGAGAATCCCTACCATCATCGTGCAGTTTCTGCAGACATGAAGTGAAGCTCTTCCTCCAGCCCGGCATCTCGGCTGGGAGCGGGAAGGGGGGGGGGCGGCGGGGGAGGCTGCCGGATCCGGCAGATGTCGAGCTCAGTGTAAGAGGAGCAAAAGGAGCGGCTCTTCTCTGCGCACTTGTGCTCAGGCTCCACGGTTTGGCTGTACCGTCCTCCGACCGAAGAGCCTGGGCTCTCTACACCCACTCTCTGCGATAACGATTGCACTTGGTCAGCACTGAGACAGAGAGAGGTGCCCCCCCAACCAACCTTCTAACACCTCCCCTCTCTCTTCCTCCCTCCACAGTGAGCAGGAGCCTCACCTGTGGGGATGGGGGGAGTAGGTAAGGGCCCTGACTAACATAAACAGCAGCCCCCAACCTCAAACCACAGCAGAGCCTCCGACATGCAAACAGAACTCCAGCTGCAAGTGGTCACATTTGCAGGAGACCCTCAATGAACCTCTGTCACTGCCTTTTTAAACCCTCGATTGTTTCCCCGAGATAAATCTGCTCCAGGTAGTATTAATCTGAGCAGTTGAATATGATACCAACACTTCCGAAATTTGGAACAACACATAGACGATGGCAGTAGTTTAGAAGGGGATTTACCTATTGACAAAATAGGATTTTTTTTTAACAAGATAAACGCAGAATTAAAAGATTCCAATATTGTTAGGTCATATTGTGAAAGATCACGGGAATTGAGAAAAAGCCAAAGTTCATCTAATTTGCCTTCCACTGTTCTGGTACTCACCTGACAAAATCAAAATGAAATTATTAACTCAGCAATTAATGTGTATACAAACAATAGATATAGATGCATATTTTAATTACAGCATGTTGTGCTCAACTAGAAATTAAAAATATCTTAAAACATGCAATTATATGTGGAAGAATGAACGCAGATGAAAAGATTTGCGTTAATTTTGTAACAAGAGGACAGGAATTTGTTGGGATCTGCTTTATAAAAGTTGATCATTCATGACAAGCTGTACCATTAAACTATCCCGCAGAAGATGTCAAGAGTACAATGAATCTCTAACCATCAGTCCGCCATCAAATATTTTAAGACCAATGCATAGTATAATTTATGACTTTGTCCTAACATTGCCTTGTCAATGTCCAATCTACACCAATCACCCTCTGATGTGCTGATACTGTCCCTGGTATCTCTCTGTCGGCTGTCACGCACTAAGGGAGAGTTTTCAACATGGGCCTACTGCAATGGAGTTCTGACTGTGTCCCCTCCTCCAAGCTCAATGCCTATGTGGTCTGACAGACAAGCAGGAGAGTGTGAAAACTTTGTATTTGGTCTCGTCTGAATTTACCCGAAAGGAAAAGCTTAAATATTTATATATACACAGGTGTGAAATCAGACCCCTCAGCCCAACAAGTCCACACTGACCCTCCAAAGAATATCCCACTCTCATCCATCCCTACCCTTTTCCGCTGTAACCCACCTAATCCTAAACACCATGGGCAATTTAGCATGGCCAATCCATCTAAACAGTATGCCTTTGGACTGTGGGAGGAAACCGGAGCACCCAGAGGAAACCCACATATACAGAGGGAGAATGTGCAAACTCAACACAGGCAATCACCCGAGGCTGGAATAAAACCCAGGTCCCTGGTGTTGTGAGGCAGCAGTGCTCACGACTGAGCCACCGTGCTGTCTTCTTTTTCAGTAGATCCCAGAAAGTTTCTCTGTTCCCAATCCAAAATGAACCAGCTTTTGACCTCAAAACAGTTTCCTTGGTGTCCTTTCTTCTGCTTCAGGAGAATAGTTTTAAGCATGTAATTTCTAGTTTAATTCAATATTTATTTACTCAGGGCACAGCCTTGTCCAATTAGCATCAACATACCCAGTTTAAAAGTCACACGTAGCTTGGCAATGAACTGTCAGTCATCATCCAACTGGTGCAATCTCCATTACAAAACCTCTACAAAGCTGAGTCCACTTGCCAATGAATCTCGCCTCATACAGTGTACACATTCCTCTCCATTTAAATCAGTAATCTTGTGAATTGTCCTAATGTGTCCAAGATTAATAGATTTAATAAAGTATAATATTTTGACAATATTGAAATACGCTTCACATGGGATTAACAATTCCATTTTAATGTTGTCAGGCAACTACCAGAACGGCAAAAAATGAGTTAGATATCGGCTTTGGCTTTTTCTCAATTCCCTTGTTCTATAGTGTAACTGAATACTAACCACCATATTAAACATTCCCACGTTAATGCACAAAGTGGCTGAAGTCTTTGCCTCTTAAAAATTAATATGAACTCACCTGGTGTGGTGACAGACAGTCTCAAATTGCCTGGGCAAGGCAATGGAGCTGACCAGCTAGGGTTTTCTGAGGTGATTGCTCAGCCGTGCCCCTTGCTGTGAATGTGTAGGGGTGAGGATGGGGACTGGGAGAAGCACTGGTGTACCTCAGTTAAACAATTGATTCACTCAGCAAGGTTTACAGAATGAGAGGTGGCCACTTAATTAATAACTGTTGATACTTTTACAGTCTGTCCCCCCTTAAGAAGATTTGCCCCTCAACTCTGTTCTGTTTTCAATGAGATCATGGTCGACCTGCAACTAACCACTGGGTTCTGTAGCTCTTTTGCCTAACAAAAAATCTGTCAATCTTTGTTTTGAAATTTCCAGTTGACTGCCTGGCCTTGGAAGTCTCTTGAGAGTTCCAACATCCACAAGCGTTAATGTAAGGAAGTGCTTCCCAATGTCACCCTCGAACAGTTTGGCATTCAATTTAAGGATTTTCCACCATTTCCTGCACCACCCTGCAAGAGGAAATGTATTATTTCTATTTACTTTATCAACTTGTCTAATCGTTTCAAAGATCTCAAGGAAAGCTTAAGAGAAGGAATACTGGAACTGAAGAAGAGATCTGAGCAACCCTGCAGCAAACACATGTTCAACATCTGAAGGAATGAGTTTATTAAAAAAAAAACTGAATTCAATACAGCAGGCATCACAATACAGACAAGAAAAAGACAGAATTAAGCAGTGGAACTGAGTCCTTAGAATAAATCAGCAGCTGTCACTCATGCAATGAATATACAATTATAATCCTCCATAGAATTAAATGGGATTTAGAGGCTAAAAAATAAACAGGCGAGCAGTAGGTTCTGGATAGAGAGCAATTCTGTCACAAATTCTGCATTTTGAACATTTTCCTGAGCAAGAAGTTGCAAATGCCAGATAAGCTCAAAGTGAAAGATGTAACAAAGTCAACAATTCCCAATTATCCAGTTTGATTTCCTCTGCACATTGTATAGGTGTTGTAGTTTTCTAACCAGTACATTCAACAACCCACACTCCTGTTCCCTTCCTGTTCCCCCTGGACATGTTGAGTCATCTGTGTTACATATCATTCTGCACTTGAGTGACTCAGTTTGGCACCTTCCACGTCTGAGCCCAAAGGGCAACAGGTAGGTGAGAGCAGGGAATCTCACAGCTGAACATGATCCTGTACACCCAGACAGAAATATAATCACCAATTTTGGGCCATGGAATGAAATAATTTGCATTCATATAGCACCTTGTGATATGTGGGCGTTGTTGTAAAGTAGGAAGTGTGGCTGCCCATTTCCACAGAGCAAGATTCCATGAACATCGAAGTATTAATGACCAAATAATCTGCTTTGGTGAGGGATGACCAGGATTTCTTGGAGAACTCCCCTGTAAGTCCTCTTTTCCATTTGTTCATGGGATGTGGGCACCATGAGCTGGGCCTCTATGCATTGCCCATCCCTAATTGCTCCTGACAAAGTGCCTTCTCAAACCACTGAGCACATTGAGGTGGAGAGACAACCACAAGACTGTTGGAAAGGGAGCTCCATTGACAGTGAAGGAACTGCAACATATGTCCAAGTCAGGATGATGTGTAACTTTTGAGGGGAGCATGCAGATGTTGCTTTTCCCATGCATCCTTGACCTCCTAGTTGGTAGAGATTATGAGTTTGGATAAAGTGAGCTTCGCCAGTCACTGCTGTGCCTCTTATAGATGGTAAATAATGCTTCCACTATACATCAGTGAATGGGTGAATGTTGAAGATAATGTGTGGAATGCCAATCAAGGGGGCTGCTGTGGCCTGGATGGTGTCTAGCTTCTTGAGTGTTGTTGGGGCCGCACCCATCCAGTCATGTGGGGAGTATTCCATCACACTCCTATCTCATGCCTTGCAGATAGTGAAGAGGCTTTGGGGAGTCAGAAAATGAGTAGCCTGCTGCAGATTCCTAGACTCTTGAAGCTACATTATTTGTGTGGCTTGTCCAGTCCAATTCCAGGACAATGCAGGATTTAGCAATCATAAAGCCATTGAATGCCAAAGGTCATTCCTTAGATTCTCTCTTGTTGGAGATGATCATTGCCTGTCTTTGTGTGGTGCAAATGTTACCGGTCCAAGCCTGAAATATTTTTCAGTTCTTGTTGCATTTGGACACAGCTTGCTTCAGTATCTGAGGAGTCATGAACGGTGCTGAACATTGCGCAATCATTGGCAAACATCCTAACTCATGACCTTATGATGGAGGGAAGGTTATGGATGAAGCAACTGAAGATGTTTGGGCTGAGGACACTACATTGAGGAACTCCTGCAGGGAAGTCATGGAGCTGAGATGACAGGCCTTCAATTACCAAAACCACCTTCCAGTTATAACTCCAACCAGGAGACAGTTTTCCCCGATACTCATTGATTCCAGTTTTGCTAGGGCTCCTTGATGCCACACTCAGCCAAATGCAACCTTGATGTCAAGGGCTGTCACTCTCACCTCAACTCTGGAATTCAGCTCTTTTGTCCGTGTTTGGACCATGACTCTAATAAGGCCAGGAGCTGAGTGGGCCTATCAGAACCCGAAACGTCTGTCAGTGAACGGGTTATTCCTTTGCAAGTATTCCATGATAGTACCATCAACAATCCCTTCTCTCACTTTACTGATAAATCAAGTGTAGACTGATGGGTTGCTAATTGATCAGGTTGGATTTGTCTAGCTTTTATGTACAGGACACACCTGGGCAATTTTCCACATTGTCGAGTAAATGCCAGTGTTAGGAGGGATTTGATAGCAAGAATTGTAAGTTTAATACTGAAGATGGAATAGGGTGGTGTTCCAACTCACAATGCTGCATGAACTGCTGTTCGTGATGAAGGTTCACTGCCCCCAACCTTTTTAAGTGCAGTAAACTCTCTAGTCTACTGGGTGGTGAGCTAAACCACTTCCTAAAGACTTGTAGTTAACCAGAAATCATTCATTGCATGTTAATTGGGTCAATGGGCTGAGGAGTGGCAGAAGGAGTTTAATTTAGATAAATGTGAGGTATTGCATTTTACTAAAACAAGGGCAGGACTTAAATAGCTAATGGTAGGACCTTGGGTAGAGTTGTAGAAGAGAGATCCAGGGGTTCAGGTCTAAAATTCTTTGAAGTTTGTATTACACATAGATGCAGTTAAGAAGGCATTAAACAAACTCGTCTTCATTGCTCAGACCTTTGAGTACAGGGGTTGGGACATCATGGTGAGATTATATAGGACATTAGTGAGGCCTCTTCTGGAGTTCTGTGTCTAGTCTCCCTGTTTTGGAAGGATATTGTTAAACTGGAGAGGGTTGAAAAAAAAATTTACCAGGATGTTGCCAAGAATAGAGTGCTTAAATTATAAGGAGAGACTGTTTGTACTGGAACATTTTTCATTGCAGTGTAGGAGGTTGAGGGGTGTTCTTATAGATGTTTATAAAATCATCAAGTGCATGGATAAGGTGAATGGCAGGTGTCTTTTCCCTAGGGTGGGGGATTATGAGACTAGCGGGGCATATCTTTAAGGTGAGAGGAGAAAGATTTAAAACCGACATTTTTGTACACAGAGAGAAGTCCATGTATGGAATGAACTTCCAGAGGAAGTGATGGATGTGGGAATGGTTACAACTTCTGAAAGATATTTGGTTAAGTACTAAAGGTTTGGAGGGATATGGGCCAAGTGCAGGCAGGTGGGATGAGTTTAGTTAGGGAACATGGTTGACATGGGCTGGTTGAACCAAAGGGTCTGTTTCTGTGCTCTGTGACTCTATGAATCCATAACTACTAATTACAGATTACACTGATAATGATAGACAGTATTCCAGAGACTTTGAGGGGCACCAGATGTTCGGTCTGTCTCCTTTGAGGTGCTAAGCTGTTTCTGCCCACAAGCCCATATAACGATAACATATCAGGTGGAGCTTACGGCACTCCTCAGTATTAACCCTTTCAGACTCATTTGCAACAAAGGAGAATTCAAGGATGTCAGAAAACAGAGGAGGAAAAAGAGGAGGGACCGTCAGTCCATACACAGCCCTGGAGGCAATCACAATAGGAGAAGCAAAGGAGGGTTTCCATCTTAAACTGTGAAGTGCATCCTCTCTCAGAAATCATTGTACATCAAACGAGTGGAGACAATTTGAATCTCATGACCCCTTGGGCTATATGCTCATCATTGAGCGCAGAGAGCAAATGTCACATTGAGGCAAACGAGAGTGCAACACACTCTGGAGAAAAATTGAATATTATTGCACTTTATAGAAAGTCGAGTTGTTATGTTTTGGAAAGTAGTTTTAGATGTTTTATGACTAAAGTATACTCTTTGGGGGTAAAAAAAATTAGTTTATTGAAAGCTTGGGAGGAACAAGACAGATGACAAGACTAATGAGTGAAAAACAGGGAGAGAAAATCAACTGCAACAGGGAAGGGGCTATTAGTGAAAAAAGGATTATTCGTCAGACAGAAATCACTTATTTTATACTTTATGAGGTCCTGGAGTTCCTGCACTGACTATTGAGATCCAAAACCCATTTGAGCAAGCCATGTCAAATGGAAACAATAAAATCCTCATCTTGTGATCAGAGATAATGGGAACTGCAGATGCTGCAGAATCCGAGATAACAAAGTGTGGGCCTGGATGAACACAGCAGGCCAAGCAGCATCTCAGGAGCACAAAAGCTGACGTTTCAGGCCTAGAGCCGTCCCATTGTTCTGCACTTGTCATTCCATCTGATTAAAGGCTGTGGATTAAGGAGGTGCTGTCAAAAGGAGCCTTCACAAGCTGTTCTGAAGAAGCATCACTGCACTCAAAATGTTAACTCCATTTTCTCTCCTCACAGCTGCCTGCCAGACATGCTGAGTTTCTCCAGCAATTTCTGTTTTTGTTTCTTGGCAAGCAGTTGCCATGCACTGCTGGTTGAGTGAGTGAATGTAGAAGGCAGTGGATGGGTGATTGCTTGTCACTGGAGCTGGACCCATTCAGGCAACTGGACAGCATTCCATCAGCCTTGTAGATGGTAAACAGGTTTTGGGGAGTCTGGAGGTGAGTTACTCCCAGGAGAGTTCCTGGGCTCTGACCTGCACTTTTTTTATTCACAGGATGAGGGCATCACTGGCTAGGCCAGCATTTATTGCCCATCACTAACTGCACAGGGGGCAGTTAAGCGTCAATCACATTGATGGCTGCTATGGGTCTGAAGTCACGTGTAGGCCAGGCTGGGTAAGGATGGCTGTTTCCTTCCCTAAAGGAACCAGGTGGGATTTTCCCAAAAATCAGCAAAGGATTCACACTTACCCTTTAGACTCTTAATTTGAGATTTTTGGCATTTCAAATTCTGCTATCTGCTGTGGTGAGATTTGAAGCCAGATCCCCAGAACATTACCTGGGTGTCTGGAGTAATAGCCCAACATTAATACCACTAGACCATTGTCCTCCCGAATATAGCTAGCCCAATTCAGTTTCTGGTCAATGAAGGCCTCCAGGTAAACATTTAGATTCTCTCCAGTTGGAGATGGCCATTGGTTGACCCTTCAGTGCCACTTAACAGTCAAGTTCTGGATATTTTCCAGGCCTTTCAACTTGAGGTATGGGCTGTTTCAAAAGTGACGATTTCACATCACTGAGCTACCCTACTTCTGACCTCATGACTGAGTGAAGGTCATTGACGAAGCAGATGGTTGGGCCCAGGACATTGTTATTAGAAGTGAATTGAAATGACTGAAGATTGGCATCTTTTGATTGTGAAGACCTCAGGAGAAGAGATGATGTTTCCCTTTACTCTTCTGGGTGAACGTGATTGCAATACTTCAGCCTCGACTTCTGTACTGATGTCTGTACTCGCCCATCAGTGAGGACCCTCCTCCTGTTAGTTGTTTAATTTTCTAGTAGGCCAGCATATACACAGATGTACTGATGGAGAGTCGAAGACATTGGCTTGAAGATATGTTTCAGTGAGCATGACTTCGTTAGGTTGTTTCTAGACGAGACTACGGGACTGTTCTCTTTAATTTTACCAAGATGTTCTGATGTAAGTTTACCAAGATGTGCCCAATGTCAGTGAACAGGATTTTGTTGGGCTGCTTGGGTTTTTATTTTGCCTGTGATCAAGGCATTGGAAACAACGATGAGGTTACTTTAATTCTTGCTTGATCTTTCTACTACCCGTTTCAAACAGTAACTAAGAGCTAACCACATTGCTTTGGGCCTGGAGTCATGTGTGGGCCAGATAGCGATGGCAGATTTCCTTCCCTAAAGATCAAGAGTGAATCAGATGGGTTTTCATTGCAGTCCTGTGGTTTCATGACTGTGCATTTAATTCTAGATTTTATTAATTGAATTTAAAGTCACACATGTGCTGTGGTGGGGTTTGAGCTCTTGTCTCCAGTCTGGATTACCAATATTATCTTTTATTACCAATTTGCTGCTATTTCCCATTAACAGAAATAATATACAAACCTAAGTATATTTAAAACCCTTACATTGTTTGAAGTAATGATTTCAATTCTTCCCACAGCCACCTTTCTGTGAGGAATATTACACTGATCTGTGGGAAAAAACAACTTCTACATCAATATATATGTCAATATAAATCTTGCTTAGAACTCATAGTTTTTGTTTGCAGATCTTTCAACTTATTGCTACGATCATGAGACTTTTTTTCTGGCAGTACTTACCATTTGAAGTTGCCATTAAAGTGTTTACCATTTCAATGGGCTCTCACGACGCAATGCACACTCTGGCCAGTAGGCAGCACTGTGTTCCTGAAAGCTACTGAAGGTGATCCAAAAGAAATAAATTTATCTGGATAACAGCATTTAAAAAATGCTTGTACTGAGTATGCATTTTATGGTGACACATTTGCATGATTGGCTCAGATGTCATGGATATAAATCTCTAAGATTGGGTCGTGGAGTAAAACGATATCTTAACAAATGAAGGATTTATATACAAAGTGATGGCTGTGAACTCAGGTCTGATACGATGTTTGCAAGGACTACTGGGTCAGGCCTTATGTGGGAAATAATGGCAGGACAGATCACCATGGAAACCTGCACATGGGAAGACAATGGGCAACAGGAAGTGTCAAATCGATCTCTGTGGGGTCTTCAAAGCAGCCAATGGGAGACAAGAAAATCAATGCAAACCATATGTGAAAAATAGATTGGAAGCCTGTCTCAAGGACACAAAGGTTAGAGGTGGCAAACTATTGATGAAGTGTTTGCTCAGTGGCAGAGACAATAACATGGCCACATAGAGGAGGATTTCCCTCTCCAACCTTTGCTTCTTTCAGCATCTTTCATCCAAGGTTGTCCTGATGATTCTTCCCCATCAAACTCCATCTAGAGAAAAGAACATGTGCTGCTTTACTAACTACCATAGAATCTCTACAATGTGGAAGCAGGACATTCAACCCACTGAGTCCACCCCATCTATCCATCAAGCATCCCAACCTGACCTACCATTTCCCCATGGCTGATCAACCTAGCCTGCTTAATCCTGGGCACCACGGGCAATTTAGCAAGGCCAATCCACCTAACCTGCACATCTCTGGGCTGTGGGAGGAAACTGGAGAACTCGGAGGAAACCTGCACAGTCAGGGGGAAGAACATGTTCAGACAGGGCCCCTGAGGATGGAAGCGAACCCAGGTCCCCGGCGCTGTGAGGCAGGAGTGCTAACCACGGAGCCACCGTGCTGCTACCAATAGATGATAGTCATTTATGAAGCTGTAATAAAGTTCAAAACAATTTACACCTCCAACTTTCTTTAACCATGTCAGAAGAGCACAGATATATCTCTTTAATAAGTTTATGCAATTTGGAATGAGGACAGCTATTCTTCTTCAAAGCAGTTCTAATTACAACAAGCTTCCTCAACTCCCAGTTGTGTATGGGCTGCAGGTGTTAGTGACTTTCATGGCACTCCCTTTCTCTAAAAGCCATAGCCATACCTCTAGTGCCTCCAGAGTCAAATTTCCTACAGCTCTCCACAACAACAACCCCTGTCAACCCAACACAAGTTTCAACTCATCCGAATGCTGCTATCCAAAATAAGAAGGGTCTAGGCCCGAAACATCAGCTTTCCTGCTCCTATGATGCTGCTTGGCCTGCTGTGCTCATCCAGCGCTACACCTTGTTATCCAAATTAAAGCCATGCTTGTCCATCGCTATGTTCATTGTGCTCCCTGCTTGTCCTCCTGTACGAGGAATTCATATTTTCATTCTCAGTTATCAGTCTCTCCAAGGCCTTATCACACCCTACGACTGGAACATTGCTCAGCCCAACATCTGAGGCCGTGTGCTTCAGCGCTGATGACTTTAACCTGGCATTCCTCATTTATTTGAGCTTGATGAGGTCATTTCTCATGCTCAGTGGTAGCCCTCTTACCTCTTGGGTAGAAGGTCATTGATCCTATTTCCCTGTTGACAGATTTGAGCCGAAAATCAAAGTGCAAGCTGTTGGGAGATTTCAGCATTTCAATGAGATATTAGATCAAGGTCCCATCTGCCCTTTCAGATGGATGAGAAAATGCCTTGATATTATATCAAGTAAGTGCAGGGACATTGTTTCCATCAACAATTCCAAATGCAAATAGTTATTCAATAATTTTTCAGTCTTCCTTTGACAGAAGGATGATGCCAGAGGAAAATTGCTCACATTATGCCCGTCTTCAAAGAAGTGTTTAAAGATTAACCAAGGAACAAGAGGTTTTTGGAGTTCCACCCTGCTCATCAGTTCCTTTTCCTTTCCTTTTTCTTCTCCGCTCTTCTCTCCGTAGCACATCCATACCACCCAAACCTCCCCACCCAACCGGTGAGACAGTGAAGGTGAGAATGGGGCCGGTGAGGCAGTGAAAGTGAGAGCGGGGATGGTGAGGCAGTGGTGGTGAGAGCGGGGATGGTGGGGCTAGTGACAGTGAGAGCAGGGCCGGTGAGGCAGTGACGGTGAGAGCAGGGCCGGTGAGGCAGTGACGATGGCATAGCTATTGGAGTGGTTCCTGCACCATTGTGGAGATGGGACTTTTTTTTTCTTGCTTACCTTTTGGCTCTGTAAGGGTTCTAATTCTGGCTTTTGTAACAAAGTGGCACCAGTAATGACAACTTTTCGCTCTAATTATGTATTTCTATACTTAGTACGTGCGACAAATAAATAAATCTAAATCTAACGCTACAGACCTGTCAGCTTAGTGTCAGTGTTTGGGAAACTTCCCTAAACAATAAATCAGTGCAAGATTAATTGCCACATGGATTTATGATGGGAAAGTCGTGTTTAACTAAATTGCTGGAGGTTTATCATGAGGTAACAAAGCGTTTATCAGGGCAATGCTGTTGATATGTAGCATAACACAGACTTTCGAAAACCATTTGATACAATGCCCCACAACAGACTTATGTGCAAGATTAGAGCTCTTAGAATAAATGTGACAATAGCAACAGGGCTACGAAATTGGCTGTGTAAAATAAAAACTGAGAGTAATGATTAATCGATGTATTTCAGTCTGGGGGAAGGTTTGTAATGGAATTTCCCATCGTGTGGGTGCGGGGATTTTAATTTTCCAGATACATATTAATGATCTAGATCTTGTTGCACAGGAGATAATTTCAAAAGTTGTGGATGATACAAAACTTGGAAACATTATAAAATGTGGTGTGAGTGATCAGATAGGTGTCACACAAAGTTAAATGTGGAGAATTGTGAGGTGATGTATTTGGACAGGAAGAACATGGTCAGATGCCATAAAGTAAACGATATTTATGTACAGCGATGCAGGAGCAGAGGGACCTATGTGTATGGGTGTAGAAGTCATTAAAGTTGTCAGGACAGGTTGACAGAGCAGTTAATAAAGCATGCAGTATCCAGAGCTTTATTAGTAGGGCAGTGGAGCACAAAAGCCATGAGGTTTTACTGCATTTATATATATCCTAATATGGCCTCGGCTGGAGTATTTCAGCTTCAGTCCAGTTCTGGGCACTGAAATTTAGGAAGGAAATGAAGGAATGCTTTTGAAGTTTAAAAGCAGCAATAATAAATTTCAGTTAAGAAGATATACTGGAGAAGTTGAGGCTCAATTCTCCATTGAACTATCCAAAATTCACGAGAGGTCTGACACACTCGGGGATAAAATGTTCCCACTTCTGAATGGATTGAGAATAAGAGAGTGCAGATTTAAAGTATTTAGTAAAATGAGCTAAAGTGATCTAAGCAGAAACATTTTTACACAGTGAGTAGCTACTATCTGGTATGCACTGTCTGAGATCGTGGTCAGTTACAATCAAAGCATTCAAAAGGAAATTTAATGGCTACTTGAAAAGGAGCAAGGTACAGGTATAGAGGGATAAGGCACCACCATGGAACTGAACAAAGTGTTCATCAGAGTGCTATACTCTGGGGCAGATGCTATACACTGAGTGGCTTAATTGTGGCAGTAATAATTCTGTGATCTGGTCACTGTCTGCTGTTTTTATGCGGTCTTGTGAGACTTTGTTTCAGCAAAGTAATTGACTGAGTTGCTTTAGGGCTTTCTGAGGTTATGAGAATTTCTATACAAATGCAGGATCTTTCCATAGCATGTTAAACGTAAGTTGTTGTTGGCTGGCCTCAGGAGTCTGCAGTCTTCCATGACAGTCACTGCCAGTTCAGAACACTTCCCCCATGCACACTAGGCTTGAGGAGAAAGGCCAACTCTACATTAGTTATCCAAATATCATACAAATGTTTCAGTCCCGGAGTTACTGTGAGAAATGCACTGAACAATCCACTAGTCCATCGAATTAAACTCATCACTTGTTACTGCCTCTGCTTCCATTTAGTTTACAGCTGAACAGGATCACCCTGAGCAATGTGTATTATATTAGTAGCTGTAAAATATCTGAATTCATCCCAGGTTCGATTCCACCCTAGGGCGACTGACTGTGTGGAATTTGCACATTCTCCCAGCGTCTGTGTGGGTTCGGGTGCTCCGGTTTCCTCCCACAGTCCGAAGATGTGCATGTTAGGTGGATCGGCTATGGGAAATTGCCTGTAGTGTCCAAGGGTATGCAGGCTAGGTAGGTTAGCCATGGGAAATGCCGGGTTAGAGGGACAGGGTAGGTGGATGGGTCTGTATGGGATGCTCGTCAGAGAGTCAGTGTGGGAACTGACGGGCCGAATAGCCTGCTTCCCGCACTGCATGAATTCCATCAAGTGTACATGACTGTGCAGTTGAAATTACAATAAAGCAAGAAGCACATTTCTTGCAGAAACTCTTTATAACAATATTCAATACGATACATTTATCTTACTCATTTGCAAAATGTAGGTGACACTGACAGGTATTTATTGCAGGGTGACACTGACCAGTATTTATTGCCCTTGAGAAGATGATGGCTTTTGTGACCTGCTGCAGTCCATGGGGTGCAGGGACTGTCACAATGCCCTTATAGAGGGAGTTCCAGTGTCAGCGAAAAAGACAGGATGCTGTGAGGATTGGAGAAGATCTTGCAGATGCTGGTGTTCCATGAGCCTGCTGCCAATATTTGGGGGATCACAGTTTGGAAGGTGCTGTCAAAGATACCTTGGTGAGTTGTTGCAGTGTCCCTCATACATGGTGCACACTTTTGTCCTTGTGTTGGTGGTGGAGGGAGTGAATGTTGAACATGGTGGATGTGGTGCCAGTCAAGCGGGCTGCTTCGTCCTCATTGGCGTCAAGCTTCTTGAGTGTTGTTGGAGCTGCACCCATCCAGGCAAGTGGGGAGTGTTCCATCACACTCTCGATCTGAACGTTGGAATTGATGGATAGACTTTGGTGAGTTAAGAAGGACATGTTACACTGGGGTAAGAGGTTAGGTAGTCCAACTCATGATATGACTGAGATCAAGACGACAAAGAATTGATGTAATTAGTAAAAGAAGCAAAAAAGATACGAGGTAACATATTTTTCATGTGATGAGGGACTTCATGAAATGCATTGCCTGATGGAGGTAAATTCAATTGAGGTTTCCAAATGGTTATTTGAAAAGGATGAATGGGCAGGGTTACATGGAGAAGACTGCAGAATGATACTAATAGAGGTGCTCCTTTGGAGAGCTGGCACAGACAAATGGACCAAATAGCCTTTTTCTTTGAACTGGTAGTGGGAGGGTGCGCTTATGAGACTTGGGGCCATAAGTCTGGGAAAGAGTGATAATGGGAACTACAGATGCTGGAGAATCCAAGATAATAAAGTGTGAAGCTGGATGAACACAGCAGGCCAAGCAGCATCTCAGGAGCACAAAAGCTGACGTTTTGGGCCTAGACCCTTCATCAGAGAGGGGGATGGGGTGAGGGTTCTGGAATAAATAGGGAGTGAGGGGGAGGCGGACCGAAGATGGAGAAAAGAAGATAGGTGGAGAGTATAGGTGGGGAGGTAGGGAGGGGATAGGTCAGTCCAGGGAAGATGGACAGGTCAAGGAGGTGGGATGAGGTTAGTAGGTAGGAAATGGAGGTGCGGCTTGGGGTGGGAGGAAGGGATGGGTGAGAGGAAGAACAGGTTAGGGAGGCAGAGACAGGCTGGGCTGGTTTTGGGATGCAGTGGGGGGAGGGGAAGAGCTGGGATGGTTTTGGGATGCGGTGGGTGAAGGGGAGATTTTGAAGCTGGTGAAATCCACATTGATTCCATTGGGCTGCAGGGTTCCCAAGCAGAATATGAGTTGCTGTTCCTGCAACCTTCGGGTGGCATCATTGTGGCACTGCAGGAGGCCCATGATGGACATGTCATCTAAAGAATGGGAGGGGGAGTTGAAATGGTTCACGACTGGGAGGTGCAGTTGTTTATTGCGAACCAAGCGGAGGTGTTCTGCAAAGCAGTCCCCAAGCCTCCGCTTGGTTTCCCGAATGTAGAGGTGCCACACCGGGTACAATGGATACAGTATACCACATTGGCAGATGTGCAGGTGAACCTCCTCTGCTTAATATGGAAAGTCATCTTGGGGCCTGGGATAGGGGTGAGGGAGGAGGTATGGGGGCAAGTGTAGCATTTCCTGTGGTTGCAGGGGAAGGTGCCGGGTGTGGTGGGGTTGGAGAGCAGTGTGGAGCGAACAAGGGAGTCATGGAGAGAGTGGTCTCTCCGGAAGGCAGACAAGGGTAGGGATGGAAAAATGTCTTGGGTGGTGGGGTCGGATTGTAGATGGCGGAAGTGTCGGGGGATGATGCATTGTATCCAGAGGTTGGTGGGGTGGTGTGTGAGAATGAGGGGGATCCTCTTAGGGCGGTTGTGGCGGGGGCGGGGTGTGAGGGATGTGTTGCGGGAAATGCAGGAGACGCGGTCAAGGGCGTTCTCGACCACTGTGCGGGGAAAGTTGCAGTCCTTGAAGAACTTGGACATCTGGGATGTGCAGGAGTGGAATGCCTCATCGTGGGAGCAGATGCGGCGGAGGCGGAGGAATTGGGAATAGGGGATGGAATTAAGAGGATGTTTGAGTTTGCTGAGCCATTGGGGTATCTGAATGGTTTGGGAGCAGAGCTAAGGCTAAGAATTGTGTGAGTGAAAATAGTTGCTGTTTCAAAGTACTGGTGTAGTCTGGTGGTCTCCTGAGCTGTAAATGTCTGCAATTTGGGTCAGGGATATAGACTAAACATCGGAATGGAATGGCGTATGTTGTAGAGACAGAGTATGGGCACAGAACAAGGCAGCTTTGGAAAGGGAACAGAGAGTGTGGCATGGGGCCATGGGCATCGGGAATAATTAGATATCTTCTTCAAAGAACTGTCACAGGCATGTGGATGCGTGATTGAGTTACTTGTCACAGATTTACAGCCTCACACAGCTCTTGTGGCTGTAGTATTTATATGAGTCCTTTGGGACTATCAACTATTTCTGAAGAATCTGGAAATGCACAATAGATTACGTTTAATGTTCAGCATGAACTCCTGCCTTTGCTGAAAGATGGTGAATATCACACTCTTTGATTTATATTCAGGCTAATACTAAGTTAGATTTAAGTATAGTTGAGGCAATTACACGGAAGCTGTCAACCACCGCACAGAGTAAAAATATGGTAGTTAAAAACAAGATCTGAAACAAGTTAAAATATTCACTTTGGAACACTTTTACTTTATTTGCCCAATAAACAATAGGACGATGAGTCAAAAGTATTTCATTGACTTTGCATAAAATTGTACAGACAAAACATAATATTCTGACAGCAACCCTTTCCATTCAGATGATTAGCTCAGAATTGAGTTGTGGATATGGAGGGAAATATCAGGGGAACCAAACGTGCCTGCTCAAGGTCAGAAGCGCGTGGCGGCTGTTTAGCTTGTTACTCCTTAAGCAATATAGAATCTTTGGCCAAGTTATACTTTTTTGTGGCTCAGTCCAAGTTGCATTGAGTCTTTTGGACGGATTTCCAACACAGGGCCTCGGGTTTTGTCAAACTCACCTCATTAATTACGTACGACGGTAGACAAATTTGTAAGGCATCTGAACCCTCAAACGCAGGCGGGTACTCAAGAGTTCTACAGGATGTAGGAGTCGAGGCCGTTGCCAGGGTAGTGTGGTTTCACACCTCCAGGAAATGGTAACGGTGACCGCAAGGTCGTCTGAACATTAATGGAATGGAGCCCCTTTCTGTCGACGAATTCTGCAGGGTTGTGATCCAGCCCTCTCAGTACCTCATGCGTCCAGTCGACAGCGCGCTGTACCCGTGGGTGTGCTCTACGCACAGTGAGGCGCACTGCACCCGGGTTCCAGACTTGACTAACCCCAGCGTCATCCAGAAGGGAATATCCGCAGCTGCTCCGACGCCTAACCAACCCCGGGCCCCCATCAAACATTCAACTAAACATAGCGTTCAGACCCCAGCACAGTCGCACTAACACCACAGATGATGCAGCGTGTGCCTCGCACCCAGGACCCGTGCATGAGCAGTGGCTCCCCTTCAGCCAGTGGGGGACCTTGTGTAACATCACTGCTGCTCACTTCCACATCACTCCGATGCCCAAGGTCAACCAGCGATCACCAATGGGATGTTACAAATCACCTTTGACCGACATCTGACCCCCAAGCGTCTTCAGTCCAAAAGCACTGCAATTGGGCAACGGCGTGGTTGCTAATTAAAATGTAGCTGGGGCGCTTTGCAAAGCTCTGCTCACGTTCTCGTCGCTTCGATGACACGGTATCTCGCAGCCGTGAATCTTGCACTTTTGCCCAGCAAAGTGACGCTTCCTCCACCCACCCCAGGTACCGTTGCACGGTTTTCTAGCAGCGCCTCGCATCTTGTGAAGGGAAAGGAATGGCAAGAACACGGCTCGAGGCGAAGACCATCAACACTGAGCTCTGCCGTGTCTACAAGCAAAAACTTCCGCCATCCCTTTTACCCTGCACTAACTGTATTGATCTGCAACTGTCATCTGAACCCCAGCATGAGACATTGATGAGGCTCACCGTGCTGCTTTATGCAACGCCCCCCCCCCCCCCGCGTAGAAGCCATGGTCACTGCCAAAAAAACCCTCTCTCAAATGCTGTGCCATACATTTTAAGCTTTCCCCCATCACTGTCCTCATCCCAACCTTTTACAACTGCCCCTCCAGTCTTGACTCCTCACCCCTTCTGGCAGTGATATCCCCAACTTGAACCTTCCAGACAGTTTGACACACTTCCTCAGGACTGTATTGACCCCCAAGCACTCTGACTGACCGGAGCCCTGACCATTTTCCTTGTAGCTCCCTGACTGATGGTATGTGATTCCTCTTGTGCTGGACCTACAGGATTGTTCACTCCACTGACAACCAGCTTCCCAAGAAAAATTGACAGAATTTCTGTCATTTGGAGTTGAATAAAGAGACAAAGTTTCTAATCTTCTTGTCACCTCAGAATAAATCCAGCCGACCTCCTTTGACACAGAATAAAAACTTTCCCCTCATCACGGTTGGTTAATAATGGGATCATGCTTGATGCAAAGCTCCACATCTAAGTTCTCATAGAAGGCTTCGGAGGGGAATGATAGGAGTCAACAATTATGGGAGCGGAAGACGAAGAACATGTTCATTTTTTTTCCTGCTGGGATGAATTCTTCTCCTTCCCCTGGCATGGCCAAGTGAAGATACAAGATAAAATTGCCTCGTGTTCTGAGAGCAATGCAATGCCCCAAGCTTGCTACATGGCTTCTGCTTCTGGTGCATTGAAGCAATAATTCATTGTGTTTTCTTTAAGGCTGTGTTTGCTGAGTAATCATTCAGTGCCACTTGGGAACACAAGAGGAATGTGCTTTCTAATCACATGACCAACAGTCTTTTTTCTCAATATATTTACTCCTCCAAACATGAATGCACTATAAATGTGCTGCAAACCTGGTAATGCATTTAATTTTGAAGTTACTTGGAAGTCCAAAACACTGTTAAAAACAATATTAAACAAGAACTAAAAGGGAGGAAATTTGTATTAGTGACTGTTCAAATGTTGCTACAACACCATATTCAGTTCTCTTAAAAGTGCACTAAATAAAAACAGGTATTCTTCCAATTCTTGGAGGAATCATATTATTCTTTGGTTTATAGATCTATGAAACAAATGCAAGTTGTCAATCCATATGGTTCGTGTCATGTTGATGTTTCATGCCATGTTTATGTTTCACACCAATCTCCTCCTATCTCATCTAATTCATCAGCATGTCCAACAATTCATTTCTCCCTCATGTTTTTCTCTGCTTTCCCTTTAAATCCATTCATGCTACTTACCTCAACCATTCTTCACAATTTTAAGTACAACACATTAATCAGTCTCTGGGTAAAGAAATTCTTTGTGAGTTACTTATTGGGTTTTATAACAATGATCTTACAACCCAAGTTTTGGGCTTTTGCCTTCTTTACATTAAAATAGAATCCCTACAGTGTGGAAACAGGCCCTTTGGCCCAACAAGTCCACACTGACCCTTAGAGCATCCCACCCAGACGCATCCCTTTATAGCCCACCTAAGCATGACAGGCAATTTAGCCTGGCCGATCCATCTAACCTGCAAATCCTTGGGCTGAGGGAGAAGACCAGAGCACTCAGAGGAAACCCATGCAGACACGGGGAGAATGTGCAAACTCCACGCAGACAGTCACCTGATGGTAGAATTGAACCTGGTGCTGTGAGGCAGCAGTGCTATGCACTGAGCCACCATGCGACCCCAGGGGTGCATTGATCTTCATAAAATCCCTTCAGATTTTTAAAGGCATCTATTGGATTACTCAGATATAACACAGTGTGGAGCTGGATGAACACAGCACACCAGGCAGCATCAGAGGAGCAGGAAAGCTGACATTTCAGGTTAGAACCACTTTTTCTCAAGAATCACTGGTCTACTATTCCGAATTGTTATAACATTCTCCTTATGAAATCCGTGTAAACCCTCTTTGCTCCTTTTGAAATATAGAGTCCAGAAAAATGTACAGTACTATAGGTCCCTTTGTTGCTCCAGAATATTGTCTGACTTGCAATAGCATGGAAACAGAGAGAGATTATTGAGCTCAGTAGTGAGGGAGCTGGATTTACATCAGCAGGCATACAAGCCTAGTAATCATCAATAATAGCTGATCAATACTGTTTTAGCTAAGGTGTGAATACTTCCATTCAAAGTGTGAACAAAGCAGGCTTATACAAACGAGTTAAATGTTCTTCTGCTGTTGTTGCAATTGTAATTTTAGTCAATGCTAAATAAATGAGAAGGGAGGAGAGTATCTTGTATCTTTGTTTTCTCCCCCTCACGTCTCGTCATATCACAGTTCTGGTTGGGGGAATTCTCCTCACCCTCTGTTGGTGGCAATCAGATGTTTAAGCGCAACTAAGGATGATTCATTCCCCAGCTCTGCTGCATGTTCTCTCTCAACAATGAAGCTGTTCTGAGAACTCAGTCTGTGAAGAATGTGAACGTACAATCAATGAGTTTGAATCCCTGCCTTGCTACTAATAGTGCACTGCTCTCAAGCATTACTGCAGTGCAGCAGCTGAAATTACATCAACCAAAAGTTTGCACTCCTTCACAACAATGGGTGATGTTGCTCATCATTGCCAGTTCCATCTGCAATAATAATGACATAATAGTCCAAACTCAATAATTCTGGTATAATCTAATTGGATGTGAATGGAGATCTATAGGTGTAGATTGCTACCTAATCATTTGGCCAAATTTTCAGGGAAAATAACAGTGCCTTAACAAGGTACACCATTGTTAATGCACACATTGTCCAAGACGTTAATGGAACAGATATGCTATGAGTCACAATTCCCTACAAATTAGAGGCACGGATAGAAGATTGGCTTTCTGGCAGAAAACGGAGAGTGGGGACAAAAGGGTGCTTCTCGGGATGGCAGCCAGTTTCCGTGGAATTCCACAAGGATCAGAGTTGGGACCACAACTTTTCATTTTATACATTAATGATCTAGATGAAGGAACTGCGGGCATTCGGCTAAGTTTGCAGATGATACAAAGATAGGTGGAAGGACAGGAAGTATGAGGAGGTGGGAAGGCTGCAGAAGGATTTACACAGGTTGGGAGAGTTGGCAAAAAAGTGGCAGATGGAATACAATGTGGGAAAAATTGAAGACATGCACTTTGGTGGGAAGAATAGAGTCTTGGACTATTGGGGAGAATGGGGAGAAAATTCAGAAGTCTGAAGTGCAAAGGAGCTTGGGAGTCCTAGTCCAGGATTCTCTTAAGGTAAACTTGCAGGTTGATTCAATAGTTAGGAAGGCAAATACACTGTTGGCATTTATGTCAAGAGGACTAGAATATAAAAGCAGGGATATATTTCCGAAGCTTTATAAGACTCTGGCCAGACCACATTTAGAGTATTGTGAGCAATTTTGGGCGCGATATCTCAGGAAGGATGTACTAGCCCTGGAGTGGGTCTAGAGGAGGTCACGAGAATGATCCCAGGAATGAAAGGCTTAAAATAGGGCTAACATTTGAGGATTCTGGGTACACTCAATGGAGTTTAGAAAAATAAGGGCGCATCTAACTGAAACTTACAAAATATTGAATGGCTTGGACAGAGTGGACATTGGGATGACATTTTCATTGCCATGAGAGACTAGGACCAAAGGCACAGCCTTAGAGTAAAGGGAAGACCCTTTAGAATGGAGATAAGGAGCCAGAGAGTTGTGAATCTGTGGAATTCATTGCTACAGAGGCTGTGGAGGCCAGGTCATTGAGTATATTTAAGACGTAAATTGATAGGTTCTTGATTATCAATGGGATCAAGAGTTACAGGACAAAGGCAGGAGAATGAGGTTGAGAAACTTATCGGCCATAATTGAATGGTGGACCAGACTGGATGGGTCAAATGGCCTAATTTGTGCTCCTACATCTTAATTGATGGTCAATGTATGCTGCTCCATTGTACATATTTTCTAATCAACCTGTTCAGAGTTGTTTTTACATACCTCTAGAGCAGGTGGGAGTCAAACCTGGGCCTCCTAGCTCAGAGATGGGAACATTACCATTGACCATAAGAATCTTGCTGCTCCATCTCATGCCAGAGAAAGTTAATGCTAGTATTTAACAACTTAAGTATCTTTTTCCATGTGACAATTGTTAATAAAATGCCAATCAATTTCTCCTGCCCAGAGAGGACCAAATGAAATCATTGTCTCATTCCTGCATGTACTAAGTTAAGGTTCCACCTTTTAAACATCCCCTTGGGCTCTGGTGGCACAGTGGTAGTGCACCTACCTTTGAGGCAGAAGATCTAGGCGCAAGTAAAGGATCTTTCCATACTCTAAGGCTGTGCTCTTGGGTCCTAGTCTCTCCTGCCAATGAAAATGCCATCCCAATGTCCAATGTTTCAGAGGTGTGGTATAATAGGTTGATTGAAAAATATCTTGAGCATGCTCTTAAGGTATGGTGGTGGTAGTGTCCCTACCAGGAGGGCCAGGTTCAGGTCCTACTTACTCTGGAGATTTGTCGGAACATCTCTGACATGTAGATTAAGAAAGTATCTTCAGCATTTCCGGTTTTTTGTTTCTCCACATCATCTCTTCTGTCTGTTTCTGTAAATGTTTGGATGCTGATTTATCCACCATCCTTATCATTTCTTCTTTGTCAATCCTTAACTCTCAATGTTTCAAGAGATAAATGGTTGGTTCAATCGTTTATCAAGATCCATTTGCTATCATGTCACAGGTCCAGCAATGAATGGCACAAAAGCAATTGACCTGAAGATTGAGGACAACATCCAATGGCAAATGCCATAACAGACTCCATTTGTCAAAATTTGATCCATTGCCTTGAGGGAATCAAAAAGTTACATTGAACACTGGCAATCTGATGACATTCTCCCTCACACAAAGTTTTACAAAATCCTTAAACAGAATGAATTTGTATTTGAACTTAACATCATTTCCAAAGCTTTTCACAGCAAATTAATCATTTTGAAACTTTAGTGGGAACTGCTACCCAATTTCCACTCAGCAAGCTTCCATATCCAGGATAATAGGAACTGCAGATGCTGAAGAATCCAAGATAACAAGGTGTAGAGCTGGATGAAAACAACAGGCCAAGCAGCATCTTAGGGGCAGGAAAGCTGACGTTTTGGGCCTAGACCCTTTATCAGAAAAATCAGCATCATCCATATCTGGGAATGCACCAAGAAACCAAGGACTCTATTTGGAGCTATCAGCTCATGGCTAAATCTCAGTTTGGATGAAAATCATTCACCTGAAACATTAACTGTTGGCCACTTGATAAATGTTCCTCGAACTGCTGAAGGTTTCCAACACTTCCTTGGGTAGCACAGTGGCTCGGTGGTTAGTATTGTTGCCTCACAGCGCCAGGGATCCAGGGTCAATTCCACCCTTGGATGACTGGGTGGAGTTTGTCCATTCTTCCTGTGTGGGATTCCACCCACAGTCCAAAGGTGTGTGGAATAGGTGGATTGACTATGCTAAGTTGCCTGTTGTGTCAGGGGTGTGTAAATTAGGTGGATTAGCCACAAGAAATGTAGGGTTACAGAATAGGCAGATGGGTCTGGGTGGGACGCTCTTCTGCAGGCGAGTGGAGGGAATGTGTGGACTTGTCGGGCCAAATGGCCTGCTTCCACACTGTAGGGATTCTATGATTTGGTTTTATTTTTAATTCAATTAATGCCAATAGATTAGTTGTATTTTCTTGATCAGGCATATAGGACTTCAGTCCAATGTTGCATCAGATGGATGGCACCTCCAATGGTACAGTATTCTGTTAGTGCTGTACTGAATTATTAATCCAGACTGTGTCTTCAAATCCAAGTGGCATTTGAACCTTCAGCCTCTGAGTCAAACAGTGCTACCATTCAAGCTGACATTTAACAACACAGTGCCTGAGTCAAATCCCCATCACCATCACTCTGCATTATCACATCTCATTATTATATCATTAACTAAACAAATTTATGTCAAGGGACAGGATCATATTCACTACAATATCCTCTTCAGCTCAAGGGCTCTTTAGGTTCTTGTCCATTTTTAATTAATTTTCTGGCCAGCTCATTTCTGAGCAAATCTCTCTTTTTTTGTTGTGTGTTATTCTGCAGACTATGCAGGATTTATTTATCTAATTTTACAAATTTTTTTCAACATGCCGACACAATATGCCAATATATAAGTACATTGTAGCCTCCAATGTTAGTTCTGTTGGCAAAAATGATCATCTACATGCACAAATTAATTGAATAAAGCACAGATTACAGTTATATTCTAGTGAGTTATCTGCATCAAATTATATTGCTGTATATAACCCACGACAGTTGCACAGCTTCAGCTTATTAGTCACTGGCTTCAGGGAATTCCATTTCTATTGTAATATGCATTAAACTTCTAAGCATTCTGAAGAGCTGATGGCAATCAGTTTGTACAGCTATTTATATGTCATCATTAGTAATGATGTTATTTTTTCTTCAAGCGTCAAATCATTCATACTTGCTTTATTTCCTTCTTAATACATTTTCAATAAAAAACATATCCTGAGGTGAATGTAAAATATCATGTTCTCAACTTCTTCCTATTGCATTACTCTTAATGATCATCCTATATTCCAAGTCTTTGCGACAAATTTTAAGTGTGGTCCCCACCTCCCAGGCACAGACTGTGTGAACGGTTCTCTTGAGTGGAACAACCCTGTTTTGTACCGACAGTTATATCCAAAGAAATGTAAATCCCAGACATGAAAACATTCCAGATCTGTCCTGGATTTAAATTTATCAATCTGCTCAGTAAAAACTGCATTTTCTCAAGAGTCATATGAAATCAGTCTGTGGTGATGTCATTATAGTCACAATGCAGCCAGGAGAATGCAAGAGATTTGAGAATGATAGATTATCCATCTAAAAATGATCCTTAATTGTAAGGTTATACACCCAGTGAGTTATTTTTCTTCAATGCTATACAAACTTTGGAGAGAAGGATGTGATAGCAGTGAACCTGAAGCAAGTCCCCGAGCTACCAACATTCATCACATCCCAGTCTACTGAAATGGCAGATGCAGCACCACTTCCAATTTTCACTGTCAGCCTTTTACAGTAGTTCACTGCTTTCTCCCAACGATAGTAATCCTTACTCCTCTCAACTGGCTCCTTCTTGACTTATGAGATTGCCTAAATCTCTCTCTCTAACTTGAGTTGATATTGATTCAGGTGAGATGATTGTAAAAGGGGCTCAAAATATACATTTTTTTAAAAAAGGCGCAACTTCCTTGGGTGGAGATAATGTTCTGAGTCATATTTACATCTCAACATTGAGTTCAAACTTGTACTGTCTGGTTGCAGAGCATAACCACTAGTCCAATTTCTGGACAGCTACACATCGCCATTGAATTGAGATGAATGGAAGGTCAGTTCATATAGATTACCTTGGTTCTGGTGAACACGTCAGCTGGTGGTACAGTAAAATTTAAATGAATATACTTTGCATGTTCCCGAAGTTCAGGAGGATCTGGAAGATCCTATCAAAATGCACTTTTTGAATACTGTCACAAAAAGTTTCATCCACTTTCATCAGCGATGCATTCCTAAATCAAATGGGAAAATTGGGGCCTGTACACAAACACTTCAGAAAATATTCTTCTGAGTGTGAAGCACTTTTTGTGATGATCTGTGGTCAAGATGCTAGACATGAATCCAGTTTCTATACTTCAACAGTGATATTCCACTTCATCAAAGCAGTGACACAGGAAGGGAACGCCCAGGCAGGTTGGAAGAGTTCTTTCCTAAATCATTCATGGTATCTGATGAAAGTCACTTCTGAATTGTGGTTTAAATCTGAGTTACACTGCAGGAGACATGGACTGTCTACAGCTGGCACATTAGGGAGCAGTGCTACCAACACTGCCTACACAAGCTCCTGCAAATCCGCTAGGAGTAAAGACACTAGAACAACAGCACCCTCGACCAGACAACACCCCTAGCAGTGAAGCACTGACCGCACTTGATCGGCTGCGCTGGGCTGGGCAGGTCAACTGCATGACCAGCCCAAGAGCACCCCCTCCCCCCCCACCAGATGCTCTCCTCCCAACTTCAAAATGGGGCCCAGACAGACAGAGGGAATGCTTCACTGATCTCCTCAAGGCCTCACTGGCAAAGTGTGGCATTCCCATAGAGACCTGGGAATCACTGGCCCAAGACTGTCCAAAGTGGATCAGCAGCATCTGGGAAGCACCTTAGGATGTGCCGTCGGGAAAAAGTGGAAGCCAGGCGGAAGCAATGAAAGGAGCGCGCTGCTACATCAACACCCAACCCCTACCTTGTCTGCGACTGCCTTCTGCCTCCAAGTGTAACAGAGTCTCCAGTAGCCACATCCACCTCTACAGCCACCTGTGGACCCGACCTAAGATTGGAAGAGAGTCATCCTTGTCTGTGAGGGATTGCCAATGGCGATGACACTGCCCGGCGCAGACAGTCACCTGAGTTCCTGTACTGTTATGAATTCAAATTCAACCTAAAAGCTGGTCACTGCTGTAATGATGTGACATTTTCTGTCACTGAGGCAACCAGTTAGTTTTCATGACCCATGTGTGAGGGGTTCACAAGGAGTAACAAATTAAGTCGCAATACTGACGACAGATCAGAAGAAGGCATGCTCAAACTATACAATTCCCTTGGTCAAATCCACTGTACTCAACCTAGTATTGGTCAATGGGGCACCAGACTTGGAAGGCAGTACAGCAGATGAGTTAAGCTGAGTTTTTATTTTTTATTTTGTATATATAAAAGACATTTTAAGACCTGAAGTGGAGAGAATGTTTGGCTAGGTATGTAAAAGCAAATTGGATAACGGCAAATAAGCAAACTATTTCAAACTATACAATAACGGATCAGTTTCAAATCAGTGACTGGCAATTTAAAATGGATACAAGGAAATTACTTGCATAAGCCATCAGCACATGGAATTGACTCCTCGGTAAAATTTTCAAAGCAAAAGGCATGTAATCATTTTAACAGTTGGACAATGTGATGGGCTAACTGGAAGTGGTGTGTGGTGTGTATGGTTGCAGTCTTGTCTTCCTAGAGAGAACCATAATTATCCAAAAAGTCATCTTCATCTATCAGTATCTTACAACAGTATGCAAATCTGAAATGAAACGTGGAGATTGTTCAAAATCACAACCATGCTGCACTGTCTGTTCCTCAACTCACCACACTATTCTGGTCCTCCTTTAGTCTTGTACTCCCTCCTACAAAGTTTCAAAGGACCGAGCCTGAATACAATTTAACATCTCACTTCTGATCCATACTTTTGCTCCTACTTTCGTCCAACATTTGCATTTAGACTTTGGCCAATCACCCACAGTAGTAAAAATATAAAAGGAGTTTTAAAACCTCATACAGGATAACAGTTGCTCATTTATTGACAACATTTGTAGTAAGTTTCTGGAAGAATGCTTCATGATTCATACCAAGTCCTTTAAAGGGCAGCTGCAAATTCTGAACAAAAGGATGGCAAAAAAAATCCCCACATGACATAGATACATTATATCAATTTATTAAGTTCAATTTTGACTATCAAGTTAGAGAGTAAGGACTAAATATTTAAAACAGACGCCTTAATTTCTAGTCCCCATCACAAGGTTTTTATATGAGCCCATACTGTACAATGCCTGTGGTTTACAATCTGAATTATTCCTCTTCACCAAAATATTAACAAAAATGAATTTCAGCCAAAGGATCTTTTTAAAAGATGTAAACACTGCATTCAGACCAGTTTGTAGGGGGAGAATGGGCCTTGAAATGGAACTGTTGCAGCTACAGCTTAGGTACATATACCACAAACACAGCCAATATGAGTGGGTCGATTCGTCATGTGAGCCTGCCCCCAAGTTCAGAACCTGGAAACTCCAGCAATCTGTGGTTCCAACAGTTCTGGACTTCTTATTTTTAGGAGAATTTCAGTGGTATTTTAAATTTCGGAAGCATTTTCAGGGCACAGTGTGTTCTGGTGTGTGTGAAAGGTTTGTTTGTCAGAAATATTTCATAGAGAAGCAATTATTAGGAATTTAATAAAAGTTTACTGCATTTGAATCCAGTGTGGCATTGTTGAAGGACAACTTTGCTCCCTCTTCTTAAGGTGAATTGTTCAGTAGGTGATCTGCTCCTTGGCTCTCTGTGCACTATTCTGAAAGGTAGTGGGCAGGAGCACTTCAGTGACAGCTTGTTCCTTTCAATTTTGTTGTCCTCTATTTAGGGAAATTCCTCACAATAAACAAACAAGCACAAGCTTGAATCTTGGGGTCTATTGCTGTGCTGTACTGTGCCTCAATATGTTGGCCACCATGCCGTCTGAGGACATTTCTTTTAAGATCCTATTACCATTTACTGCTGGAGGACAGATTTATATGGTGACAGACAAGGTAATGACTTGTTCCCACTATCGAGTAATTGGCCTTGGGCTGTGACTGTACATTATTGGCTTAAGCACCTCAAAACATAGCTTTTATTGGTAGTGCACGTAGTTTCCGATCAGCTAAACAGCACCTTCTTACAATCCCCTACAAGGCACTCTGAACACTGCAATTACAAAAGGTCTGCTTATGTGTCAATGACAACAGGAACTACACCAATACATACTCCTCTCCATAAACGGTGCCAGGCTCGAGGGTACAAAACAACTTAGATTTTTGTTTGTTCCCAGTTTCTCGCAATCCATTTTATTTTGCCAAATATACAATTCAAGACAGCATTCCCGTGATGCTCCTTTGCCAATCACTGCTCATTCTGTTGGCCCTCTGTGATACCCGACACTGACCCCTGGCCTTTGTTCACATCACTGATGCAAACCCATTGGCCTTCAACTGACTCCTTCCATAGACTGACCTGCAAAAACAAATTGGATAAAAGGGTGATGGTTATGTTGTGTTCAAACATGGAAACAGCACACTTCCAAAAGAAAGCACCTTCATTGAAACAGTGACAAGATTACTTTTCCTGTAAGAAAAATGAAGAACCACTCTATGCAGAATTAGAGCCCACTGGGAAAGAATGTTAAAGCAGGAAGCTAAATTTGATTTCAGAAATTCATTCTCGGGCATGATTGGCTATTATTGCCCATCTCTAGGGCCCTTAATTGTTCCTCAAGAGTAACTATGTTTGCATGGGATTGAAACTGCAATTATCTCTAACAAAGGGGTAGGTTTCTGTCACTTAAGTTGTATCAATTAACCTTTTGGGTGAAGATGACAGTTCAATATCTTTATCATCAACATAAGCTTTTTATTTCCAAGTATTTTGCTGAGGCTTTAGGAACAGTGGAAGAAGTGCAGGCCTGTAAAAACAGGTCACTTATCTTCTCCATTTAGTGAGACCATGGCTGATCTGCAATCAAACTTCACATTTGCTGCATATTCCTCAATAGCTTAGAATAACAAATATCTATTAATCTCAGATTTAACATGTGATAATTGATCAATTCGAACAGTTATCTATAGAAGACAGTTCTATACTTCTAGCCCCTGTTTGTAAAAATGTTTCCAAATTTTACTCCTGAAATATCTGGCTCTAGTTTCTAGACCATTCTTCCTGCCTTTTCTGACTAGCAGAAATAGTACTTCCTCTATCTATATTTTTCCCATTAAATTCAATTTCTAAAATGCCATGGTGGATTAGTCTCAGACTGTGCATTACTAGAGAAGTAAATTATCCACAAATGCCAATGGAAGCGGTATATGTATGGAGGAAGAAAAGGATCATAACCCACAAATACATCTGGTACTTGTCCCTGAAGTGGTGGTGGTTTGTACAATTAAGTGGTTTGGTAGGCTACTTCAGAGGGTGTAATACCTGACCATGCTGTGGTCACAAGTAACATTTAGGTCCATGTGAATAGAGTTCTTTTTCCTGAAGGATTTGTCAGCCCAGTTGATTTTTAAGACAATCCTACTCCTACGGTCGGCCCACTAATTGCAAGATTTATTAAATTCAATCTCTCAACACGTCATGGAATTTTAACTTTTAAGCCTTGGGCTGCTTACCCAGCACCATAACCACTATACTGTAACCACGATCTCTGAACATCATCTGAATGTTCAAATTACAATCTCAAATTATAGACAGCTGACACTAATGTTATAAATAAGCACAGTGCTAATAATAAAAAAAACTTGCACCTGTATTATCGTGCACAACCTCAGGATGGTTCAAGGCATTTCATTGCAATAAAACATGTTTTGTAGTAAACACAGTAGGCAATTTGTACACTGCAAGGTTCTACAAACAGTAATTGTGACAGTGACCCAATAATCTATTGTATTGACATAGGTTGAGGGTTTCGACGTTGGTCAAGACACTGGGGAGAATGGTCACATTCTCCTTCGGATAGTGTTGTGGGCTTTTTTTAAAGGTCTGTCAGCAAAGGCAGCTTTGGTTTAACATCTCACCACTAATAGTGCAGCACTGATGTGTCATCTTAGATTAAGTACTTAAATTGGACAGGAGTTGAGCTTTTCCAACAGTTACATCAGTAAACGTACTCCTAATACAGTAAACAGCCATGGAGATCTGAAGGGCACCAACAAGCTGGGCAGACTGAGTTTGACATGAAAAATACTGGCATTCACGATGACAGTGATCCGTTGCTTGAAGTTGTGGAACTGGGGTGAGAGCATGATGAAGTTGGTTGCTCTGTCCTTAAAGGTAAATGGTCCAACATTGTCTAAGGCCAATAAAAATAATAATAGGGGAAGAATACAGGCATTCAAGAAAGTGTATTCAAGAAGGAGCCATCACTTGAAAGGCCAGTACATTACGACAAAAATCAAAACAGTTAAATTCAAAAGAAAGTATGTACAATGTGAATATAAAGCACTGTAGAGTCAGGACTTATACTCATCATCTATATCTCAATGTGATTATAATTACACCACCCACTTTATACATACGGTTGTTATTTGTGAGATGAAAGGAATTAGTATTAATCTATAAGTGAAGGTTTTTATTACTCTGTGTATAAAAGGATTTTTGTGAAATTGGTAGGAAATCAAAGCATTAAATAAAACACTGGAACTGTTTTACTGATGAAAATATCCCCAATATCATGAAAGGATTACGTGTAATGTTGGCACAGTAAGATCACTGTAGTCTTATGATCAGTGGAAGATTCAAAGTAACCCAGCTCTGTAAATTGTAGACAGAGTTACAGACCCTCAGGAGTAAATTACAGGCTCGAGTTTCAATTGAGACATTAAATGGTTTATATGACATATAAAATAACAGACCCCTGGGAAAGCCCTATGGGTTGGAATTACAATCAAGGCGATTTAGGTTAGATCATGAACCAGTTTTAAGATGAGATTACAATAGCCAGTACCATCTAGGGGGCTTTTAAAAATATATATACACATGTATTTCATTAATCCTGGGGGATACAGCAGCGAATGTGAAAGAAAAATACAAGAGGGAAAAAAGGATCAAGTGCAAGAAAAAAAGGAAGTAAAAATTCACCAAAGATAGTCACTGAAGCAAAAATATGAGAGTAATTAAAATAAGGGATTCTCAGTGTACAGAGACAGCTATTTTCTGTACATTTTAAATACCATCTCATAATATAAACAGGATACTATCTCTTCAGAAATTCAGAACTTGCGCACATTATTCATTCGGGTAACAGACCCGTCCAAAGCAAGAAACTGTTACCTTGTTGTCACCTCCGGAAACGGCTAAGATGTTCCCAGTGATGGACCAGCTAACGTGCCACACTACATCATTGAATTTGTGCAAGAGTTTGTGTGTCCATGTATTCCCAGCAGGGTCCTCACAAATCCAGATAAAAACTCTGCCATCCTGTGGAACCGGAGGTTAACCATTGAATCACACAACAATTTACATCTCTGTAGCACCTTCAGTATAACAAAACATTTCCCAAAGTATTATTATGCAAAAACTGACATCAAGTTATGAAAGGTAATATTAGGTTAGATGAACTAAAGCTTGATTGAGGAGGAAGGTTTTAAGGTATTTCTTATTGAAGGGAGGGATGGCAGAGACATTGAGGAAGGGAATTCCAAGCTTTAGGGAATTGGCAGCTGAGTGCCAATGGCGGAATGATTAAAAATCAAGGATCTGCGGGAAACCAGAAGCAGAGGAGCACAGACAATTTATAATGACAGGAGATTGATGATATTGGGAGGGAAGGCTGAGGTGTTGAAGAATTTGTTTAAAAAAAGCTTTAAAATCAAATCATCATTTAAACGGCAGCCAACGTGGAGCAGTCATGGATGATGGGTGAAGGGACTTGCTGCGATTCAGAACACAGACAGCTTGTTAGAGCTTTGGATGGTCTCAAGTTTACAATAGGTGGCACATGGGAGGACAACCAGGTGTTCATGGAATAGTCATGACTAGACTGAGCAAAGATATAGATTCCAGCAAAACAAGGTGGCTGGAAAAGCACATAATTCACCCCACTTCCCCACACACTCCCTGTACTCAGTGCATCAGCCCACCACAACATGGTGAGTTTAAAAGAACACATCTTTTTCCTTGTTAATCACACTTGTAGCAAAGAATGGTTTTATAATCTAAGATTTGATCATGCAAATTTAAATCAGCAAGGTGATCAGGGTTTTACTTCCCTGCTGGCAAGGTGAAGCATTATAAGATGAAAAACCTCAGGTCTATGTCAGAAAAAAACAACACTGATATTTCACTCACGACACTTATAGTTCCCAACACAAGCCTTTTTTTGCATATCGAGCCTGACATGGTGAGAATTTAATCTTAATTGAGGACTGTAGTTTTGAAATTGAAGGCTCCTTTTGCCAGTAAATTCCAGACTGGGCAATCTGAGGGCCAGAGAGCTATGGAACCCCACCACTTGCAAGTTCTCCTTCAAGCCTCACACACTATCCCTGACTTGCAACTATTAGGCCACTGTTTCACTGTTGCTGGGTCAAAATCCTCAAACTCTGCTCCCAACAGCGCAGTGGGTGTACCTCCACCATAGCTGTTCCAACACCATCCCTCCATGGTACTTAAGGATGGGCAGTAAATGCTGGCCAAGCCAGAGGCATCCACAATGTTCAAAAATTAAAATAAAAAATCAGTTTTATCCATTCCTCTTTCTAACCTAAAACTACCGATAATGTTAGGAATTAGCTATATGTGGCGAAATGGGAACACAGATGTTGCTGATTCAGAAATGATAAATTAGTAGTAGATATTCTCATTGTTCTTGTTGTCTCCATACACATTGTTTCGGTGCATACATGCAGGGCCATGTGTGTATTTGACAATCATATAATATTAAAAGCAAAGTCAGAGTATTTTTTTATTAATGATTACTTTACAAATTGATGTTTATTTAGTAAATATGCAGACATGGTGTATATTTACCTGTTGTGTACAAGGCATTTTGTACAAAGATCACTGTGTGTGGATAATCAGCTATTTGGATAACATAGCACTAATCTCCTTCTATCACACCAGCCTAGAAAGCATACACAGATTGTCCTGCTGCCAAAACACTACCTGTTCTGTTGTGCAGGGCATCTTCCCCATTGAAATAGTGCGTTGAAGTTTCTAACTTCTGCTGAGAAACACCCTAGGGGTATGACTTCTTAACCCCCAACGTGATGTGGTGAAAATTTCAGTGGAGTATTAGATGGATAAATTGATACTCGCAGTGCAATTCCCTTCTGAAAAAAAGGATGCATTGCCATTGTGAAGCTTTCTACATGACTTGTGATCTGAGAGGAGTGTGTGATGTGTTCTACCAGTAAAAAAAAGCAGCACAGAACTGCAAGAAGTTCCAATAATGTTCACTGTGCTCAGTTTGTTTTGATCCTCACATTCTATCCCAAAGAAAACAGAGCAAGCGTCAAATCACTAAGACCACTATAAATCCCCTGTCAGACTGCCTCATTCTTTCCTGAAGGTGCAGACTGCACAGATTCGCCAGAGTCTGCTCATATATTCCTCATGCACAGTGCTTACCTGGGAGCAGCTGGCGATGGTGCTCGTGGGAAGTCCAATAGATGGAGCCCAGGCAACATCTCGAACCCAGTCACTATGAGCTTCAAGCTTTTGATCCTCTTTCCACTGACCGTCCTCTTCTCTGCAGCAGACAAAACGTTTTGTTTTAAATTTCAAAGGAGAAAGTGCAAATCAAAAGTGAAAATATTGCCGAATGCAATTTTCTCAATGACTTTGTGGAAGGGGTAAAATAATTTTCATATGGTGCTTTTAAATTGTGCCTTTGATATGGTGAAACATCCCAAGGTGCCTCACATTATCGTAACTGTACAAAATTTAACAATGGGCTGAAGGAGGGAACAATTCAGACATAACCAGAAACTTAGTTAAAGGGGTAAATTAACAATGGAGAGATTAGGAATGGAACTCCAGAGTTTAGGGCCTAAACAGTTGAAGGTACCACTATCAATGATGGGGTAAAGGACGCAGGAGAAGAGCCGGAAGCAACTCAAAATACCAATTAATGTTTTTTAACATCATGGACAAATACTCCACAAGACGACCACGGTCCAAAGTCTGATTTACACAAATAAAAGCTGACTTCTGTGGATGCTGGGAATCAGAAATAAAATGCTGGAGAAACTCAGCAGGTCTGGCAGCAGTTATGGAGCAAGAAACAGAGTTAATGTTTCAAGTCTGATTTGATTCTTGTTCAGACTCTTCTACTGAAGAGTCATATTGGTCATCGTTGCCAGGCCCACTGAGTTTCTTCACCAATTTTTGATTTAATTTCCAACTCTCGTATTTATTCACTGAAATTTCTGAGAGAAGTGGTCATTCAAAAATGACACAGGTCAACAGAAACAAATTTTAAACTCCAGAGGGAACGACCATCCAAAGTGAGCAGAATGAACACAACTTACTTCCATATTTTGACCAGATTGTCACAGCCTCCTGACACAAATCGCTTGACATAATTTGGCTTCTGCCCTGAAGGTTGGTCCACAAGACTCCCGGGTATAACTGCTGGAGCCCAACTGACAGCATTACAGCCAATCTGTAAAGAGAGGAAGAAGCCGTGTGATACTGACATTATCCGAACTTAGGTATCCTCCTCCTGCCCAAAAAACTTAAATCAAGCCCCAACATTGAAAATCTCAACAAAATAAAAGCTTCACAGTCACCCATAAGTTTAGCCTGAATGGATAATTCCCCTATCAATATTCCTGGAGTCAGCACTGCTATTGTCACTGACAGTTACTGACATTGACATTATGCATATTAAATATATTATCAGTCATCACATTTTGCAGCAAAAATAATCATACTGTTCTCAGAAAGTGCTGTGATCTTGGTCACATGCTTTGCTGTGGTCTTTAGAATAATTAGTTTATTACTGCAAAATATCGTATTTGCTTCAAAATAGTTTGAGGCCTGTCCAACCTGTAAATCATTGACTGACGTCAGTGTTAATAGTCACACCAAAAAAAAATTGCTTCTTACCGTATGTGCATTGCTGATTTTCTTCATTTCCCACTGACCGTCGCCCGAGAATGAAAGCACCGAGATTGCACCATCAGAGCTGCCACAGACAAGGATCAACCCAAACTCGTGAGGAGCCCAGCACAATGAGTTGACTGGAACAAGAAAACCATAACCTTTCAGTTGCATATCATGCTCCTTTAACTTTATAACATTGGCTTTTGTATGAGGTCAAAAGTATAAAACATCCAGGTAGTCACCAAAGGAGAACAACCACTTGGTCATTGCTGAAAAAGGGCATATTTTGCTGAAGTTTGTCATTTTGAGCTCATTAGGGCAATTTGTAAGTATATTAGTTTAAACAGCAACAACACTTTTTGGACTGTATGAGCAGAACACACTCATTGGATGACAAGGAGACTGTTTGGTACAGGTGTTGCCATGGAGAATTCAATCAGATGCTGAATTCAACAATTAGACAGTTGACTGCCAAACTTTTGCTTAAACCAGGCAGGTTAATTCTAATTGAGAGAGGCATTGTCCTGAGGAATGAACCAGAGAAGGCTGTTGCCAACTTTGTTCAGTTAAAATGGGTGTACTGCATGTACATGTTCTTTTTGTTGACAAACAACAGGGCCCTGCAAACTAGTCTATGTAGCTACTAACATCAGGGATTAAGAGAGGAGTGCACAAGTTATTAATATTATCCAGTTGGCTCCAAGACTTGATTCCTGTCCTAACCCACATTATTTTCTACCATGTTGTACTGTCAATCAGAGTGACATAGGAATGAATCTGGGCTTTTAACTTACTGCACCTTGTTTATTGAATAGACTGAGTTTGAGTTCTGTTTATCACTTGACAGCCTCCTCTTCATTCTTCATGTTTACACAGTACAGATAACTGGTATATGGGGAGGTGGGAGTTAATGGCATGTATCGGATAAACTGCAGAATTGGGCTGAAAGGTGGAAAATGGAGTTTAATAAATGTGAGGTGATTCACTGGGAGGAATGATAGGAAGGCAGAATACTGGGTCAATGGAAAAACTGTTGGTAGTGTGGTTGTGCAGAGGGATCTTGGTGTCCATGTACATAGATCCCTGAAAGTTGCTACCCAGGTTGATAGTGCTGTTAAGAAGGCTTACAGTGTGTTAGGTTTTATTGGTAGAGGGATTGAGTTCTGGAGCAGTGATGTCATGTTGCAACAATACAAAACGCTAGTGCGGCCTCATTTGGAATATTGCATGCAGTTCTGGTCACCCCATTACAGGAAGGATGTGGAAGCATTGGAGGAAGTGCAGAGGAGATTTACCAGGATGTTGCCTGGTCTGGAAGGAAGGTCTTACGAGGAAAGTCTGAGGGACTTGGGTCTGTTCTCATTGGAGAGAAGGCGGTTAAGAGGGGATTTAATAGAGACATACAAGATGATCAGAGGATTAGATAGGGTGCACAGTGAGAGTCTTTTGCTGAGGATAATGATTTCAGCTTGTACAAGGGTGCATCGCTGCAAATTGAGGGGTGATAGATTTAAGACAGATGTCTGAGGCAGGTTCTTTACGCAGGGAGTGGTAAGGGTGTGGAACGCCCTGCCTGCCAATGTAGTTAACTCAGCCGCATCAGGGGCATTTAAACAGTCCTTGGATAAGCGTATGGATAATGATGGGATAGTGTAGGGTGAGGGGCTTAGATGAGTTCACAGGTCGGCGCAACATCGAGGGCCGAAGGGCCTGTTCTGTGCTGTATTGTTCTATGTTCTATGTTCTATGAATATGCAGTTCTTCTTGCTTGTTAAACTATACAATTCGAATATGACTGATCAGTACGCAACCTCCATTTACTCCCTTTGGCTCCTAAACTTTCAATACTCATCCATAACATTAAAAAAATCTATCTATCTCTTAAGGGCAAGATCAAAACCCTTTTCAATGCTTGCCAGAAATTATTCCTTAACCATTGAGTCTGTAGCTGGTAACTTGAGGTTAAACCTGTCTATTTGCACCTGTGATGTTGATATGTGATTCAGAAGTAAACCTATCCATGCTTTCATTAAGATCGCCTACTTCTACCACTGTTGCAGCACCTGACCTTGCCCTGCCTTAGTTCTTTGGCTATTGACACTCTCATCTATTCTTGTTACCTTTCAAGCCAACTATCCCAATGCATCACTGGGCAAACTCATATCTTCTTCGCCCAAATTTAAGGTCCTCCAAAATTTTTCACCGATTCACTGACGGCCATGTCCCCCTCTAATTCTGTAACCTCCTCCAGACCTATGATGGGGGTATCTTCACTCCCCCAATTTGTGCCTCTGGTACATTTAATTTTACTTGCTCCACCGTTGGCAGGAGTGGCTTCAAATACCTTGAAGCTTGTCTTTGGAATTTCCTTCCCAAACCTCCACTCCCTTTAGTCTTTTAATATGCTCCTTAAATCTATGCCTCAGAGCAGGCTTTTAATCACCTAATTTCATTCCTATACGGCCCATGTCTGAGCCATACTTCAAATTGTTCCCCTCTTTTCTGGGCTCTGCTTCAACAGACTTTCAGATCATAGTCAGTAATAAGTGTTCCTTAATCCAACTGAACAGTCAAGCAACAAATACTACAATTACTCAGAGCGAAGCTCTGGTTGACTGCAAATAATTTACTGATATTGTAAAGTGCCAATTGCTAAGACATTTGAAGCCAGACAGCGCTGGAAGATATTGCCCTGAGGCATCAATACTTCAGCTCCCAGATCCTTCATACACATACTGATTTCTGGATTTCAACACACCACCAACCCCAAGCTATCTCCCTAAGTTACTTCCTTAAATATTATCCTTGGATCCACAGAGATCTGCAGCTGAGCTTTGAAAGGACCAAGTGCTGAGTCTGATTATCAGCGACAGAGATTGCTTTGCCATCCACCCCTTTCATGGAGAAGGTCAGTTAGTCCGTCATGCCAGTGCTAAAACATGTTTTGCTTCTATTCCATAATTCTGCATGTCACTCATCCTCGAGTACCTGCCCAAATCCCTTGTGTAAGGGAATTTTTTTTCTTAGGATTATGAATTGCCATTAGGCTGGACCAAAATGCCAGGAGTTTTGTAATTTGAAAAACAAGTGCAGCATGTTTTTAGCTGCGCAGTGCAATGCTGCTTTTTGAAGTTGTGAGGGAGGGAATTTGAGACTGAATGGCACCAAGACTCTTTTGAATTAAGGAAATTCTGTCTACCAACAGCACCCTCATTAGTTTGTGACAAAGCTGCAGGTGCAAAGAAACCAGGAAGCATCCACAGCTTGCAAACTGAAAAGCACCCACCTCTTCCTCTATGTGGGGAAAAGGACAGACAAACCAGGACAGCTTAAAATAGGCAATAAGAAAAGAGCTGGATCCATGTATCTAAGTGAAGAATGACCACTGCTTCATAAATAGCAGCACGTCATCAGTGCTAAAATTCAAGATGAACTCTGTGAGACAATGTAACTCTCCTTGAGATCTAGATTTTTGATCTTTGGAACTGTTTTTTAAACTCTGTCTATATTTTTTCCCACCTATAGTATCTTTGTCCATCCACCCAAGTATGTAGGCATTTTGGAATTTGAAGAGGCAGAGTTTAAATGCATCGTAGAAGATTAAAATTCCTTTCTTTTCTCTGCCTTTTGTTAAATGTGCTACGATAAATAAAGAGTGTTATTTTCTGTTAATGATGAAATCTGGTGCAAATTGCTTTTGGTCTAAATAGCATTCAGTCAGGCAAATTGCTCACCTTGGCTGTCCAACTAGAATTTTATCCACTTTCTGAAGGTTTGTGGAATGGTAGGGCATGATTATTGGTGCATTCTTCCTAACTGGGCCATAACACTTTCAAAACGATTTATGGAATCAGCTTCCGGTGTCTTTTCAGGTGGAACACTTGAGAACCTGTCAAATCTCAGTGAAAACAGTTCTCATCTGCCCACTTGTTCATTTGACAATGATTCTGAACGCAAGAGCTCTAGACATTGACTCACTCACCTCAGGGACTTTTTTTTCCCCCCTTATTTGCTCAATCAGAATCAACCTCTTCCTGAAAATTTCTGTTACAGTTACCTCTTGACCTGTGGTCCAAAAATGAACAGTAATGACTTTTCCAATCACCCGAAATATCTGAACTCTCTAATTTCTAGAGCCATCCTTGCCGGTCCCCTCTTTGCTCTTGGTAAAATATTTAGGACAAAAAGTAGTGTGGGGCTAATGACAATTTCCGTTCAAAAAGCAGGGACAAGCATGATAGGGCAGGTGGTCTCTTCCTATGCCACAAGTTTTATGTTCTCAAATTTTGGTGTCACCCTTAATGCTGCTTCTCAAGATGGCTCATGAATTCACCTCAAGGAGGAATTATAAAAGCAACATACTGTAGATGTTGGAAATCAGAAACAAGAAGAGCATGCTGGAGAAACTCAGGAGGTCTAGCAGCATCAGTGGAGAGAGAAAATAGAATAAATGTTGAGTCCGGGATGACCTTTGAACTGAATAGGTCTGTAGTGTCATACCAAATTCAAAATGTTAACTCGGTTTCTCTCTCTACAGATGCTGCCAGACCTGCTGAGTTTCTCCAGTACTTTGTGTTTGTTCCAAGAAGTAATTGCTTCATTATGCTGAGCCAACAGCTTTTCAAATCTGAAGCAAAATGGTCATTGTCAGCTAAAACTGTGGATAATGTTCCTCTTGTAATTATTTTTCCCCCCAAAGAGAAGTGGTTTAGTTTGCTTTGTTTCTTCCAAAAATCAGAAAATCTGACTTTGATACTCTAGGCACAATCGTCTTCACTGACATTCATGAAAGTATGGAAATGACAAGAAGACATTATGCAGTGTATTTATGGTCACCACAATGCTTTATAACATAATCATTCCTTGAGTCGATATACTTTGTATCAATGTAAATACAATAAACATCTTGCCTGTCTTTGGACCTGCTTTGATCAAGCAAGCAAATATCAATTAGAACTAATTAAACGATAAGTCAGTTGTTCACTATGCTGAATGGCTCAAATTCTAGGAAACAGAGCTATAAGTGAGAGAATTAGGAAGGAGGACAGAATAAGGGAGGAACATTACCAATTGGAAAAGAAAAGCTAGCTCTTTAAATTACCACGATAAGTCACTGACATGTATAATATAAATGGATTAGGAACAACTTGATGGCTTTTTGGACAGAGAAAGGGTTATGAATGCTTTGGTAGATTCAATCTCCAAAGAAATATGCTTCTAGAGTACAATGGTATTTTCGTGTTCCTACAAAGTCTTATGTTGCATTGTGTCATGTTTTATCCAAATAATTTTATTTCAGAATCAATGGCTGTCTTTCAAATGAAAAATAAATTACTGAAGGTGCTGGGAATTTGAAATAAAATCAATAAGTGCTAGAAATACTCAGCAGATCTTACAGCAACTGCAGAGAGCAAAACAGAATTAATGCTTCTGGTCAATTAAATGAGAACTTTCCACTTGCACACCATGCTGTGTCATAAGCAGGCTCCTCGGGGCAGATTTCTACTGACACAGAAGTAGTTATTTGAGATACGCAAATCTTGGCAAATTCCCTTCCAGTAGAGATTAAATGGCTGAGTGAAGTCTCATGTTTCAGCAAAAGAATGCAGAGTTTATTTTTTAAAAACTTTTTTTTTGTTTGGAATAATATCTTCACTTTTGGGGAGTGTCAGCGTCAAACATTTAGGTCAGGTCAATTTTATTAGGTGAATAAAGCTTCCTTTATCCTGATGATCTAGTGCAAATTGGCTTATGCTCCTATACTCGACATGTACTTAGAAGAGCTTCCAGAACTAAACAAGTGTGATATTTTTCCAATCTCCATGCAGGCAAACCTGTTATGGAGCTTTCAGTCAATGAACAATACTGAATCCCTCTGCTTCAAAACAACATGTATGTGAAAAAATAAGAGCGCATATTACTCACTGCATTGTGTGTATGGTTCTGTTTTATAAATATAATGCTAAAATATGTCATTGAACAGGCACAGGACAATCTAAAAAGGCAAGAAGTACTGGGAACCAATGACATAGGTACATGAAAAGGTTGAGGTCCTGAAGCAGAATTTCTGGATCTAAGAAAAAGATTGAACAGCAGGATCTCAAATGGGGGTAATCTATGGGTTACTCCCAGTGTCACATGCAAGTGAGAACACAACAGGAAGATAATGCAGGTGAAAGAATGGCTGTAAAACTGGTGCAGGAAGGACTAATTAGATTCCTAGGGCATTGGGACTGTTCTGGTGCAGGGAGGGCATGTACAAGCCATCAGGAAGCATCAGAACAAAGGTATGTTTGCAGCAAAGTTAAACAGTGTTGTGGGGTGGTTTTAAACTAACATGGCAGGGGTAGTAGCATCAGGACATAGAACCAGGGAGCAGAAGTGCACATAAACCTCGAAGAGCAAAAGAGTAACGTGAGTAACAAACAGCAGTGTAACTGCAACAAAAATTAGATGGAAGGAAAGAACAATGCCTACTAGCGTCATATTGGAATGCAAGTTGTGTCACAGATTAGCTGAATCAATTATGAGCAGAAATTGTCAACAGCCTAATGAAATAGATGCTAATAACAGAGGCCTAGCTTAAATTTGGCTAGACCTGGACCTAAATATTCCAGGCTATAATGTAATAAGGAGGACAGGATAGAGAGGTGGTAGTGTTGATGAAGGATAACATTACATTTTTGCAGGGCTATGATGTTTTAGAGCGTACAAACGCTCTGATTAGAGTTAGAAGACAGAAAAGGAGTTGCCACATTGTTAGGTATTGAAATGCCAATTGAGATTGATGACTTCTCATAGGGAACAGTATAAGAGACTGTCCAATTTTTCCCCCTCTAAACTAGAGATGCCACGCCTCTTGCAGTTCTGCACCAACAGCAGAGCTCTGATGACATAACGAGAACACCCAGTTGTTGATTTCCTCTTTAACCCCCTTTTAAAGACTACCTCAATGTATAGGAAGACCTAATCCTAGTGCAGTTAAAACAACAGCTTGATTTTTACGAGCTGTAAGGGACTACCTACGTTAGCACTGACACTACAAATCTGACTCCTTTCTCCGTGACAAGCCAATTTAGCAAAACTGTACACTATCTCAGCAATCTCATACAAAAAGGAGTAGGAAATATGCCCAGGGCATTTGCCTATACTATTTTTATTTTATATCAGCAACAATTAAACAACTGCACACATAAAATCAGGCAAAATCTCACTGGATAGTTTGTTTGATTGCTCAGACTGCCAACAAAAACAAAGTCCATCTACCTGAATGGATGTTTGAATCTTAAGAGAAGCTCTGTGTTCTATATACACAAATTTGATGTACTGTTAAATCAGAAGAAAAGAAAAAATTAAGAATCCTTAAGATGTTCCGAAATCCAAAGTTTGCACATAGTAGAGTCCTTACCAGAAGAATCATGTCCAGTGTATTCATACATCTTGTCCCAAGTTCCATTCTCCTCCTTCCAGATGATGATCTTCCGATCATAGGAACAAGAAGCCAAGGTGTTGCCATACATCGGGTGAGCCCATGCCACTTGCCATACAGGACCTTCATGGCTGAAATAAGGAAATATTCAAGTAACTGATCCATTTTCCTCATTTATAATGCATGGCAAACTACCTGCATTATGGTGAACAGGTGTTTTAGCTTCTTAAAGCATCCCATGCACAGGTTTAGAAGCACCAGTGCCGATGGGAATCATCATCATCATAGAAGCCATACAGTGTGGAAACAGGCTCTTTGGCCCAACAAGTCCACACCGACCCTCAGAGTACCCACTCAAACCCATCCCCCTATAACCCACCTAATCTATACATCCCTGAACACTATGGGCAATTTAACATGGCCAATCCACCTAACCCACACATCTTTGGACTGCGGGGGGAAACCGGAGCACCCGGCGGAAGCCCACGCAGACACAGGGAGAATGTGCAAACTCCACACAGACAGTAGCCCGAGGATGGAATTGAACCCAGGTCCCTGGCAACGTGAGGCAGCAGTGCTAACCACTGTGCCACCCCTTTTCAGAACATTCTCCCAAGTGCGAACTGCAAGCAACTATTAGTGTGTGGGTTGGTTCCTCTTTCAAACCTGTTCCACCACCTGTTCCCGCCTATGAAAAGAGTTCAGTCCAAATTTTAGCTTCATGTTTTAAAGCAAGAAACTGTCTTACCTAAAACAGGACCACTGGTCCCTGGCAGACTGGGGAGGAAAATGGAGAAGAGACCAAAATATGTTTTTAAAAAAAAACAGAATCGTGTTTCAAGAATCAGTCAGATAACAAGAGTTCTGACTTCAATCAAAAATAAACCGGCCACCAATCACTGTATCAGGCACTGCCACACAGCGTGGGGAAACGTATCTTGTAGCTCTGGATGTGGAGTCACTTAGCTGGAAAGAAGTATTTGGCCCACTCATAATTAAGGTGGCAAGCGGTAGATGGAAATACAAGAGTTTATTCTTATAAGATGCAGAGATTGCACACTGCAGTCACCAGTTTTGGCCTGAAGAGCGGTTTTGTGGGGATTCAGAGTTGGAAGACACCCATTCCACTTGCCTTTTTGCTGACTCCATCCACCAGCTGCTCACACTGAAATGATGCAAAATCAAGTGACAACAGCATCAGATGGCACCTTGTTTATGCCAATTGTTCCAGCTGATATTTAAGCAAAAATAAGCCAGGACAGATACCGTTAGATGCTTGAATGCTTGTCTGCTCACCCTGACTCCTTTAGCAGAAGGACCGTTTGACATTGCCCAAAGTCTCATTGTTGATTACGAGGCAAAGCTGTGATTAATATCTGAGTTCTGAAGAACAGCCACTGCATTCAAAGCATTAACTCTGTTCTCTCCACAGATGCTGTCAGACCTGCTGAATTTCCCCATTGTTTCTATTTTTGTGATTCTGTCATTGATGTATTTTGCAAAGCAAGTGCCCATACCCTTTAGTGGAGGGCATACGGCAGAAAGAGGAAAGAGGGCTTACACAGAATCTATAAGACCTGCAAACCTGATGTGAACTAAGAAGGAGGACAGTCAACAATCTAGTGGTATTATCATTGGACTATTAATCCAGACAGGTAATGTTCTGGGGACACAGGTTCAAATCCCACCATGGCAAATGGTGCAATTTGAATTTAATAAAAATCTGGAATTAATAGTCTAATGGTGACCATGAATACATTGTTCATTGTTAGTAAAACTTGTCTGATTTACTAATATCCTTTTGGGAGGGAAACTGCCATCCTTACCTGGTCTGGCCTCCAGACCCACAGCAATGTGACTGATTCTCAACGCAATTAGGGCAATAAATGCTGGAATTGCTAGTGACACTCTTATCCCATGAATGAAGGAAAAGAAATGCTCATCATTCCTGTGTTGATTAAAGCCAGAAACTTACAAGCATTGTGAAATTTTAAATTTCATTCACCATCATAACCCTGAGGATAGGACAAGGATCTAGTGATATGGACAACACTGGCAAGGCAATATCGATTACCCAACTTTTTAACTGTAAGAAGACATAATTGGCTTTAGCTGAAATCAATGATTTGTACAATTGAGTGGTTTATTGGGATTCTTCAATGGCCATTAAGAGTCAGCTACAGAAGACTGCCTATTTCCACCACTGTAACATTGCCTGATTCATCTTGTCTACTTCTGAAGTCTTCAACCTCAATAGTTACCTCTATTCCAATGCACTCTGGCTGACTCCCACATTTTATCTGTCATTAACTCAAGATCATCCAGAGTGGTGCTATCAGTTGCTTTCCTCAGAAGTCCTGTTCACCAATTACATAGAAACACAGAAAATCACTCTTTTTTTTCTTGCTGATTAACACCAATTCCCTGTTAAACAAAGCCTTGATAGTAAAGCTCCCAATTTCTCTATGGTCATGTCCCTACCTACCTTAGTAATCACTCCATCTAGCTTTCCTCTTTTAAGGTACTTCTTAAAACCTAATCTTTGACCAAATTTTTGGTTATCATCCCTCATATCCTCATGCAGCTTGATGCTGAATTTTGATTTATGTGACTCTTATTAAACACAGTGTTAAAGCAATTCTATAAATACAAGCTGTTATCTTTGTGATCCAGGTTTAAAACTAGTTAAATGTATCCTGAATAAAGGGAAATGAATGGTATTTTGGTCTGTCAGAAAGGAGGTTATTACTGAATGCATTCACTAAAGCTTAAGGCATCAGCACTTTTAAGTGATGAAGATTTCTTGCAAACCACATCCATCTACATACCCCCTCAGGTCAGCAATAAGGATCTGGCCTCCATTTTTAACGTCAAATATCTTCACAGATCGGTCAGAGGAGCATGTTGCAAGGCGGGTGCCGTAGTAATCCATCTGTGCATCGTGCTGCAGGAGAACAGATGAGGAAAGGTTTTAGTAGACTTGTACTGTGTGCTGTAACCACTCAAATTCCAGTAGCTGTTGTCAAAACAAACACTTTCATTAGGAATGCAATAAACCAACAATCCCTTCTAGCAATCTTTAGTTATCTGGATGGGGGCACAACGGAATAATGCAATCCAAACATAAAGCAACTATTTTCAAACCCTAGATCAAGGTTGGAGCAGTGAAATAGTAAACCACCACTTCCCTTGGATACATTGAAAAGCATATCAAAATTTTTAAGAGATTGGTAATTCAATGATATATGATGCAATGAAAAGCTAGGCATTTATTGTTCACCTCTTCATTGATTCGGTGTGGGGTACAATTTGACAGCATCTTCAGGCTGGTCTCAGTACCTTAGCCAAATGGCCAATCTTTGTGCAGCATCAGTAGAATATTAGCTGAACAAGGTGGTGGGGCCTGAGCCTGATCCTATTGGACATTCCTGCCCCTGCCCCGCAAATAGCATTTCCTAGCAATGGTTGGGTAATGATTCTTTTTCTTCTTTCTCCACCCATATCTATACCCAAAAGTGACAGAAACCAACTGTATCATCTTAAATTGTACCTTAGGGATTGTTTAATTAGCACAGGCCATGATGAAATCAGGGCCTGTGAGCTATATCTGGCTTGGTTCAAAACCACTGATGTTGTGAACAACTGGGTCATGAAACAGAAGTTTGTAGGTATATAAATGCAATTTCCCATATAACAAGTTATTTGCATAGAATAGGATGTGTGACTTCAACATTTATAGGGAACTACTTAATGAAGTCTTTGAAGCTTGACAATTGGATGATGAAGGATGAGACTGGTGGAAAAGAAGAGTAAGCTGTCAATGCAACATTGTACATGTAATCAGCAAACTCTGCACACTCGACAGTCACGCCACAGATGATCAGCCAACCCTGTGCACTGCTGACGATTGATGTCTCTGACTCCTCTCTGCATTTAATCTACATGCCCTTAATGCAAGTTCACAGGGCTCTTTGATTTGTAGCTCAACTAGATGAATCAATTTTATTTAATTGTAAATAACCTTTGCCAATCAACAATATTAGAACACAAGTTAATTTGTAATCTCAAGCAATTTTAACATGCTGTCAACAAATACCTTAAAAGCAGGAAAGCCTCGAGAACATGATACACATGGCATTCAGACTCCCTATCAGACTGCACTATCTGATCAACACTGCCATCCTCAGGAATTTGGATTACATTGCCAAAGTGGCTCCCATTTATTCCTGCACCTAAATAAAAGTTTCAACTTCGAATGCTCTCCAGTTGAACAGGGCAAAAACTGAAGCCACTATCTCTCAGCTCACATCACAAACTTGCAGCAGCACACCTCCATCCACAGTATCTGTTTTAAACTGAATCAAATGGTGCACACGCTCTACCAGGTTCAACTTGAGCTTAATCTGATCCCATAACCTCTCCAGCACACAGACAAGCTATGTCCAGCTTCTTAAAATTGCTCGCCTACTGCTGAAACTCTACAACATACTGTCTTGACTGCCTCAATGCTCAACAGTCTTCCAGTCTACACCCTGTAACATTGTTTCGCCAAAAACTCTGCTAACCATGTTATATTCTATATCAAACATCACTTCACAGTCATTCCACTTTTGCCAACTGCAATGAATCTTGAACTTTAACGCCTAAAATTTAAAATTCTAGCCTTGCACATAAAGGTCTTCAAAGTGTCGTCGCTCCTTCATCCTGTTTCCTCTAGCCATTCATCTTCCTCATAAATCTCTGTTCCTTTGGCTACTGCATCTTCAGTATCCAAGCACCAACCTCTTCACTCTATACTATGTCTCCTGGGTCCAATGGAACTGGAACTCTGTCCCCTAACTACAGTGCGATGCCCTTTAAGACACACCATGCTAACCTAACTTTTGGTTATCACCCTAATATGAACTTTGTAGAGTCGGCAGTCATTCTTACTAATTCCTCTCTGTAGGTCTGTCCTCTCAAGTGGATGTAAAAATTCAATGCCACCATTCAAATTAGCAGAGGAAGTTGTTCTCGGTTCCCTGGTCAACACTTATCCTTGAAACCAAAATTATTAAAATAAATTATCAGGTTATTTATCCCATTGCTGGTTGTGATTGCAAATGGCAATCAAGTTTCCAACATCACAAAAGTGACAATGCATCAATAGTTGGCTGAAAAGTGTTGATAGTCATGAAAGTTGCAAAGTAAATACGTTATTTTTCAGAAACAAGTACTTTTTCTTCACTCCAGCAAAAGGTGACAGGCCAGGGAACACTGTCAGGAAGGAGATGCAAAACATTTTGCCGGAGAAAGACGCGACCAATACATTTTTTATTTGTGATGTGAGAGTCGTGTGCAATGGTATATTTACCAGAGGGACTGTGAAAAGGATGGAAACAGACTGCCTGCCAGCACTGTCTGATGAACATGCAGAATCAGTGACAAGGGACAGAGGATTTCAAAGGAATGCCAATTAATGAAAAAAGGCATGCTGTGTTAGCATTTCAAAAAGAAAAATCTGCATTACATGATGAAAGTCTTTGAGTAGCAAGGCAATGATCACCCTGAGATACCAGATCGACAGTTTGCATGTGAAATGTACTCAACTCACCATTCTTTCAGAAATTCGTCTCCAAAATTTAGTGTTATATAATTTTAGTACATCATTGCATTGTAAAAGCCATTGTAACTTAAAAGAATTAAGTATTCAACAGAGCATAGAGGAATGATAGAATGAGGAGAGGTTGAAACCCAAGGCTCTGAGAATTAAAGGCTGTATTAAAGGGACTTCGAGTGGAAAGATATACACACTATGTGAGCAGAAGACTAGGCTCAGACTGGGAGTGTGGATGTGAGTGGGATGGGGCAAAAGAGCTAGGCCAGGAATGCTACAATACACACAGACGTCCTGAAGGTGTCATTGGTTTTCCATTAACTAAGACTCACCACAGTCTTCACAAGCACTTACATTAATGAATGCATGACCCACACATTCATATTAGAACATAGAACAGTACAGCACAGAACAGGCCCTTCAGCCCACAATGTTGTGCCAACCATTGATCCTCATGTATGCACCCTCAAATTTCTGTGACCATATACATGTCCAGCAGTCTCTTAAATGACCCCAATGACCTTGCTTCCACAACTGCTGCTGGCAACGCATTCCATGCTCTCACAACTCTCTGCGTAAAGAACCTGCCTCTGACATCCCCTCTATACTTTCCACCAACCAGCTTAAAACTATGACCCCTCGTGCTAGCCATTTCTGCCCTGGGAAATAGTCTCTGGCTATCAACTCTATCTATGCCTCTCATTATCTTGTATACCTCAATTAGGTCCCCTCTCCTCCTCCTTTTCTCTAATGAAAAGAGACCGAGCTCAGTCAACCTCTCTTCATAAGATAAGCCCTCCAGTCCAGGCAGCATCCTGGTAAACCTCCTCTGAACCCTCTCCAAAGCATCCACATCTTTCCTATAATAGGGTGCCCAGAACTGGACGCAGTATTCCAAGTGCGGTCTAACCAAAGTTTTATAGAGCTGCAACAAGATCTCACGACTCTTAAACTCAATCCCCTTGTTAATGAAAGCCAAAACACCATATGCTTTCTTAACAACCCTGTCCACTTGGGTGGCCATTTTAAGGGATCTATGTATCTGCACACCTAGATCCCTCTGTTCCTCCACGCTGCCAAGAATCCTATCCTTAATCCTGTACTCAGCTTTCAAATTCGACCTTCCAAAATGCATCACCTCGCATTTATCCAGGTTGAACTCCATCTGCCACCTCTCAGCCCATCTCTGCATCCTGTCAATGTCCCGCTGCAGCCTACAACAGCCCTCTACACTGTCAACAACACCTCCGACCTTTGTGTCGTCTGCAAACTTGCTGACCCATCCTTCAATTCCCTCGTCCAAGTCATTAATAAAAATTACAAACAGTAGAGGCCCAAAGACAGAGCCCTGTGGAACTCCACTCACCACTGACTTCCAGGCAGAATATTTTCCTTCTACTACCACTCGCTGTCTTCTGTTGGCCAGCCAATTCTGTATCCAAGCAGCTAAGTTCCCCTGTATCCCATTCCTCCTGACCTTCTGAATGAGCCTACCATGGGCAACCTTATCAAATGCCTTACTGAAGTCCATATACACCACATCCACAGCTCGACCCTCATCAACTTTTCTAGTCACATCCTCAAAAAACTCAATAAGGTTTGTAAGGCATGACCTACCCCTCACAAAGCCGTGTTGACTGTATTTGATCAAGCCATGCTCTTCCAGATGGTCATAAATCTTATCCCTCAGAATCCTTTCTAACACCTTGCAGACGACAGACGTGAGACTTACCGGTCTATAATTGCCGGGGATTTCCCTATTTCCTTTCTTGAAGAGAGGAATTACATTTGCCTCTCTCCAGTCCTCAGGTACGACTCCAGTGGAGAGCGAGGATGCAAAGATCTTCGCAAGTGGCGAAGCAATTGCATTTCTCGCTTCCCAAAGCAGCCGAGGACAAATCTGATCCGGGCCTGGCGACTTGTCAATCTTAATGTTTGACAAAATTTTCAGCACATCAGCTTCGTCTATCTCTATCCATTCCAGCATGCACACCTGCTCTTCAAAGGTTTCATTCACTACAAAGTTCGTTTCTTTCGTAGACAGAAGCAAAAAACTCATTTAGGGCTTCCCCTACCTCGTCAGGCTCCACACACAAGTTCCCTATGCTATCCCTGATTGGCCCTACTCTTTCTTTGACCATTCTCTTATTCCTCACGTAAGTGTAAAATGCCTTTGTGTTTTCCCGGATTCCTTCTGCCAAGCCTTTCTCGTGCCCCCTCCTGGCTCTCCTCAGACCATTTTTGAGCTCCTTCCTTGCCTGCATGTAATCCTCTCTAGATGAACTTGACCCTAGCTTCCTCCACCTTACGTAAGCTACCTTCTTCCTTTTCACTAGAAGCTCCACCGCTCTCGTCATCCAAGGTTCCTTAATCTTACCCCTTTTTGCCTGTCTCAGAGGGACATATTTACTCATCACTCCCAACAACTGTTCCTTAAACCGTCTCCACATGTCTATAGTTCCCTTACCATGGAACAACTGCTCCCAGTCCATGCTTCCTAACTCATGTCTAATCGCATCATAGTTTCCTCTTCCCCAATTAAATATCCTCCCATTTTGCCTAATCCTCTCCTTCTCCATAGCTATGTAGAATGTGAGGCAGTTATGGTCACTATCACCAAAATGCTCTCCCACCACAAGATCTGATACCTGCCCCGGCTCGTTTCCGAGCACCAAGTCTAGAATGGCCTCTCCCCTCGTCGGCCTGTCAACGTACTGCGTTAGGAAACCCTCCTGAACACACCTTACAAAAACAGCTCCATTCAAATCTTCTGCTCGAAGGAGGTTCCAATCAATATTAGGAAAGTTAAAGTCACCCATTACAACAACCCTACTGCGTGCACACTTTTCCAAAATATGCCGACCTATGCTTTCTTCAATCTCCCTGCTGCTATTGGGGGGCCTGTAGTAAACCCCTAACGAGGTGACTACTCCCTTGCTGTTCCTAATTTCCACCCACACTGACTCAGTAGGCAGATCTTCCTCGACAAAGGAAGCTTCTGTAGCTGTGATACCCTCTCTGATTAGTAGTGCTACACCCCCTCCTCTTTTCCCCCCTCCCTATTCTTTTTAAATGTTCTAAACCCTGGAAGATCCAGCAACCATTCCTGCCCACGAGAAACCCATGTCTCTGTTATGGCCACAACATCATAGCTCCAGGTACTGATCCATGCTCTAAGTTCATCACTTTTATTCCTGATACTCCTTGCATTAAAGCAAACACACTTTAACCGATCCCTTGGTTCCTTCCCAGGAAAATCCTTCCCACTAACTGGTCTACCTCTTGCTACTGCCTCACCTGCATCAACGCTCACCTCTGGTATACAGCTCAGGTTCCCACCCCCCTGCCATACTAGTTTAAACCCCCTCGAACTACTCGAGCAAACCTTCCACCCAGGACATTGGTCCCCTTCCAGTTCAGATGCAACCCGTCCTTCTTGTACAGGTCCCAGCTTCCCCAGAAGGCATCACAATTATCAACATATCTGAAGCCCTCCCTCCTACACCAGCTGCGTAGCCACGTGTTCAGCTGCGCCCGCTCCCTGTTCCTCACCTCGCTATCTCGTGGCACCGGTAGTAAACCAGAGAACACTACGCTGTTCGTCCTGCTCTGCAGCTTCCATCCTAACTCCCCGAAATCACTTTTTATATCCTCAAACCTATTTCTGGCTATATCATTTGTGCCAATATGTAACACGATTTCTGGCTGTTCGCCCTCCCCTTTTAGAACTTTATACACCTGATCGGAGACATCTACTTTCTGCCTGTCTCTATTTCACTAATGCACGCAGCACCCTTGGGTAGTTCTCCCAACCACTCAATGACATAAATGCCCCTATATTCACGGGAATTCAATTTCATAAGCCACTAATTGACAACTCAGTATAAGTAATAATAAACCATTCTGCAGAAGAGTAGTAACGTATAATATCCAGAATATTTCTGAATCATCAATTGAGGCTTAGGTCCAATAATAGCAAAGTGACTCAGTTTGGGAACAAAGGTGCAATCAGGCTATACTCTCATGTATCAAAAATGCTTGCAATTCATAAAGTAGTAACTTGAGAGGGCTCTTGTAGCACAACGGTAGTGACACTATTTCAGGGCTAGAAGATCAAAGTTCAAGTTATATCTGCCACAGAGGTGTTTCAGAACCAGTAATAATGGGAACTGCAGATGCTGGAGAATCCAAGATAATAAAGTGTGAAGCTGGATGAACACAGCAGGCCAAGCAGCATCTCAGGAGCACCAAAGCTGACGTTTCGGGCCTAGATCCTTCATCAGAGCTTCCAGTTGATTTTAAAGAACTACATGAGCTTATACAGTATCTTTAGTGTCCTTTTGCATGTCTGTGTACGGATTCATAGAATCCCTACAGTGTGGAAACACGCCGTTAGGCCCAACAAGTCCACACCGACCCTCAAGCATCCCACTCAGACCCATCCCCCAATAACCCAATTAATCTACACATCCCTGAGCACACGTATGGGGGAATGGTGAGTGTGAGCATATGTATGTATGTGTGCGGGTAGATGCACGTGGATCTGTGGATGGATTTGTGTGCGTGCGTGAATCTCTGTATGTGATCATTTTGACGCGTGTGTGCATGCATGTATGTGCACTTAGGTGTGGATTTACATATGGATGTAAATACAGGAGGCATTTAGCCACTCGAGACTGTTTCACCACTGAACTAGATCACAGACGGCTAGCAAATAACTTGGCTCATTTGTCCTTTTAGGGCAAGCAATTTCTGCTGAAATTTTCAACTGACCTAACTTCAGCAATTTTGGCTGATTGCTGTTGGATTCAAAGAGCAGGCATCTCGCTCCCTCACAGTGAAAGCTTTGGTAGATGGAGTTCAAACTTAGTGAAAAGCAGTTGTGTCACAAAGCTGGCGCGGGGGGGGGGGGGGCTGTGAATTTTACAAACATTAAAACAAATCTTTAATTTACAAAGACCAAAGGACGACATCAAAAATGCAAACTACGGGGACTTTGTGCTGCAGCAACAGCTCCGTAGAAGAACATAAGAAATAGACCCATCAAACTTGTACTTTTGTACAATAAGACTGTAAGTGATTTTTGAACTCAATTCCATTTTCTCACCTCATCTCCAAACGCTCTTGCATCCTAAAATCATTTTTGATCTCAAAACTTAACTTTATTCCTCTTTAAGGCAAATATGTCTTTGTTTAGGTACAGACGATTACACTAGTACTCCAGTTGTGGACCCATTAAAACCCTACACTTCTGCAGCAAGGCTCCCTTGCTCATGTACTCCAGTCCCCTCACAGTAGAGGTCAAAATACCACTAGCTCTGCTAACTACCTGTGTTTTATCTTTCTAAATCCTTCTCAAATCCAACATTTAACAGTTTCTCACCAATTGAAGAACATACAGTTTTTCTGTTTTTCCTACAAAATTGAATAACTTCACACATTGTCCTCCATCTGCAAACAATATATCCACTCACTTAATTTTTCTGCACGCCTTTGCAAACTCAGCGTTCTCCTCACAGTGTTTCCCACCTAGGTCTACATCATCAGCAAAATGGGACACATTATACTTCATCTAAGTCATTAATACAGATTGTAAATAGCTGAGGCTTTCGCATTGACTCTTGCCACCCTCCATTAAAAACAACCTGCCAACCTGAAAATGAACTGCTTATTCCATTTGTTTCCTGCCCTTTAGTCAAACTTCTATCCGTAATAATACACATTATCTCCAACCCAATAAGCTCTTATCTCGCAGAAAAAGCTTTGTGCAGCCTCATACTGAATGCCTTTGAAAAATTCAAGTATGCTATGTTCACTGGTTTCCCTTTAACCACCCTGCCAGAAACAGTCTCTTAAAACTCCAGAAGACTTGTCAAAAGAATTTCCCTTTCAGTCGGCCAGGCTGGCTGTCCTTCATCAGGTAAAGATTTTCTAACAGTAAAACATAATTTCAGTAAAAAGGCTTTACTTTGTGAAAACAAGTGCGCTCATCTTTAGCTCAAAGACTGTTTCTTCTCAGTTCTTGCTGCTGTCCAGCACGGAAGATTACCAATAAATGAAGAAAAGGGTGGAAAATGGGATCAAAAACGTAGCCAGCACCTGGTAGTTACCCCAGTGACATTTCCACTAAGTGCTTCAGAATGGGTACTGGGTGAGATCTGATCTGATTGGGTTCACATTCAGAGAATGTTTATTTGGGACAAAAAACATTGTCTGTGGACCAATTTCCTGGCACAAGTTGTACCCCTCCAGGCAAGACAAATCAAAAAATGTTTTTTTAAGGAAAAACTCTCGTAACAAAATGCCTCAGTTTGTATGTCGCAATAACAATGTAGCAACATTAAATGAACAGAAGTACAATTTTGCCAGCGCTGTCCAGTGATGAGAAGGGAGAGACCGAAGATTTTCATTATATAGCCTTCAGCCAAAGTAAATTTCGCAGGAAAATAATAATCAGCAATAATTTTAACTTCTAACATTTACATTTATTACCAGTGTGTGATGATACTATGATGAGGAGATACAGGTTCTGATAAGACTTGGAAAACTGGCAGCTTATTTCTTGAAGCATAGAAACTGAAGCAAAGCTCTCACAGAAAAGTGCAAACAGAGCTTGAAAACATTTATCTGTCTTTTCCAGCTGTAGAATTGCTAACAATAAGTCATGAAAGTCATGAATTTATTAATACTAGATGCATGAAAGAAGACTCCTTTCCACACATTTCGAAGGTTTTTTAAAAAATTATTCTTTAAAGGTATGGGGGTGTTGCTGACTGCTCAAGTATTCATTGCTGATACCTAACTGCCTTACAACTGAAAGGCCTGCTAGGGTCACCTTAGGAGGCAATTAAGAATCAACCAGATCACAGTATAGTCAAATGTAGGCCAGACCACGTAAAGATGGCAGATTTCCTTTTCTGAAAGACATTAATGAACAGGTAAGCTTTAATTATAATCAGTAGTGGTCTCTATTTGGCTATAGTTTTATTCCAGACTTTTATTGAATTCAGATTTCACAACCTGCTGTGACGGGATTCAAACCCATGTCACGAGAACAATGGCCTGATCATCTGGATTGCTAGTCTAGCAACAGCGCCAATACAGACTTTCAGTCCAACACTGTCTCAACTGAGGCACAGAGAGGAATGGAAACAACTATGTCTTTTAAAAACTGCCATAAACTGGGATTTGAACCAGGGTTACTGCAGCCACAACATAATATATGGACCACTGTACAGTCACAATGCAACACATCAGCTGCCGCACCAGGAATGCTTATGGCTGGCAAGGCAGTAGGGATGGGCACTGCAAGTGACAGGCACTACCTATGAGGTTTTAATGAATGTTTAGAGTAAACTACATCTCAAAGCACCTGAACTGAAAGAATCATGCAGCATTGACACAGGGTCTTCGGCCCACCACGTCTATACCATCCAACAAACACTAAACTACACTATAATAAAATGTGAGGCTGGATGAACACAGCAGGCCAAGCAGCATCTCAGGAGCTTTTGTGCTCCTGAGATGCTGCTTGGCCTGCTGTGTTCATCCAGCCTCACATTTTATTATCTTGGAAGCTTTTGTGCTCCTGAGATGCTGCTTGGCCTGCTGTGTTCATCCAGCCTCACATTTTATTATCTTGGACAGCTTTTGTGCTCCTGAGATGCTGCTTGGCCTGCTGTGTTCATCCAGCCTCACATTTTATTATCTTGGAATTCTCCAGCATCTGCAGTTCCCATTATTTCTGATACTAAACTACACTAATTCCATTTATTGGCACTTGGACCACAGCCTACTTGCCTGGCATTTTAAGTACTCATCTAGATACTTGTTAAATGTCGCAAGCATACGTGCCTCTCAGGGAGCATCTTCCACATTTCTACCACCCTCTGGATGAAATTCTTTTTTTCAGATCCCGGTGAAACTGCCTGCACCTCACCTTAAACTTATCCCGTCTGGTCTTAGATACATCTGCCACAGGGAAAGGATTTTCAGGATCTACACTGTCTGTCCTTTTCCATTTTGTATGCCTCAATCAGGGTCCATGGTCCCCCAGTCTCCTCCGCTCCAAGGAAAACAAACTCAACCTATCTAATCTCACCACATAACTGAGACTTTTCATCTCAGGCAACATCCTGGTGAATCTACTCTGCACCCTCTCCAATGCAATCACATCCTTCCAATAGTGTGACAACCAGAACTCCATACTGTATTTCAGCTGTGGCCTAACCAAAGACTTCCCTGTCCCTCTAATTTATGACCTAGCTAATGAAAGCAAGCATCCTGTATGCCTTCTCATCACCCTGTCTACCTGTGCTGACACCTTCAGGGATCCATGGACTTGTACACTAAGGTCCCTTTATTCTGCAGTACTCCCTAGGGACGTACCATTCATTGTGTAAATCCTCCCCTAATTAGACCTCTCAAAATGTATCACTTCACACTTATCAGGATTAAATTCCATCTGCTGTCACTTTGCCCAATTTACAAGCTGACCAATATCATGCTATTGCCTCAGCCCAGCCACCTCAATGTCAATAATACCACTAATATTTGTGTCATCTGAAAGAATTACTAACCAAACCTTCTACATTCACATCCAAGTCATAAACGTACACACAAACAGCAACTGTTCTAGCACCGATTCCTGTGGTACACCATTAGTCCCAGACTTCCAATCACAAAAACAAACCTCCACCATCATCCTTTGCCTCCAAGTTGCAAACCAATTTTGGATCCAGTTTGCCACTTGTCTTGAATCCCATGGGCTCCCTTTTTTTCTCACCTTTTGGATCAGCCTTCCTGAAGGTTTAATGGCAGGGGTGCTAACATGGCCAATTCAAACTCAACAATGATCAGTTCATCAAACTACAATTTTATAGCTAACGTACAGAAAATACATTAACGCAATCCCTTCCAGAAATCCAGTTATCATCCAGTAACCCACTTCAAGGGCTTTCCCTGGCAAATGAGATCAACTTTTGAAGATTGGTCGATTTCCCTCGAATTTTCCATTTAGAGAGCAACAAATTAGCTGAATTGAAAAAAGAACTCCCATGCCTTACAGAGATAATGGGAACTGCAGATGCTGGAGAATTCCAAGATAATAAAATGTGAGGCTGGATGAACACAGCAGGCCAAGCAGCATCTCAGGAGCACAAATGATGAAGGGTCTAGGCCCGAAACGTCAGCTTTTGTGCTCCTGAGATGCTGCTTGGCCTGCTGTGTTCATCCAGCCTCACATTTTATCATCTCCCATGCCTTACATCTGATTTTCAATCAAAGTGAGTCACTTTGGCGTATGCTGTTCTAGTCACTCACACACCTCTGCTATGGTGATGGGTGCAAGGTGCAACGTAGCAAACTGAACTCCAGCACTTTCGTTTTTCACCAGAACAAGCAAATAAAACTCAAGACATTTGTAGCAATCTGAAAACTGATTTAATTGCAGCCTCATGACTCATTCAAAGACATCTATTTATTACTGGTGGCACATTCTAATTCAAAGTAATTTCATTCACTTTTGTTCTGCTCCTGTGTTAAAAGGATTTTTGTGATCTCCCAGGACTCAGTAACCTGATAAAATTAGAACAACGTTCTATTTTGATTTACCTGAGGCATGCTATTAGGGTGGGAAGAGTTTAGATTGGATGGAGTAAAGCTCCCTCCACACTATTCCTTTAAATACACTTGCACAAGATGTAGTCTAAAGCTTCCTATTCACAGTTTCTTTAAGAATTCCCAGATTACACTGGTCTGTATTTGAACCAGGTCATTTTGAACCTTACCTACACATCCACGAACATTTTACAGCTGAGGACTTTGCTCACCTTTGGAAGGTCAGAACTATTAGGGTATTTCCTATTATTGAGTTCTCCTGCCCCTTACCTATCACATACTCAGATTCAAGCAGCTGCACAAACATACAACTTAGTGGAAATGTCAGTATTGACACTGAACTAGATTCTGCATAAAGTTAATCTCAATGTTTTGAACAGTTGCAATTAAGCAATTTGTGGTCCTTTGAGAGTTCAACTGTATTAAGAATAGCTGACCCACTTACGATCATATCCTCATGGGATGTATCCACGGTATTAATTACAGAAACCTACAAAATAGATAAAAAAGACACATTAAGTGAAATTATCAGAAACATTCTTTTCATGAAGTCTTTTCCATTGAGAAAAGTAAGGGACATGTAGCTTATTCCCAGGACACTTGCAATACAAGGTACACCCATATATTTCCAGTATCCAGTAATTCATGTTAAATATTCCAGGCGTAACCTCATAAAATGCTTCCCATTCACCAGTTTGACTTGTTCACATGGCTGCGATCCTGTGGCTTCTCTGAATAACTGCAACTGCTGCCATATTTTGCATTGTCACCTGTTTGCAAACTGCACTCAACCCAACCCAACCTACCATTTCCTCAATAATGCACTTCAATATGGAGACTTTATACACCATACACAGAAAATTTATAACATCTCTCATTGTTTGGTCTTGAATCTGTCCTAGTTGGTGAAGGATTAGACTCTAACACACATGCTCAAATACTTTTTTGAAGCCCCGAATCTAGAAACCACAATTAAATAAATTTGTCAACAGACTTATTCCCTCAGTGCAAAGTTATTAACAATGTAGAATCTCACAGCACACGGAGACAATTCACCAAATCCGATTCGTACTGCTCCCCACTGTAATTAATTCTTTTCATGTATTCTAAATTCCCTTCAGAAAACACGCTGACACAGGCATGACGGGCCAAACAATCTCATGTGCTGTATCATTCTAGAAATTGATGAAGCTGCTTGTACCATTCTTTTTGAGCCCCCTTGACTGTGCAGATGAGGTCTTGATTTGACATATCTTCAGAAAGATGGTAGCTCCAAGTGTGTGGCACTGCTTTATTATTGTCACAGCCTAGATTCTGTGCTCAAGTCATGAACCCGAACTGAACGCCAGCCATTTGAAACTTACCATATAGGACTTCCAGAGACAACAAAACATTGCAATGTCCCAAGGAAATGAAAGAAATTTGTTTGCCTTTTTTTCTCCAAAGGTAGTGGAGTCAACACCAGCCTATCACCTCTGGCTGGAGGTATCAATGAATGGCAAACAGCAGTTGTTAGTGCAGCCTGTTGTGAATCCAAGGCTCTCCAAAGACGCTTCAAGTGACCCTTGCTCAGGACAGACCGAGAGGAGGGGCTTAGAGCCATCCTAAATTATTACTGATCCCAGTCATCCCAGAGATGATCCACTGGAGACTCCTGTTGCCAATAGTTTCTGTGGTTGGGGTTCATGAGCATGTTTTTCTGATGAAGGGTCTAGGCCCGAAACGTCAGCTTTTGTGCTCCTAAGATGCTGCGTGGCCTGCTGTGTTCACCCAGCCCCACGCTTCTATTCTTAGCTCCTGCCTTCGGAACCAGATCATCCCAATGGACTACAGCCCACATTCAAGCCTTCCCACATTTGGCCCCAACCGTGACAATGTCTACATTCAGAACATTGAGACCCTTAAGAAGTGTTTCTCCCTACGATTCCTGAAACATTTTCTGAAGGAAGGTCTAGACCCAAAACATCCACCTTCCTGCTCCTCTGACGTTGCTTGGCCTGCTGTGTTCATCCAGCTCTACACCTTGTTATCTCTATATTCAAGATCTGTCTGAAATGGGAAGGATCACAAGCAGGAATAGTCAACGAAGCTGACTAAGGCAGAGCGCGCTCAGAGAATTACTGTGAATAAGATGTTCGAGCTGAGACTGGGAGAGGGAACAAGGTATAGAGATGGACAAACACAGCAGGCCAGGCAGCATCAGAGGAGCAGGAAAGCTGATGTTTTGGGTCTGGACCCTTCTTCTGAAATCAATGAGGGTCCAAAGTTCAGAGATTGCAGATCATTAAATCATAGATCATAGAATTCCTCCAGTGTGGAAATTGACGCTTCAGCCCAACAAGTCCACATCAACCCTTGGAGCATCCCACCCAGATCCATCCCCCTATAACCCACACACCCCTGAACACTACAGACAATTTAGCACGGCCAATCTACCTAGCCTGCACATCTTTGGACTGTGGGAGGAAACCAGAGCACCCAGAGGAAACCCATACAGACACAGGGAAAATGTGCAAACTCCACACAGACAGTTGCCCGAGGCCGGAATCGAACCCAGGTCCCTGGCGCTGTGAGGCTGTAGTGCTAATCACTGAGCCACCCCCATATGGTGGTCATTTTCTCAAAAAGGGTCCAGCCCTGAAACGTCAGCTGTCCTGCTCCTCTGATGTTGCTTGGCCTGCTGTGTTCACCCAGCTCCACACCTTGTCGTCTCAGATTTTCCAGCATCTGCAGTTCCCACTGTCTCTGGGAGGGGAAAGATATGTTCGGGACTAAGTTAGAGAGGAATGGGTGACTCCCGACCTGAGTTGTACAGAATAGGGAAGGCAATTACAAAAAAACAGAGATAATGGGAACTGCAGATGCTGGAGATTCCAAGATAATAAAATGTGAGGCTGGATGAACACAGCAGGCCAAGCAGCATCCCAGGAGCACAAAAGCTGACGTTTCGGGCCTAGACCCTTCATCAGAGATGATATGCTCCAAGCCACAACGGGGAAAGGCCACCGTTTAAAGTATTTTTACCAAAGTCCATGGTGGGGTGGGGGTGGAAGGTCCATTCAGTTACTAGACCCTCTCGGTGTCTAAAACGTATGTGAATGTAAACCTGTACAAGTAAGAAGTGGTTTGGGGTTTTGATTTTGTGACTACGGGCAATGCCAAATTCCAGTGTTTGTTATTCGCGTGCAAGGCTGCGCAGAAATCCTTTCATAACCGTACGTGGAGTCATTTTTAATGAACGTGGAGTATTTCTGCAATAAAGTATAAGGACTGGGCCTGATTGGAGTCCCCTTCACTCCTGACACAATCCGAGCTGGGGTGGGGAGACACAATCCGAGCTGGGGTGGGGAGACACCCTCCTCAGGTTCCCTCCCTCACCGTCTCCCCCCACCCCACACAGGCCTGAGCCTCTCCGGCCGAGCCCCCCGGGGCGAGGAGAACTCACCATGGCTCCGCCGGGCAGGCCGCTCCGCTCGCAGTCTCGACGCCGGGCCCACAACCCGCTTCCGCTCCTCACAGACGTGGCAGCCCGGAACCTGTCCCGCTCCACAAACCGACCGACTCCCGCCGCCAATCGCAAACAAAGGTTCCGCATGGAGCCGCTGCACTGACACAGTTCACAGCGCCCTCAGCATCAGTATCGCCCTGAGCAGCACTAGTGCCCTGAGTATCAATGTCGCCCTGAACAGCAATAGTGCCCCAAGCATCAGTATCACCCTGAGCAACAATAGTGTCCTGAGTATCAATATCGCCCTGAGCATCAATAGTGCCCTGAGTATCAATAGTGCCCTGAGCATCAATACCACCCTAGGCATCAATACCATACTGAATATCAATAAAACCCTGCGTATCACCAGCACCCTGAGCATCACTAGCAACCTGAGCATCAATAGCACCCTGCGTATCACTAGCACCCTGAGTATCACTGGCATCTTGAGCATCAATAGTACTCTGAGCATCACTAACTGAGAGATCATATGAAAGCAGCAGAGAAACACACAGAGGCAGACATCTAGTGGGAATGACCACTGAGAGACCATATACGATCCAGCAGAGACACAGACAGACAGAGTGAACAACTGGGCATGATAAATGAGAGATATTAACACAATGACAAGAAATATGAGTAGCACTGGACTGACCTCAATAATCATTCTCAACAGACATCTCTCTCTGACAGTGTGTGCTGGATTCATATGATCCCTCAGTGATCTTTCCCAGTATATGTCTGTCTTTGTCTGCTGCATTAATATGATGTCAGTGGGATTTCCCAGTAGATTTACAATCATAGAAGAATCATACAATCCCTATGATGCACAAAAAGGCTGTCCAGCCCATTGAATGTACACCAATCCTCAGAAGAACATCCCACCCAAACACAGGACCCTGACCCATCCCCATGACCTTGTATTTAGCATGGCTGATCAACATAAACTGTACATCTTTGCACTGAAAGGAAACTGGAGCACCTGATGGAAACTCACATAGACATGGGGAGAATTTGCAAACCACACTGTCACCGAATGCTGGGATTGAACCTGAGTCCCTGGTGCTGTGAGGCAGCAGTGCTAACCACCTACCAAGCCATTGTGCTGCCCCAAGATTTCTGTAGCTGCTGGCTTAATATTATTTCTCATTGATTATTCCTAATAGAGCTCTTCCATTGTCTGGGTTTTCAGGTTACTATGATCTCTCAGGGCTCATTGACAGCGGATTGCTTTGTCTGAATCTGCTGGGTTAATATGATCTCTCGGTTATCATTCCCAGTAGATCTCTTTCTTTATCTGCATTCATTGGTTTAATGTGATCCCTCAGTGATCATTTCCAGTATACCATCCCTCCAAATTTGCTGGGCTATTATGATCTCTCAGCAATCATTGTGTGTAGATCTCCAGCTCTGTCTGTTCTCGGTTGATATGAGTTATCAATGATCATTCCCAGTACATCTCCCCCTCCATGTCTGCTAAGATAATATGATCTCCCAGTCATCATTGCCAGTTGATCCCTCCCTCTGTCTGCATCTCTGCTGGGTTAATATGAGCTCTCAGTGAACATTCCCACTAGATCTCTGACCCTGCCTGTGTCTATTCTGGGTTAATATGATCCCTCACTGATAATCCCCAATTGATCTCTTTGTCTGTATTTGCTGAGTTAATATGAGCTCTCAGTGATCATTCCCAGTGGATTTCTCCCTCTGCCTTATGTGTTAATGTGATCCCCTCAGTGATCAGTCCCAATAGATCTGTCTCTGCTGGGTCAATATGATCTCTCAATGATCGGTCCCAGTAGATCTGCCTCTGCTGGGTAAAACCCAGTGATCAACCCCAGTGGAGCTCTCCCTCGGCCAATGTCTGTTAGATTAATATGATCTCTTAGTGATCGCTCCCAGTACATCTCTCCCTCAACTAGTGTCTTCTGGGTTAATATTATCCCTCAATGATCATTCCCAGCAGATCCCTAACTCTGTCTGTGTCTAATCTGAGTTAATATGATCCCTGAGTGATCAGTCCCAGTAGATCTGTCTCTGCTGGGCTAATATGATCTCTCAGTGATCATTGTGTGTAGATCTCTAGCTCTGTCTGTGTCTCTTTTTGGTTGATATTATTTATCAATGATCAGTCCCAGTACTTCTTTTCCCTCCATGTCTGCTGGGATATGATCCTCAAGTCATCATTGCCAGTAGATCTCTCCCTCTGCCTGTGCCTGATGGATGGGTATGATCCCTCAGTGATCAGTCCCAGTAGATTCTCTTCCTGTCTATGCCTGTAGTGTTAATATGATCCCTCAGTGATCAGTCCCAGTAGATCTCTCCCTGCCTGCTCCTGAAGTGTTAATATGATCCCTCAGTGATCAGTCCCAGTAGATTCTCTTCCTGTCTGTGCCTGTAGTGTTAATATGAACCCTCAGTGATCAGTCCCAGTAGATCTCTCCCTGCCTGCTCCTGAAGTGTTAATATGAACCCTCAGTGATCAGTCCCAGTAGATCTCTCCCTGCCTGCTCCTGAAGTGTTAATATGAACCCTCAGTGATCAGTCCCAGTAGATCTCTCCCTGCCTGCTCCTGAAGTGTTAATATGATCCCTCAGTGATCAGTCCCAGTAGATCTCTCCCTGCCTGCTCCTGAAGTGTTAATATGAACCCTCAGTGATCAGTCCCAGTAGATCTCTCCCTGCCTGCTCCTGAAGTGTTAATATGATCCCTCAGTGATCATTCCCAGTAGACCTCCACCTCCCTGAGTCTCCCCCTCACAGAGGGATTCTCTGGTAGATACCACTCGACAGACCGAGGGGGAGGGAGAAACGTCATTACGTTCCCCTCTGCTTCCCTGTCTCGCCCTCCCCCCCCAGGGGCTGGCGGAGATGGTTTGTGCCCGTGACCTGTGACCCGGTTTAGGGGCGGGGCGGCTGCCGGCGCCATCTTTTCCCATGGACGGTCCTCGAGGGGGCGTCAGCAGCAGTTTCTTGTTGTTGTTTCAGAGAGGGACGCACTGAGGGGGGGGGAAAAAAAGCTCGGTGCCTGCAGCTCACGCACTGCCCGCCATGGCCAATGTGTCCTATCACATCTCCAACTTGCTGGAGAAAATGACCTCCAGCGACAAGGACTTCAGGTAGGCCCCGTCCCCTCCCCCTCCTCCTTTAAACACTCTGTTATACTGGGGCAGCAAGATCCACCCCATTCCCTTACACTGGGGCAGCACGACCCCAATCCCAGCTGACAGTCTGCCCCTCCCCCACCCCATTCCCCTACACTGGGGCAGCACGACCCCAATCACAGCTGACAGTCTCTTCCCCCCCCCCCCCCCCACCCCATTCCCTTACACTGGGGCAGCACGACCCCAATCACAGCTGACAGTCTCTTCCCCCCCCCCCACCCCATTCCCCTACACTGGGGCAGCACGACCCCAATCCCAGCTGACAGTCTGCCCCCCCCCCCACCCCATTCCCCTACACTGGGGCAGCTCGACCCCAATCCCAGCTGACAGTCTGCCCCCCCCCACCCCATTCCCCTACACTGGGGCAGCACGACCCCAATCACAGCTGACAGTCTCTCTCTCCCCCCCCCCCCCCCACCCCATTCCCCTACACTGGGGCAGCACGACCCCAATCACAGCTGACAGTCTCTTCCCCCCCCACCCCATTCCCCTACACTGGGGCAGCAAGATCCCAATTCCAGCTGACAGTCCCCTCACATTCAGACTGGGGCAGCAAGATCCCAATTCCAGCTGACAGTCCCCTCACATTCAGACTGGGCAGCAAGATCCCAATTCAGTCACATCCAATAGGCATCACTCTGGTTGTTACAGCATATGTTTAGCAATGCAGTTGTGTGTCAGCTTGGAGTATGCATACAAGTTAAAGGAACAGGATGGGAACCCACAACATTTGACTTGAAGGCAAGAATGGTGTCAAGCTGATGACTTAACTCTTTGATCTCGAGTTTTTTTTCAGTTAGGAGTAAATTACTGTGGATGCTGGAATCTACTGAAACCAACAAATGCTGCAGATCACAGCAGTCAGGCAGTATCCATGGAAAGAGAGAGAGAACGAGCTAATGTTTTGCGTCTAGGTGATTTTTCAGAGCTGACATGAAGTGTGAAGGGGGCAGTGTTTATGCTGTTGTGGGGGGAGGGCAGGGATGGTATTTGGAGTGTGGAGTGTAGAGTGCTGGGGGGAAAAGGATATTGATTGTTCAGATTAAGTGATCAGAATGTGAGAATGGCAGAACAATGGTGTGTCTGACTGCCAGATAGGTCAGAACAGACAGTCCAGCTGGGGTGGGAGAAGGGGAGGGAGGACATGGTGACAGAGAATGCAACAAAGCTAAAAGAAAGGGAAGGAATGGGAGTTGGTTCATAATTTGAAGGTGTTGAACTCCATATTAAGTCCAAGAGGTTGTAAAGCGCTTAGTCTGAAGATAAGATGTAGTGCTTCGGTTTGCACTGTGATTTTCTGGAGAACTGCCGCATGCTGAGGACAGACAAGTAGGCATGTGAGCAGGACGCTGTTAAAGTAACTGGCTATGGGTAGGTCGGGGTCGTGCTTGTGTGCAGATTGGAGCTGTTCTGTAAAAGCGGTCACCCAGTCTGCATTTGGTCCCTCCAATGTAGAGTAGTGTGGCGAATACAATAAGCAAGATTGGAGGAAGCTGCTTCACCTGGAAAGACTGTTTAGGCCCTTGGATGGTGAGCAGGGAGGTGGTGAACGGGCAGGTGTTGAAACTTCTGCAGTTACATGGGAAGGAGGATGTGGTCTTTGTGGTTGATGAGTGGGCTAGGATGTCCTGGAGGGAATTGGGCAGAATTGCTGGGCCAGCATAAATTGTCTATCCTTAGTTGCCCTTGAGAAGATGTTGGTGAGCTAGCATCTTGAATCACTGCCATCTGTTTCCTTTATTCATTTACGGGATGGAGACATCGCTGGCTAGGCAGCATTTATTGCCCAACCCTAATTACCCAGAGAGCAGTTGAGTGTTAACCACATTTGCTGTGGGTCTGGAGTCATATGTAGGCCAGACCAGGTAAGGATGACAGTTTCCTTCCCTAAAGGACATTGGTGAGCCAGATGGGATTTTCCAACAATTGGCAATAGATTCCTGGTCATCATTAGATTCTTAATTCCAGATATTTTATTGAATTCAAATTCCGCCATCTGCCATGGCGGGATTTGAACCCAGATTAACAGGCCAACAACAAGGCTACTAGGCCATCACCTCCCCATTTGATATAGTTAGGGCTACAATGCTGTTTGGGATGGATTGCCAGGATTTTGACTCAGTGATACTGAAGGAATGGCTGTATATTTCAGAGTCAGGATGGTGGGTTGCTTGGGAGGGAGTTTATGGGTGCTGGGTGTTGCCATGCATCTGCCGTCTTTATCTTTCTAGACGGCAATGCCATGGCTTTGAAAGATGGTGACTGAAGTCCCTTGATAAATTTCTGCAGTGCCTCTTGTAATGGTACAAACCGCTAGTGAACCTCAGTGGCAAACAGGGAGTGAGTGTTCTGGATGTGGTGCTAATCAAGTGAGTTGTTTTCTTGATGGTGCCAAACCTTTTGAGTTTTGCTGGAGCTGCACTCTTCCAGGTTACTGGGCATCATGAATGCTGGATATTGCCCAGGTTGTGAATATGGACTGTTTCAGTATCTGAGTTATTGTGAATGGGGTTGAACGTTGTGCAAACACCAGTGAACATCCCGCTTCTGACCTTTATGATGGAAGGAACTGAAGTCTCTGAGGTGACTGTTGGTCCAGCAGTCCTTCAAATAACATTGATTTTGGTTGAATATAGAACATTGGCTAGAACAATTTGAAGGGAGAGGGAGTGCTTTCTGCTCTCTGGTTATTGGCATCCAAGTTTATATAACCTCATGAGAAGTCAATACAAACTTGACTTAATACCTGTCCTGATGAGTGTAATAACACAGTCATTACTGTGAACGAGGCTAATAATTGAATAAGGGTGAATTCCAATCCCATGTTAGCAGTGTGAGAATTTGATTCATTTCCTAAATTTGGCAATAATTTTGTGTAAATGAAAGTCATGATGACATTTTTATATTACTTTTTTTTAAACAAGATAAGCCACACATAGCAGAATTAAGTTTGTAGCTGATCTTCAGTGAGAATTTACAGAGGTAAACATGGGACTGCATTGCTGTCTCCTGATCTAGCACCAATTCAGATGAACCTAATGTACCAAACAAGCTTTTGACTGTGGACTTGAGACTTCACACAATTAGTGGTGTACTTGAATGCAAATAACTGATTGCACATTATGGTGGTAGCTCACTTAGTTTATTGAGTCTTCCAATTACATCCTTTCTTATCGCCCGCTGAAAATTCTGAACTAATTCATTGTGTTGATATGTTTACACACAGTTACTTTGTGATACATACATGCTACTGTATATACCCAGTCCAGTACCATGATACCGACCCGACTGACTGCAATAATGTAGTTCTGCCTGCCTATCAATTCAAACAGTTATTGACAGGATTATATGAAAATAAAAACAAAGGGGTGTAATAACAGGAGATGGCTGGACTGTCTGCCCTTGTTTTCAGTATCTTTGGATGCAAAAACTACTTGAATGTGTGGTTATGGAGTTTTGAATGTAGTTTGACTAATGGCTAGTTTCACAACAAAGATCTGATTCCAGATTGTTGTTGTACAACAACAATGTTTTGAAACTGGTGTATCTTAAAACCGTGACTGTTGAGCTCTGGGGCCTGTTGTCCTGAGAGTTCATTGTTGATAAATGCCCATTGACCTCAGAATTTGTTTTCTCATTCAGCGAAATTAAGGGGGTTAGATATTTGGATTTTTCTATGGGCGCATTGTACTTACTGGGCTTCTGGAAGCTGTTTATCCATAGTTGCTGTGGAGATGCACTTCACATTCCATACTGCACAGCCCAAGAGGCTGAGAGAGCAGCAGGCTCTTTGAAAGACAAAGCCTGAATATCTTCTCCAAGCACTGTCTCCAACTTTGTAGGATTTTCTTCAGTTTTTTTTATAGCTCCGTAAATATAATTGATTTGGTCACACTGTGCTGTATAAATGACATACAATAATATGGTTCTGTCCATAATTAGAAATAATGGAAATAATAGAATCTTGTAGCACAGGAGAATCCATCCAATTTATCATAGTCCACAAAATTCTTTGGAAGAGCTATCCTATTAGACCTACATTTAATTGCAGTTTGTCCTTTTTTACTTGAATATCAACGCGAATGTCTGATATTATCTAGATTTATGGCCACCAATGACCTGATGGTGGAGCTGCAGAAAGATTCCATTAAGTTGGATGATGACAGTGAGAAGAAGGTGGTGAAAATGTTGCTCAGGCTGCTAGAAGATAAGAATGGAGAGGTGCAGAACTTGGCTGTGAAGTGGTAAGTAATAACAGCTGAGTCTGAGTGGCACATAGATCTCCTTTATGCTGATGTTTTTACAGTCTGTTCCCTCTTTGCTACCAACCTTTCGGTAACTTGTTGGTCTGGGTGTATTTTCTCCGATATATCCTGATCTTCAGCTTACCCAGTGTTGGTGGGAGTTAGCATTCAATTCTTGACTATATAGCAGGGAATTAAGGCAAAGCTATTTTGAAAGTAAAGTTGTTTTCCCACTGATGTACCATCAGTGACAGTATGGTTTTCCATCTGTGAATGTGAAGTGAGAAAACATCAAATAGTAATTTGCATGCTAACTTATTCCTACTTTTGAAAACTGCCTGCTTTTGCTGAAGTTGACATTGGTACAGTACAAGGTCTAGGCCTGCCTTGAAGGTAATAGGCCAATTCATCCCTTGAATCTGTTCTATTGTTCAATGAGAATATGATTGATCTATGATGTAATTCCATACCCAGGTCTGTACCCATGCCTTAATTTTGGCTAACAAAAATCTTGTCAGTTTCAGTTTTAAAATTGACAGTTTTGTAGTTCTTTATGTGTAGCAGTGTTTCTTAATTTTACTTATGCAACACATGTTTCTTGCCTTTAGGTTTTAACCCAGGCTGTTGGAAATAATTTCTTTGTCTACCCTGTTGTCTTTAATTTCTTCAATATTTTTCTCAATATAATCTCAAAACTTTTATTTCAAGCAGCTTAAAGTCCTCATTTGTGCAATCTATTCTGATAGTTTAACCCTCGGGAGTCCAGATTATCATTCTGGTCAGTCAATGCAGCTCTCCCACCAAGCTCTTCTTGATTGGCATCCCATCCACCACCTTCAAACATTCACTGCTTCCATCGGGACATGGTGGCAGCAGACTGCTTCATCTACAATTTGCAATGCAGTGACTCACCCTGTTTCCTAAATAGCATCTTCAAAATCCATGATCTGTACCACATTGCTTCTTACCACCCTCTTCTTTTTTTTGCTCTACTGTAACTGTGTAACTCATGTTGTTTTTCCTGCAAATTTCTTTTTGTATACTCTTCTTTGGATATCTCTTGCATCTTTTTCCCTTACCAGGAGCTGAAGTATATTTTTGCAACTTCTAAAATTTAAATTTTCTTTTGCTGTTTGTCTCGTATCTCTTGATTTGTCTGTGGCTGCTTTTTGTCAGCCAAACAGGACTCAAACCCTTTCTGGGTGCAAACTGGTTTTGTGCCACTTTGATATTTTTTAAATTGCCTCAGACTGATGTGTTGTTGCCCATATTAATGTAGTTGTTCAGCTGACTGTACCTAAGTCAGTAACCTAAATCAGCCATGCCTGAATCTAGTATCTCACTGCCAGTTTCATGTTTCTACCTTTCAAACACTACCTCGAACTTAATCATTTTATAACGATTGTTAAATCGATTCTTCTCGCACCATTTGACTGCTGACTAAATCTGGGTCTTCAACCGTTACTAAGTCGATTATCTCCTGCTCTTAGATGATTCATATGTTTCAGAAATTCATCTGGCATGTGCTAGTCTGCTTATCTCAATCTGTGAAAATTAATATGCCCCATTAAAACAACTGCCTTCACTAGATAATAAAATGTGAGGCTGGATGAACACAGCAGGCCAAGCAGCATCTCAGGAGCACAAAAGCTGACGTTTCGGGCCTAGACCCTTCATCAGAGAGGGGGATGGGGGGAGGGAACTGGAATAAATAGGGAGAGAGGGGGAGGCGGACCGAAGATGGAGAGTAAAGAAGATAGGTGGAGAAGGTGTGGGTGGGGAGGTAGGGAGGGGATAGGTCAGTCCAGGGAAGACGGACAGGTCAAGGAGGTGGGATGAGGTTAGTAGGTAGCTGGGGGTGCGGCTTGGGGTGGGAGGAAGGGATGGGTGAGAGGAAGAACCGGTTAGGGAGGCAGAGACAGGTTGGACTGGTTTTGGGATGCAGTGGGTGGGGGGGGAAGAGCTGGGCTGGTTGTGTGGTGCAGTGGGGGGAGGGGATGAACTGGGCTGGTTTAGGGATGCAGTGGGGGAAGGGGAGATTTTGAAACTGGTGAAGTCCACATTGATACCATATGGCTGCAGGGTTCCCAGGCGGAATATGAGTTGCTGTTCCTGCAACCTTCGGGTGGCATCATTGTGGCAGTGCAGGAGGCCCATGATGGACATGTCATCAAGAGAATGGGAGGGGGAGTGGAAATGGTTTGCGACTGGGAGGTGCAGTTGTTTGTTGCGAACTGAGCGGAGGTGTTCTGCAAAGCGGTCCCCAAGCCTCCGCTTGGTTTCCCCAATGTAGAGAAAGCCGCACCGGGTACAGTGGATGCAGTATACCACATTGGCAGATGTGCAGGTGAACCTCTGGTTAATGTGGAATGTCATCTTGGGGCCTGGGATGGGGGTGAGGGAGGAGGTGTGGGGACAAGTGTAGCATTTCCTGCGGTTGCAGGGGAAGGTGCCGGGTGTGGTGGGGTTGGAGGGCAGTGTGGAGCGAACAAGGGAGTCACGGAGAGAGTGGTCTCTCCGGAAAGCAGACAGGGGTGGGGATGGAAAAATGTCTTGGGTGGTGGGGTCGGATTGTAAATGGCGGAAGTGTCGGAGGATAATGCGTTGTATCCGGAGGTTGGTAGGGTGGTGTGTGAGAACGAGGGGGATCCTCTTGGGGCGGTTGTGGCGGGGGCGGGGTGTGAGGGATGTGTCGCGGGAAATGCGGGAGATGCGGTCAAGGGCGTTCTCAATCACCGTGGGGGGGAAGTTGCGGTCCTTAAAGAACTTGGACATCTGGGATGTCCTTAAAGAACTTGGACATCTGGGACATTGGCAGAGGTTCACCTGCACATCTGCCAATGTGGTATACTGCATCCACTGTACCCGGTGCGGCTTTCTCTACATTGGGGAAACCAAGCGGAGGCTTGGGGACCGCTTTGCAGAACACCTCCGCTCAGTTCGCAACAAACAACTGCACCTCCCAGCAACTCATATTCCGCCTGGGAACCCTGCAGCCATATGGTATCAATGTGGACTTCACCAGTTTCAAAATCTCCCCTTCCCCCACTGCATCCCTAAACCAGCCCAGTTCATCCCCTCCCCCCACTGCACCACACAACCAGCCCAGCTCTTCCCCCCCACCCACTGCATCCCAAAACCAGTCCAACCTGTCTCTGCCTCCCTAACCGGTTCTTCCTCTCACCCATCCCTTCCTCCCACCCCAAGCCGCACCCCCAGCTACCTACTAACCTCATCCCACCTCCTTGACCTGTCCGTCTTCCCTGGACTGACCTATCCCCTCCCTACCTCCCCACCCACACCTTCTCCACCTATCTTCTTTACTCTCCATCTTCGGTCCGCCTCCCCCTCTCTCCCTATTTATTCCAGTTCCCTCCCCCCATCCCCCTCTCTGATGAAGGGTCTAGGCCCGAAACGTCAGCTTTTGTGCTCCTGAGATGCTGCTTGGCCTGCTGTGTTCATCCAGCCTCACATTTTATTATCTTGGAATCTCCAGCATCTGCAGTTCCCATTATCTCTGCCTTCACTAGATGCTTTTTGTCTGGCCTCAGCATTTGAACAAGATACCACTTCACCTGACAGGGGGAATCTTTACCTGATGTGTTTGTTTGGAGTTGATACAGGGATGTTCTTCAGCTCACTGCAGTGATGCAAAATTGTTGGGGGAGAAGAAGAGCAATAGGGGCACGAGAAATAGTAATGATGTTGAAATGCCAGGATCACAGCATTTCATTTGTTCCCTTGTTCAGCTTGGGCCCATTGGTCAGCAAGGTGAAAGAGTACCAAGTGGAGACCATTGTGGATACGTTATGTACGAACATGCTGTCTGATAAAGAGCAGCTACGGGATATATCCAGTATTGGCCTGAAGACTGTCATTGCAGAGCTGCCGCCTGCTTCTAGTGGTAAGATTGTTGTTTGTATCTTGTCATCTCCATATGTCCCCTTGGTTTATACTCAACATCACACCTCCTGCCAATGCTGATAGAATATTGTATTTTCAATTTAATATCAAGTATGTAGATCTGTGCCAAAACATTTGATTAGTGCCACTAGTTTCTGAGGTGTGATCTATTTGGGAAAGTGGATGTGTCTGGTGCAAGCAAGCTGTACCTAATTGTCGGGTGTTTTGAGGATGAAGTTCTCCTAGTTTTCTGTTTACAGTCTTCCTCTTGTAGTGATATTGCCTTTCTGTTGGGTCTGGCTTCATTGCTATCAGTATCATCAGTACCACATTTGTGTGACCGTTTTTAGTAGCTGAACCTTGATACGAGTGCCAGCAGCTTAGAGGCAATATTAATAAGCTGTGCCAGCTTGTTTGTACGTGCTTGAGGAAAAGAAACTGATCTTCACCACAACTAATGCTGTGCTTGCCATTCTTGGTGCAAATGTAAGCTCTGTTGCATTTTTCAGAAATGATCTTTATTCCCCTTACTTTCGTCCATTACCACTGTATAGTCCACCAGCAAGCATTAGTAAGTGAAGTTATGGATGTTTCCCTGCGAATGAAAGTTGTTGAGATTGTAAACTTAACTTGAGGAGAGTTCTTCAGCACAGCTTGTTTAAAACCTTACTCAATAAACTTAGAATCATAGTGGTCTTGTAGCAGCATCACTGGAATATTAAGCCAGAAACTTAGCTAATGTTTTAGGTACCCAGATTTGATTCCTGCTACGCTAGATGGTGGAATTTGAATTCAATACAAATCTGGAATTAAGAGTCTAGCAAACAGCATGGAACAGTGTTAATTTTAGAAAAACTCATCTGCCTCACTAATGTCCTTCAGGGAAGGAAATCGCTGTCTTTACCTGGCCTGGCTTGCATGTGAGTCCTCCTTACCTTCATCTGGGGGCTCGTGCCAACATTGGGAGGGCTGTCTCACAGACTAGTCAACTAACAGCCTGACAGAGCCATACACACAGAATCATACTTTAGAGACAATCTCCCAGACACAACCATCATCATCTCTGGATGTGTCCTCTACCACCAGCGGAGGCATCGGTACAATGGTATATAGCTGGGAGGGAGTTGCCCTAGGAGCTCTCAACATTGTCTGTGGACTCCGTGAAGGATCAAGGCAATATTACTGCTAATTATCATGTACCATCCTCCCTCGGCCAGTGAATCAGTCTTCTTCCATGTGGAACAGCACATGGAGGAAGCACTGGGAGAGGAAAGGGTGCAAAGTGTACTCTGGGTGGAGGATTTCAGTGTCCACCACCAAGAGCTCTTGGTGCCTGGACAGCAATGCAGCAGCAGCACTACCGATCGAGCTGGTCAGGCCCTAAAGGACTTAGCTGCCAGACTGGGGCTGTGGTAGGCGGTGACGGAAAAGCAACAAGACAGAAAGACATACTTGACCTCATCCTTACTTATCTACCGGCTGCAGATACAGGTACCGGTCTTCAGCCAATTAAATTCACTCAACATGATGTCAAGAAACAGTTGGGGACCCTGGATACTGCAAAGGCTATGGGCCCTGACAACATTGCAGCGATAGTACTAGAAACTTGTGCTCCAAACTTGACACTTCCCTAGCCAAGCTCTTCCAACACAGGAACAACACTGGCATCTACCTAACAACGTGTAAAATTGCCTAGCTAGGTCCTGTGAACAAACAGCGCACAAGTCCAACTTGGCCAGTTACCACCCCAACAGTCTACTCTTGATCATCAGTAATGTGATGGAAGTTGTCATCAACAGTGCTATCAAGCAGCATCTGCTCAGCCACAACCTGCTCAATGACGCCCAGTTTGGGTTCTACCAGGGCCACTCAGCTCCTGACCTTGTTACAGACTTTGTCCAAACATGAACAAAAGAGTTGAATTCCAGAGGTGAGGTGAGAATGGCAGGCCTTGCCATCAAGGCCACATACAACAGTGTGGCATCAAGAAGCCCTAGCAAACTGGAATTGCTGGATGTCAGGGGGCAAATTGCCTCTAATGTTTGGAGTCATATGGGAAGAAGGTTATGGGTATTGCAGGACAGTCATCTCAGCTCCAGCACATCCGTGTAGGAATTCCTCAGGGTAGTGTCCTAGGCCATCTTCAGCTGCTTCATCAATGACCTTCCCTCCCGCCTAATGTCAGAAGTGAGGATGTACAATCATTAGCAAACAATATTCAGCACCATTTGCCACTCGTCAGATACTAAAGCAATCCACGTTCAAACATAACAAGATCTCGCCCACAGCCAGCAACCCCAGAGAAGAAAGCCATACTGACCCCTGTCAAATTTTCACCATCCCCCCCAGTCCTCAGCAAGGGCCTCACCTTTGTCCCCCTCCACCCATACATCAATGAATACCAGTCACGTCTGGACATTGAGCAGTTTTTCCGCCTCCGCCTCCACGCTTACTTCTCTAACCGTGAGCTGACCCCCTTCACCTGCCTCCAACACAAGTCCTCCTCCTGGACACCACCCCCAGACCCCCTACCCTCCCTTGACCTCTTCATCTACAACTGCCATCGAGATATCAATCGCCTCAACCTTTCCACCCCTCTCACCCACTCCAACCTCTCCCTTGCAGAGCGAGCAGCCCTCTGCTCCCTGTACTCCAATCCCAACCTCGCCATCAAACCTGCAGACAAGGGAGGTGGAGTTGTAGTATGGCGCACTGACCTTTACATTGCTGAGGCTAGACACCAAATCTCCGACATCACCTCCTACCACACCACTCCCCCACCCCCGAGCACCAAACCATCATCTTGTGAACCATTCATAACCTCATCACCTCAGGTGATCTCCCACCCACAGCCTCCAATCTCATTGTTCCCCAACCCCGCACCGCTCGCTTGTATCTCCTTCCCAAAATCCACAAACCCGCCTGCCCTGGTCGACCCATTGTCTCCGCCTGCTGCTGCCCCACCGAACTCATCTCCACCTATGTGGACTCCATTTTCTCCCCCTTGTTCCAGGAACTCCCTACCTACAGCCGCGATACCATCCACGCCCTCCACCACCTCTAGAACTTCCAATTCCCTGGACCCCAACACCTCATTTTCACCATTGACATCCAGTCCCTATACACCTGCATTCCCCATGCAGATGGCCTAAAGGCCCTCCGCTTCTTCCTGTCCTGCAGACCTGACCAGTCCCCCTTCACCGACGCCCTCATCTGCCTAGCGGAACTCGTCCTCACCCTCAAAAACTTCTCTTTCAATTCCTCCCACTTCCTACAGACAAAGGGGGTGGCCATGGGTACCCGCATGGGCCCAAGCTATGCCCGCCTCTTTGCAGGTTACGTGGAACAGTCCCTCTTGCGCACCTACGCTGGCCCTAAACCCCACCTTTTCCTCTGTTACATTGATGACTGGATCGGTGCCACTTGTGCTCCCAAGAGGAGCTCGAACAGTTCATCTACTTCATCACCTTCCACCCCAACCTTGAGTTCACCTGGACCATCTCCAACTCCTGGACACCTCTGTCGCCATCTCAGGCAACCACCTAGAAACTGATGTTCATTTCAAGCCCACCGACTCCCACAGCTACCTAGAATACACCTCCTCCCACCCACCTTCCTGCAAAAACTCCATCCCCTATTCCCAATTCCTGCACCTCTGCCGCATCTGCTCCCAGGATAAGGCATTCCACTCCCATGTCTCCGGCATTTCCTGTAACTCATCCCTCACATCCTGCCACCGCATTGACCGTCAAAAGAGAATCCCCCTAAGTCCTCACATACCACCCCACCAGCCTCCGGATACAACGCATCATCCTCTGATACTTCCGCCATCTACAATCCGACCCCACCACTAAAGACGTTTCCCATCCCCACCCTTGTTTGCCTTCCAGAGAGACCACTCTCTCCACGACTCCCTTGTCCGCTCCAAACTCCCCTCCAACCCCACCACACCCGGCAATTTCCCCTGCAACCGCAGGAACTTGCTACACTTGCCCCCACACCACCTCCTTCACCCCATCACATGCCCAAAGATGACTTTCCACATCAAGCAGATTTTCTCCTGCACATTCGTCAACGTGGTATACTGCATCTGCTGTACTCATTGTGGCTACCTCTACAGTGGGGAAACCAAGCGGATGCTTGGGGACCGCTTTGCAGAACACCTACGTTCGATTCGCAATAAACAACTGCACCTCCCAGTCGCGAACCATTTTAACTCCCCCTCCCGTTCCTTTAGACAACATGTCCATACTGGGCCTCCTGCAATGCCACAATAATGCCATCTGTAGGTTGCAGGAACAGCAACTCATATTGCGCTTGGGAGCCCTGCAGCCCAATGGTATCAATGTGGATTTCACCAGCTTCAAAATTTCCCCTCCCCCAACTGCATCCCAAAACCAGCCCAGCTCATCCCCGCCTGCCTAACTTGTTCTTCCTCCTGCCTAACCGATTCTTCCTCCATCTATCCCTACCTCCCACCTCAAGCCACATCTCTATTTCCTACCTACGAACCTCATCCCGCACCCTTGACCTGTCCGTCCTCCACGGACTGACCTATCCCATCCCTACTTCCCCACCTGTACTCCCCTCCCCACATATCTTCTCCTCTGTCCATCTTTGGTCCACCTCCCCCCTCTCTCCCTATTTATTTCAGAATCCTCTCCCCATCCCCATTTTCTGAAGGGTTGAGGCCCAAAACGTCAGCTTGTGTGCTGCTAAGATGCTGCTTGGCCTGCTGTGTTCATCCAGCTCTACACTTTTTGATATCTAAGATCTGGACAATATCCAGACTTGGGCTGACAAGTGGTAAGTAACGTGTGCCACACAAATGCCAACAACAGCCCATCGAACTACCATACCTTGACATTCAGTGGTGTTATTGAATCCCCCACTGTCAGTCTCCTTGAGATTACCATTGACCAGAAACTTAACTGGACTCTCAATATAAACACAGTGACTACAAGAGAGGCCAGGAGTAATGCAGCAAAAAATTCCTTTCCTGACTCCCTAAAGCCTGTTCACCATCTACAAAGTACAAGTCTGGAGTGTAATGAAACACTCCCCACTTGCCTAGATGGGGGCACCTCCAACAACACTTCAGAAGCTTGAAACAAAGCAGCTCGCCTGGGTGGCACCAGGTCCAAATGCTTCCACTTGCTCCCTCCACAATGCTCAGTTCCAGGACTGTGTACCATCTACAATAGGGCCTGCTGAAATTCACCAGGGCTGCTTAAGGCCGCACTTCCAAACTCATAGATAATAAAATGTGAGGCTGGATGAACACAGCAGGCCAAGCAGCATCTCAGGAGCACAAAAGCTGACGTTTCGGGCCTAGACCCTTCATCTGATGAAGTGTCTAGGCCCGAAACGTCAGCTTTTGTGCTCCTGAGATGCTGCTTGGCCTGCTGTGTTCATCCAGCCTCACATTTTATTATCTTGGAATTCTCCAGCATCTGCAGTTCCCATTATCTCTGATACTATTTTAACTTCCAAACTCATGACCACTTCGATCTAGGAGGATGAGGGTAGCAGATGCGTGGGAACACCACTGCCTGCAAGTTCCACTCCAAGCCCCTCAACATCCTGACTTGAAAATATATTGTCGTTCTTTGACTGCTGCTGGGTCAAAATCCTGGATTGCCCTCCCTAATGGCATTGTGGGTCAACCTACAGTATGTGGACTGCATCAGTTCAAGAAGGCAGCTTGTCACCACCACCATCTCGTGGGCAGTAAATGCTGGCCAGCCAGCGATGCCCACGCCCCATGAGTGAATTTTTTAAAAAAAAAGTCAGAAGTCTATGGCACAGAAGGATAAACCCTTATGCCCAATATTTCTGTGGCAGTCAGAAACAACCACCTAACTCTTCTATTTTTCCTTTACCAGCACTTGACCCACAGTCTTGTACATCTTGTCTGTGGGCCAAGTTGATGTGGAATTAATTCTGCATGCTGATATGAGGTGGTCAAGTCAGGGAAGATCTGGCAAAGAGTTTTAGATGCCATATCTGAATGGCTTCAATTTTCTTTAAGAAATGAACTCTTGGACAGCATGTGATTGCTTGACTTCAGGCAGGCTACAAATGTGACAGTGAAACGGAGCAGGGAGAGGACAGAGACTTGGCACATATGCGCATGCATTCAAATTGAAACTGGGTCTGTGGTCCTCCCAATTGAGAGTAAAACATTGTAACACGTCTGGAGGAAGTATTAGAAGAAAAATTCAAAAACAGAAAATTTGTTAAACCCAAAAAACTTCTGTGCACACCTAAGGAAGTTGGCTGAGGAATTCAACTGATGATTTCAGGAAAAAACAAATCATTTCCAATCCATTCCATCATGTGATGCCATTACACAGCAATGCAGTGACATGAAGGTAATTACTATGCAAAGCTGTGTTGAGCCAAAAGCAAGATCAAAGAACAGTGTGTACTGGGGACTCTGTTAAATACCCCCCCCTCTATCATCCTGTGCTTTGAAAGTGAATGTTTACTTTGGATTCACATATCTCCGTGAAAAGCATTTCCAAAGTAAAGATTATCAAGTCCAAGATCACACCTGCCTCTCAGAAAACCATTGAATGGATTCTGTATGACTAGCATCTCAACTACAACCCAAGGCACTGACTGGTAGCTTATATGCAGTTGCAAGTAACACACTGAGACTTAGTGAATAACTTATAAATACTTTGTGTTAGATTTACATAACATTAACAATAAATTGTTTATTCTATATTTTCTTAAGGATAAATCTCTCCTTGTGCTTGCATTCAAAAAGTAATCTTGTGCTTAACAGGGTTGGAGACCCATCTGGCTTTTGCCAAGTGATACGGCTAAGAGCACAGATATTTTAGGATGGCTATTGCACAGATAAAGGGTTACTGTCCATTGCTGGTAGAGGCTTTGTAGAGGCCTAAATATACTAAAAGTCCTCAGAACATTTGAATAAGGTTGACTAAAGATTTAGGATAACTGTGGGTTGCAGAGTTCAGGATCACTAGATGGGAATCCTTTTTTTTTGCTGTTGTGAGAAGTGGGAATTTTGAGCGTTAAAATAATAAGTGATAAAAATAAGAGATAATGGGAACTGCAGATGCTGGAGAATCCAAGATAACAAAGTGTGGAGCTTGATGAACACAGCAGGCCAAGCAGCATCTCAGGAGCATAAAAGCTGACGTTGCGGGCCTAGACCCTTCATCAGAGAGCTCTCTTGCAACTGCATATAAGCTACCAGTGCCTTGAAGCTTGGGTTGTAGTTTGAGATGCTAGTCATACAGAATCCATTCAATGGTTTTCTGAGAGGCAGGTGTGCTGCTTGGCCTGCTGTGTTTATCCAACTCCACACTTTGTTATCAGTGATTAAAAATAAACCCTGTTACCTTCTTTGCAACTTGCTGATTAGGGAAAACAAAGCTTAATTTACTAATTATCGCATTACTGCCAAAATAAATACTCCAAATAATATCCGTGGTTGTAATAAGGATTTGCCTCTGTCCTAGGCTTGGCCCTGTCTGCTAACGTGTGCAAGAAGATTACTGGACGTCTAACAAGTGCTATAGCTAAACAAGAGGATGTTTCTGTCCAGCTGGAGGCCCTGGATATATTGTCTGATATGCTGAGCAGGTAAACTACAGGGTATGAACAATTCCAAGTCTCCCCAACAGTGAAGGAGAATCTGCTTTGCTATAGTGGCATGCAGACATAATGTTACGTGGAAAAATAGTGTCCGTGCTGTTACATTGGCAGTATTGTTCTAAGTAATATATTCTCGCATGTAGCACAAGGGTAGTATTATTCCAAGTAATTTATTCTGTGGTATAAACAGTGATAGTATTATTTTGAGATTCTAGGGCTAAATTCTCCATTTGTCAATATTAAACAGCTTCACATTATAAAACATCAATTGTATTCATTCTGATGGCAGTAGAGAGGAGCAGTGTTGGTGAACATCAGATAACAGATGTAAAGGATGAACCACTTGGGGTGAGATGAGTTGCGATCAAAGGTTGAGATTTGATACCATCAGATGCAGCTGTTATGCCTGGGATTTAAATAGGTTCTCGGCGGTAGGTGGGCAGTGGAGTAGGACTGGTCGGCTGAGTCTTGACATTGTCTATTGCTTTTCATTCTCACCTGAGAAACAATGCCAGATAAGCAACAAGACAGAGGGTGGATGGTATCCTTTGATTCAAGAACCTTGCAGCCAGCACCTGAAAAAAAAATCAGTATTCATTTTTGCAAAGTCCCTCACAGAGCCATAATTATGTTTTTGTGCCGTAGTCAGCCACTATTTAAGCTGTTTCCAGTCAGATTTCTGATAGCAGAAAAAGACAGCTTTTATTTGCACAGAAAAGCTTCCCAAATATTTTACAGAAGTGATCCACCCAAAAGCATCAGCAGTGAGCCAAAGGAGGAGGCACTAGAACAAGTGGCCAAAAGTTTTGTTAAAGTGATAAGTTTTAAGATAAATCTCTGAGGAAGTGGAGAAACAGAGCTTTGGTGTGAAGGTGAAGGCAAAGTTTGGAGTTTAGGAAGGTTTGGGTTCAGTCAGGAGTGAAAATGAACAATTTAATCAAGGTGGAAGGAGGCAGTGTTGGGGATGAGCATCTGAAGTTGCATGCTCAGGTTGGCCAAATAGGATGCCAGAATTGCAAACAAACTGTTAATCCTTAGATCATGTTCGGGGTGGCAACAAAATTTGTTGTGAGGCCCAATGCGATGGCTTTTTGCCTTTTTTTGCCCGTTTAGTTGGTGGAAATATCTGCTTTTCTGATGCTGAATGTTATGTAAGTGTTACAATGTGAATTATCCCACTTCTCTGCATTTCTGACATTCGAACAGACCTCTTCAGGGGCACAGCTAAAAGTATGGCACCAGCCTGTGCATGCATGATTTGTATTTTTAATCAACCTATTCAGATGTATCACAATGCCCACCTTTGGAGCAGTTGGGATTTGAACCTGGTCTCTGGACTCAAGAGGAGGGACACTGTCAGTAAGCCACAAGAATCCTCCTCGCTGCATGCTCGTGTATTGTTTGTAAAGTAGGTTATAACAGCTGGTCCCCATACAGATATCAACCATAACAGGAGATCACAAGGACACTGCTCTGGGGCCCACTGGCCCACGTTATTTGAGTCTGCAGGAGAGCATATCCTGCAATCTGCTTAATAGCAAATGCTTCATTGGTATTGTATTCACACCATCTCGTGGGGACATGGTGGGTGTTGCTGAAATTTGTACAGGATTCTTGCTCTGCCTATAACTGCAAATACTGTGTCTGGGGACTCCATGATTCATCAAACAGGCCTGATGATTTCTAAGACATGCTTTCAGAAGATTTTGATGTTACAGCAGGGACAGTGTTTGTGTAAGAGCATGGCCATTTGACCCTAGTTCTGCTGAGAAAAGGTAGAATTCTGGTATATTTCTGCTGAGTAAAGTCTGTGTAGTGAAGGATGCTGGAGCCACCCTCTCATTTTGCTGCAGGTGATTGTCATGTGGGTCAGTAGTAGAGCTTCCTTCTAATCTTCCCCTGAGAATCAGTGACCTGGTCACTCTCCCAGGAGAGATGCATGTTTTCCATATTGGCGGGTGCTAGAGAAAATGGCATTGATTGGAGAAAAATGATGGTAACTGCAGGGCAGCTCTTATTTTCAGAAATTGAGCCTCTCGCAAGTTTACCTTGAAGTTAGTGACAGCATCTCCTAATGACACTAGGTTTTATCAGCTGATTGGCTCACTGTGCCTCTTTTAGTACGTCAACAGGCAAACCACTCGGTCTGTGGGAATTTGTCAAACAGATCAGGTAGGAGTTTCAGGTTCCCTTCCCAGAAGGACATTGTTGGACCATTTGATTAGATTAGATTCCCTACGGTGTGGAAACAGGCCCTTCGGCCCAACAAGGCCACACTGCCCCTTGAAGCACCCCACCCAGAACCATCCCTCTATAACCCACACACCCCTGAACACTACAGGAAATTTAGCATGGCCAATCCACCCTAGCCTGCACATCTTTTTGACTTGTGGGAGGAAACCGGAGCACCCGGTGGAAACCCACGTAGACACAGGGAGGATGTGCAAACTCCACACAGACAGTCGCCGAGGCCGGAATTGAATCCGGGTCTCTGGCGCTGTGAGGCTGCAGCCACAGAGACCAAAAACCCAATTTGGGCTTTTAACAGTCGGCATCAGCTAAGCTCAGTGTGGGTGTCTGTCGCTGATTATCTACTTAGTTTTAACACATTAAAAGCCACTTGGTGTAAAGCAAATGCATGACTGGCTGATTGAGTGGGGATGCACAAGTCCATTCCCTTTATTCCTCAACCAGTTAGACTACTATTTTTTACACTTGTAGCTCTTACCTACACCTTGCCAAACACGCACCTGTAGCTGATTTCCCTCCAAAGTTTGTTGCCTGCTCCTGCCACTATTCCTCTGCATATATCAGGACTTCCGAAAGTTGATATTGGAATTCGTGTGCTTGTGAACTGAAATTTTGGGGTTACAAGCTGAGGCAGTAATAGCCACTGTGGTGTTCTGACCAAGTTAGAACATCTGTGCAGCTCTCCTGTGGGCTTAGTTCTCACTGAGGGGTTGACAGTTTTGATGCCTCAAAATCAGGTCAGACAAGTAAACCATTTGGGAAGCACTGCACTGTATTTCATGAGAATACCAAAAGAAAGACTTCATTTGCTGAGCTTGAGAACATCTCAATGTGCTTGGCAGTCAATAAATCAGAGGCTTTGCATAAAGTCCCACATAAAAAGACTGTAAGCTACGGTAGAAACCCATGGGATTGAGGGCAAAAAACCTGACCTGGATAGGAAATTGAGTGAGTGGCAGGAAATAGTTGGAATAACGTGTAAGTACTCGGATTGGCGGGACATGACTAGTGGCGTCCCACAGGTATCTGTGTTGGGGTGTCAGTTATTCAGAATATTCATTAGCAACATGGATAATGGTAATAGAAGTCAAGTATTTATATTTGCTGCCAACTCAAATTTAGGAAGCGTTCTAGACAGTGTTGATGGCAGCATAACAACATTACCATAGGATGTTGAGAGATTAGGTGAATGGGTGAAGCTGTAATAGATGAATTTTGATATAAAGCAAGAAAGGTTATCCATGTTGGACCACAAAAGGATGCATCCAGATTTTTGTTTTTTTGGAGGACTCAAAGTTAAATACACTAGATGCCCAATGAGGATTTGCAGGTTCAGGTCTTTAAAATGCCACAGACAGGTACAGAACATAGTCAAGAAATTTAATGGAATGCTAGGCTTCATATCTAAAGGGCTGGAGTATTGGGATGTAGACATTAAGCTGCAGTTGTACAAAACCCTAGTTAGACCCCACTTAGAGTACTGTGAGCAGATATGGCACTACACCTTAGGAAGGATGATCAGCCCTTGAGGGAGTTCAACACAGGCTTATAAGGGTGATACCTGAATTTCAGGTATAAAGTTATGAAGAGGGATTAGACAAATTAGGTCTGTTTTCTGTAGAATTTTGAAGGCTAAGGAGTGATCTGATCGAGATCTTCAGGATATTAACAGGGAATGACAGGATGGATAAAGATAAACTGTTCTAACCATAGGGCATAGCCTGAGAATTAGGGTCAGACATTCAAGAGAGATGCTAGAAAGCAGTTCCACACACGAGTGGATATTATGAACTATCTTCTCAAACAGTGGTCAATGCTAATCAATTGTTAAATTTAAATCTGAGAGCATTTTTTGTTAAGCAAGGGTATGAAAGGAAATGAGTCAAAGGTAGGCATGTGGAATTAGGCCACACGTCAGCAGTGATCTTGTTGAATAGAGGAGCAGGCTTGAGGGGCTGAATGGTCTACTGATCTTATGTTGCATTGACGTGTAATACTGAAAATCTGATGGCCAATTTGCACATAGCAAAGGTATACGAATGTGTAGGAGACTAGTGATTGTTTTGGTCACAGTCGAGAGTACGTATTGATTCGGATAGAGGCAGTGTCTTTTTTTCTGCACAATATGTTTCACCTGCACTGGAGTGAACTTGTCTGCTTGTCAGAATAGTGCCATGGTGTCCCTTACGTTCAGAATGAATGCAGACCGGGTCTTGGCATAATATCTCATCCAAAAGATGGTAGCTTTGATTGTGCCTCACTGCTCAGTACTTTACTAGAATGACAGGCTATGTAGTACACTCAAGTTTCTGGAGTGGGGCTGAAACCACAATGTCTGACTGAGGTGACCAGTAACAGCTGACGACACGGCTTGTTGTCTTTGAAATGTTATGGAGGTAGGGTGAGCCAAGCATACACATACGCAGAAAGCAGTATATTAAAACTCCAGATATTGAATTAACTTTCCATCAAAGCTACAGAAGGGAGGCTAAGTGGAAGAAAGGAAATGTTGAACGGGAAGGGCTGGTGAAAGTTGGACAACAAGTTGTTATTTCAAATGCATTGCCTGAAAGGATGCTTCAAGCTGATTTAAATGCTTTCTTTTTTGGAAAGGGGGGATGAAGTTGCACTGCTGTAGTGAAAGTGTAGGAGAGTCGGACTAATCGGATAACTGTTTCAATAAGTTGGCGCAGGTGCACAGGCCAAGTGGCTTTGAGTGTGAAAATATGGAAATATAAACCGGTTCAGAAAACTCTAGAATGATTACCTATTCAAGATAATACTGACCTTTCGTAATTAGGATCTGGCAGGGCTGATATCAATGGACAGTTTCTTTCTGCCAATTTAAAGCAGTTTGGCACACGGTACGACTGGCATCCTGAAGGTGTTCCTAAGCTGGTTGGTGAGGAAGATGGAAATGTCAAACTTTGGATTCATTCTTTCTGTAGGTATAGCAGAGGGAACTTATTTAAATAGATGTGCTGACTGAGGTGGTTATCCTGATCACTCTGGTGATTCTGCATTCTGAATGTCTCATGTTTCCCATTGTAGGTTGGGTGGGACTCTGATCACGTTTCACTCCTCGATCCTGACTTGCCTGCTGCCTCAGCTGTCCAGCCCAAGGTTGGCTGTTCGCAAGAGAGCAATTATTGCTCTGGGGCATCTGGTCATGAGCTGCAGCACGTGTCTCTTCTCTGAACTAATGGATCACCTACTGGTCGAACTGTCAAAGAATGAATCCACGTCTATGACCAGGACATACATCCAATGCGCCGGTGCCATCAGCCGACAGGCAGGGCACAGAGTTGGTGAGGAACTAGCTTTAAATCTTTTGTCAGTTATTTCAGTAAATTGAAGAACCTGATGAGCCTCTTCCCTGTAGTTTGAGTCTTAAGGATGAAAACAAAATAGTGGTTGCATTCCTGCCAGCCACAGTGATTTCATACTGTAAATATGGGTTGGTGTGTGAATATGGCTTTGAGGTAGATGATATGAACCGTGATCTAAAATGGCAGAGAGGAATCACGGGGCTGAATGCCCTATTCCTGCTCCTATGATGCTATATTTCCTAAGTGCTACCCAAATGGACAGAATGATATATTTTGGATTGACTTAACTGAAAGTTTGCTGAAATAGTGGAGAGCAAGCTTTACATTTGCTCATAGGCATTGTTCCTAAAATAGAATACTGCAGATGCTGGAAATCTGAAATAAAACTATAAAATGGTAGATGTACCCAGGAAATTAAGTGGCTTCTGTGGAGGGAGAAGCAGAGTTGATGACTCAGGTTGGCATCTTGCTGTATGGAATGAAGCATTAATTCTATTCCTCACTGCACAAATGCTGCCTGACAGGGTATCTTCTGCATATTTTGTTTATATTTTATGTGCTTCCATTGAGGCTGTTTGATGGGGGGTAGGGGAAAGAAAAGAGTAGAAGGGGGTTTATTGTGCATCACACCTGTACCTTATCTGACCTGGAACTGTTTGAGACAGTGTAGAGATGATTTTTCTGTTGTACTGCCCTGGGAGTAACTGTTGGGACAATTTTAAGAGAGCCGTACTCTGCTTCTTACCCCTTGCTGCCTCTAAGAATGTAAGAACATGAGTAAACCGTTCGATCATTCCATTAGATCGTGGCTGATCTGTATCTTGATTCTATCTACCTGTAATTTGTTTGCCTAACAAAAATGTGTACATCTTGATTTTTAAAATTTTTAATTGACTTCAACAGCATTTTCGGAAAGTATTGTATGTGGCTGTTGCTGATTGGCCTAGAATTTATTGCCAATTCCTAGTTTCCTTTAAAACTGACGATGAGCTGCCACCTTGAACCACTGCAGTCTGTTTGGTCAGGTGCACCCACAGTACCATTAGGAAAGGAGTTCCAGGATTTTGACCTGGGCTCTCTGCATTGGAAGGGAAGTTGGATGGATGTGGCCTGGAGTGATGAGGCAAGAGTGTAGGACATAGCTTGGGATGGAGTGGAACAGGACACTCATGCTGAATGAAAGGGATGAGCTCCTGAGCCATCTCCTTGCATGCAAGGAGCTGCTGTAAATAAAGTGGTCTAACTGTTGAGTTAAATGCTAGACCTATTAACCCAACTTTCCACTCTGACAAACCGATGTGACACTATGACTGTGGGTTTCCCATAGAGCTCCATTGATGTAAACTGCAACTCCTGCATTTGATGCAAGCCGATGATTGGAAAATTGTAGGGTTTTTTTAATTGATTTATGGGATGTGGGCATCACTGGCTGGCCAGCATTTATTGCCCGTCCCTAGTTGCCCTTGAGAAAGTGGTGGTGAGCTGCCTCCTTGAACTGCTGCAGTCCACCGGCTGTGGGTTGACCCACAATGCTCTTAGGGAGGGAATTCCAGGATATTGACCCAGCGACAATGAAGGAACAGTGATATATTTCCAAGTCAGGATGGTGAGTGGCTTGGTTCTGCCATGGCCGTTGATGGTTGCAAATGTCTCAATATTTACTGCTATTGGAACCTCATCCAGGCCAATAGAGCTCTTGAGTAATGAGAGTTGTGAATCAAAATTCTTTTTGATTATGGATGGGAATAGTCATGATGTTTGTATCCCCCAAGGATGACCTGTGTGGAAATAGCAGGCTCTCTTTCCTCCTTCTCCCCTCCCCCCCCCATATTTCAGGTTGACCTCTACTGATCTCTAACAGAAAATCCTGTGTTGTCTTTCAGGAGAACATTTAGAGAAGATTATTCCACTCGTTGTAAAATACTGCAATGTGGATGATGATGAGCTGCGGGAGTACTGCTTCCAGGCATTTGAATCCTTTGTGAGAAGGTATGCTACTATGTGTTAATTACTAGGCTTCCATTCCCTTCCTTCTCCTTTCTTGTAATCCCTCTGGATTAATGTATTTGGTTCTGCCAAATGTTCTTAAGTCAGTGTTCCGTAATTGAGCACCTTGAAGCAATCCTAAATTTGGTTTCTAAGTTCTCACTTGCTTCCTTCTGCACCTTTCCTCCTTCTGTTCCAAACCCTACTGGATGAGGGGAGGGGGATTATGTGCTACCAGTCTGACTGGGACCTGTATTGGCACAGGATTTCAATGAATGCCAGCAGTCGATCACCACTGAAACATTGTTTTACGACTTAAGGTTGGGTGCTTCACCATTTAGCATTTTAGTGCAGCATCGCAGTCATTCTGAGATAGTTCAGTGTTCATTTATTTGTTTTTCTGTATGCAACCCCAGTCTTTGCTGCCAAGGATTACATTGAATCATAGAATCCCTACAGGGCAGAAGCAGGACGTTCAGCCCATTGAGTCCACACCAACCCTGGGAAAAGCAGCTTGCCCAGACCCTGTCCCTGTAACCTTGCATTTCCCATGGCTAATTCACCCAATCTGCACATCTTTGGACTGTAGGAGAAAGCTGGAGCACCTGGAGGAAACCCACTCAGACACGGGAAGAATGTGCAAACTCTACATACACAGTTGCCTGAGGGTAAAATAGAACCCAGTTTCCTGGTGCTGTGAGGCAGCTGTGCGAACCATTGAGCCACCATACCTCCCTTGATGACAATTCTACGAACATTTATTGGCAAAATTCTACATTTAATTCTACTGCTTTGTTTCGTCTCTCTGATACTTGTAGGAGCTTGTATTGTACCACTCAGTCCCCTGCACTTGTTCCATCAATATCCCATTCCACACTGCTGCTTGTCTCCATTTGGCAAGGTTCCACTCTCATGACATCTTGGATTGCACAGTGAATAAGAAGTATAATTCAACTGCTGCTCTACTTCTTTTCCCTCCCGAACCAAAAAACATTTTAAAAGCGTAGGCAGAAGAAACAATCCCAATTTATTTGATAGTGGGGAAATTGACAAGGAAATCTCTTACATGAGAGGTGGGGAAGTGGGTGTGAAGAAATGTATTTGGGTAACTCTCTGCATATTTAAGTAGATTTCTCTGGGATGGCAGTACTGTGAGCTATTATCTGCACAGCTTAAGTGGCTTTTCTTGATATTTTTGAAGAGTACCTTGCAGCTTGTGGCTTGTGACATTGCCAGGCCCAGTGGGTGCAGGCAAATCTGTGTACATGAAAAATCGTCTCATTTCCAGTGATCCTGTGCTTTCCCTGTATATTGTCCCAGGAAATTCAATTATCCTGTATGTTCATTGTAAATCTTCATCCATTCAACACTTAATGAAGCTTGGAATTCCCATCACTGCCTGTATACAGCTGTGAGAAGGTGCGGTGCTCATTGTTATACATTTTCTTGCTTTGAGGATGAGGTGTCGGACCAGGTACAATTCACAAATTTGCTGATGTCAGATTTGGAAAAATTGTCTTTCTTTGTTAGAATTGTACTGGTTAAGGGCAAGTTATTTGAATTGTTTAAAATCTCATTAAAGATAACAATAGAAGCAAACAGTTTTTGCTTCATATAATTTGAAGTGGCATGGCCAGTTAGTCATAGTACATTAAATGCAAGAAATACATACAGAAGGTAAAATTTCTTCAAACAGTAATTTTGACTTTGGGTAGATGCGTAAAACAGGTGATATCAGCTCCATATTTTGCATTCTCTTGATTTCCAGTTTCAGCCTAAGAGAGATGATGCACAGTGGAAGGGTCTGAAAGAGGCAACATTTTCAAGAAGTCCCTATGTCATACTTATTTGGATAGATGATCAAAGGGTTATGGGAACAATATGCATTAGTTCTGTACATTCCAGTTGGAGGTTAAATGCTGACATCTATTGGATCAGTTAACTGGCATTTTTCTGTGTTTTCTGTGAATTCTGAACTGAGGAATTACTAACATGACATGAAATTTTGAACATATAAGCAAAAAACTATGGATGTTTGAGATCTGAAAAAAAGGAGTGCTGGAGAATCTCAGTAGGTCTGGCAGCATTTGTAGAGAGAGAAGCAATTTACCCTTAGAGTCTGATGTTTCTCCTCTTGGTAACTAGATCTTACAAATTTTGAACATTCACGATTTGCATAAATCACCTTGAGATGTGTTCCATTTAATGAGCTGTCCGGTGTCGGAGCTTGTGATCTTCTGTTTTTGGCTTGACCATCAATTCAATTTTGTTTCATCTATTTTGACTTCACATTGGTCAGTCAAAACTTGCTGTCATCAACTCAGGAGTGACTTTCAACTCTGGTGGATTCTGATTTAGGAAGCATCGAGCTTAGTATGATAAACCATCCTAGTGTCAATGAACAGTAGTTTAACCTGGGAGCATGATTAAATCTAATGCGTTGGTACACTAGTCTTATTCTTTGTACTCGACAAAAAGTAGTTTTAAAAAGTTTTTGTGTTCATTGTTAAGGTGTCCAAAGGAAATGTCCCTTCACATACCTGCTATGATTGTTCTGTGCCTCAAATATATCACATATGATCCGAATTACAACTATGATCAAGATGAGGATGATAACGACGCCATGGAAACAGACAAAACCGATGAAGAGGAGGATCAAGGTCAGTACTTTGAACTGTTGGGTGCGATCTTTATGACTTGCAGAGGGAGGTGTAAGTACAGAAGATGATTGGAAATGTGCTGCTAATGAAGGAGAAGAGAAAGGTGAAAAGGTCTGCACTAGCTGCAGAAATTAATAATATGTTTCTCCGCTGATTGACTGACTGACTGACTAGGTTTATAGAGCGAATAGCTAGAAAGGAAAGCACTAGACTTGACACCTAGTCTAAACCTAACTGGCTAATCTGGCTTTGATTGATCTAAGTGTTCCTGTCTGAGGGGAGGGAAAATAAACAATCCTAGCAGCAAACCAGCTTGAACCACACCTGTGTATAAGTGTCATGGACAGGATTGGGATTTGCTGTGATGTATCTGATTTCTTCCTAGCTGGTATGAACAAATGGCGCACTGAGATATCCAGAATTAATTGAGCCAATGATATTCGACCTCAGGAAGGAATCGGTGCCTTTTGGGGAACGGTAGTGCGTCCTTAAATTCTGCAGACATGGGCCTCCAAATTATGAGGCTATCACTATAACCACTGTACTACTCACCCAACATTATTAATAATGGATTCTAGTGTGTAACCAATAACAGGTGTTAAACTAAGTGGTGTGGTTTCATACTTTCTTTTGCTACCCTCTGCCTCTTTCTTGAACAGAGGGGATACATTTGCGGTTAACCATACATCCCCTATCTGTGCCAGTAATTATGGAAGCGTGGCATAGCAGGATGCTGTAGGAAGGGGCTTGATGGTTTTGTAGGCCGTGGGCCTCATTGTATATCTGATGCTCCTCCCAGACAGTGAAGAGGAGTACACCGATGATGATGACATGAGTTGGAAAGTTCGCCGAGCTTCTACTAAGTGTTTGGATGCCATTGTGAGCACCAGGCATGACATGCTGCAGGAATTTTACAAGACAGTCTCACCAGCCCTCATCAGTCGATTCAAGGAGCGAGAGGAGAATGTGAAGGCTGACATTTTCCATGCGTATGTCTCTCTTCTGAAGCAGACCAAACCAGTCCAGAGTTGGTTGCAGACGACAGATGCCCTGGGACAAGGGGACATGCCCCTAATGATGCTTCAGCATCAAGTGAGTATTTTCAATTTGTTGGCATTATTTTCGCTAGTTTCTCCTAGCTTCACTAGTTAGGTTTTCTATTCATGAAACATCCATGCAGGGGCAATGTGAGACTAATACCTGTACCTTATTCTTTCATCCCAACTTTGGGGTCACGGAGACCATGCAACGTGGTCTGTCCCTTGCTGACATCAAACTCAGCAGAGACTAGTTGGTCCTAAATAGTCACCAAAATGGTAATGAGTGTCTAGCAGTGATTGGCATTTGTGGTAATAACAGGTAATCCATATGTCGTACACTTGGTGAAAACGTTGGTAATAACGCGTTTTGAGAATATTTGTAGCTCAAGTTGAGATTCTGGATGTGAGTTTGCTCGCTGAGCTGGAAGGTTAGTTTTCAGACGTTGCGTCACCATTCTAGGTAACATCACCTGTGAGCCTCCGACGAAGCGCTGGTGTTATGTCCCGCTTTCTATTTATCTGTTTAGGTTTCCTTGGGTTGGTGATGTCATTTCCTGTTCTTTTTCTCAGAGGATGGCAGATTGATTTGGAGCCAATGCGTTTGTTGATGGAGTTCCGGTTGGAATGCCATGCTTCTACCTAGAAGCATGGCATTCCAACCGGAACTCCATCAACAAACGCATTGGCTCCAAATCAATCTGCCATCCTCTGAGAAAAAGAACAGGAAATGACATCACCAACCCAAGGAAACCTAAACAGATAAATAGAAAGCGGGACATAACACCAGCGCTTCGTCGGAGGCTCACTGATGATGTTGCCTAGAATGGTGACGAAACGTCTGAAAACTAACCTTCCAGCTCAGCGAGCAAACTCACATCCAGAACATTGGTAATAAGTTAAAGGTGGTAACGGAGGCAGAAATGTTTATAAAACGGTTAGCGCACACATGGAACAGATCTGGCTGAGCCGTTGGTTAACATCTATGTAATGAGAACGAGTGTTGGCAGACTAGCAATGCCATTCATATACTGTACTAATTGTTTAAGAATGAGTAACACACAAGGTTATAGTAGGCTGGAATTATTTGTATATCTTCTGGGGCAGGGTGAGCATGGGTTGTGAGGGTGTTACACAGGGAATAAGTTACATTAAGAGAATTCAGAAATAAAGAGAACAAATTTTTGGAAGTTTCCAGAATTGCAATAAATATAATTTGCATTCCCCTTGCAGCAAAACTGCTTGAAAAGTTTGTGTATCTGTATTGTTAAAGTCATGTGCCATCTTTAATTTACCTTGGAGTGATGTATGATTATGTAGTGAGAACGGTATGAATAGATGTCCTCCCTCCTACATCATTAAAACGTGAAGTTTCTGAAACGTTTTGGCTCTTACCTGTGTGTAACCCCTCTCCCTTTTCATCTTTTTTCTCCTTACATGCCCGTTTTTCATGCAGGTACCTACTATAGTGAAAGCTCTGCATAAGCAGCTTAAGGAGAAGAGCATGAAGACTCGACAAGGCTGTTTCAATCTCCTCACTGAATTGGCCAGTGTCCTACCTGGAGGCTTGTCAGAACACATACCAGCCTTAGTCCCAGGTATGCACAAGGAGTGCAGTTAATTGTGGTGGTAGAATATAGTTAATGCCTTGGGTCTAAAATAGGATTGAATGCATGTTGCTTTCTGGGGCAAGCAAAGCAAAGCAAATCACCCAGGCCATCGCTATGTGGTTGGCAGCAAATTTATACTCTATCATAACCTTTTGCCGATGGATTATGTTGGTTATTTTTGAAAGTTATTATTAAAAGATTCACAACATCCTCTTTTAAATCATTGCTAACTTGACAATTCAAGGATTAAACAAGAAATGAAGCACAGACTGAAAAACGTTATTCTGATCATCCAGTACATTCCTTACACTGGTACTGTCAAACCAGTACTTTGTAGACTTGAATCAATCCATTTAATATCCTGAGGAGTGTGTTATATAAATGCTGTAAGATTCACAAAAGAGCAGTGGAGAATACGTCCTCACATAGAAATCCTCCACAGACACCATATACAGCATATAGTTCCAGTACCACTGGAGCTGTTGTCATATCTAATTATGTTAATTTGTAACTAATCCATATGACTGTTGTATATATTCACTTGGAAATAATTTTCAGTTTGTTTTTGGAAAAAGCTAATTTTCTGTGAGTCTGTTGCAAAAAGTTGGAAAAAAATTCCTCTGTCATGAATGACTGAACACATGTAGTGTGAACCTGAGTAACGCACAGCAGTAAAACCCTGTTGTTGTCTGTGTTGAGTTAACAGCTCTCATTTGGGGAAACAGTGGAGATTCTGTCGTTAGCTTAGTCAGGAAGGGAGGCTGAAATAAACCACAAAGTTCCTGACTGGTGATACCTGCTGGGAAGTTCAAACTTATTTCTCCGAAGGTAGAAAAGAGAATAAGACAGAACTAAGGATATTTCAAACTGGGGAGACAAACGCATACAGGTAATGTCTTTGGGTTAGAAAACCAGAGGTTCAGGTGAATGTTCAAATCCTACAATAGCTGGTTGGAATTTGAAATCCCTTGACAATTTTGGAATTTAAAAAAAAATTTAGTCTCCATAATGGTGACTACAAAGCTGTCTTCAGTGCTGTAAAAATCCAGCTTGTTCACTGATGTCCTTTCACAAGCCATATGGTTCACGGGGCACATGGTGACAGGCGACATTAGCATTTGTTGTCTGTGATGATAACATACCATGAAAGCATAAAATAAAATTAGTTAGGCTCAATTTGGATCAGAGACTGAGGAAAGCTTTTAATTCTTGAAGGCAAGTGTTGGAGTAAGAGGCTTATCTTAAATTCATTGCAGTGTAAGTAGAGCTAGCAGGAACGTTGGAAGTTGACAGAGTATCAACAACCCATGTGACCTTTTCAGTCTATTCAGCTTCTAATTCAGATCATGGCTGATCTATATCTTAACGCCATCCCATCGCTTTGCTTCTACAACCTTTGATAACTTTCCTTAATGATCCATCAATTTCTATTTTCTAATTTTCAGTCGACAGATTTTGGAAAAGAGTTCCATGTTTCTTTGATGAAAAGTGTCCTTAAAGGCCTGCCTGTGTTGTTAGTCATGCCACCTTGTTTCTGATTTCCCCTATTAAAGAAATTCAGAGTGAGGTACAGTTTTCAGAGGAACAATAACTGTGGCAGTACCGATTAAGTTGTCAAAGATTACATTATAGTCAGGTGATATGAGGCTAGAAGTAAGAGATCTCTTTCTTCTACTGTGCCTAGTCTGTGCATGTGAGACTGAAATTTCATAGATTTGGGTTTTAATTGGGGGTAGACCTGTGGAGGTGTGCTTGCTTAAAAGTAGTTGAATGTTCCGTTCCAATAAATAATCTCTTTTTCATTTTACAGGCATTATTTACTCTCTCACTGATAAATCAAGTACCTCAAACATGAAGATTGATGCACTGACCTTTTTCCATGTCATCCTTTGCAATCATCCACCAGAAGTGTTCCACCCTCACATCAAGACATTGTTGCCACCGACAATAGCCTGTATTAGTGATCCGTTCTACAAAATCACTTCTGAGGCCTTGCTCGTGACTCAGCAACTTGTAGAGGTAATCCGTCCACTGGACAAGCCTTGTTCATTTGATGCCAAGCCTTATGTGAAGGATCTGTTTAGTAGCACTTTAAAGAGATTGAAAGCTTCTGACATTGACCAAGAGGTGAAGGAGAGAGCGATAGCCTGCATGGGACAGATCATCTGTAATCTTGGAGACAGCCTAGGTGCTGACCTGAATCCCACGTTGCAGATTTTCCTTGAAAGACTGAAAAACGAGATCACCAGACTGACCACAGTCAAAACCTTAACTCTGATTGCAAGTTCTCCTTTAAAAATTGACCTACGTCCGATTCTTGGTGAGGGTGTTCCCATCCTGGCTTCCTTTCTTAGGAAAAACCAGCGTGCGCTGAAACTCAGTACTTTGGCGGCACTGGACATCCTGATTAAGAATTATGGTGACAGTCTTAAGCCAGTGATGATCGAGTCAGTTTTAAAGGAGCTTCCATCCCTGATTGGGGAGAGTGACATGCATGTCTCCCAGATGGCCGTTACCTTCCTAACATCATTGGCCAAAGTCTACCCATCATCGGTGTCCAAGATTGGTGGGTCCATATTGGTGGAATTGTTCAACCTAGTTCGTTCACCGCTGCTCCAAGGAGGGGCTCTGAATGCCATTTTAGACTTCTTCCAGGCTTTGGTGGTATCCAAGGCTCCCAACATGGGCTACATGGAGCTTCTGAAGCAGCTGACAGGAACTATCTATTCATCAGCCCAGTCGGGTGGCAGCGTAGTTTTGCACAAACAGGCCTATTATTCCGTGGCTAAATGTGTTGCTGCACTTACCTCGGCATGTCCAAAGGATGCCAATACCGTGGTGAACCAATTTGTCCAAGATGTGAAGAGTCCCAAATCGCCTGACTCTGTCCGCTTGCTGGCTCTACTTTCTTTGGGTGAGATCGGCCGCACCATGAATCTGAGCGCACAGAAAGAACTCAAGCTGGTGATCCTTGAAGCATTTTCGTCACCTAGCGAGGAAGTCAAGTCAGCGGCCTCCTATGCGTTGGGAAACATCAGTGTGGGAAACCTCAGTGAATATCTTCCCTTTATTCTCAAGGAGATCAGCAGCCAACCCAAGCGCCAGTACTTGTTGCTGCACTCATTGAAAGAAGTCATCAGCTCCTCACCAGCAGACAGCTTGAAATCTCACGTCCAGGACATTTGGGCCTTGCTGTTCAAAAACTGCGAGTGCGCTGAAGAGGGGACTCGGAATGTGGTGGCTGAATGTTTGGGAAAATTGACCCTCATCGACCCTGGCCACCTGTTGCCCAAGCTGAAAAAGCAGCTCACATCAGGTAAATATGGAAACAAGCTTATAGTGCATCAGGTTAAATCCGCTGACACCAAAATGGACTTTTTTATAGAAAAGTTGCATTTATGTAACATTTTTCCTGCTCGCTAGACAGTGTGCACAATTTTGCAGTCAACTTCTGAAATACCGTAATTTGTAAACTGTGAGATGAAACATGCACAGCAAGATGTCACAAACAACATGACATTGAGCTAAGTTTTTATTCCTTTTAATACTTGTGTATGACAGTCACTGGTTCAGCAGAGGGGCGACAGGAATCATATCAGTGTAATAGACTGACTGAATTGCTCTGTGTGCTTTGGTTGTAGACATGATGAACAAAAGCCTCTTTCTGAGCTGTAACTGACCCCCGGACAACAGAAAGAACCCACTAGCTCTTCCTCAAATTGTTTCTTTAGATCTTTTATGGGTTGACATTCCATTCAGAAGTTGATACCCATAGCAATGCAGCATTCCCATTGTAACTGCACTGGAGAGTGTCTTAAGTACAGAGAACCTTGTGATGCAGAGACTAAAGCACTGCCAACTGAGCCAACACTTTTTTCTGATCTGTTTCTCTTTGTCTGTATGTTCTGTCTACTCAGAGTTTTATGTATATTGTGCTGAGACACATTATTCAGATCGAAAAGTTGCTCCCACCTTCTGGGTAGATGGCATTAGGAAAAAAAAAAGGATAAATCTGAGTTCGAAATGATTGATAAATAGCCCACATGATGTGTTGAATCATATAGCCTAGGGAGTGATAGGAATTCATCCCTAATCTCAGTAAGATGCCCTCAGTACTGGACTTCAGTGTCCCTGGTTTTGAGAAGTGGGAATCTGAAATTCAAGTTTAGACAATTTGCCCGTGCAGCTTGCCGGAAACTAGTCTGCCCCTGACTCCGATGTGATAGTTTTGTGAGCCTAGTAGACTTGTTTGTGCTGATCAAATGAAGCTACTTGGTAAGGGTAGATCGGACAAACAGGCCAGGCCCCGTCATGGGCTACACCTTGGAAAGGGAGGAGGGAGTGCAAAATGGAACAAAATCACAATACCATAAAGCTCAAACAGAGAAGAAGATCAAGCCAGTTCCGTCCATGTGTACTGATGGAATTTGGACTGGTCTTCTCTCAACGTCTCTATCAATTTTTCATCCCTTTCTTAAGGAGCAGTGCTACCTCATCTGCAAAGTAGTTCTTAATAATATCTCTCTCCCTCCTTAATGAATAATGCTTCACCAATGAAAGATGTCACAACCCTGAATCAGCTAATTTCTGTGAAGGAAGCTACCATTCAGTAGAGTTTTATTTCTTGTCTCTAACATTGCTCAAATCTGGCAGATTTTGTGCAAAAAAAGTACTGTAATCCTAAAAACTAGCTCAGCCCCACTTATCAATATTCTAAGGAAGACAAATTTAACTCTGGTCACCATTGATGGAAATGGGCATTGAGTAAGTGTGTATTTATTAACTTATCTATTCTAAAGAACAAGTTAGTTTGGGTCAAGGAATTGAGCAGCACAGATAGATGAGTTTCACTTCAAATCTGTTCTAGTGTTTATCTGCATCTAAACCGTCTTGTATAATTCTACTTCCCTGCCCGTTCATCATGAATATTTCTTGTAACAGAACTTTCAGCAAGGATTTGTGACAGAGAAATCCCATTGTCAGCTAACTCCCTCTGAAGAAATTATTTCTCAACCAACCATTGATTTTGTTGCTTTGTTAATTAAATGCTTGTCCACTGTTGTTGAAAGTCCGCAAAATCTTGGAGACTGCTGCCAAATCGCCCCTTTTTCTTATTTTAGCTGAAGTGAAACAAGCACCAACTGCTCATGTTTTCTTAAAGCTTTAGCAAAGATCTGTAGCTCGGGTTGTGGGTGAAGTTGTTGACTTGCTTACCAAGCTGGCTTGTTTCCGTTCGGATGTATCGTCACCATGCGAGGTAACGTCATCAGTGAGGCCTCCAATGAAGCACTGTTGTTCTACTAAGCTTGGAACTTGTACTGTCGTGTCCATTATGGTGAATAGTGTCACGGACCAGACAGTATAAATTCCAAATGGAGTAGAACAATGTTGCTTTGTCAGAGGGCTTACTGATGATGATACCTAGCATGGTGACAAAATGTCTGAATGAAAACAAGCCAGCTTGGCGAGCGAGTCAACAATGTTTCTTAAATGTTAACCCTCATCCTAATACTGCATTTTTTCTGTTGCTTTTATACCCTTCCTGTAATGAGTATCTGCACTGTACAAGATGATCTAACTGGGCCAATGAAGAACTTTGTGATTAACTCTTTGCTCTATATGTACACTGTGCCATGTGGTCTTTTTAGGAAAGCAAGGATTCTAAAGCTGTTTTTATATCCTCATCTTGTCCTTATGCCTTTAAATGACTGATATGTGAGCAGCAAGATCTGCATGCTTCCTATTGTACTTAAAATGTTTATAATCTTGCCTTTGCCTAATTCTCCCTCCAACATGCATTACTTTTGTTTTCTAAATTGAATTGCATTTGTCCAACATTTTACAGTCTGTCAGTTTACAATACCCCTGGTTTTGTCACCAGCAAATTTTGATACTGTTGTCTCAACGTGCAAGGCACATTAATACAAGAGCACTCCCAATAGATTCATGTATATCATGCCATACTGACTGTACTGGACTATCAGCTCTGAGGCCATGAATTCAGATCTGACCATGGTGGATTTGAATTCAAGTCTAATAAATTGATTATAGGTAGAGCCAAGAGGTGACTCTATCTATAACTTCTCGCTGCCTGGGGAGGGCAGTGAACAGAATCAAAGACGCCTCCAGTCCCAGTTATAATCTCTTGCAACTTCTGCCTTCGGGCAAAAGAAACAAAAGCTTAGACACATACCAACAGATTCCAGAACAGCTTCTTCCCCACTGTTATTAGACTTCTGAATGGACCTCTCAAAGTTGAAATATGTTGATCTTGCTTTTTGTGCACCTTCTCTACAGCCGTAACATTGTATTTGTCGCACTATTCTATTACCCTACTGCGCTTTTTAATGGTATGATCTGCTGGGACTACGTGCAGAACAAAACTTTTCACTGTACCTAGTTACATGTGACAAAAATAGATCAAATCTGGTAATTTTGCAGACTGGTGTCTGGAAATAAATGATGAGAATGTTTCTGAATGATCACAACTCAAGTAAATCACTGTTTTCCCTGGCCTGTCAGCATTTGTTGATAGCATAGAGAAAGGAACACAAGGACTTTAAGATGATGAGCATAATGGTTTCTTACACTAAGGCTGTTTGTATACTGCAGATTGTTGGTTAAAAGGTGGTGAGATATATCACTGTATAAACTTGCTCAATTCTTGAAATTTTGAAACAACCTTATAAAATAGAGACAAATTTCAGGCAATTGACGGAATCACTTGCTTCCTCGGTTGTCATTGGCTGTTTTTACCATTGGCTTAACTCTTGGGGCAACTTGGGAAACTGTCTCGGACATTAAATGTTTGTCTCTTTATCCAACCCATAAACAAGACTGCTTTTTAGTGCATTCAGTGGACTTAGGGTTAACTATTCAGTTTGTGGCTTTGCTGCTCCACACCACTGGACATTTTTGTACCTTCCCTGAGTGAGACCTACCTTTCTTTTATTAAAAAAAAGGTATTTTTCAGCAGTTCAGTCTCTCTCAACTGATCTCTGTGCTGACACTTTCGCAGTCATCTCTCCCTCTATATTGAAATCCCACTTGGCGTTTGCAAAATTGAAATCTACCTAGCCGAGGATATTGTAGGATGTGGAGCAAAGGCAGCTAAGTAGCAGCTGAGCTGTAGATAAGCTGTGATTTATTTGAATGATGGAATAGGACAGAGGAGTTGAATGGGCTGCTCATGTTCCCATGCTTTTAAACCCACATCTTTTCACTATTCAGCTAAAATTGAAGGCATCTCTGTTCAAAAAGGGATTTTTTTCTCTCCAAACCATTGGGGCCAACAGTTGATGAATTATGAATGCTTTGTAGAAGGTTGTTCATTTGATTGCTTTAAGTTTCAAATTCTTTTCCCTCAGGTTCAGCCTACTCTCGAAGTACAGTGGTGACTGCTGTCAAGTTTACAATTTCAGACCATCCGCAGGGGATTGACCCTCTGCTGAAAGGCTGCATAGGTGAGTCTTGGCATTGGCAAATGGCTTCTGTCAGAAGGTACTGTGAGGGAGGGCACATTTGCGGTAATACATAATATGTAATGATCTTGTAATGTCTAAACGTAACAGAAATGCTGCATGTAGATTGTTTACCTGATGATCTGTTGGGAAAATGTCGGTCATTTTTCAAATGGCAGCCAGTGATCGGTGCTTGAACTGATTTATTTGCAATGTATAAAAATAAGTTAAATGAGGGAAATAAATGGAACACCTCCCCCATTATGTGAAGATCGCAAATGTAGCTGGGTGGGTGAACTGTGAGGAGGAAGCTTCAATGTGATTTGGATAAGTTGAGTGAGGGGACATAAACATGGCAGATGTGCATAATGTGGATAAATATGTGGTCATCCACTTTAGCAAAAGCAGGAAGGCAGATTATTATCTGGTGATAAATTGGCAAAGGAGGAGATGCAACAAGACCCGAGTGTTCTTTTGCAGCAGGCACTGAAAGTAAGCCTCCCAGCTACAGCAGGCAGTGAAGAAGGCAAATGGTATATTAGCTTTTATAGCGAGAGGATTCCAGTGTAGGAGCAGGAATGTCTTGCTATAAATGTGCAGGGCTAGGTGAGACCACGTTGAATCTCAGATAAAAAGATGAAGTCTGCATACAATGCTCTGGCTACAGAGGCAGTGCAGCAAAGATTTGCCAGACTATGTTTGAAGAGAATTGGTCAGCTCTGTATTTACTGGAGGTTAGAATGAGGGTGATCTCATAGAAACCTATAAAATCCTACTGTGATTAGACAGGGTAAACACAGTGTTTACCCTTTCAACTTGATTTAAGTTCTGACGTCTCTGGAGTGGGACTTGACTTGAACCCATGACCTTCCAGCCCAGCAGAGAGTGCAATACTCGAAGTTCTGTTTTTAAAAAAAATTGTCCTGAACTACTACTCTCAGTTGGCAGCCGATAACTTGGTACAGTCTGAAATGCTGCAGGAATGCTGTATGCTAGGTTGAGCATTGCTCAATTAAGCTCATTAAATTCCAGCCATGTTCCGATTCTAGTGAATCTCTGTGTCACATCATTGGGCCTCCTATTGAGTGAGAATGTGCCAGTGCCAGGCTTTGTTTGTCTGTTTGCAGTCAGGTGACAATAGGATTGTTGCCCCTGGGTGTTACTATTTTGCTGTCCAGTGAATACTCTTCCTAAGATTTCATCTCCATGCACCAGCCCTTCCAGAATGCATCAGCCCCTCACTGGGATTCTGTTTCACAGGTGTTCAGTGCTGAAGCAGCTGTTCCTCATCAGATTGGAAACTCTTAAAATTTATTTTGTTCTCTGCATGTAGCTATCATTGGCTAGGCCAGCATTTCTTGCTCATCCCGAATTGATTTGGAGAAGGTGGTAGTGAGATGCAATCTTGACTCACTGCATTCTGTGTAGTCTAGGTGCACCCACAGTGTCAGTGATACAGTACAGAAGAGAGCATTTGGCCCATTGACTATGCACATATCTACACTAGTCCACTTTGTAGCACTTGGTCCATAGTCTTGAATGTTATGATGTTTCAGGTGCTCATCTACGTACTTTTTATAGTTGAAGGTTCCTCCAATGCACTGTAAGCCTGCCTGTCACCTTTTAAAATTACGCTCCCTCTTTCTATTGACGCTTCAACTAAGGGAAGAAGCGTTTCTTATCCCATGTCCATGCCCCTCATAATCTCGTATACATCAATCAGGATGCCCCCTCAGCCTTCTCTGCTTTAAGGAAAACAACCAGAGCCCTATCTAGCCTCTCCTTATAGCTAAACTGTTCCAACCCAGGTAATATTTCTCGAGTACTCCCTTGTCTTGTTATTTTTTCCAAAGTACATCACCTCTCACTTACTTACATAGTTAAAATTCCATCTGTCACTGATCTGCTCATAAGACCAACCTGTCTGTATCTTAATGTAACCTCGGGTTTCTTTCTCTCCTCTATCAACCACTCGGCCTATATTCATGTCATCCGCAAATGTACTTAGCACCACCCTACCCTGAAACTTCCACATAGATTTTGAATATAGATAAAATCTTATCACCCCCACCCCCACCAATTCTGTGCCACAAAGTCAATTTTAGATCCATGTTAGCCTGGATCCTGTGTGCATTTACCTTCTTTATCAGTCTCCCATGTGGGACCTTGTCAAAGTCCTTGCTGAAATCCATACACTACGTCAACTGTTCTCCTCTCATCTGCACGTTTGATCACCTCCTCCAAAATCAATCAGATTTGTGAGGCATGACCTCCCTTTGACAAAGCCATGCTGACTGCCCTATCCAAACTTGTCCCTTCAAGTGGTGATTAATGCTGTCCTTCAGTGCTGTTAGGCATTGGAGTTCCAGAATTTTGACCTGGTGTCATTCTTTCACTGATATAATTCCAGTTCATGATAGTGACGTGGAAGTGAATTTGCAGTTGCCGCTTTGATATGTCTGCTGCCTTTGTCTTTCTATATGTGTGCGCAGGTGTTTTTATTTGGAGAAGCCTTGGGGCTTGGTAAATCTGCATCGAGACTTGGCAACCACTTTAATATCTGCCTGACATTCTTTTCTGCTGCTAGTTGCCTGTTCTGTTCTGTGAGACACGGATGCCAAAGGTGCATTTCACTTCCTGAATGTTGCCAGTTTATTCAAACGATGGAGCCTCATGGTTAAGAACTTGGGAATATCCTCACCCAAAACCCAGACTTAGTTTCCATATTGAACCCACCGGGGTGTACCTTTGGGATCAGACCTTGGGGTCACACAGATGGCTGTGGAGTTTATCTGAATGTTCACCATTGCAATGCCCCTTTAAATCACCACAGATTATATGCTGTGCAGGGCCTAACTGGACAACTTGTGAGGTCTGGATCATGTTCTGTAAAGCTCAGTGAAGAGGTGCGTGGTTTTTTATTTAAAAGCTGCCAATCTGAATAGCCCCTGCTCTCGCACCCTTTTCATTCTGAGCTGACCTGGTTCTCCACACTGTAGGATCACAATAGAAAAAAATGTTTGGGATACAAGATGCGCATTGCTGTCTCAGCATGATGAACTTTGAACTGATCAGTAAGCTGTTGCTAAGTTGGTTGCCACCTGCTGGCTGGCCCAGGTAGTGCTTTTTCCCATGCTGAGCCGAGCAGCGATAGCAGCTGTTGGGAGAGTAGAGTTTTTGTTTTTAGAAGAGAATGATTATGCCATGCTGATCTGCTGTCCTAACGTTTCCCTTTTTTTATTTTTACAGGTGACTTTTTGCGGACCCTGCAGGACCCTGATCTCAATGTCCGGCGCGTTGCCTTGGTGATGTTCAATTGTGCAGCTCACAATAAGCCTTCCCTAATTAGAGACTTGCTAGAGACGGTGCTTCCACAGCTATACAACGAAACCAAGGTCAGGAAGGAGCTCATCAGGGAGGTAAGCACACCAGACAGGAGGATTGAAAACAAAGCTGAACTAAATATCGTTGCATCACCTCTCTTGCTGTCCCAAGTGTGGCTGCCAACGTACACAGCAAAGTCCCATTTAGTGACGTGGTAATGGCTACATTAAATCAGGCCATTTGACAGAGACACTGACCATAACTCCTGTCCTGTTCACTATCGAGTTGCACCATCTTGCCCCCAAATGACAGGGCAGATGGTGCTGACGCTTTTAATTTGAGAAACTGTACTCCTGATGACAGTGTTGCACTGCTTTACTGGAATGTCAGGCTGGATTTTGGACTTTGAGTCTGGATTGGAACTTGAACCTAAAATGCAAAACCGAGTTGTGTGTGCTACCAGGTGGTTCAGAGTCCTTCCTCATGAGTCCCCAGTACACTACTGGGAAGAGGTTGAAAAATTACTCTGTCAAATCACTTTTCCTTTCCCATTGTTACTGGTGTGATTAGTCCCTGGGCAGAGTAACAGAGACCTGATTGGTGTCTCCTACTCACTCCTTGACTTCGAGTTTATGGATAATGTCCCAAGGTCCCTATCACCAATGGGTACAAATCCAGTAATTTTTCTATCTTTAGGTTTGTTGTCATCTAATTTTAAAAATGTTACACCTATTGTAATATTTCCAAGAAGTTAACTTTGTTAGGAATTATCAATGATGAAATGTGGCTTTGTTTACTGTCACACTGTTCCACTAATTTGGACCCACTTGCACTGTTAATCCTTCATTTTCCTTTTGTACTTTTCCCCCAGGTAGAAATGGGACCTTTCAAACACACGGTAGATGATGGGCTTGACATTCGGAAAGCTGCTTTTGAATGCATGTATACCTTGCTGGATAGTTGCCTTGATCGGCTGGACATTTTTGAGTTTCTCAACCATGTGGAAGATGGCTTGAAGGATCACTATGATATCAAGGTGAATGTGCTTATCCATAAATATGTGCTCCTGTGTGGGTGATGAGTGGGCAGAGACCTGGTGATGGCAGGCAGTGGGCAGAGGTGCAGCGACAGGCAGACAAGAGTCAGACCCTAGTCCACTCTGTTATGAATAGATGGAGGCTGGAGGTTCTGGCAGTTGAGTGGGCAGGTTTGAGGTCTGTGTTCAGGTAACTTGCTCAAAATGAGCTGATTCAAGGCAACAAGGTATTCATCTTTGAATTCATATAATTTCACCTATTAAAAAGGAGAAGCAGATCCCTTTTGTTCTCCTGTGTTTGGACTCTAATAGCAGATATGCAAGCACACTCAGCCAGCCAGCCTGCCTGCCTGACTGATTTATGTTGCTGTGACTGTGCAATCTATTTCTCAGTCCTGCACAACCCACTAATGTGAATGTCTTATTTCCCATCCCTTCTGAAGTAGCTGAACTCTACTCTTCTCCCTGTTATGCAGATGCTGACTTTCATCATGTTAGCACGGCTATCAACTGTTAGCCCCAGTGCAGTGCTTCAGAGGTTAGACAGGCTGGTGGAGCCCCTGCGTGCAACCTGCACTACTAAGGTGAGTTCTTCAATTTTTATTTCATGGGATGAATGTGTTGCTGACAAGGCCAATGTTTTTTTTTCACCTCTGTCATTACCTTTTGAAGGATGTTGTGAGCCTCCTCCTTGAACCATTTGCGGCACACATCATTTAAGTGCACACAGTGCGTTGGGAATGGTGCTACAGGTTATTGACCCAGTGACAGTCAAAGAAAGGTGTTATGTGTCCAAGTCAGGCTGGTGAGGCTTGAAAGGGAACTTGTAGGTGATGTGAAAGTCATGTGTTTGTGATCCTTGATCTGTTGGAGGAGCCTTGCTGCAAACAGTACGCATTACTGGACTTTAGATGGTGGAAAGCAGTGGATGAAGGGCCGGTCAAGTGAGCTGCTTTGTCCTGAATGTGTCAAGCTTCCTTCGGAGTTAAAGCTGCCCTTATCAAGGCAGGTGGAAAGTATCCTGATATGTGCCATGTAAACAGTGCGGAGGCATGAGGGGTCAGGAAGCAAGTCAATTGCTGCAGAATTCCTGGTCTTTGACCTGATTTTTGTAGCCACAGAATTTATGTGGCTTGTTCAGTTTCTGATAAATTCTGTGATAGTATTGAATGTTAAGGAGATGGCTGTCAAGAATAATTGGAAATGTGAAATTCAATATAAAACAGAGCGGCTGTTGTTTTTGATGGCTAAATGGCTTACTTCTGCTCCTCTTTCACATTTTTGTATCCGTTTGTGGTTGAGCCTAGGAAAGCACCCTGAGAACCTACTGCTGCAATGTACGAGAATCGAGATGACTGGTTTCTAAGAGTCTCATGTCTTTGCTACAGATTATTGAATGTTTGAGGATTAATGCAATACCCATTGAATAACTGGCTAGCAACAAACTTGCTGGATTTGAATCTTAAACTGCTTTCCCTCCCTCCCCTCCCATGTTAGAGTGTAGGGAAAAGAAACTGAAAGGAGGCTGAAATAGTGTTGGTTGATGCATACTGGGTGGAGTGCGCTAAATATGCTGAATTTCCTTTCCTAATTCTACATTTCAGGTTTTATTGCAATGTAGAGACAAATAGGTGCTTGTCCAAAGTGAAGCCAGTTCAAAAATCTTACTCTTCCTCCATCACTGTTTTCCATATACTTCTACTTCTTCACTCATCAGCTGTAACTTAACGATAACAATTCCACTCTCAGTACTAACTCCTATCCCTTCCTGGACAATGATTCCCACCAAAAATTGTCAAGTTATATTTCCCAAGCCTTCATTGTCATCTCCTTCCAAGAACTCCCTTCTCAATATTCCTCAACCCAGTACAGCCTATTTCTTAGATAGTAGGAATGGAAGATTGTGGAAAATCAGCAATAACAAGGTGTAGAGCTGGATGAACACAGCAGGCCAAGCAGCATCATAGGAGCAGGAAAGCTGACATTTCGGGCCTAACCCTTCTTAAGAAGGGTTTAGACCCGAAGCATCAGCTTTCCTGCTCCTATGATGCTGCTTGGCCTGCTGTGTTCATCCAGATCTACACCATGTTATCTCAGCCTTTTTCTTGTGCTCTTCTAAGATCCAGAGAACACTGTCCTAGTAGACTCCTCTTGTAAGACTGTGTTTTTGTTGTGTGGAACTGATTTCTTTCATCTGACGAAAGATGACTGGACTCGGCATAAACTCTGCTTTCTCTTCACAGATGCTGCCAGACATGCAGTTTCTCTAAATTTCTTTTTTGTTTCTTCATGCCTTTGTTTTCTCTGCTCTTGCTTAGTTCTTTCCCACTTATGCCCCAATCTTTCTAAAGTCAACTGTCCCTAACTATCTGCTTAGATGCTCAATCCTGTTTAAACTCCCATCCCCACCCGGATTAGATGCTAAGACCCTTGCTGCTTCCCCACCCAGTCCCATCTGCCACCACGTTTCTGTATCTTGGCTGAACTTGTTCTTTCTTTGAATAATTTCTTCTTTAATTTTACTCATTTCCTCCCTTAGTAATAGGTGTCGTATTGGCTGTGTGAAATTGATTCACTCCATATCTCTTCATCCAGTATATCCAGTTTGTTGAAGGGAATGTTTCCAGCTTTTGACCTGAACTGGAAAACTTAATCAGCTTCACTTCCAGTTTTCATGCTTTGTTTCACTTTACATGATCCTTCTCATACTCTTCCCTTCCTCAACTTTTTTTTGTCTCTATTTCTGAGGTTAAACTTATTAATAAGTTTTCTGTGAATTTAAAAATAACTGTTGCTGTACAAACTGAGCAGGTCTGGCAGCGTTTGTGAAGAGTGAAAGTGTTTAGATTTCAAGTCCATTATGACTCTTCTACAGACCTCAAGTTCAGAATGGAGATCTACATGAGCCAATTGACTGTAACAGATACCTAAACAACTTCAAGTTGCTTCCTGTATGGACACTCTTCCATTCTCTCAGTTGTGCCATCTTGGACACGTGTCCAAAGTGTCACCTGTCATACCAATATTTGATGGCTAGTGTTTCTTTTTACTTACATGAGCAGGCCCCAAATACGTAGAAGATAGGGGCAGGAGTAGGCCATTCAATCCCTTGAGCCTGTTCCACCATTTACTATGATTGCAACTGATAACCGTCACAAACTCTTTGATCCATTTAGCCCTAAGAACTATATCGAACTCATTGCCAAAAAACTCAAATGTTTTGGTCTCAACTACTTTCTATAGTAATGAATTACATGGGCTCACCACTCTCCTCTGGGTGAAGATATTGCTCATTATTAAGACACCTTGAGATGTCTAGTTATTGTGAAAATCAAGTATGGTTGATGTGTCTCTTGACGGAATTAACTTCATTTCCTTCACATCTCTCTCATTCCCTTGAAATCTTACCCAAAGAGGAACAAAACTGGACAGTATGTTCAACTGTGGCCTAACCAGTGGTTTGTGTAAGTTTTTAATATGACCTCGATTCGACTTCTGTATTTCTCCACATTGACAAGCCCACATTTCCCGGGGCTATCGGAGAGACAAGGTTCTTATGCTATGTTACATCCTCTTGCAGGTAAAGGCTAACTCAGTGAAACAGGAATTTGAGAAGCAAGATGAGCTGAAGCGCTCAGCAATGAGGGCAGTAGCAGCTTTACTCACAATCCCAGAGGCTGAGAAGAGTGCACTGATGGCAGAGTTCCAGTCACAGATTCGGTCTAACCCTGAGATGGCGGCTATTTTCGAAAGCATCCAGAAAGACAACGTATCCGCAAGTAGTACAGAAACAATGGACCTCAGCTAAAACATGCAAACCAAAAGGATCTGAAGATGCTTTGGCTTCATAACTAACTCCTGTGTGAAATATTATTTATATCTTGCCATTTGGATTTTTTTCCTGTTGTTGCAGCCCCAGCTATCAGCATAATAGTTGGTATTATGGTTTGGCTGTCTGTGTTGCTTTTGCATGACTTTTTTGTTTCTGGATATTAATGTTCACTATATGGTCCATATAGTATTCCCTTTACCCATCACCCAGCTAGTATTAAAATGTTGGGGGTCTCAATGGTGACTGATGGTTGTACTCAGATTTGCTTCTCTCAACCACATCCCTTTGGGAAGAAAGAAGACTGGGCTGTGTGTGTGCTGAGGGAGGAAAGGAAGGAGTAATGAGAGAATGTAAGGTCTTATGTAGCATCACTCAAGTGATTGCGTCATGAGCCACACAATAAAATTGGCGAATGTACTGGTGACCTTATCACCCTAACCAAAGAAGAATTTCAAATCTATCAGTGCATGACCTCAGTTCCAGATAGCATGTTCATACTACTATCTGGAAGATTCCACAACCTAAAAGGTCCAAATATTGGACTGCAAGCACCAAAGGATGTTCACATTTTAAAAGACAGGATAGAATTGATTGTAGGAAGATGCATTGAGTATGGGTGAGGAAATTGGCCTGAGGAGGAAGAAAATGTTTAACTTGATGAATAATGCCAGACAACAGTTACAAACTAATGATTCTTGTTCTGACCTCGAGTAACAATAACTGTGTAAACGCAGTGACAGTAACCGGTATGACATGCAAATTGACAGTTGCTATTCTGTATGGATAAACATTTTTTTTTCTGGTCTCTCGGCTAGGAAATCCTGGGTGCTTTCAGGCAGTTGTAGCTGAGAGCACCATTGCCTTACTTCCATGGATTTTCATGGGTTGTTAATGCAAGATTTATTGAATTATCCACGTGGCCCAGTTGAACCTTTGTGTCAGTGTTGCTACACAGCAACCTGTACTCTTCCCCAGGCTCCACAAACAGATTGTATTTCTCAGTCTTGGTCACTTAACTTTAACAGAAGGAATCTCAGCTGTTCATAATCTCTCATGCTTTTCCAGCCATGTATTTACTTCTGGGTAAATATAATTAAGGAATGCACAGTGATTTCATGGCCTGTTGTATTCCTTATCCCAGACAAAACTACTCTTCTTGCTATGAGGTGTATTCTCATTTTTTATTATAATAGAGGAAGTAAATTTGAAGGTATGAGTATCTAGCTGTTGACCTGTGAGAAATGAACCTTGGTGCTCAAGTATAGTATGTTCCATGAGTGGTACTCACTACATATTTCCTTCCACAAGCTTTCCTTTGATCCATGATCAATGTGTGGTGTCCTTAGAAGTCAGGAACCTTTTTTTTTCCACAGCCAGATTCTTCTGTTGAGGATTTTTTGGACTGAATGTGTGCTTATGCTGTTAGGTGAGTTTGGTTCTTACAGATTCAACTATTGGAGGGGAGAAATACATTGGTTTCAGAGCATTTGATTTTACTATGTGGGAGCAGTTCATAGGATTGAAATGGTGAACTGCTGGTGGAAGTTCTCCCTACCCCAATCACCTGAATTGACCTGAACTCAGTGCCAATACAGACTGCATTTAAAGCACATGCACACTCAAAGGCATAGCTAAGTGGGCTATTGCATCTTGCTCTCTATTTAAGCTTAAAAATAAATTCAGTGAATTGGACAAAGTCCGTTCGCTGCAATGCACTGTTAGATCTGGGATCTGAGGTGAAGTAGCCTACTTAGGGTCCTCATGTAAATTTTCAGGTACGTGTCAGTATTGGATTTAGAGTTTAGCAAAACTGGGAGACAGTGGATGCAGCGATGATGATCAACACCTAGATGTCTCCAGCACAGCTTGTAAATATATCACCTATTAGTTTCAAATGTGCTACTGGCATCTAGTGTCGCTAAACTGATACTGTGGCAGCTGTCATATGCACTGAATTGTGTCAGCAGGTGGTTTGTTTGATCTTGTGCCCAGTTGAAATTTTGGCTGCTGATTGTGCATTGGTTTAGATTGAGTGTTGCTAATATGTCTGGTGGTTTCTTGAGTCCATCAGCTTAGAATACAAGATGACTTGAATGATTTTGCCAGCTATAAATGTTCTTTGAACCTGATCAGCCACAAAGTGCACTGGAAAACTGCCACAGAAAGCAATTATAGTGACTCATTTGCAACTTCTCCAGTTTTTTTTTAAAAAGTCAAAGGCAATTGTCAATATGGAGTGTTATATTAATAAAGTTTAAGAATATTTTGGAGCAAGTGGTATTATAAAAATAAAGGTTGAAGCACGGGCTTCTTTGTGTGCATTATTGTCTTTTGTGTATGCCTCATATCTGGGTAACCTTCTCACTGCAGCAGGGTGTAGCCTACCTGTTTAAAACATTGCAGCTAGAGAGTTGAATGCAGGAACAGCAATCAAAATGGCTCAAGGTAAGTAAGTGGGCTGTACTAGAGCCAGGTGAATAGACTGATCATATAATCCTTATAATCCTACCACTTCGCTCAGCACTAGTATGACAATTAGTCATTATCAGCTGGTAGCTATGAATATCAAAAGTAAACCAGGTTCCCAGGGTACAATGTTGATACCAACATTGTGAAGATTCAGAAGTAGTGTTCCAGCACAGATGTTAAGAAAGAATGCAAGATGGAAGTTTGACAGCCTTGAGCCAGTACATAGGGAATGTGGCTGCTGTCACCACAATATGAAAATACAGAAATGTCAAGTGACTGATAATTTCAACAAAAGCAATCAATATAGCATGAGGAAAAAGGTTTTAATCTGATTTGCAAGTTGTGACATCAAGATAAAAGTACAGGCTCCAGTCTAGGCTGTCCCCATGTAGTTCATCACTGCTCAGGTTGAATGTTTGTAATAAGACAGCATATCCTCCAGGGAACTGATTCTTGCTGACTGAGCCTGTTCCAAAGTGGCTTGTGAATTCCCCACACTTGTATACTGTTGTCCTTCTTTAGATTGAGTCTGCTGGTAGGAATATCTGGGTAGTCCCTTCTTCCAGCTTCCAAAGTTACTCGACTTCTTGGGATCGCTATAATACTCCGAAGGGGGTGCAAACTCCAATGGCCTTTCGTCCCCGGGATCTGGCTGATTCCTAGACCAATGTCCAAACAGTAGTTCTGGAATATTTTTAAAATAAAATGAATGATCAGTTAAATGTTAATAATAGAGGAAGTGTATAGAAGCTTACGAGCAGGATTAGGCTATTTGGGCCCTTCAAATATAATCATAGCTGACTCTCTCTCTGTTTTAATGCCATACACTCACTTTCTCCCCAGACTCCTTGATGCCTTTAAAATCTCAGAATTCTCTCTCTTGAATATATTCTGAGACTGTGCCTCCTCAGCCTACCAAGACAGAGAATTCCACAGGTTCACCATCCTTTGAAAAAATGTTCATTTCCTCATCTTAGTCTTCAATGATCTACAATGAATCCTAAACTGTGACCCTTGTTTCCCATAGCCATTGGGTCCAGAACAAGATTTTAATAGGGCAGGGGGGTGTGGTGTGCCAATAGGATTCCCCACTCATTCTTCCATTCTCCAAAAAATACAGGGCTAGTCATTCCAATCTGTCCTCATGACAATCCTGCCATCCCTAGTCTGGTGAGGAGACCAAAACTGAACACAATACACCAAGTTTCATCATGGTTGCAGTGAGATTTCCTTACTCCTGTATTCAAAGTCTCTTGCAATTCAAGTTAACATTTGCTTGCTGCACTTGCATCCTTACTTTCAGTAACCAGTTTACAAAGAGATCTGGGTGTCTTTGTGCAAAATGCTGATGCTATCTATCATTTAAATTACACCGTACCAGTTACCAAAGTGAATTTATCACACTGGTACTGCACTTGCCACACACTTTACATCCTCTTCACCACTTGCATACCCACCTTATTCTGTATTGGTCCATCAAATTCTCATCTATGGTACATGTTTACCCACAAACTAGCAACTTCGTAAAACATGAAACTATAAAACCAAAGCATGATAACTTCCCCCTCCACTCTCCAAAATAGATTCCCTACCTTTTTAAAAAAAACACCAATTCAAACTCCTACATTTTCTGATACAGAAAGATAACCAAGTCTATCCAACCTTCAGTTCACTCTTCATCAAATACCGATGTAGTCACCTTTCCCTTTGTCCCATTCCCGGATGTGTGGCACACCAGGTTTCGTGTCTTTCCGCTCCTGTGTAATGACCTCCACCTTATTCTTTGTGCAGGTAGCTTCAGTCTGTGTTACACTTGGTTCTACTGGCATGGAATTTGACTCCTCAGTATCTTCATCTGTGCATGAAAAGAGACCACACTCAGAACACGAGTTGTAAACTAATCAAGACTTCCATGATAAAAGGCAAAACCGTGTTTACGATAGAATCTATTCTTACTGTTCTGCAACATACCTTTTCAGCACTTCAGGTACATCTTTGAAATACACATCCTGTGGGCCTGAACAACATTATGCAGAATTGAATTTGCTGCCTTGGAAAGCTACCAAACACTGAGCTGATCCCTTTGCCATTACCTCCTTAAGTGTCAGGGAAATGAAAGAGAGGTCAAAGATCAAAACAAGTCACTTCCAACTCTTTCTTACATGAGTCAAAGTGAGGAAATTCCATTAGGAAACAGGTTTGTAGGTAAGGCAGCTGGCATATAATAATTAGAAATACCTTTGTACTTTTATTGCTGTATGTAATTATCAATTCATTGATGATACTAGTTATATGCAATTTTTACAGTCTGATATCTTGCAGAGAGATTTTGTAGCAATGGATGAACATAAGCTGAAGGAAACTTCTAGATTCTAAGGTGCATGTCTGCTGTAAAATTATTTTTCTCCCTGGCTCATGCATCATCGACCAACTGACAAAGCAGCAATGCCCAGTGTAAAGTTACCCAGATTCCCGGAGAGGAACACCAAACATCCACGCTTCCAGATTCTGCTTGTGGAGCCAAAGGGGAAAATGTGCTCTTCACACATGCCCTGACGATTGCTGCAGCAAAGCTTCCACAGTATGGGGCTGCACTGTGTAAGCTCATTCATCTACCCACATATTTAACGAGGTCAGTCTCAGACCCCTTTCTTTCCCCCACTCAATCATCAGGTTTGAACACACGCTCCATTTTGCGAAAAAGGAGAATAACACTGGAGTGGTATCTAAGTGTTTTCTTTTTGTCATTCTCAGGGAAGTCCATGCTCCCACTCTCTTCAGGTAAAATAAGGAATTTGTATTGACAAAACAAAGATGGAAATCTTTGTTCCTATTCGCCTTGTCCCATTTCCTGGGCCTTACCCAACCGAAAGGTTTGCTCGTACCTGCTTCATTCTGCTCAGGCAGCTCTACAGTGTCTTCAATCCCATCACCTTGCAATTTCTTCATCTTCCTCTGACGAACCTTCGCCAATCGAGCATTCAACATGGCTTTGCGCTTCTCTTTCAGTTTCTCTCGTTTTGTTCTTTGATCCATTGTCTACAACAGAAAGCAAAGCTCAGCTACTACGACTCTCGCTGGAGTTTGCAAACAAAATCACTAATCAGAACTCAGGTGATACTGCCATCTCCTGTGCCCCCTGCCCCCCACCTCGAGACCCACAGCTTCTCTGTTAGGCAGGACCTGTCACAATCCTCATTGCTGATCTCAAATAACAAGATAGAATGTGAAGCTGCAGTTCTTCACAGGAATGGAAAAGACCAAAGTAAGATTATTTCTCACCAGCTTTTAGTTCGCTAACAGCAGCAATTGCATGGCTATACTAGGAACTGAGCAGCAGCACACTCATTGCAGCATACACCCTTCAGATGGTGGTGCTCGCCAGTTTCCTTATTATGGTTAGAGTCCATTATTACTACTCAATTGCATGATGTACCACTTGTTTTTTCCAAAATTCATGGTTAAGCTCCAATAAATGAGAAAGAAACACTATTCAGGTATGGTCAGAAGGCGCCCAACTGAGTAAGGTTGAGCTCAGCCTGTGTAGATAAATGCAACCATTCTTCAGGAAACTTCTGCTTTCAGTTTCTCAGATTTTTTTTGTTGATAATGTAAATTATTTAGTAAATTGAACCCAATTCCAACCCAAGAACCATTCACAAATTCCCTTATAAAACTCAGTAAGAGCAGAGCCCAGTTAAAAATCAACAACGTTGGTGTGGGACTGAAGTCAGTTCTGCACCACACTAGATAGGGGTAACACATTTCCAAACGTAAAAAGACAATCTATCATAGTTACTTCTACTAATGCTGGCTCATCATTTTCAGAGTTAATTTTTTTTGAAGATTGAATCTAAATTGTCATGATGGAACACAAGTTTCACTTCTTATTGGACAAGGCTTTTAGAGGACTAGTATTGTAACATACTTTAGTCTTACTGTATTTTAAATCTCACAGTGCTTTTATCAAGTCATATCTTCACGCACACAGATAAGTTGCTTGTGTCTCTTGAGCTTGAAACTACTCTCACGTAACACCCACAAACACTTACTTTCCGCTACTTGCTGAACTGATAGAAATCAGGGCAACCTGTGTTAGAATGCCCTCTCCTTGTTTAAAGCTCACGAGGCCAGTAGGAGCAGCCCAAAAACTCCAACACAGATCGGCAATTTAACCTAGAACTTCCATTCCTAGTTTCATCATAAATGTTCACTCGACCTCCACCATGACTTTGACATTCTTTCTATTTCAGCATCACCCATATCTTTGTATAAATCCATAACCTTGTTCTCATAATCAACAAAAGTATATCAAAATGATACAGAGCGTAGATTCCCCTTTGCCACTTTGTCCACTTCATGGCTGTCTTTACCTGCACTTCCACCTTTTGGAATCTCGGTATCTGTGCCCGAAGATCTAGCCGTTCTTCTGTTCCTTTAGGGCTGATTTTGTTTTAGGACTTTTCAGAGAGAAAAAAATCTTTTGCTGCCCTGAATTTCCTATTTAGCCACTCAGTAAGTGTTTTTATTCAGTAATCGTCAGTTGCATGCCTAAACTGATATCACCCCAACCTTTAGAACATAGAACATTACAGCACAGTACACGCCCTTCGGCCCTCGATGTTGTGCCGACCTGTCATACCGATCTCAAGCCCATCTAACCTACACTATTCCATGCACGTCCATAGGCTTGTCCAATGACGACTTAAATCTACCTAAAGTTGGCGAATCTACTACCGTTGCAGGCAAAGCGTTCCATTCCCTTACTACTCTCTGAGTAAAGAAACTACCTCTGACATCTGTCCTATATCTTTCACCCCTCAATTTAAAGCTATGCCCCCTCGTGCTCGCCGTCACCATCCTAGGAAAAAGGCTCTCCCTATCCACCCTATCTAACCCTCTGATTATTTTATATGTTTCAATTAAGTCACCTCTCAACCTTCTTCTCTCTGATGAAAACAGCCTCAAGTCCCTCATCCTTTCCTCTTAAGACCTTCCCTCCATACCAGGCAACATCCTAGTAAATCTCCTCTGCACCCTTTCCAAAGCTTCCACATCCTTCTTATAATGCGGTGACCAGAACTGTACACAATACTCCAAGTGCGGCCGCACCAGAGTTTTGTCATAACCTCTTGGTTCCGGAACTCGATCCCTCTATTAATAAAAGCTAAAACACTGTATGCCTTCTTAACAGCCCTGTCAACCTGGGTGGCAACTTTCAAGGATCTGTGTACATGGACACCGAGATCTCTCTGCTCATCTACACTGCTAAGAATCTTACCATTAGCCCTGCACTTTGCCTTCTGGTTACTCCTACCAAAGTGCATCACCTCACACTTGTCTTCATTAAACTCCATTTGCCACCTCTCAGCCCAGCTCTGCAGCTTATCTATGTCTCTCTGCAACCTACAGCATCCTTTGTCACTATCCACAACTCCACCGAACTTAGTGTCGTCTGCAAATTTACTAACCCAACCTTCTACACCCTCATCCAGGTCATTTATAAAAATGACAAACAGCAGTGAACCCAACACCGACCCTTGCGGTACACCACTAGTAACTGCTCTCCAGGATGAACATTTCCCATCAACTACCACCCTCTGTCTTCTTTCAGCAAGCCAATTTCCGATCCAAACTGCTATATCTCCCTCTTGTGAATGTGCCCAAGCCATTGATACGCATGGAAACAAGGTACTAGACCATTGCTTCTCTCAAGGGGTCAGGAATCTTATGGAGTTCACTACCCAAGAGTGTGGTGGATGCTGGCACACTGAGTAAGTTTAAGAAGGAGTTGGACAGATTTTTAATTAGTAATGTGTTGAAGAGTTGTGGGGAGAGGGCAGCAAAGTAGAGTTGCGGCCGAGACAAGATCAGCCACGATTATTCTGAACAGTGGAGCAGATTCGAGCAGCTGAATGACCTACTCCTGCTCCTAGCTCTTGCATTTTCAGGAATCCATGGGGCATTGCAGGGTTTACATCCTGCAAACACCTTCCCATATTCTTTGCTGATTTCTCTCACCTGCCCAAACCATTCTAAGTCATAATTTTCACACTATCCACCTATTTCTTCCTGAAAAACACTTGCTGTAGTACAATCCAATGTTTACAGATTCGTGCACCTGGACTCTATGGCTCAGCTAATCAGATCCTTAGCCAGCCTCTTTTTATTATAAAATTTGGTCTTGGGGCAGGATGTCACTGGCCAGGCCAGCATTCACTGCTCTTCTTTAACTATCTCAGAGAAGGTAGTGGTGAGCTGCCTTCCAGAATTGCTACAGGCCCAGTGGTGTAGGGACAGCCACAGTGCATTCAGATTGTGGATTTCAGGATGTTGAGTCAGTGCCAGTGAAGGAACGGAGATATATTTCCAAGTCAGCTTGGTGAGTTGCGAGGAGTGGAAACTGAAAATGGCTGCTGTTCCCCTTTATCCTCTACCTCTATCCTTCCAGATGGTAGTGGTTGCAAGTTTGAAAACTGCTACAATAGAAACCTGGATAAGTTGCTGCAGTGCATCTTGTAGATGGTACACATACTACAGATGCTGTGCTGGTGGTGAGCAGATAAGTGTGCTCAGTGTCTCTGTTGTAACTACTTAGTGGAAATGTACCTGTTCTCTCAGCATGTCAAGCGTTTCGATCTGCTTCTTCCTGGCACTTTCATCACGAGCAAAGGCAAAATAACCTACACCCAGTTCTCGAGCCTCTGTAATACAGTAAGGTGAATCTATCAGAACAGCTTCATTTGCTAGAGAGATAGTAGGAGCTGCCAATGCTGGAGAATCTGATATAACAAGGTGTGTAGAGCTGGATGAACGCAGCAGGCAAGCTGACGTTTTGGGTCTGGATCCGAAATGTAAGCTTTCCTGCTCCTCCGACGCTGCTTGGCCTGTTGTGTTCGTCCAGCTCTACACTTTGTTATATCAGCTTCATTAGCTATTTGCTTTCAAGATTAGTTTCTCCATGCACTTCACCTTTCAGATGATAGTTTGGGCCATCAAGCCACTGCCAGGTGTATAAAGGAATTGTTTTCGGCAACTGTAGCCCAGGTGATGCATAACAGTACACTACATAATTTTGTACTACATCTCCTTTAACTGGGAGGAAAAGGTTCCCAAAAAGTAACATTTTATCTTTTCGTGGATCAAATGAAGGAAGTGCAGATCATGAAGTGTCTGGTGTGATACCATTAACCACCACTGGAGGCAGGGCAGGGCAGGAACAGAGGTGAATAGGGCTCTTTAGCAGGCTGTATGCAAGCTCCGTTTTACTCAAGGTGAATGACAGGGCATGACCACGTTTATTGGCTAGAAAACAGGATGTAAAAACCGCTTAGAAAAAGCAATGTTGGAATTCAGTCTCTGAGCTTAACAGCCAAAGATAGCAGACATTTGGGAAGCATGGTATTATCGGGGATCAGGAGATTTGACAGAGCAACTAGCTGCTTTTACTCCAGCTCTGCAGCCATTGCTCCAGCCAGGCACTTTAGAACTGACTGAAACAGAAGGATGTAGCTATTGTGGGAATTTGAGCGACCCAGTGAGACGTCAAACTGAAAGGCAAGTGCAGCCTCTTCAATTCTACTTTAACAAGGAGGCAGCGGGGCCCTTCTTGCTCCAGATTCTGAGACAGGTTCTCCAGGGGTCAATTATCATCCAGCCATACCTGCTGGCAGAGGGCCAGAAGTTGCAGGTCCACACAACAAGAATGGTGTATTTCAGGAGACGACTGATACAGAGAAAAGGACAAAAGAAGGAGAATATAATTAAGAGCAAACGGGAAATGCCCAATAACAGATCCTGCATGTGGCAATCTAACCCTGGTAACAGGACACTTTAAACAATACTCAACGTGCGCAATAAAGGTTGGAACTGATACCATTTTGACGGATATCCTCATAATGCACCGGTCCTACTGGTCTGTTCAGTGCCTCCTCTTCCTCTTTTTCCCACTGCTGCCGCTGAAGCTCCCTTCTCATGTCTTCAGAAAGCAAGGTTTTCTTTTCCACTTCCTGCCTGTGAACAGTTCAAATCATTGTTGAGAACCATGTCAACTTCTACAGTTACAATGTCACAGAACACTGCTCACCCCTCAACAAGCAGGAGCAGCAGAGCTTCAGTTTGGTTTCACTATTAATTACCAAGTTAAAACCGACGGCGTTGCAAATCCAGACACAGTAACAGGTTGGCTTGCAATGTTAAGGCTGACGGACCCTTCAACAATGTTCCTCTCCATCAATACTGCAATAAATTGCAGATGGCTGAGGCACTGTAGGGAATGTTTTGTTGTACAATTAGGAATACTCGCTATATATATTAATGGATACTTAAAACGGATAGGTGTTTTAATTGTCCAATACCAATGTCAATCATAGCAATATAAATATTTGCTTAATTAAAATTACAGTATAAACATGTACATATATTTTGAATGTATTCCTACAAAAGGTGCAGGAATTTCTCACGAAGTGCTGATTGCTATCCATGTTCCTGTAGCTCATTCTCCGTGAAGGCACGTTATTCATTTCCACAAAAGCAAAATGCTGCAGATGCTGGGAATGAAAAGCAGAAAATGTTGGTTATTAATTCGTAGTTACCTTGGTCCTCCTAGGTCTTTATCCATAGCAAGCAGTCCTGGCAAATCTTTCTTCATGCACCTTCGAGATCGGCCTAAGGAATCCACATAGTCAATCCTGGACAGGAAACACAGAAAAGCACAGCCCTCAATTCCAACTTCAATTTAATCATCCCTTACAGAGATAAAAGCTAGTACAGATGTGAAAATATGTCGCAATATGGATGCTTCCAGCTAAACACCAAATCAGAAACACACCCAATTGCAGAACTCCTGAACATTTGGAAGAAGTAGTGAGAACATATTTTAAGGCCTTGCTTAAAAGTGAATACAAAATGATAAAATCAATGATTTTAAATATGTGCTATCTGAACCCTCAGATTTAAAGGGAGTCTTTGAGACCCCTCCTGAAAGTGGTTACATATACAATGGAACATTACAATGGGTATTTTTAGCCCTCCAGTTAGGATTGTTAAAGAGTAAATCAGACAGTGTGAAAGGTTATTGAGGCATGTTTAGTTATATCCCTATAAGCTCTCTGCTCATTGACATTTTCAGTTTTGGACTGTTATGAACTCAACAAATGAGAACAATATAAACACCCTGAAATGTATTATTGTGTTACTACAAAATTAACATTAACAGTGCCAGTAATTCAAAGTGTTTCTTGTAGCATGAAGCATAAATTGTAGGAAACTACAGATTTCCCTTGAATGTTCTAGATTCTCACCATTCCTCATCAGGGTTCTGTGGGGCTGAAATTTCAGACTCAAGCACTGCGTCCTCATCTTGCACGTGCTCCGATGCTTTCCTTGCTGCTTCGCTCTCGCGTACAGCCTGCAACTCTCTCTGCTTGTCGAAAATCTTCTGTGTGAAATCGACCAAGTACATACTTTCTGTTTCTTCATCTGGCTTAGGATAGCAGAGTGCCCATTTTGTATTGCAGAATAGGAGATACAAGGGCAGAGACAAATTTTTCTTTTAAATTGGTGAACTTGAGGTTTTTTTTAAAAACATGCTTTACTATAGGAACAATCAGCTCTGCCTGAAATAAAGTCCAGACACATTTTGTTTTAGTAAAACCGAAAGAACTGCAGATGCTGTAAATCAGGAACAAAAACAAAGTTGCTGGAAAAGCTCAGCAGGTCTGGCAGCATCTGTGAAGGAAGAAACAGAGTTGACGTTTTAGGTCTGGTGACCCTTCCTCAGAACTTTTTGATTTATGTTTTCTGCTTAAATGGCAGTTTCTTAAAAAGGATTTCCAACTCAGTGTGGGTTCAACCCTCCTCAAAATTCTGTTCTGAGTGGTGGCCCCAGATGCAGAATGCAACATCATTCAATGCCTTCAGCCAGTTTGGTTAATTAGGTTCTGACTCCTTTTAACACCGTGTGGGATGGGCAATAAGTCCTGGTCCAACCAGCGGCATTCCACAAATGAATAAAAAGAAAATCTGCAAATTAGTTTGAAGTTTGATGATGATGATCAATCACATAAACAGCAAATATAGAAATGTACTGTACATTGAGAGAGTATGCCTCATACTGTAGGAATGACTGAATTATTCAAATCAGGTGCTCAGCAGTTGGGCCACCAGTAGGGGGCGGCTCAGTGGTTAGCACTGCAGCCTCACAGCGCCAGGGACACGGGTTCGATTCCAGTCTCAGGCGACTGTCTGTGTGGAGTTTGCACATTCTCCCCGTGTCTGCGTGGGTTTCCTCCAGGTGCTCCAGTTTCCTCCCACAGTCCAAGGATGTGCAGGCTAGGTGGATTGGCCGTGCTAAATTGCCCATAGTGTTCAGGTGTGTGTGGGTTATGGGGGATGGGTCTGGGTGGGATGCTTCAAGGGGCGGCATGGACTTGCTGGGCTGAAGGGCCTGTTTCCACACTGTAGGGAATCTAATCTAAATAGTGGTTAGCACTGTTGCCACACAGCACCAGCGCCCTGGGTTCAATCCCACCCTTAGGTGACTGTCTACGCGCAGTTTGCACGTTGCACGTTGTCCCCACTTTCGTGTGGATTTCCTCTGGGTGGTCTGGTTTCCTCCCGGGGTCCAAAGGTTGGGTCTGGGTGGGACGTTCATTGGAGGATCAGTATGGAAGCGACGGTCCTCTATAATTGGTATCTCCCCTTAATACCCTTGCCAAACAAAAATGTATCAACAGTGAAAATGTAGAAATCTGGAATAAAGTCCAAAAATGCTGGAAACGCTCCTTTTTTCATTCACGGGATGAGGGCATCACTGTCTAGGCAGCATTTACTGCCCATCCCTAATTGACCAGAGTCAACCACATTGCTGTGGGCCTGGAGTCACATGTAGGCCAGACCAGGTAAGGATGGCAGTTTCCTTCCCTAAAGGACATTAGTGAACCAGATGGGTTTTTCCTGACAATCAACAAGGGATTCATGGTCATCATTAGATGACCATTAGATTTAATTCCAGATATTTACTGAATTCAAGTTTCACCATCTGCCGTGGCAGGATTCGAATGCAGGTACCCAGAACATTATCTGGGTTTCTGGATTAACAGGCTGGTGATAATACCACCACCTCCCCTCAGCAGGTCAAAGCCATGGACAGAGAGAAACAGAGAATTAACACTTCACATAAATGGGAAAAATCATTTCAGTTTTGAAATATTAAACAGATCTAACCACACCAGCCTTTTAGAGCAAGAGTCTTAATAATATATTAATTATACGCAGGAGGTGGGCACCAACTGGGGATACATGTCTGCTCCTATAGATGGACACATTCAGAGGTCCTGCGGCAAGTGTTTCTGTCTCTGGGCTGAAGGTCTGGGTTACAGACCCCCGCCACCCGCTCCTCAGATGTGATGGTCACAGAGACATATCATAATATGTCTAAACAAGTTGATTTAAAATAAAACAGATACAGAATGAAACAGTGGTTTTTGAATTAGGAGGTGCATCTTTTTAATGCATAACTGTTAAAAAAAAACATAAATATGCAAAGAATGACCCAACTCTATCCTTCTCCAACTGTCTTCTGAACTATTGACAGGCAGCTTGAGATTTCCACCACCCTTTGTGTGAAGAGGTTATCCTGATTTCACTCTTAAATGGTCTAACTCTAGTTTCAAAGCCATGAGCAATAGTTCTGGCCTTCCCTAGCATAGGAATAAGTTTATTTCTATTTAACACGTCAATTGTCAAATTTCACTAATCCATCATTCGAGGTCAGTCTTCAGCTATCTCCATTCTAAGAAGTGAAATTCCCTTTCCAGCAATCTTTCCATCTTTTCTATTCCTTTCTGTGTAAATATTTTGGTGTCAAAGTCTGTTTGATAATCTCCTGTGAACTGTCTTTTAGTATGTTAAATGTGGGACATAAATGCAAGTAGTTGTCGTAAATTACAACCAATTTAAGGTGATACTTCTGTCTGTGTGGAATTTGCACATCATCACAGTGTCTGCATCGGTTTCTGCCAGGAGCTCCGGTTTCCTCCTGCAGTCACATGATGTGCAGGCTTAATGGTTGGCTGTAGTAAAGTGCCCAGGTGGATTAGCCATGGGAAATGTGGGATTACAGGGATTGTGTAGGATGCTCTTTGAAGGGTCAATGCAGACTCAATGGGCCAAACGTGCTCTGTCTGCACTGTAGGTATTCTATGACTTGGAACAAAGTCCCTTCCCTAAGGAAGACAGCCTTGTTTACTTCTGCTAGCCTGGAATGCCGCTGAAACACAGCCGGAACCGGTCATCAAACTGAAGCCCACAGAGCTGACAGAGAGGGAGCTATGCAATGTGAAAACAAGAAAGAGGAAGAAAAGAACATGCCTAGTCCAGATGGACGATAAAGGCATGCAGTGATTCAAAGATCTCCACCATATGAGAAAGGTTAACACAGTTAGAATACAGTCAACAGAGGCAGACAACCAGACTATCGATGATTTGACATTGAAGACCATTGTACCATGTATTAAAACAGATTAAGCACAGAGGTTTTTTTTAAATTAAAATGATTTCCGTGAATCTGTACTCATTTAAATGAGAGGTGGCCCTGGTGATTAGAACCTTCAAACCTGTACTGTCAAAATTAAAGAATCCCAGGTGAGATTCAAACCTTCGATTGAGACATCTCAGAAACAAAGCTGCCTTTCTGTTTACTCTTATCCAGATTTAAATGGAAATGAAACAAAACTTAGAAGCCACAAATTACCTGGTAAGTCTCCTTTTGTCATTTGTTCATAAAGTTTTGCTTTTTCCTCAAGCCTCTGCCTAAAGAAAGCAGAAATTAATTTAGCCTATAAGAGCTAACACGTGGCATTTTATAACACAATATAAACACACTATTAAACACCATACTTTTGAAAGGAAATCCCTTATTTGAAGAAACATCAGTTCAGTGGCTTGAGCACAAAATCCAGGAAAGACAGTCCTAGCACAGCAACAAAACAGTACTACAATAATGGAGGGGCCAGCTTGTAGACGAGATCTTAGGCCAGGTGAACATAAAAGATTCCATGACACTATTTCACTAACAGCAGAGGAGCTCTCGAGCATCATATGGCCAATATCATCAGAAATATAGATAATCCGGTCAGTATCACAATACTGTTTGTGGAATCTTGCTGTGTGAAATTTGGACGCCACATCCCCTAATTTAGAACCGTTATTACAACTCACAAAATATTTAATTGGCCAGTAAGCACTTTGGGATGTTAAGATTGTGAAAATGTCTGGCACGAGTGCAAATCTTTCTTACAATTGGTTCATTATAATTGAGGGACCCAAGTAAACAGCAGTGATGTCCTACAGTGCAGGACACCACTGAGTTCTAAAGAGTGAGAAAAAGACATGCTTGAATTAGCAACAGTAAAGTGCTGATGGTAAAAGCTTAAAAAGGACAGAAGTTTAAGAAAGATAAGGATTTTCAGTTTTAAGGCCTTGCAAAAGTAGAAATGAAAAGATGGAGATGGTGTGACCAAACCTTTGACTAGAATGAGAAGAATGATTGGAGGAGCTCAGGAAACAGTATAAAGAAAGAAGATAATAAAGTGTGAAGCTGGATGAACGCAGCAGGCCAAGCAGCATCTCAGGAGCACAAAAGCTGACGTTTCGGGCCTAGACCCTTCATCAGAGAGGGGGATGGGGTGAGGGTTCTGGAATAATTCCTCTACATTGGGGAAACCAAGCGGAGGCTTGGGGACCGCTTTGCAGAACACCTCCGCTCGGTTCGCAATAAACAACTGCACCTCCCAGTCGCAAACCATTTCCACTCCCCCTCCCATTCTTTAGATGACACGTCCATCATGGGCCTCCTGCAGTGGCACAGTGATGCCACCCGAAGGTTGCAGGAACAGCAACTCATATTCCGCTTGGGAACCCTGCAGCCCAATGGTATCAATGTGGACTTCACCAGCTTCAAAATCTCCGCTTCCCCCACCGCATCCCAAAACCAGCCCAGTTCATTCCCTCCCCCCACTGCACCACACAACCAGCCCAGCTCTTCCCCTCCACCCACTGCATCCCAAAACCAGTCCAGCCTGTCTCTGCCTCCCTAACCTGTTCTTCCTCTCACCTATCCCTTCCTCCCACCCCAAGCCGCACCTCCATCTCCTACCTACTAACCTCATCCCACCTCCTTGACCTGTCCGTCTTCCCTGGAGTGACCTATCCCCTCCCCACCTATAGTCTCCTCTCCACCTATCTTCTTTTCTCTCCATCTTTGGTCCGCCTCCCCCTCTCTCCCTATTTATTCCAGAACCCTCACCCCATCCCCCTCTCTGATGAAGGGTCTAGGCCCGAAACGTCAGCTTTTGTGCTCCTGAGATGCTGCTTGGCCTGCTGTGTTCATCCAGCTTCACACTTCATTATCTTGGATTCTCCAGCATCTGCAGTTCCCATTATCACTGATAAAGAAAGAAGAGTTCGCCACTTACATTTATACAGCACTCCTCTCCTACACAATGACATTTCAGAGCACTTATAAGGAGGAAAATAAAAAGTTGCAAAATGAAGACACAAAGAAGCTGTAAGTGACCGTGAAACTGTTGTCAATTGTTGGAAAAACCCATCTGGTTCACTAATGCCCTTTAGGGAAGGAAACTGCCATCCTTACCTGGTCTGGCCTACATGTGATTCCAGACTCTCAGCAATGTGGTTGACACTGAACTGCCCTCTGGGCAATTAGGGTCGGGCAATAAATGCTATAGTGACACCCTCACTTTGTGCATTAATTTTAAAAGAACTTTTTAAGGTAATAACAGGTTTGGCTATCAGGTCACATGGTGAAATGCAGTCCCTATATAAGGGAGATGTTTTCAAATATTGAACTTTGTAGTGCCCAAGGGATTTATCTGCCGAAGCAGGCGGGTTCAAATCCCATTTTATTAAGTTACTGATCCCATCCATGCTCCTGAAAGATGCAATAAGCAAAAGTCAAATTTGGGCATCTTTGTCCATTCCTTGGCCAAACATTGACTTCTCCCAGTCAGCAAAGTAACCTTCTCAACTCCCCTTGTGTAGCTTCAATGAAAGAACAAAAACTCACAAGCATAAGCAAGTTCATTACTACATCATGGTAAAATGGCAGAAATTCTCAACAATCCTCCCCTTTCAATACCTCTGCATTTCAGTAACTGACTGGAAGAGGTTACACCATTCATAGGAACAGGTGTAAGCCATTCAGCCCCTTGAGCCTGTTCTGTCATTCAATGAGGTCATAGCCGATCTGTGGCTGAGTTTCATATACCTGCCTTTGGCTCATATCCCTTAATATCTTTACTGTAACAAATATTTATCCATCTCTGATTTAAAATTAACAACAAGATCCAGCATCCACTGCTGTTTCTGGAAGAGTGTTGCACACATCTATCACCCTTCGGGTATCCAAGTGCTTCCTCATGTCTTTACTGAATGGTCTGGCCCTGATCCTGAGTCTGATGCTTAGTTCCAGAATCTCCAACCAGTGGCAATAGTTTATTTTGATCTACCCTGTCCTTTGCAGTAATAATCGTGAAAAACTTTGATCAGACCACCCCTTAACCTTCTAAATTCTAGAGAAAACAGGACTAATTTGTATTATCTCTCCTCATAACGTAACCCCTGAAGCCCAGATATTCTTGTAAACCTATGCTGCAATGCCTTCAAGGCCAGTATATCCTTCCCGAGGTGTGGTGCCCAGATCAGCTCTCAGCGCTCAAAGTGGGGTCTAACCAAGGTTTTGCAAAACCGCAGCATAACTTCTGCATCCTTGCACTTCAGTTCTCTTAGATATAAAGGTCAGCATTCCATTGGCTCTCTTGCTTGTTTTCTGTACATATTGTGGCATTTTAAAGATATGTACAGCTGAACCCCACACTCCAGACCCGCACCCCGCACCCCACCCCCCGAACCCCACCCACCAACTCTCTTTGAAATTCTACTGTATTTAACTTCATACAACCCAGGAAGTACCCAGATCAATTTTTTTTGTGGTCCAAAATAGATAATCTCACACTTGCTTACATTGAGTTCTGCTCATTCACTCAATCTACCAAAAGTCGCTTTGTAATTCTGTTATTATCTGCACTTTACAAAGCCGCCCAGCTTTCTGTCATCAGCAATTTTGGATATATGACATTCTATGCAATTACCCAACAATCTAATCATGAATAAATAACGTGAATGATTGAGACCCTAACACAGGCCCTTGAGGATCACCACTGACCCCACATCCTGTCAATTTAAGTACCTAACCATTATCTCTACTTTCTGTCGCCAGCCACTCAATCAATTTCCCAGGAATGTCAGCAATTTGCCCTCAGTTCTGTGGGCTTCTACTGTAGTTTACAGTCTGTTATGTGGGACTTTATCAAAAGCCTTCTGGAAGTCCACATAAACAACATCCATCGACATACCCCTGTCCACTACCTTAGTCACCTCTTAAAAACAATTCACTGAGGTTTGTTAGGCATTGACCTACCGACATGAATCCATGCTGCCTCTCTCTGATTAACTGAAAATTTTCAATGTGTTCAGTTGCCACATCATTATTTATGAACTTTAACAGTTTCCTCACCACAGATGTTAGATTGTCAACTGAATTCTCACTGAACAGTTAACGACAATGTACAATTTTAGGACTTTGACTCACAGTGAAGATAAATTCCAGATCAAACTCTTACTTTGATTTATCGAGAGTCTGCTGTTCCTCAATACTTTCTTCTACGTCCTTCTCAGCTCGATTTGAAACACCTGCATTTTGTTTGGTCCAGATACTCGGCTTCTGTTAAAATTTACAGATCATCAGTTTAACATTTCCCTGCATCTCCAGGAATACTGCACATGTTGGAAAGTAATGAGTATACAATTTTGGAGGATAAGCCATCCTCGGTTTCAGAGAAAGTACAAAGCAATGACTTCTTTTTAAAGAAATATATATTTGCTCACCAAGGTGTAGCATATTAGTGTGGGAGACTACAATGCTTCCCAGTTTGCTACTATCAAACACTCCTAGGTCAGGTACAAAGCAGGTTAAATGCAGAATAAAGATTCTCTAGTTTGCACCATTAACGTGTCTCAGCCCCATCCTCAAATGGTTTAGGTAACAAAAATGTTTATACAGAAAAACTTACAAGCTGAAATTGAAAGATGAATATGCCGATAGGTACAAGGATGGGGCAAGATGGACATAAAAGTGGGAGGTAGGCCGCCCCTCAACTGTTTGGTGAGAAGGAAGGTACAATCAGAGGAAAACAAAATCTAAAACAAAACCGAGCTCACAAAGTCTACCATTTTTCAAGAAGCAATTAAGGTCACTGTCAAGCAGTTCAATCCAGAGCAATATTTTGCAGAGTCATCACAAGGCTCTTTTAGAACAATGACATTAATACACAAAGGCTAATGAAAATCAAACTTAAACCAATGGACATTGATGTGCCAATACACACCTTGTGAGATACCCTCACTGCACCAAATCAAACTGAGAGGAGAAAGTAACTGTCAGATGTTTTCCCTTACTCATAAAACACAAGCATGAAACATTCCTACAGACATGATAAATAATATTACTGTCATTTGGCAAAGTCAGATTAGCTATATGACCTGTACAAGGCTAATGAGGAAATAGTAGTGGTGACAGGTACAGCACACCTACCTTGTTCACTGACTTGGCTTTAAATGGAGCCCCTGCTTCTTTCAGAAGTTTATCCTGTTTGAATTCCTCTTGTTTCCGGTAAAGTTCTGCCTTCAGATCCACCAACTGTAACACAGAATTTCTCTTTTTAAATAACAATGTGGGATTGTTAGAACAATTCATTAATTAAATACCTCAACAACTGCAGAATATAGAAATATTTCGTACTGCCAAGAAAAACAGCAAACCTGATATGCCGATGATATACAGTATGATGGACAGCACAGGTATCACATTTAAAGACTAAATGGGCCACTGGTTTATTAAAAGCAAACATTACAGTTACTGTAAGCATATAATTTACTTTCTACCCACAGCTCCATAATGATAGAACTTTCCCTTCACTGTTCAAAGAATTGCAAAGCATTGTTAGGTTAAAAATACGAGATGAGAGACATTGACCAAAGGAAGCATTTAATTGGGCACCTGGAGCTCTGTGCGAAATGTCAAAAAAGTGCCGCATGGATCGATAAGCAAAAACCAAAAGAACTGCGGATGCTGTAAATCATGAACAAAAACAAAGTTGCTGGAAAAGTTCAGCAGGTCTGGCAGCATCTGTGAAGATAAAAGCAAAGAGTTGACATTTAGAGTCCAGTGACCCTTCCTCAGAACCTCAGCTCTGAGAAAGGATCACCGGGCACAAAATGTCAACTCTGTCTGTTTTCTTCCTTCACAGATACTGCCAGACCTGCTGAGCTTTTCCAGCAACTTCTGTTTTTGTTCCAAATGGATCAATAATGGTCAAACTGAATGGTCAAATAGGCTCCAGAGTTGAATAATTTGCTATTGCTCATATGGGAAACTGGAAATATTCCTGCCTGAGTCACAACGCTGTGACTTTAGATCACACACCCATACCCCAGGCAAATATTAGGTATAATACTCAGGGACAGCTACAATGCTGGAGATAATTTGGTTCACATGACAGGTTATACATAGGCCTGTTCAGGTGGATGCAATAGATCCAATGACACTATTCAGTAAAGAGCTGGGAGTCTGCTTCATGACCTGGCCAACAATCCCCCCTCACTGTTTGTGGGATCTACCTCTGTACGAATAGGATGCATGCAAGTCAACAACAACAATGGCTATATTTCAAAGACAACTCTCAGGCTTTGAGAATTCCTGAAAACTTTGCTTGTATTAACAAAGTTTTGCTCGGATATGACTTAACTGCAATAAATCTTTTCTAAATACACGTTATTTATTTGTTTCTGCTATTTTTCTCTCACATCTGACAGAAGAATGAAATTAATAGGATAGTATATTCTCCATTTGAAATGAAATATCCAGGTGAATGTTTTAGAAATTGTCTTTACTCAGTTTTCATCTTGCTCTTGTTTAAGAGGCCTCGAAGCTTGCTCATTTACGCTTTGCTGCCTAACACCACTATGTTTCTGGGTGCTTGCATTATACAGTACAAAGTGGCCACTGTTGTTCCTATATCACAATGACAACATTTTAATCATTACTTCATTAACTGTAAAGTACTTTGATGTACTTTGAAATCATAAAAGGTGCTACAAAAATGTAAATTGGGAAACAGTTGCAAAACAAATGGCAGTCAAATGAATTAAGAGTTCAACGTGGCAGTGTGATCATTATAGTGTTCGCAACCACAAACCAATACATTTGAGTTTGTTATGGAAAAGGGAATAAGGATGGTCTGCAAAAAAAAATGTTTTGGAATTCAGGATGGCAAATTTTATTAAAATAAGGCAGTATCTCACCAATGTAGACTGGGTGCAAGTGCTTCTGGGTACGTCTACAGCAGAACAGCAGGGACGTTCAAAATGGATTTGGTGAGAGGCCAGCCTGACCCATTAAGACAAAAATGTAGGAGCAACAAGCCCAGAGAACCTTGGATGTCCAGGAATATGCAGGACTGGACAACAAAGAGAAGAGAAGCTTTTAACACTTACAAAGGGAGAAAATCAACAGAGGTGTTAGTGGAGCATAGAAAGTGCAGGGGGGAGTTTAAGAAACCAATTAGGAGAGCAAAGAGGGGACATGAAAAGACAACATTAACGCGTAGGATTAGGAAAAATCCTAAAATATTCTGTAATTACATTAAAGGGAAGAGGATAACCAGGAAAGAGCAGGCTCTATTATGGACCAATGGGGCAGCTTGTGTGTGTGGAGCTGGAGGACATTGGTAGGGTGTTGAACAAGTACTTCACATCTGTCTTCACTTTGGAGGAGAAGTAGGTACAGAATTTACGAAGGGAAAGTGCAGATAGGATGGCACTACCTAACATCAAACAATACTTTCGTGAAGGTAAAAATGAAAAGGAGGTTGCGGCTGGGAAAATGCACATTTTATTCTTTGCAAAGAGAATAACTTAATATTTGCCTTCCTCTTACCAGCTAACATTGATTTCTCTGAACAACATTATTTAGAGGGGCACTACAACCCTTAGTTGCGAACAGTTGTGTGGTTTGAAAAAATCATGAAAGCGGTTTTCCTGAGATGGAAAAATGCATTAGTGGTTTGATTTTGACGTAATTTCCATGGTCCATAAATAACTATTACAGGAAGTCATACAGCAGTTGGCAGCTGTCATTTTCAATTGCATCACACTCTCCCATCATTGTCAAACTGTCACATTTGGAATACATCTCCCATGCCTGGAGTGTCACACTTGTCAGTGAGGGCATAATTATGACTATTTGAATTAAAATAGAGCGAGAGTCCAGAGCAGATAGCTGACCAACAACTAGTTGGTATAAATTTCAGGACACAAGTTGCAAGGTTGTTTCAAACAGCCATTACGCAGTAAAGCAAAATGAACAAAAGTGAGATAGAACAGTACCCGAGAAGGCAGTTCAATCAGTTTGGTGTTACGGATGGGAAAGATTGCAGAACACTTACTTTATTCGGTCATTGGATATGAGCTTGCTGGCAAGGCCTGCATTCATTGCCTATGCCCAAATGCCCTTGAACTGTATGGCTTGATAAATCCATTTGGGAGGGCAGTTAAGAATCAACCACATTGCAGTGGGCCTCTTGTCATTATAAAGGCCAAACCAGGTAAGGATGGCAGATTTTCTTCTCTAAGTGACATTACTGAACTAGATGGGTATCTACACAATCAGTGATAGGTGTCATGGTCTCCATCACTAAGGCTCATTTAATTTTCTAGGTTTATTGACTGAACTTAAACTCCAGCAGAGGCTGGGATGCAATTTGAACTTACACCCCCAGAATACTAACCTTTGCCTTTAGATTGCTCATTCAGTAACATTACCTTCCTGTCCACTGTCTCCTAACTCTTGTACTTTGAAAGATGTTATGGGCCATCCCAGGACAGAAAATTTGATATTTTGTTTTTAGGCAGGTTGCTGTCTTTTTAGCCACGTGTTGCCTAATTCCACTATCGTCCTTGTCGTGAGTCTATCATGAGATACCTTGCCAAAGACTCTTTGAAAATAATCATTAGACATTTACTGAATTACCCCTGTTGATTCTTCAAAGAAGTAATGGAAAAAATTCCGTAGTTAACCATGGCTTTGAAGGGTTGAGTTGCCTTAGAAATAAAAGCAGGACCACACTGATGCCAATCTGATACATTCACTTGAACAGGGCAAGGTTATGATACACACCAACTAAATACTCAAAGAGTCGTTCAGAAAATGTCTACTGAACTGCAAATGAATGTTGACTGATGTGATAAGTCCTAGTTATTAGAACAACTTAAATTTTTTATAATGCCTTCAACATAAAAATTTCAAGACAGTTTTCAAAATCATGAGGGGTCTCGACAGCAGAGATGACGAAAAGCTGTTTCCATTGATAGAAGCATTGAGAACCAGAAAGCACTGATTTAAGGGGTTGGTAAAACAGCTAACAGTGACATGCGGGGGGAAAAATGACAGCAAGTGATGCATATTATCAGAGAGTCTGAGGAAGGCAGTTGAATTATAGCCTTTGAACATAATGGGAGAAAGAAAAGGAGTCGCAAAACTATGAGGAGTGGCTAAATGGCACTGTCTCCTAAAGTAATGACAGGCTCAATGGCTACCTTCTGATCTGTATCCATTCTATGAATCAAAACACATCACTGGAGCATTATTTGACATCAAGCCACAAAAAGTTTTATTGAAGTGAATGACCTAAAGCTAGGTCAAAGGAATAGATTTTAAGGATCACCTTAAAAGAGGAAGAAAGCTACAAACAGGGAGGTGTAGAGAGGAAGTTCTAGAGCCTTGGGTCTATACAACTCAATGCATCACCACCCATGAGCAATCAAAAACAGGTACGCACAAGGAGGCCAGAATTAGGACAGCACAGATATTGGTGAACTCTGAGGTGCAGGAGATGAGAGAGCCAGGGATGAAGTGAAGTTATGGAGAGAACAAGGTTGGAAATTTTAAAATCAAGGCCTTGTTAATGTGAAGTCAATTTAAGACAGCAAATACAAGGGGGCATGGGCGAACAAAATGTGGTACAAATCAGGACACAGTAAGCACTTTTGAATTATCAAGTTTATGAAGGGCAGAACCTTGGAGAACTGGAAGAGTCAAGTTTAGATGTAACAAAGGCATCAACAAGAATTGCAGCAACTAACAAACCAAGGCAGTAACAGAGGCAGGCAATGTTATGGACACAAACGGGTGATCTGAGTGTAGCAGCGGACAGAAAAAAATTCTGATATCAAATCTGATACCAAGATCACAAACAGTCTGTTTCAGACTTGTATAGTTACAAAGCAGATGAATGGAGTCAGCAGTGAGAGAGGAAAAAATAATGGCTTTTGTCTTCACACTATTTAAACAAAGGAATTTATTGTTCATCTGGTACTGAACGTGTGACAATAGCCTAACGGAACAGAGGGATCATGAAAAGTGGTGGCAGGGACGAGCTCTGTGTCATTAGCAAAAACACGCAACCTGACATCACATCTTCTGCCTGAAGGCTGAATGCAAGGAGAAACAGGAAAGGACCAAGGCTAGATGCTTAGGGGATGACTCAGCAGGACTGTCATTGCAAGTGACTATGATTAAGTACATAAGAACAGAAGCAAAGGATAGCACTTCCACCCAACTGGAGAAAAATGTAGGAATAGGATGGTGAAGTCAGTCTCATCAAAGATTGCATGCAAGTTGAAATGAGAATGGATATATATTGCTTCCAAATAATCTCTCCAACACTGAAAATATATTTTTACACAAACTATGGATTATTATTCCTTCAGATTTTAATTATTGAAATTTCTACGTTTTATTCTACTCTCATCACTCGCCTTTAGTTTTATCCTGGTTTCCCTCTCCATTATGTTTATGGCACTTATGTTATATTGATTTAAACACAGTAACTGACATATCCCAATTCATGACTTATATGTCTCAATAAGAATTCTTCAATCTGTCTGACAAAGAGACAAGCAGTTGCTTGGCTTATTCACACAGGTCACAGAACCTCTGTAAAGGCTTTGCACCATCTCCTATTGTAGTTACCACTTACCACACAAGATATGCAATAAAACCAGAGTCGGTGTATAACAAATTGTGCATAGCTTGTCCAATGCTCACCACGAAATCTAGGCCAACAGGCCAGGTGATAAGCTTGACTGTTGAGGTAACTCTGAAGATGGTTTTGAAAGAGGAGAGAAAGGTGGTTCAGTGAAGGAGTCACTGAGTTGGGGTCCAGAGGGATGATGGCATGCCACCCAATACCGGGGAAAGGCAATGAAGAGAAGATAGGGCTGTAGAGAGGCCAGAATGACAGGTACACAGATATCTCAGACAGTAATGCAGCTAGGGGAGTTGAGAGAGACAAGGAAGGACAAGGACATTAGGATGAGAATTTAAAAATGAAAGCGTTGCCAGACCGAGAGCTAATACAAGTCAGTGAGCCCTGAGGTCAGGAAAAAAGTATTGTATAAATAAGGGTTCCAGCAATTATATTAAACCAAGACCTGCGGTTGCTGGAAACCTTAAACAAAAATAGAAAAAGCCGGAGAAATTCAGCAGGTCTCGCAGCATCTGTGAAGGGTCTGAAGAAAGGTCACTGGATCCGAAACGTTGAGCTTGTTTCTCCCTCCACAGAAAATGCCAGTCCAGCTGAGCTTCTCCAGCAATTTCTACTTTTGTTACAAGCAATAGTGCTGTGGACGACTTCTGGTGTATGAAATATTTTGGGTCATGTGGGAATTAAGAGACTTTGCCTTTGCTCCCTCACCACCACCATCCCCGTCCCCCCGCCCCAAGTGAATGGACGTGGATACCAGGCCAAGCAGCCAGGAAAACCCGGGGACTAACATAGGGCCTGCGCTCTGTATTTACATCATCATCTGCAATGTCCGACACTCACCGACGCTGCTGTAACGTCAAACATTTTCTTCTTCTTGTCCATGACGATGAAGATCAATTTAAACCCAACAGCACAGCACAAACACCAAACCCTGCCAGTGCAGCGGCCATATTAGTGAGGTAAAGGCGACATCCGGCGGCCATCTTAGTAAGGTCTGAGTTCCCGGGAAGCCCATCCGCCATCTTGGTGAGGTCACTGCATGGCCTCCCTGGGCCGGCGAACAACGTATTGCAAAGCTCCAAATTTACGGCTCAGTTGGTCATTTAGCGATCATTTCTAACTACTTTGAGACACGCAGCTGGAATTATTCTGTTGTGTTTTATTTTGCACACTGTTTAAGAACCGAGAGAACTGCGGATGGTGTAAATTAGAAACAAGCTGAGGCAAGGTCAAAAAACACAAGTTGCTGGACAAGTTGGCAGGTCTGGCAGTATCTGTGAGGACAGAAAAAATGTTTTGGTTCTGGTGACCCTTCCTCAGAACTGGGAACTGAGGAAGGGTTGCTGGACCTGAAACATCAATTCTTGATTTCTTCCCGCAGATGCTGCCAGACCTGCTGAGCTTTTCCAGCAACTTGTGTTTTTGGCACACACAACATCAGCTCACAACCCTTCTTTGCTAAATAATGAGTGAAAAATTGTTGTCAAGCTGTTATGTGATTATTAGAGATGCATTCCCCTGCTGTGTGTGCCAGAATGGCTATTCAAGAGCGTGATGAATGATCATTTGCATATAAGCATGCAAAGAAATGGGACAAAGGAGAGTCGCATTAGGTAATAGTGCTGAAGGAATGGTAATATATTTCCAAGTCCGGATGATGTGTTACTTGGACAGAAACTTGCAAGTGTTGTTCCTATTGATCTTCTCGGCTCATTTGATAAGCTAGTGTAGGTAAAATGGACTGAATTACCTCCTTCTGTGCCACAAGACTTCTGTGATTCTAGAAATCCTGGTATGGCTGCAAGGACATAGTCTGTAAATTAAAAAAAAAGGCCAGGCCCTAGCCTGGATTGTGAATTTAGCAACTTGTCAAGGCCTACTCGCAAAGGAAACAGCTTCACTGTTCCAGTGCTCTGTCAAAAACTCCAGGTGCAAGGAACATCTCTTCTAAATCATACAAAGGCTGTTGAGCCCAAATGCAGCTTGAAAGAGCTTCTTAATTACCACCACTTCTCTGCTCTTTCCCCTTATCCCTGATTTTACTTTTTCCTTTACATGCCAATGGAGCCTTCCCCCTGCACCCCTCCATGTAACAATTGAATCTACTTTTGAACTCTTCATAACTTACATAAAATTCTCTTTTATACATCTATTAATGGGAATTGAGATCAGCATTTGTTACTGTTACAAAGTTGGGTAGCTAAGTCATGAATTGGATGGCAGGCAGCTAGAATTTGTTTGTTTAAAAAATGATAACGGACAACAGTGCATGATCCCTTTAAGAGATAAAGTACTTTTCCTAAGCTTAGAGAGAGATTTTGTATGTAGCTGAAGATGTATAGCCAGTTCTAAAATGGAAACAATGTATCAATTGGGTGTGTGACCAGAAACCATAGATGTGTTTTGATGTTTTAGTAACCAGCTGAAATCAGCCACCTAATTTAAAAGTAGCACTTTGCAATTGAAAGCCAGTTGAATTTAAAATCGGATGGTTTTGACAACCGTAGACCGATGCTGTTGTGAAAAAATTGATACATAATCCAACGTATTTATTTAAGGAGGGTTTTTGAAAATCAGTGAGAGCAAACCACCATCTGAGAAACAAGAACTTAGCTTCCACAAGAAATCACTAAACTCTTTAAAAAAGCTCTATTCTATTCATAAAATGTACCATGGCATTTGTGGCTAAGGAGTCTTCAGAGAAAATATCCCTAACAGCAGGGTCAGTGGAAGAAAGGCATTTATGGCTGCACTGGCAGTGGAGAAAGCTGAGCATTCTAGAAGGCACAGTGTGTGGACTTTAACAGACTAAAGTTTTAATTTATTTTTTCTTACTACTTGAATTATACAAGTGGGACTTGTGTTTAATTAAATAGCATACCAGTAGATTTTAGTTCAGTTAACAAATAGTTTGTAGTTAAGGGGAAAATGGTTCAGTTTTTTAGTAATTCTGTAAATTTGCTCACTGTTAGAACATAGAACATGACAGCACAGTACAGGCCCTTGAGCCCTCAATGTTGCGCCGACCTGTGAAACCAAACTGAAGCCCGTCTAACCTACACTATTCCATTATTATCCATATGTTTATCCAATGACCATTTAAATGCCCTTAAACTTGGATTAAATAGTTATTTGTTACTTACAAAGTGAATAACATGCATTTTCTTTCATTTAATCTCCCATTTTACTTAACAGTTTTAAGCAGATTAAGCAAGGTGAGGCAAGCTTCTCTGGGTGTTTCAGGTTTAGTTAGAAGAAGGGCACCTCTAGGAGTACAGGAGCTGGGATGCGATCTTGAAGTTGTACAGAACGTTGTTGAGGCTTCTTCTGGGGTACTGTGTCCACTTCTGGTCTCCCTATTATAGGGAGGGATATTATTAAACTGGAGAGGGTTCATAAGAGATTTACATAGAAACATTAAGGATAGGAGCAAAAGGAGGCCATTCAGACATTCAAATCTGCTCCGCCATTCTTCACGATCATGGCTGATCATCCAAAACAACAGCATAATCCTGCTTTCTCCCCATAACCTTTGATCCCATTCGCCCCAAGTGCTATATCTAGTAGCACCTTGAATACATTCAATGTTTTGGCATCAACTAGTTGCTGTGGTAATGAATTTACCAGGATGTTGTTGGGAATGAAAAATTTGAGTTATAAGAGAAAGCTGAATAGGCTAGGAATTTGTTCACTGGAGTGATATCTTGTGAGGTAATCTTAAGGTGAGACGAGAACGATTAAAAAAAAGGGGGCAGTTTTTAAAAGCACAATGGTTTGTGTATGGAATGAACATCCAAAGGAAATGGTGGATGCAGGTATAGTTACAATGTTTTAAAGACATTTAGATAAGTACATGAATAAGAAATGTTGAGGTTTACAGGCCAAGCGCAGGCCATTGGGACTTGTTTAGTTTGGGATAATGGACTGGCTGGACTGCAGGGTTTGTTTCAGTGCTGTACGGCTACAACTGTAATATGTTAGTTCAGCACTGGGAATGAAAATTACCACATCAGTGAATCTATCATCAAAAAGCAAGACTATGAATAATGTTTTGAGAAAAGAAAGCAAAAGATTCTAAAACTGTTTAATAATAAAGTTGTCCGAATCTTTAAGATTTACTTAAAAACAAAACCTAACTGTTCTAACTATAAAGGCACGTTATTTTGTTACCAGGTATATTTGTACTGAACTAGTGTAATGCAAAATGTAGGCACACAAAGAAAAGCAGATGTTGGAATCAGCATCACAGTGTGGAGCTGGAGGAACATAGCAGGTTGGGCAGCTTCAGAGGAACAGGAGAGTTGGTGTTTCAGGAGGGGATCCTCCATCAGGACTGTAGGAGTGTTGTGGCAGTGGCTACATACTTACCAGTGGACCAGAAGATCCAGGTTCAAGTCTCCACCAGTGCCAGAGGCAAACCATAACAAGTGCTATATTTACTGCTCCTCTGCAGTTAGGTGCAGACTGATGATACATTGCAGCTCTCCAGGGCTGGTGGGCCAGCAAGGTTCGTGTGTGCATGCATGCGAGATTTTTGCCTTTATCTAAAAAAGTCCATACCACTCTTGTACACTGCTGTTCAGTGACCACGCCAGCTATGAGTGCTAATCACTTTTTACTGTTCTATGACATAGCATACTGGAGCTCAATTATGTTGTGCGATGTCTCCTCAGAATGTGAATCTTCCAATGTAGAATATAGACAAAGCAGAATTTAAATTTTAAAAACTTTAACTTTTAATTCATTTACAAACTAAGTCAAGGAAAAAATAATAGCTAGAAACTAATATTGAGCTGTTGCGTTGTACTACGCATCTCTTAATATTTAAAATCTAGACATGCAAAATTGAAAAATCCAGTGTCAGAAATTTAAGTCCCATCTTCATGTATATTTAGTGAATCATTACAAATTTATGTTGCAACATCCAGTATTCAAAGTTGATAAAGAAACAGTAGTCAAATTGAAAATATGCAAACTAAGCCTTATGCAAAAAAATGCAAGCTGCAAAATAACATTCCAAGCTGGGATAAATTCATTCATTCTTTCATTCATTAAATGTCGACATTCTTATGGGTCACAATTTAAAAAAAAAACAATTAAAATAGGATGACATTCGGTCAATTGTTTATATTCCATATATATCTTGAGTATTTTTTCTCACTATAGAAAGAACTGTGGATAGCTTCATAACCTTCTGCCTGGCAATTTCCATTAGTGTATGTAAAGCAATTCCTGGATGGGAATAGCAACAAACCCTCTTTGAAATCTGGGGAAAAAAGGTATAAAAATCATTAAGTTTAAAATATCCACCTGCATAGACAAAACACCCATTCAAAAAAAAGTACGGAAAATTTTAGTTCAAGAACAATAAAACAAAATTGTTCCTTTGTCCACCTTCCAGGAATGTGACTGTTTTCTGATGCTGGACAATTAGATTAAAGTTACTCTGATTCTAAAACTCCCCATCCAGATCCTTAACAGCACATAGGGTAGCTTAGGATAGTTGGGGAAACTGTAGGACTATGTGTGTATAATGCTTAGTATTCACTTGGGTTCTGTTACTTAACACACCACGGTCAATTAGTTTCAGAGCTCATTTATGAGCATACTTCCTAGTCTTTAGAGCTGTTTTTCATCAAAGTTCAATTCTCAACTTGTATGGGCTGAATGGTAACAAAGACCAAGCACAATGCAAGATAGCATACATTACTTTCCGAAGGTGCTTGTAAGGAGATATATAAACTGCTGCCAATGACACTAGTAAACCATGCTATAAGTCTACAGTTGTGACACTTCAAATGACATTCTGAATAAAAACATCCAATTTTAAATGAGTATTAAAGAAAATTAGAAAATCACATTTCTAATTTAATTCATGCATTCAAATACTTCAAATAGAAATATCTAAATTTCTTTTAAAAATGTTGATTCAAAACAGAACAAAAATCACATTCTAAATCACAACCTGCATAAAACAATGCAATTCTAACATTGTCTTGTGACTTTAATTTAAATCCTTTGTTAACCAAACTGTGGAAATCATCTATCATCATTTTACCTCTTCAAACCATTTGATGACCACGGAGGCTTTGGGGGAGAATTTTATAGAGGTCTGAGCAACATGGGCTACTAATGAAAATGGTGAAAAAATTGAATAGGAGCTTGGCAAGACTTCACTGAATGTTGGTAGGGTTTTGCTGCATCTTGTATGCTTTTGCTGAGTGCCAAGGCAAGCCTCTGGATAGGGAGCAGTGAGTTTACAATGAAGGTGAATTATAGCTAAGTGTCTTAATAGCCTAATTCACTTCAGTAACGTTCAGCTTCCCATTTTAACAATCACACCATTCCTAACAGGCTAGGTGTTGAGAAATTTACATGGAAGGTGACGGCCTATTTATCACTAGACAACTAAACCAGAAAGTCAGCTAATGTTCTGGGGACTTGAGTATGAATCAGAGGTGGTGGAATTTGAATTCAAAAATAACTAAAATTAATAATCTATTGTCAGAAAATCCAAACAGCCTAGCAAGCCTTTCAATGGCTACAAAAACTCAAAGAAATGAGACCGGACAGAGCACCTGGCAACGACAATGGCAAAAACAGCCCTGTTGACCCTCCAAGATTACGAAGTGTGGGGCTGGATGAACACAGCAGGCCAAGCAGCATCTTAGGAGCACAGAAGCTGATGTTTCGGGCCTAGACCCTAGGCTCGAAACGTCAGCTTTTGTGCTCCTAAGATGCTGCTTGGCCTGCTGTGTTCATCCAGCCCCACACTTCGTAATCTTGGATTCTCCAGCATCTGCAGTTCCCATTATCTCTGTTGACCCTCCAAAGTCTCTTTACTAACATCTGGGGGCTAGTGCCAAAATTGATAGCTGTCTCAGATTAGTCAAGGAACAGCCTGACTGTCACTCAAGAAATCATTTCTTACAGAATGTGCCACACACCATCACCATCCCTGACAGACCCAGGTGGCAGCACAGTTTGGGAGGGAGTTGTCTTGGGAGTCCTTAACTTCAATTCTGGATGCAATAACGCCTCATGCCTTCAGATTAAACATGGGCAAGGAAACCTCGTGCTAATTACTACGTATCATCGTCACTTGGCTGATGAAACAGTACTCCACGTTCAGCAAGACTGAGGAAACAGAGGGTCTCAAGGGCTCAAAATGTACTGTGACAGTGGGCACTGAAATATACCACCAAGAGTAGCTAGGGAGCAGCATACTGATCAAATTAATCATGTCCTAAAAGGACAAGCTGCTAGACTGGATCTGCAGCAGATGAGGGCATCAAGAGCAAGAATCATACTGGACTACATCCTCACCAATCTGCCTACCAAAGCTGCATTTGAAAAGGCTTTCAGCGCAGCAAATGGATTTTTATCTGCTTATTGTCCCCGTCATCAGCTTTTCTTCCTGGCATACTATCCATTCCTTTATCCGCCTAACTTTCTTTATCTCACAAGAGAAATTCCAAACATCAGATATTCCACCACCCGCATCAAGTCTTTCTACCCTGTTGTAGATTGTTGTGCACTGAGAATGAGAGATAGGCAGGTATAAAGAAAAATGAAAGTGGGTGACACAGCTGTTGGTTTTGGTATAAGTGGGAGGAATCGCGAACGAGTGAACAGTCAGCACAGAGGGCATTCAGAGTTAGTGTTGGGGTTAACTTGGGTGACAGTGAGTGAGGGAAGATATTTCAGGCAATAGCAGGTGCAGTAGAGCATGAGCCTTGGTGAAAGGCGAGTACAGTAACAGAAATAGAATGAGAGATATTGGAAAGAAGGTAGAGGCTTGTATGCTGGAAGATTGGAGGTTATCAGTAAGAAAAAAGGAAAAAAAAAAAGAAAAAGGACATCCCATGTCTGCGATACCCATCCAGCAGAATCTTCAGGACCCTGCCTGCAACAAAGGCTGTCAATTTCTTTGCATGTCTGCCACATCTGGGGCAGATGTCAGGAGTTAAGCAGAGCAACTCTGGATTTACAGTGCTTGTCTGGGTGCACAGTTGGCTTTTAAAAATGGTGAGCGCGCAAAAGATACTGGTCAATTCTGGGTGACTCCACGAATGGTGGGTTACGATGGGGCTAGAATCAGACGAGATAGGGGTGGAGTATGTAGTTAATGAATTTGGCAAGATTTGGGGAGAAAAGTCACTCATTTGTATCACAAGTCTCTCCCAAACGTTTGACGCAATTCACACTTAGTGAAAAGGAACATAAGGTTCAGCTTATTTCTCAGCTCCAGTGGAAGAGGGTTTAAAACTTTTCTAGTTCCTTTATAAAGTTTAATTCTATCACTGGCAATATTCTACACTGCTTTCCGGTGCAAGATATATTTACCACTATTACTTGAGCATCATTTTTAACACTAAGGTTTTGCTAGAGCTGAGCTTACGTACCAAACAAATAAGATTGCTAATATTCTGTGTATGAACTTGCAGATACTTTCTGGTAGTAATAGCAACAAAGATAGGGTGGAATTTAACGGCCTTGCCTGAGAGAGTTTGGTAGGACATTAAGCAGACAGTCGCTGGGATCCTCGATGGGATTCCCACTGCCTTACCACTTCCACTCTGACTAAGCTCAGAGCAGGAAAATTTAACATTGCAGGGTCAAGTGTGTTAGTTCACATGACAAGTTAGAAACTAAATTCCATCACAGAAGTCCCTTGTCAACAGATGACCATGTAGCCAATGGGTTACTATAATCACCCTTTTAGTTTTGGTGCTCAAACCATCCTGATATGAAATGTCCTTTTGAACAATCTTGAACCAGTTCCTAGTGAGTCATTTTATTGTGTAACATTTGCATAAAAATGGAATATTGATTGACACCAAAAGAAGTTTTAGAAAAAAAATTAAAGCAACTTCCCTTTTTACAGTATACCATTTTAGCCAATTGGCTTAATGCATTCTCATGTTTATACTGAATGAATCATTGGAAATAATGAAGCTAATATTAAAAAAAAAGCAGCTGCTGGTAGCAGCTGTAGCTTAGTCTTGTAATAGTCATTACCAGCATAAGCAAAATATATAATGTTTTTCTGTATTTTGCCTGTTTTACAATCAACACTAGATTTCACACAACTAAAATGATTATATGATTTATAACTACATTCTAAATTGCTTACCTCCTCTTTGAATTATTGCAAGTGTTAAGATTGACAGATTAATAGAACTTACTCCTCTAGGTAAAAAATATGGTGCATCAGTTTCTACGACAATCCTCTCTATTGGAATTCTTCTTACTGCTTCCCTGACGACAACAGCAGTTGGGTAGGTTAACAGGGCTGTGAATCCAACTGACAAATTAGAAAATTCTCGTAGAAATGGTTCAATCACTTCATATCGACCTGTAAAGCAATGCCTGCAGAAAGAAAGATCAAAATCCAGGACAATTAAAATATGCATATTATTTTGGTTTTATTAAAACACTTACTGACAGCAAGCTGGCCAGTTCATTCTTGTATCTTCTAGAAACCAGCAACATGCAGCTTAATGTTCCAGGGTATAAATATTATAGGAAGGATTGAAGAGGGCGAGGAGGGGGAAATGGAGTTTTAGATTAGGGATAATATTACAGCTGTACTTATGGAGGATATTCCTGAGAGTATGTTCAGGGAAGTTTTTTGGGTGGAACTGAGAAATAAGAAAGGGATAATCACCATATTGGGGATTATACAATGGCCATCCCTCACCCCCTCCATTGCCCCCAATAGTCAGTGGGAAATTGAGAGACAAATTTGTAAGGAGCTCCCAATTATCTGTAAGAATAACAGTGTGGTTGTGATTAGAGATTTTAACTTTACAAACAGATTAGGACTGTCACAGTGTTAGCGAACTTGTATGGAGAAAAATTTGTTGAGAGAAAAGTTTGATTTAGTAGGTGCACGTACCTACTAGAGAAGGTGCAAAACTTGACTTACTCTTGGGAAATAAGGCAGGGCAGGTGACTGAGAGGTCAGTGGGGGAACACTTTGGGGCCAGTGATCATAATTCCAATAGTCATAAAATAGTGATAGAAAAGGATAGACCAGACCTAAAAAAGTTAAATTTCTAAACTGGAGGAAGGCTAATTTTGACAGCATTAGGCGAGACCTTTCAAAAGTTGATTGGAGAGTGAATGATCGCAGGTAAAGGGACCACTGGAAAACAGAAAAACCTTCAAAAAAAGAAAGGAGATAACGGGAGTCCAGAGACAGCATGTTCCCGATAGGGTGAAGGGCAAGGCTGTTAGGTTTAGGGAATAAGAGATAACACAGCATGGAGCTGGAGGAACACAGCAGGTCAGGCAGCATCAGAGGAGCAAGAAAGCTGATGAGGACCCTTCAGAAATGGGGGCACAAGGGGAGCTCTGAAAGAAAAAGAGAGAGAGAGAGAGAGAGAGAGAGAGAGAGGAGGGGTGGGGCAGGGGAAAGGTAGATGGGATGGTGATAGGTGAGTGCAGGTAGGCAGTGGTGGGGATTGGTCAGTGAAGTAGGAGGAGCGGATAGGTGGGAGAGAAGATGGACAGGTTGTTGTCAGGTCAAGGAGGCCGGATGAGAGAGAGGGTTGGTCATGGGACGAGGAGATTTTGAAACTGGTGAAGTCCACATTGAAACCATTGGGTTGTAGGCTCTCAAGGTGGAATGAGATGCTGGAGGGAATGCTGTAGAGAGAAACTGAAGTTTTGGTCAAGAAGGAAGCATAAAAGGTACAGACAGCAGGGATCAAGTGAATCCCTAGAAGTGTATAAAGGTGGTAGAATATACTTACGATGGAAATCAGCAGGGCAAAAAGGGGACGAGATAACTTCGGCAAAGTTATTAAAGGAGAATCCAAAGGAATTCTTCAAATACATTAAGGACAAAAGAGTAACTTGGGAGAGTACAGGGCTTCTTAAAGATCAGCACAACTGCCTGTCTATGGAACTACAGGAGATGGGGGAAGATATTAAATGAGAATTTTGCATCACTGTTTACTGTGAAGGAGGATATGGAAAATCCAGAACTTGTGGAAACAAAGTGATATCTTGAAAAACATCCATATTACAGAGCTGGTGTTGCTGGACATCTTATAATCCATAAAGTGGATAAATCCCTGGGACCTGATCTCATGTATCCTATAACTTTGTGTAAGCTAGGGAAATGATTGCTGGAAGACTGGAGGTTTGCAAACGTGGTGCCATTATTTAAGAAAGGTTGTAAGGAAATGCCAGGAACTATGGACTGGTGAACCTGGTGTCAGTGGTGGGCAAGTTGTTGGAAGGAATCCTGAAAGACAGGATTTACATGTATTTAGAAAGGCAAGGACTGATTAGGATTAGTCAACGTAGCTGTGTGTGGGAATTTATGTTTAACTAGCTCAATCGAGTTTTTTTTGAAGAAGTACTGAAGAGGATCGATGAGGGCAGAGCAATGGACGTGATCTACATGGAGGTGTTCAAGAAGATGCCTCGTGGTAGACTGGTTAGCAAGATTAGACACAGGCAGAACGAGCCATTTGGATATAGAACTGCCTCGAAGGTACAAGACAGACAGGGGTGGTGGTGGTGCTTTTCAGATTGGAGGCCTGAGACCAGTGATGTGCCACAAGGATCAGTGCTAAATCCTCTGCTTTTCATATTTTATATAAAATGATTTGGATGTGAACATAGGAGCTATGATTAGTAAGTTTGCAGAAGACACCCACATAGAGGACAACAAAGAAAATTTCCTGAGGTCAACAGGACCTTGATCAGAATGGCCAAACTGGGTGAAGAGTGGCAATTGGTGTTTAATTTAGATAAATGTGAGGTACTGCATTTTGGAAAGGCAAATCAGTGTAGGACTTATACACCTAATGGTAAGGTTCTGGGGAGTGTTGCTGAACAAAGGTCGACAGTTCCTCTAAAAAGTGGAGTCTCAGGTAGATAGGATAATGAAGAGAGCATTTGGTATACTTGCCTTTATTTGGTCAATGCATTGAGTATTGGAGTTGGAAGGTTATGCTGCAGCCGTACAGGACATTGGTTAGGCCACTTCTGGAATACTGGTCTTCAATTCTGCTCTCCCTGCTATAGGAAGGATGATGTGAAACTTGAAAGGGTTCAGAAAAGATTTAATGTTGCCAGGGTTGGAGATTTTGAGCATTAGGGAGAGGCTGAATAGGCTGAGGCAATTTTCCCTTGGAGTGTCAGAGGCTGAGGAGTGACCTAATAGACGTTTATAAAATCATGAGGGACATAGGTAGAGTGAATAGCCAAGTATTTTCCCCAGGGCAGGGAAGTCCAAAACTAGAGGGTATAGCTTTACAGTGAGAGGGGACTTAAGGGGCAACTTCTTCATGCAGACAGTGGTATATGGAATGAACTACCAGAGGAAGTGGTGGCGGCTGGTACAATTACAATATTTAAAAGGCATCTGGATGGGTGTAATGAATAGCAAGGGTTAGAGGGATATGGGTCAAGTACCAGCAAATGGAACTAGATTAATTTGGGATGTCTGATTGGCATGGGCGAGCTGGATCAAAGGGTCTGTTTCCATGCTGTACACAGCTCTATGACAGACACTGGAGGACAGATGGCCACATTACGCGAGTGGAGTAAAACAAAGATAATTGTTTTTAATCAATCTCAATGACTTTATAGGATATTTATTTTCTTGTAATATCAGTACATCTTTTGGTGTTGCTGTTTAGTCAGGTGATCCAGGATCTAGAGTATTATTCTCAAAATAAACAATGGAATTACTCGGATGGAAAAAGAACAGAAGCTTTGTGACTGGGCAGATGACAGTACAGATTAAGTGCAAAAAAAGGATGGTGGTACAAGCTCAAAAAGAAAGTCACAATGGGACACATACAGAAAATAAAATGTTTGAAACTACAGTGAATGGCAGAATCACAACACTACCAGCCAATAGCAGAAAAGAAAAACTAAAATCACCACAACTAAAAGAGAAACAAAAACAGAAATGTGACTGGGTTTATAGACTGAAATTGCTGAACTTGAGACCAGGGAGATGTAAATGGGCCAAGTGAAAGACATGTTGCGGTCCCTTGAGCTTGCTTTGTTGCTGTTGCAACCCAAACACACTTATGGTTTGTTGTACGGGTGTTACAGCTCACCATGCTCTAGCTGCTGCTCATGATTGATGATGACCGTGGGAGCAACCTTCAAGGTATTGGAAACCACACAAGTCGAGTATGGTAGATGTAAATCACTTCCTGATTTAAATCAAGAAATCTCTTGTAGTTGCTAACAAGATATACTTTACTGCATGTTAGCAAATAGTTTGGGTTACTTGATATGATTGGCATTGGTATAGGATTTGAGAAGGGTCAGGTGTTGAGTCTCATTCCTTCAAGATCCTCAGCTGTACTACCCACAAGTTCATAGGACTTCATAATGGGTAGTGCTAGTGTGAATCAGTATTAACCCTCTCATACCCATATACATACTCCCACAAGCCCTAGTTTCCTATTAGATATTAGGAAGTTAATTTGTCCCACCTTCCTCAAATCCAGACTTAAACTCAAAATAGTCTTGAGGTTTTGTTGTTCTCCTGGAGTAGAATATCCAAATCCCTTTGTAACTCAAGAACTCTGCAATCTTTCATCATTTAGATAATATTCATTTTTATTCTCCCTGCCAATCTCACATTTTCCCATATTCTATTTGACTTTTTTTCTTTAAGTTAACTGCAGCTTGTGGGGCTCATGCTTGAAGTTTTTCTTGTTGGAATGCATCTATTCTGTATACACTCTGGAATATCCCCATACATGTTTGTCACTGCATCTTGTCCCTTAACCTAGATTTGCTACTTTACTTTAGCTAATTTTCACACATTCACAATTACCTTTTTAAGTTTAAAAGATACAATTCTTGGAGTCATTCTTCTTTCCCTCAAACTGAATACAAAGCTCAATCACAATGTGGTCATTGCTACCTAGGAGAACCCTCACTATGATGTTATATATCTGCAACAGATTATGCCACAATCTGCTTACTGACACTGAGCAACACAAGGATAGGGGTGCATTTTAAAATTGGGAGATTTGTTTGCAATAATGTAATGTATTCTGCTTGCCAGTTAAAAATAATTTTGCAGTGTGCATGGTTTTGCCACTGTACTAGAGGAATATCCTTACATTTTGAGGCTAAAATCAGGATTTCTGATATCTTGTGTTTTCACAATAAGAATCTTGTTGTTCATGGCTTTAATAAATTATTCCCAGGCATCAGGGTTTAAGAAGAGAGATCTTACAAATTAGGCCTGTTTTCTCTAGATTTTTAAGAGGTTAAGGAGTGACCCAATCAAAGTCTTCAAGATATAATGTCAGGTAAAGGCAGGGCAGATAATGATGACCTACTTCCACTGTTTGGGGATTCTTAGAACTAGGGAACATAGTGGAGATGTCAAGAAGCACGTCTATTCACAAACTGTGATAGATGTTTGTAACAATCTTCCACAAACTGTAGTGGATACTGGATCAGTTATTAATTTTATATCTGAAATAGATAAATACTTAACAAGCAAAGATATTAAGGGATATTGGCCAAAGACAGGTGTATGAAGTTAGTCTCCAGATCAGCCACAGTCTACTGAATGGCAGAATAGGCTCAAGGGTCTGAACAGGTTGCTCCTGTTCCTGTATTCTATCTTACAGACAGCCTACTGAATCCTTTCCATTGTGTGGGGCTTTGAAAAATGACACCCATCTTTATTTCAGCTCTTATGAAATGCAATCTTTCATATGGCCTGAATAAAATCTCCCAAACTTTGTCTGTTAGGCCTGGTCTGTTTAGACATTTTAAAACTTTCCCAATGTATTGCCTTAAAATAATGACTTTACAACGTTTCTAAAATGGCAACCTTGCATTGATATTTATTTTGTGCCCCTATACTGCAATTTCTATAGCCATACCTCATGGTGTAAGCTTGCTATAGTAATAATGCTTCAGAGGTGCAAGTAATGTATTTTTAACTTTTGCTTTCTCCAGACTGGATTTCTGTTTTAAAGTTTTCCCCAGTCAACTTTAGTTTCACTCAGCCTCCAATGCCTGTTCACTGACCACTAAATTCATGGCCTAGACTGCTCCAACATACTTGCAATGCAATTCTCCTGCTGCATCGTGACTTTTAGTCGAAATGATGATACGATTCACTGGAGTATTCTTCCTTGTTGAGGAGTGCCAGAAGGGGTTTATCTGAAGGACTTTTTTTTCTAAAGCTCTTCCGTGCTGCTAACAGTGTTGAATGGACAAGTGACCTAAAAATGTAGTCTGAAGATCTCATGCGGTTGTGGACCATGCAGTATGAAGTCAAAATAAACCTGCACCCTGGCATTCCACTTTACATAGTATGCTCATGAAGGTTACTGACACCTAAGTGTAGGAAACTATCAGGCCTGCTTGGTCTTGTGTGGTAGAAAGCCAATTCCTAGTCTAAGTGGAAGAGTCTCTGAAAGGTTACTAGATATTGCATGTGAACTACGAGTTACAGGTTACATTGATATTATGGACATTGTTACAGTGACAATGAGGAGGACCAAATGTTTGGACTCAGATTCAAGATCCTAAGCTGTTCTGCCCACAAGCACCACCCAGTATTAACTCTTTCAGATCGACAAACAAAATATTTCTGCCAGCAAGATGTAACACAAGCAGCTTATTGCAGTATTATATCATATCCTTCAACTGGAAATTGGACTAGTTCTCAGCTATGGCAAAGATTGCATCACTTCCTCATGTGAGGATAGGACTTCACAACGTTTTCACAATTTGAAGAGTATTAGACCGAACAGTAGAATAAAAACTTTGGAATGTGTCACACCAACAGCTGCTTTGAGAACTGTAAATGCATTGAGTGCAAGCAGAGAAAAGAAACAGAATCCTCTTCAGGTATATAAATAAGAAAACAGAATTGCAAGTCTATATATTTAAATATCTATTTGATAAATTACTTCAATCCAGAATAGACTAAACTATCCGAATGCCACAAATGATCAGCAAAAGCATTTCATAGAGAATGAATGGCTAAATACCCAAAAATGTACAAAATTCCTAGAAATTACATTTTAGATTGCATGGCTATTCACTCTTCAGTTATTTTATTGGTTTGATAACTGTGGGCAATCTGACTTTTGTGAGGGCTAGCTGGGAAATTTCAGTGATTTAATTTCCAAATGGAACATCTGTTTGGCTGCATGTGGAACATAGATCAATGCAGAAGCATCCCTTAAGAGAATCTACCCCTGCAGGACCAGAGCACAAGACCTAGGCATAAAATGCAGAAAAACAACAACTACAAATCTAGAGATCAGTTTGAAGTGTTCGTGCATCCCAGTAACTCAGATGCACACATGGTATTAAACATGAGAAAAATAAAAAGCCCTGTAACAAAGTCAAAGCCCAAGTAGAAACATTGTACCTATGAATCCTGTAATCCCTTGGGACATGAGTTTTCATTAGCTCAAATAAGTCTTCATCAGCATCCCTGCCATGAATGACAAGAGGCTTCTTTAATGCCACTGCAAGTTTTAGCTGTCTTTCAAAGACCTGTGGAAAAAAAAAACAAGAAGGTAGTCAAAACTTCATTTGGTAGAACGGAATGCATATACTGCTGAAACATTAAGACACTTTATTCAAGCTTTTCATCTTGTACTCAACAGAACAGTTTGTAAGAATACAATTTACGGAGAAAAGCAACATTTTATACCATACGTAAAGGACTGTCCTGATTAGTAGGCGTGTTGGCATAGAAATGACTAGTTAAATGCAAATTTAAATTATAAACCAGACAGGATGACTGATGAGGCAATGCCTGACCTAAGCCATTCACAAGTTCACTTCTGTCACCTATTTTGTGGAGATGAAGCAGGCACAATCATTGATGATCATGAAGATCAAATGTTTATTCCTCCATTCCATTCCCAAAGCACATGCACCAACTAATGGGGTTGAAGTTCTGAAGAACATTCATACCAGACTCAACGTTAACTGTTTCTCTTTCCACAAAAGCAGTCAGATCTGCTGAATTTCTCCAGGATTCTATTTGTATGGTACAGACATAAGCTCATCCATCATTTCCCTCTATTAAAGAGATTATAATAGCATTGAGTAACAATTTCAACTTGAAATAAGCTAAACAAGGAAGCTACAGAACGTCATGCATTACATTTGTCCATAGCAATTGGAAACCGCAGCACCAACAGACCAGGTAAAAATTCAGGCTCAATCCCCATATGGCAGAAACAGGAGGTATTCAGTAATGGCAACAGTAATGGCAAATCTATTTGAGCAAGTTGTGAAATTTTATTTTAGGAGGGGGGGGGTAAAATATGTTTCTGCTGTGTAGGATAACTTAAGTGATCTGTGTGAAGAAATTATTAAAAATCAGTGTGAAGGAAGTCATTAATATGGCTATTTTGTGGAAGTTATAAACTTAGTGCCTAAACATCACTAATTAAATTATTCTCCACAAGCACAGCAAAGTTAAACATTTTTTGAAAAACAGGAAATCTTCAAAATACGCAGCAGTTCAGGCAGCATTTGTGGAGAAGGGTTAGTGTTTCAGACTGAAACGATCCTTCAGTACAGCAAGATTAATTTGGAAGTGTAACAGACCTTAACAATGTATGAAGACATGGAAAGCAAAGTAAGGGGAGGAAATAACAAAAAAGAGGAAGATGCAAGATAGGACAGAATGTAGGCCATATATATTACAAAAGGGATGATGGTGCAAGGCAACACAAAAAGGGCTGTAATAGGGAATTAACAAACAAAAAAGGTTTTGATGGGCTAAAAAGTGACAAAAGCAGAATTATCAGCAACTGCTACTCAATTTCTTTTTGTTTGTGCAAATGAAATTACAGCCAATCATTTTTTCAGATACAAAGTTTTCAAACAGAACAATCTCATATTCAAGAGCTGATATAAATGCAAATGTCCCAAACTGCTGAATAAAAGGAATATTAATACAAAAAATAATAATAAGCCTATAAAAAGATGCAAGGGCAGGCATCTAAAATCCGTCAAGGAGCTGTGTTTTAAAAGGACTGTAAAGGTAATCATAGGAGCATAAAAGGAGTTCAAAGAGTTGGAGAACTTTAAGGAAGGAATTTCATAGCTTAAAACTTATATAGCTGAAGACACAGTTATTAAAATCTGGAATGTGCAACAGGCCATAATGGAGTTGCACTGACTAAGGCTTGTACAACTCTAACCGAAGTAGAAGGACACTAACAATTTCAAAACAAGGATAAGGACTTTACATGATGTTGGATCAGGAGTTGGTATCAACAAACATAGGGCATTTAAGTCAAGAAACAGATTGTGAAGATTTCGAAAGGCAAAAATGTTGATCCAAAGTAGATGCTGGGAAGCTGGCCAATAGAAATTTGGAATAGTCAAGTCTAGAGGTGACAAAGGCATGGATGATAGCTTTAATTTTTTAATTATTTATATTGAAACACAAAAAAGATACCTTTGTGAATAGATTACGTATGTTTTTACACCACCAGAAGAACACCCATGTGTCCAATTGTGTGTTAACAAGCAAAGCCTGCTAAGGGCAATGCTGACATGGACAAAGGCATTAAGCAGATTACGTATCATTGTTAGTAATGGGAGTCAATTAATCACTGAAGAAAAACAGTGTAAATGCTTCAACTCCAAGGGTTTAGTCGTTCGCATTGGATATGGACCAAATTAACAGATTCTCTGAACGAGGATGAACAAAGTTTTCTCCTAAAAATTTCATTCACAGGATGAGGGTTTCACCAGCTAGACCAGAACTTATTTGCCCATGTAAATGGAGTAGTTCATAAAATAAGAACAGGATAATCCGAGTTGATAAATTTACCGTGCCGTAATGAGGGATTTGGATAATCAGTTCAAAATAATTATTTGCAAACATTTATTGGGATTTAAAGGCAACATTTCTATACATCTTTGATTTAGTTAGCATAGTTGTATAATTTAATGTTTACAGGATAAATTCACTAATACACAAGATGCCTTCCCTCCACATACCTGCTTTTGTTTGGCGATGTCCGTTGAACACTTATAAGAATAATCCAATCCCATCTCACCAAAAGCAACTGCTTTGGGGTGTCTCAGTGCTTGAATAATTGCCTTTTCTTGTAAACTTGTATAATAACGGGCAAAATGAGGGTGGCAGCCAAAAGCACCCCAAACAAGTGGTTCATCCAGTAAATATTCCCATTCATTCCCAAGAACCAGGCTACGAGGGTCACAGAAATCTGTGATACATCCCTGAAACTCCGCTGGGAAAGTGGTGTCATAAACCTTCATAAAGTTTGAAAAAGTTCCACTAAAAGACAATTTAGAGAATAAAAAGTCCAGATGGCAATGTGTGTCTATAAAGCCTTCCTTTTGGTAGTTCAATCCCCACTTCAGTTCACAATGATTCTCCAAATTATTAACCAAAGTTTCAGAATCGACTATTGAAGAGTTGAAGGAACCTGTAGTCATATCCAGTTTATTACTGTTTTCAAACTGACGTAATGAGCAGCCAAGTGATTCAAAAGACAAGCTATTGCAAATAGTAGACTGTAAACACTGTGAAGTGTTTACTAAATGGCTTGTAAATGATTCTGTTCTTTCTTCACAGTTAGGCTGTTGCCAATTTTCATGAAGTGCGCTGGATGAAGATTGTTGCGAGGTTGGAGGGCTTGCCCTGTACTCTGAATGTGGATAAGAAGAATTCAAGTACAAGAATGGTGGATGTGTTACACATTTGGTTGCTAAAGGAGTGCTAGTGTTGTATTTTTTTAGGTTGCACATTGGACTAGAACGTTCCTGTGGAGACATAGCTAAAGCAGAGGGATCTTCAACATCAGAACAGTTGCTTCCAAAAGATTGATCACCCTGAGAGGTCAACATCTGTTTAAAATGAAAAAAGGACAGATAAACCAAAATGAATATGTTACATTGAAAATTTCAGTGCAGAGATTATGCAATATGTGCACTTTGAAAAAGGATTTAGGCCAGATTGCATAGTGCATCAATTGAATTGTTAAGAAAAACACCAATTTATTTTATAACTTCTCTCTATAGGTATCTACTAATCCTCAAAAATTGTAAATACGGATTCAGATACAAAATTCCAGAATTTAAATAAAGAAATGCACAAATAGGTTTCATATTTTCATTTCCCTGTGGAAAGTGACATTCTAGAAATGAGACCTGTTCTAAAAGTACTGAAAAGAACAAAACACTTAAAGTACAATGGGAAGCAACCAATGTTCCCCCTAATTTCAGAACAGGTCTAAGTGCTCACTCCTTTCATTTTTATTAAAACACAGTCATATATATAGTAATTTATAAAGACCGCACATAACTCAGCAGTCCCTATGCAGAGACTTTTGGGCTGCTGTGCAACCACGTGACAGATTAGAGACAACTACAAAAACTGCTCAAATTCAGTAGCATCAGGGACAAGAACCTTTCTTTTCACCTATACTTATATGGAACATGTACCCATTCAAAAAAAGGATGCTTTTTCAATGTAGTTTATAAATTTTTTTTAAAAATGTGAATCTCTCAGAATCAGGGAAGTAAACACAAAAGAAGCATGTGCCCAAACTTACATTTGTGGGCTGGATCCTCCCCTTGATCAATATCTACTTAATCTACCAATATCCTCCCACTTTTCTTTACATACCCATCTAATTTATTCCTTAAATGGAGAAGACTATTACCAATCACCAACTTTCAGTCAAGCATTCCACACCCTCAACTATATTTAAAGTTTTTTTTCCTATATTGGGTCTTAAGTAAAAGATTTTATATCTATGTTCCTTTATTTCTTGTTGACTGGCAAGTGTTGAACACTCTTGCTATCAACTGTTTCACAATTTTAAATGTCCATTATATTACCCTGTTCAAATGGGAGCAGCCTGATTTTTCTAATTCTTTCCTATTTCCTCATTCCACTTGCATTCTACTGAGCCTGGTAAAAAAAAATTCAAGCGTTGAAAATTCAAAATGTAACAGTAACAGCATCTGTGGAGAGAGATTCAGAGCTATTGTTTCAGGTCAGTGGCTGGACCGACATTGATTCTAATGCTGCGCAAACTGCTGAGTAGTTCCTGCATTTTTCTTTTAAGCATTCTATTTAATCTTGATTATATTCTCTATACTGTCTCAGCACTTGATCTATAATTTGTAGCTCAAAACAAACAGAATATTTTAGGAGAAACCCAGTATTCAATTAGCTTCAAGCCTTGTTGTCTTGAGAATGGGGCCAGTTTGTTCAGTTGGTTGGCTAGCTTGCAATGCAGGATGGTGCCAACAGGTTGGGTTCAATTCCCACGCAAGCTAAGGTTATTATGGAGGACCTTGCTTCTCAAATCGCTCCCCTGGCCTGAGGCATGGTAACCTTCTGAGCCACCATCATTCATTTCTCTCTGATGAGAGAGTACTCTATTGTTTGATAAGACGACGTCAACTTTATCTTCACCTCTTGGACATCCTGATTAACACGAACCTGAACCTCAAATCTCCATGCTATTCCACACAGAGCCTTTCCAACATTAGTTTAAAAATAAAAGTAGCACCTTATATTAAATGACATGGAATTTCATTGGTGACACTCCTTTTCACCTTTCCTTGCATCACAGAATTATCAGATTTGGTTTACATATTTAAATACCACAAGCCTCATTTCCAATTCATCAGTCTCAAGGCTACCATTACTTATACCTAACCAGTGAAAAACCACTCCCAATGCCACTTACTGCCTTCCTGCGAATGAGTTTCTAAATCTAATTTTCTCCACTCCTAATGTCTGACAGCTCAAAACTTTGCCAATGGTCATCTGTCAGTCAGACATCTTGCCTGGAAGTGTTTTCCAAACACCCATGTAGATCACATCTGCTAGAATTTCCCCATTGACCATAACTGTCACTTTCCCGAAATAAAAAAAAACAACTTTAACAAAAAAAAAACAACCCAAGAAAAACCCAAAAACTTCCTTTGATACATGTTGATTGTATCAAAATTATTTCTGTTCATCCAGACAGTTAGTCCATCTTTAAAATGATTCCAAGTTCTTCCCTGCAATGTTACACTAATTCACCTGTAATTAGTCAAACTAGAATGGCCTGCCTTGAGTATTTGCAGTACATGCTTGTATTTCCAAAACACTCAAACTTAATTTCTTGGGCCTCAGTTCCTCCCCCATTTCTTTCAACGTCTTTGCATATATCCTGTTAGATTTCATCCCTGTAGCTTAACTAAACTGTTCTAACATTTCATCTCAATGCAACCTCCTATTGATTATTTATTTGGTAAACACTGAAGTATGTTAGAGATAACGGGAACTGCAGATGCTGGAGAATTCCAAGATAATAAAATGTGAGGCTGGATGAACACAGCAGGCCAAGCAGCATCTCTGGGGCACAAAAGCTGACGTTTCGGGCCTAGACCCTTCATCAGAGAGGGGGATGGGGAGAGGGAACTGGAATAAATAGGGAGAGAGGGGGAGGTGGACCGAAGATGGAGAGATAAGATGATAGGTGGAGAGAGTATAGGTGGGGAGGTAGGGAGGGGATAGGTCAGTCCAGGGAAGACGGACAGGTCAAGGAGGTGGGATGAGGTTAGTAGGTAGATGGGGGTGTGGCTTGGGGTGGGAGGAAGGGATGGGTGAGAGGAAGAACCGGTTAGGGAGGCAGAGACAGGTTGGACTGGTTTTGGGATGCAGTGGGGGGGGGGGGGGGGGGGAAGAGCTGGGCTGGTTGTGTGGTGCAGTGGGGGGGGGGGGGGAGGGAATGAACTGGGCTGGTTTAGGGATGCAGTAGGGGAAGGGGAGATTTTGAAACTGGTGAAGTCCACATTGATACCATTAGGCTGCAGGGTTCCCAGGCGGAATATGAGTTGCTGTTCCTGCAACCTTCGGGTGGCATCATTGTGGCACTGCAGGAGGCCCATGACGGACATGTCATCTAGAGAATGGGAGGGGGAGTGGAAATGGTTTGCGACTGGGAGGTGCGGTTGTTTGTTGCGAACTGAGCGGAGGTGTTCTGCAAAGTGGTCTCCAAGCCTCCGCTTGGTTTCCCCAATGTAGAGGATGCCACACTGGGTACAGTGGATGCAGTATACCACATTGGCAGATGTGCAGGTGAACCTCTGCTTAATGTGGAATGTCATCTTGGGGCCTGGGATAGGGGTGAGGGAGGAGGGAGGAGGTGTGGGGGCAAGTGTAGCATTTCCTGCGGTTGCAGGGGAAGGTGCCGGGTGTGGTGGGGTTGGAGGGCAGTGTGGAGCGAACAAGGCAGTCACGGAGAGAGTGGTCTCTCCGGAAAGCAGACAGGGGTGGGAATGGAAAAATGTCTTGGGTGGTGGGGTCAGATTGTAAATGGCGGAAGTGTTGGAGGATGATGCGTTGTATCCGGAGGTTGGTAGGGTGGTGTGTGAGAACGAGGGGGATCCTCTTAGGGCGGTTGTGGGGGGGGGGGGGGGGGGAGCGGGGTGTGAGGGATGTGTTGCGGGAAATACGGGAGACGCGGTCAAGGGCGTTCTCGATCACTGTGGGGAAAGTTGCGGTCCTTGAAGAACTTGGACATCTGGGATGTGCGGGAGTGGAATACCTCATCGTGGGAGCAGATGCGGCGGAGGCGGAGGAATTGGGAATAGGGGATGGAATTTTTGCAGGATGTTGGGTGGGAGGAGGTGTATTCTCGGTAGCTGTGGGAGTCGGTGGGCTTGAAATGGACATCAGTTACAAGCTGGTTGCCTGAGATGGAGACAGAGGTCCAGGAAGGTGAGGGAGATGGAGATGGCCCAGGTGAACTGAAGGTTGGGGTGGAAGGTGTTGGTGAAGTGGATGAACTGTTCGAGCTCCTCTGGGGAGCAAGAGGCGGCGCCGATACAGTCAATGTACCGGAGGAAGAGGTGGGGTTTGGGGCCTGTGTAGGTGCGGAAGAGGGACTGTTCCACGTAACCTACAAAGAGGCAGGCATAGCTGGGGCTGCAGTATGTTACTTAAATGTAAAAACAGACAGTCCTGAAAATATTCAGTATGTCTGGTAATATCTGTGGTCAGCAAAACAGTTAAGATTTGACTTTTCATCAGAACTGGAAACTATTAATTACAACTTGCAATTCTATTTCTCTCAAAAGATACTGCCAGAGCTGCTTGAGATTTCCAGCATCCACCATATTTTGCTATTATATTAAATACCTCTGCCAATTTATACTTATTCTGAAATAACAACTCACTTTTTGGGTCTCGCCTCACATTTAATACCTGACTTTTGTTTTCTAATACTTTGAACACTACCTTCTTGAACATTGCTGGTTTTCAAAATAACTCTACTTAACCACAGAATTCTGAAACTTAAAATGGACTGTTTATACTCCATAATAGTTGATCATGTAAAAGTTGAACCCTTGACCATTTACCCAAAAGCTCTTTCTTTTTAAAAAATATACACCTCATGCTAGCTTTGGGAGTGAGGTTGAGGGAACACAGTCTAGCGAGTCTTTTTCATTAATGCTCTTTTCTTATTTAAAAATGTCAAAGAGATAGCCTGGAATAATATACCCTAAAGAATTCAGAAGCACAGCAGCAACTGGCAAGACAGTATCATTTTCTGCAATTCCCAAGAACCAGTATTGATTTCAATCCCTCAAAAAGTAATACTTACATTCAAGTTGACCCCCTACTTTTCACCAAAAAAAAAGTCTCATGCCTGGCTTTTACACTAGTAAACTGGGTTTTTCTTTGGTGGGGGTTGGGTGTGTAGAAAAAAAAGTGTATGTTTGTTTTGTAATATTCCAATTTTCTCTTAATGTCATCTGCTAGCCTTTGTGCTGTGCACAATCACTTTTCCTTTCTCAGCAACTAACTCATCTGTATTCTTATCAAATTGTACCCAATTAAAATCTAACATCACAGTGAATTACTTTCTCTCACATTTAACTTTGAACTTCAGGTACAGAATGGACAGCAAGAGACAGTGAATGTTCTTTGGAAAAAGAACACGCCCCAACCAAAAAAAAATCAGAATTGCTCCTTAACTTATGATCTTTGTAATACAACGGTGGCAGAAAACAAGTAAACCACTCATCTTACCATGAATATTTTTCATTGATCAGTATTATTTTTTGAAAGGATGTTCTTGTTTCTTCCTTTTACACTTTGTTCATTATCCACAGCTACATCCTCAAATACCAGCTCTGGGTTCAGCTTTTTGATATTATTTCCTGGAGAGCTATTCGATCCATTGCTGTGCTTTGGTTCTACAGAATTATTTTCAGCATCAGTTTCATACTCTTGAAAGCGGTATTGAAACAGCTCCAGGGCATTGGTCCTCTCATGGTAAATCTCTCCTGGTTTTTGCCCACAATATTTTGAGAAAGGCTGGATTAGTATCTAAAGAACCTGTGTTTCTTTGAAGTGGTTGCTATTTCTAGTAGCATTTGGTGACTGGCTTTTACTTAGGACTCCACCAGTAGCTTCTGATATGGCTTTTAGCCAGAGGACTTCAGTGTCCTGCACTGATGCTGCCTTCAAAGTCTCTTGAATAAGATTTTTATAATCTCTTCTCTGGACCAAAGATGGCTGTTTGCTTCAAGGTACTGCTCAAAACTGCAGGAGGACTTCACCTTTTGTTTGTTGTACTAATTTATAGCAATAATAAAATAAATCAATCAATCTCACAAGACCAACAGATATGACCAAAGTGACAAGGAGTTGAGTTTATACTTTTCTATTGTTAAGACAGCTGCAAATACCAATAGCATTCCAAAAATACTAAACAATCAAGGGGCAAAAAGGGGAGGCAAATACTACAAATATTACTGAAGGAAAATTACTAAGGGAACCAATAGGGTTAAAGACCAAAATTCCCTCAATGTCATTGGCCAAATCCTAGGACATTAAGAAAAAAAACTAGAGAGAGAGATATTGGATGCACTGACAGTAAACTTACAAGAATCTTTAGATTCTGGAGAAGTACTAGAGGAAATGTGCCCATGTAACATGTGTATCTACAAAGGGAAGCAGACAAAAAAACAAAACAGGTAACTATAAGCCAATTAACTTAACACCTACTATTGGAAAAATGCAATAGCAAAACAATTAGAAATACGTAATTGATCAGGGTTGGCATGGCTTCATGAAGCAGAAATCATTCTGGATGAATTTAAGTATTCTTTGAGGTGGTAATAAGCACGATAAATAAAAGGATAGACAGTGGATATAATTTATTTATATTTCCAGTGGTACTTGATAAGATAAAAACCCAATGTCTGTTAGCTTAAGTTGTCTATATGGTTGGATAATAACAACATGGATAGAGGATTGGCTATCTAACAGAAGACAACTGATATAAGAAGGGCATTTTCAGGATGCCAATCAGTAACTAGCAGGGTGCCACAGGGATCAGTTCTGGGATCATGATTATTATATCAGGACTTAGAAAAAGAAAGTAAACGTACTATCATCCTGTTTTTGGACGACAAGAATAGGTGGGAAGTTGAGTGGCAAAGTTAACAGTTTAGTAGAGAGAGAGATATAGACAAGTTAAAATAAATGGGGAAAACCTGGCAGATGGAGCACAAGGTGGGAAAGTGACATTTTTCACTTTGGCAAAAATAAGAGGATCTAAATATTATTTAATGTAAAAGTGCTACAAAAATTATAGCGGAGGATCCTGAGTCCACGTGCAAAAATCAAAAGAAGCTACTCCAAATTCAGCAGCTAACAGAAATGTTGCCTTTTATTTCATGGGGAACAAAGCAAAATATGGAAGTTTTGTTCAAACAATGCTAGTTAGGTCACATATAGGACACAACAATTTTGGAAAGAAATACTGGTATTGGAAGCAGTGCAAAGGCAGCTCACTAGATTAATCCCAGTATTGAAGGGATAGTCTTCCAAGGACAAATTGAGTAGTTTGGGCCTATACAAATTGGCATTTCAAAGAATGAGAGGTGACCTTATTGAAATGACAAGACTGAAGAGACTCGAGACGGTTGTTCCCCCTGGTGAAAGGGTCTAAGATCAGAGGGCATAATCTCAGTAAGGAGTCACCCAGTTTATAAAGGAGGAATTTCTCCTCAAAAGGTAGTTCATCTGTTGGACTACTATCATAGGTGAGTGGAGAGGCTGAATCATTAAGCATATTCAGGCTGAACTAGACAAAATTTCACAACAGAATCAAAGGTTTTGCTCTCCATGCATTTGGAAAGGCAAGGTCTGATTAGGTCAACATGGCTTTGTATATAGGAAATCATGTCTCAAATTTGGTTGAGTTTTTTGAACAGGTGACCAAGATAGATGGTATTCCAGTAGACAATGTCTACATGGGCTTTAGCAAGGCCTTCAACAAAGTACCACATGGTAGAATGATTAGTAAGGTGAGATCATAGAGGATCCAAGAACAGGATACAAAATTGACATATCTGTAGGAGACAGAGGGTGGTGGTAGAGGGTTCTTTTTCAGACTTGAGGCCTGTGACAGGCAGTATGTCACAAGGATTGTGGGGTCCACTGTTGTTCGCCATTTATACAAAAAAATTGAATGAGAATATAGGAGGCATGGATAGCAATTTTGCAGAAGACACCAAAATTGGTGGTATAGTGGACAGTGAAGAAGTTTATCTAAAAGAGTACAATGTGATCTTGAGCAACTGGGCTTAGGGGCTGAGAAATGGCAAATGGTGTTTAATGCAGATAAATGTGAGGTGTTACATTTTGTTAAGACAAATTAGGGCAGATTTCTGCTTAATGGGAAAGCCCTGGGAAGGCGGTCAAACAGAGAGATGAAGGGATGTAGGCACATAGTTCCTTGAAAAAGTGATGACACAGGTAGACAAGGTGGTGAAAGCAGCATTTGGCACATTTGCCTTCAGTCAAAATATTAGGTACAGGAGTTCGGGCATCATAATACAGCTGTGCAAGGCATTGGTAAGGCCGCGTATGGAGTACTACATGTAATTCAGGTTGCCCTGTTACAGGAAGGATGTTATAAACTGTAAACTTTTGTTGTACCTTTCCAAGGATGTTACTGAGAACGAATGGTTGGAATTATAAAGGAGAGGCACAATAGACTAAGTTTTTTCCCCCTTGGATCATAGAGGGCTGAGGGGTGTCCTTAGGAGGTTTACAGAATTATGAATGGCATCGATAAGATGAATTAGCCAAGGTGTTTCTCCAAGGGTAGGTGAGTCCAAACTCGACGGCATAGGTTTAAGATGAGAGGGGTAAGATTTAAGAAGGCACCTGACGGGAAACTTTTTCACAACTACAAGGGTATGAAAATGAGCTGCCAGAGGACATGGTTGAGGCAGATACAATTACAACGTGTACCTGTCCAAATGGCTTGTAAATTGTTAGGAAAGGTTTAGAGGGCTATGGGCCAAACGGCAAGTGGGACAAATTCTAGTTAGAAAACCTGGTTGGTGTGGATGGATTGGGCCGAAGGTCCTGCTCTGTGCTGTATTCCTCTTATCCTTGGCGGTGGTGGTAGTAGGAAGGCAGGAAAGCCAAAGTGAGGATTATCAGGTCAGCCAGAATCTTACTGAATGGCAGAGCAGATTCAGTAGACTGCATGCTCATTCTTCATAAGTTCTTTGGGTAACCAACATGATCTACTACCTTGAATTTGCTCGAATAAATGCTTTTACCTGCTGGACCCAAGCAGGATGTGGTCGATTTTCATGATAGTAACATCTCACCAAATAAAGAAAAACTGTTCTTGTTGGGTGTGTTTTCCTCTAACAAAAATGAACAGCTCTAGAAGAGTCATTTTATATTAGCAGTCACAAGTAATTAACCAGACATTTTCTTTCCAGTGCACAGGTCTAAACATCTCATTCTCTATTGACTGATCAAATTTTAAAGAACACAGAAGCTACCTTATTTACTTAGGATTTTCCATTTTTGAAAATTTAAAGAAGAACTAGATCCCCTGCAGCCACTGGTTCCAAGACTTTAAGGAAGAAAAGACTTCTGCCTGCATCAGATCCTTCTGTCTCTGCAACTGTGCTGAGATCTATGGAGACTCTACTTGATCTGACCATTGCTTCCCAGCAAAACTCTCTGGCTCTACTGTACCTCACACCACCTTCCCACCGCTAGTTAGGCTGCCAAACCCCAGTGAATCTATTACCTTCTCCAAACTATAATTCCTCACACCAGGGCAAGGGCAGCAGATGAATGGGGACACTACCTGGATGTGAGTTTGCTCGCTGAGCTGGAAGGTTAGTTTTCAGACGTTTCGTCACCATTCTAGGTAACATCAGTGAGCCTCCGGTGAAGCGCTGGTGTAATGTCCCGCTTTCTGTTTATCTGTTTAGGTTTCCTTGGGTTGGTGATGTCATTTCCTGCATTGATGTTCTTTTTCTCAGAGGGTGGTAGATGGGCTCCAAATCAATGTGTTTGTTGATGGAGTTCTGGTCAGAATGCCATGCTTCTAGGAATTCTCATGCGTGTCTGTTTGGCTTGTCCTAGGGTGCATGTGTTGTCCCAATCAAAGTGGTGTCCTTCCTCATCTGTATGTAAGGATACTAGTGATACCTTGCAAGAACTGTGACAAAAACTACATTGGACAAACAAGCAGAAAGCTAGCCACTAGGATACATGAACATCAACTAGCCACAAAAAGACATGACCCACTATCACTAGTATCCTTACATACAGATTAGGAAGGACACCACTTTGATTGGGACAACACATCCACCCTAGGACAAGCCAAACAGACACGCATGAGAATTCCTAGAAGCATGGCATTCTGACCAGAACTCCATCAACAAACACATTGATTTGGAGCCCATCTACCACCCTCTGAGAAAAAGAGCAGGACATGACATCACCAACACAGGAAATGACAACATCACCAACCCAAGGAAACCTAAACAGAAAGCGGGATATAACACCAGCGCTTTCACCGGAGGCTCACTGATGTTACCTCGAATGGTGATGAAACGTCTGAAAACTAACCTTCCAGCTCAGCGAGCAAACTCACAATCGAGAAACTTAACCCGAGCTACAAATCTTCTCAAAACTCACTGGGAACACTACCATCCACAAGTTCCCCTCTAACTCATTCACCATCCTGACTTAGAAATATATAGTTATTTCTTTAATATCATAAGGTCAAAAATCCTGGAACCTCCTCCCTATCAGAGCTGTGGGTGTACTTTAAGTAAATAGCAGCAGTCCAAAAAGGCAGCCTACCACTACCTTCTCAAAGGCACTTAGGGATAGGCAGTAAAATGCGATCCCAACCAGTGGGACCTATATTACTGGAGGAAATTTAAAAAAAACAACGTACCTATCTGCACTATAATTGTAAAGCTACAACAGCCAACGCAAGTTTTAATTTCTTAGAAAAACATATGCAAATTGTTCCAAGGTAATAGGATTGAGATGATAATAGTAGTTTGTATCAAAAATTACTGAAGCATTCCCAAAAAAAAAAGTCACCCTAAACACTCCTTCCGTAAACAAGTGATGTTTCAATTAATTTATCCCTTTGGCATATGCAGTGTTGGAAAACCTAACCAACCTTACTACTACATCTTAGACCTTATTCTCAAAATTTGAAATTTAACATTGACATTCTTTTCATTGAGACATCCACTATGTTTTTCCACCATACATTAATTGCTCAAAATAATAGCCTTAAACCAGAGATTCAACATTTATGGATGAAGGAATTAATCTCAGGTGACGAAGTTATCATGGTTTCTAATTAGCAGAGTATTTGGTGACAGGTTGAACAGATGGTCTCTTTCACTTCCCCACCATGTAGTGTCTCCTTTCCCCTCCTCAAACTGAAGTACGCCCCACCATTGAAGCCTCCTGCTTCCCTCATGCCCACAGCTCCCCCACCACGCGTGCCCACAAAAATTACTGCTTTGGCACACTCCCAGCAATTCATTCACTCACTTCCCTTCTCACTGCCTTCCAATCACAGGCTGTTTCTCCTCCTGGGTTTACTGCCTACCTGCTCAGTGAACTTATCTAAATGAGAAGAACTTTGCAACGTCTAGAAGTAGTTTAAAGGAAAACACTCTCCAACATTTACTATGGCAATAAATCGGTGTCAATGTCACTCTCATGCTGTAAACAACAGAAAAACTAAGCTACTATTTTAAGTACAGTAAGTCCTCAAAACATTGCAGTAGGGCTTTTAAAATGTACAGCATAAAGAGAGAATCAAAGCTAACTTTCTCATTATAAGCAATGTATGAATATTAGTTCTGACATCCCTTTCTCCTCAGGAAAGGAATAAAACAATATTTGTAAATTAAATATCTTATTTCAAGAATGAAACATTATCTTCCGCCTTACTATCCAGTGCTACATCATGTGTTCACTAATCAATGTTTAATCAAACCATCAGTTGCCTTAGATTGTGCTTCCCAACACTCCCAGCTGTGGGCCACCCCTCTCACTATGTCTATCTGTCTGCTGCTTCCCTCTCTTGAACCCTTTCTGAGAGAGACCTTAGGAGATAAGTGATGAAAGGCAGGTAGAAAAACTTTGGAGCAAATGACTTCAGAGTCCTTAGTAGCAGGTTGGATTATATGCAGAAGTGGCAACTTAGTTGATGTATCTGCATTTGCTTCAAAAGAAGAGATTTGCATGCTGGACAATGCTGAAGGAAAGAACAAGTGTCTTTGATGCTTAAAAACCTTGAAGAAATTTTCAGTGACCACCCATACAAACAAAAAGAGTTCACAATTCAAATTCTAATTTAATTGTAGAACCATCAAGCAGGGACAAAGCTGTTCTTTTCAATGCCAACCTGAATTAAAGATTGACAGGAAAAATTTGATTCCAATATTTCAAATTAAGGCCACTGTTATATTTCAGCCATTGGATCAAAATGTCAAAGTATGTAAAAACTGTTAATACAAAGTTCCTGCCTCAGTGATAGTAGCAGTGAGTACATGGACAAAAGCATTATCTTTAACAAGATCACCATCATGAATCAACCTGATCTGGTATTTAATATTAATATTGTGAATAATTTTTCCTCAAGGCTGATGATGAATATCATAATTGGTGAATCTAACTACTCAAGTATCATTAATGTATTATGTTAGTGACTGAGCGAGATTTGACTAGAATTTTTTTAAGATTCCCTACAGTGTGGAAACAGGATGACTAAGTCAGAAAGTTAGAATAACCTTGGGGATAATTATCTCATGAACAAACAGATACTGGGAGCAGGAAGTCAGTGGGGCTGAAAGTGGTCTTGAAGTAGTAACTTAGAATAGGCGATAGTTTTGGCTAAATTCTCCTCCCACTGAGATTAGTCAATACAGAAAATAGGTTCGCAACTTCCTACTACACGTTTTACAGTACTGTCCAAGATCAGCTTGTGTTTTAAAGTGCTGGGTTTGAAAAGTAAAAATATCACCTGTAAAATTTGTATTGGTTTCCTAAAAATCCTTGATCAAAATCACTGAAATGTTTTATATGCATAGAACTTACACAAAATGGACAAAATAAAAGCAACTTTATACAGAACAGACACAAGGTGGAGACATTGTGCCATACTTGTTCAGTAACAGTAACAACTGAAACACACTGACACTCCGAAACGAGTATAATGAACAAAGCATGTCACAGTCACAAGGATTTTTTCTTTGTTTGGTGAGATTTGAATAAACAAGCCAGCTTGGCACTTGTATGGTATGAATGTTACTTGTCACTTATCAGCCCAAACCGTGCTGCATAAAGGAACAAGCTTCAGTATCAGAGTTGTGAATGCTACTGAATATCATGCAATCAGCAAAAATCTCCACTTATCTTGTTACAGAGGGAAAATCATTGATGGAACAGTTGAAGGTGGTTAGGCCTAGAATACCATCTTGGTAAATTCCTATAGTAATGCCTTGGGACAGAGGTGATTGCCCATACAAAGTACCACCATCCATGGAAGTGCAGTTGAGAATTATCAGACCAGCCATGATCTCTTGAATGCCAGAAGACTCAATGGGCTGAATGGATGACTTGTGTTCTTACATTTTATGGTTTGACTGTTGGGTTGGCATGACAGACTGAATGGCTTGCTCTGATCCAAGCTCAAGTTCTGCCACATCCAGCGTCAAAAACGATGGTGAACAGTTCAACAACTAACAGTTGAAGTCTACTCCACAACCATCCCTAACCTCAAGGATGATGGTACCAGTATTTAGGTGCAAAAAGACATTTGTCACCATGCTTATTCATAAGTGTAGTTGATCATAGCTCATTGAACACATGAATGCCTCTTATTCAAAACATTGGTAAATCAAAGAAATCTATTAATGGCTACCTTAAATATGCTGAAAGCTTGAAATTGCTCCTTCTATGGAGGAGGATTCCAAAGGTTCACAACACTGACGTTTAAAAAAAGATGACTTATCTTGGACATAATGAATAATCATTTAGCTTCTCTGCTATTTCACTCTTAAAATTTCCTGACTGTCTAACGGACACACATTAGTTTTAGCCAAATATGGTCTTGTTACACATGCTTTTTAGTTCATTCAGGTGTTTTGCAAGAAGGTATCATATTCCATTCATGCCTTCTTTGCCAGTTTCTTGGTCTTCCTTTTCTCTCACCTGAAAGCCTCCAAATTCTCAGATTTATTGCTTTTTCAGGCAACTTTACAAACCTTGTCTTTTAATCTTCTACAATCCTGAACTTCCTTCAATAGTCATGGTTGGCTGAGGTTTCATAGTAACTATACATAAATGGTGACAATTTAACAGCCAACAGTTGAAGGATACTCCCCAACCATCCCCAGTCTCAAGGTGAAAGGCAACAAAAACCCGAAATATTAACTGTCTCTCTACACAAACACTATTAGACCAGTTGATAATTTCCAGCATTTTCTATTCTTTAAAACAGTCAGCATCTGATTCTGCTCTGAATACATTTCATTTAGTGCAACACTACCATTACACAACACAAAACTAAGAAGACAACACTGTGTGGAGCTGGAGGAGCACAGCAGACCAGGAAGCAGAGAAGCAGGAAAGTTTATGTTTTGAGCTGGGACTGTTCTTCAGAAATGGGGAGGGGCAAGGAAGCTAGGAAATAAAGAAAGAGGAAGGGTGGGGCTGGGAAGGAGGTGGGTTGGTGATAGATGAATGTAGATAGGGAGTGGTGGGGATTTGTCAGTGGGATGGGTGGGGTGAATAGGAGGGAGAAAAGATGGACAGGTTGGGTCAGCTCAAGGTGGTGAGGGGGAGGATGGGTGGGGCTGGAGAAAGGTAGTGATAGGTTGGATGCAGATAGGGGTAGTGGGGATTGGTCAGCAGGAAGGCTACGGCAGAAAGGTGGTGAAGAAGATGGACTGGTTGTGTCCAGTCAAGGAGGCTCGGCTGAGAAGGGCAGCACTGGAGTGGCCCAGGATGGACATGTCACCCAGGAGTGGGAGGGGTAGTTAAAATGGTTGGCAAACAGAAGGTGTTGTTTGTCGCATACAGAGTGCAGGTGCTCCATGAAACAGTCCCTGAGTCTATGCTTGATCTTACCAATGAGGAGTGGGCCACATCATGAGCAGTGGATACAGTAGACCAAGTTGGAGGATGTACAGGTGAACCCCAGCCAGATATGAAAGGTTTGTTTCAGAACTTAAATGGAGGTGTGGTGGTGGGGGAGGGGGAGGGGCGGGAGGAAGAGAAGGTGTACAGGCAGGTGTTGCACTTCCTACAGTTGCAGGGAAAGGTGCCAGCTGTGGTGGGGTTGGAAGAGTGTGTGCAGCAGACAAGCGGTCATGGAGTGAGCAATCCCTATGAAAGGCAGATAGGGGTGGGAAATTCAAGACATGCATTTCAGGCCATTTTCGATCATGGGAGGTGGGGGGTTCTGTGTTAAGTCAGTTAACAGCGATGGAGACGGAGCGATCCAGGAAGGGGAGAGGTATCAGAGATGGTCCACGTGAATTTGAGGTTTGGGTGAAAGGTATTGGTAAAGTTGATGAGCAGTTCAAACTCCTTGTGGGAGCACGAGGCAGCACCAAAACAAACAAACAGTCATAAAAAAAGAGACCCTCAGTATGAAGCCAACTTCATCTCCAACAAGAAAAAGGGCTTTGCAATGGTCACTCTTACCAATACTGTTATGCATGGACGTATCAATAAGAGAGAGATTAGTAAGAGCAAGGTCAAGCAATTTTCATTCTTTTGTTGGTTCTCATCACCTGCCACAAACCTGATGTGGCCTTCAGGAGTCTGCTAGCTCTATCAGCAAAGGAAACTCTGAAACACACTTGGATGGCACTGAATTTCCCCCAAAGAGAGAGTGCATTCTGCACTCTCATCACTCAATGCTTATTCCAAGTAGCGTGCAACGTGGAGGCGTGCCAAGCACACTAGAACAATCAGGCTACAAATGAGTGTTTCAGCAGCAAATTAAGTGATGTAGCAGGCAAAGCCAGGCAATGTTAAAATAAATACACAGACTAGGTAAACAAGATTACAATAATACATTTTGGTGACTGCAGGTTTTTATGGAAACAGAGAATCCTTTCTAAAGCCTATAGCACGGATTTCAATTTCTGAAACTCTGGAAAGATATTCCAGAGTCTCAGATATAATGGGAACTGCAGATGCTGGAGAATCCAAGATAATAAAATGTGAGGCTGGATGAACACAGCAGGCCAAGCAACATCTCAGGAGCACAAAAGCTGACGTTTCAGGCCTAGACCCTTCATCAGAGAGGGGGTGGGGTGAGGGTTCTGGAATAAATAGGGAGAGAGGGGGAGGCGGACCGAAGATGGAGAGAAAAGAAGATAGGTGGAGAGAGTATAGGTCGGGAGGTAGGGAGGGGATAGGTCAGTCCAGGGAAGATGGACAGGTCAAGGAGGTGGGATGAGGTTAGTAGGTAGGAGATGGGGATGCGAGGAAGGGATGGGTGAGAGGAAGAACAGGTTAGGGAGGCAGAGACAGGTTGGACTGGTTTTGGGATGCAGTGGGTGGAGGGGAAGAGCTGGGCTGGTTGTGTGGTGCAGTGGGGGGAGGGGACGAACTGGGCTGGTTTTGGGATGCAGTGGGGGAAGGGGAGATTTTGAAGCTGGTGAAGTCCACATTGATACCGTTAGGCTTCAGGGTTCCCAAGCGGAATATGAGTTGCTGTTCCTGCAACCTTCGGGTGGCATCATTGTGGCACTGCAGGAGGCCCATGATGGACATGCCATCTAAAGAATGGGAGGGGGAGTGGAAATGGTTTGCGACTGGGAGGTGCAGTTGTTTGTTGCGAACCAAGCGGAGGTGTTCTGCAAAGGGGTCCCCAAGCCTCCGCTTGGTTTCCACAATGTAGAGGAAGCCACACCGGGTACAGTGGATGCCATCAGACAAATCTAATTGCACATTTCAGGACTTGTGCCAAAACCGGGAAAACTATCACTTGTTAAGCAATACAATTTTTGTTCATACAGGATGTTACTTTCAATGCTCCACATTCCTGGGACGAGGAGTTTGTCCTATGAGGACAGATGGAGTAGGCTTGGGCTACCCATTTCTAAACTCTACGGCATTAGACAGGAACTACTTGAAGCACAATTTTTTTTTAGGGCAGGGTAGATGTTGAGAAACAAAAACAAAGTTGCTGGAACAGCTCAGCAGGTCTGGCAACATCTGTGGGGGAGAAAACAGTTAATGTTTTGGGTCCGGTGACCCTTCCTCAGAACTCATTCTGAGAAAGCGTCACTGGACCCAAAGTGTTAACTCTACTTTCTCCCCCACAGATGCTGTCAGACCTGCTGAGCTGTTCCAGCAACTTTGTTTTTGTTCCTGATTTACAGCATCCAGTTTTTTTTTCTAGATGTTGAGAAAATAAGTTTACCCTGGCTGGGGAAATTTAGAACACAGGAGGAATCTCAGAATAAGGAGGAACCATTTAGGGTATGTCTAAGTGTTTTAAGGCGGAGGAGATGGCCATTCTGCCAATTCATTTCACACCAGCTCTTCGTGAAGCATTTCAGACAGCCTCGTTCACTCACTCAGTTTCCATACTCCTGCACATTTTATTTATTTTCACATGCCCAGCCAATTTCTTTTAAAGTCAGTTTCCATTTCCACTACCCGTGTCAGCAGCACATTTCAGATCATGACCACTCTGTGCAAACTAGTTCTTCCTCACATTCCAGTACATTTCATGCTTAAGCCTATGCTCATGGGCTAAGGGTCATAAGCCTATGACCCTCGGTCCTTATATCTCCATGTAAGGGGAATAATTGCTCTATGACAATCTTGACAATCTTGTACGATCCTATGAAATCTCTCCTTAATCTCCTTTGAGCCCCAGAGAGCAACTCCAGCTTTTTCAACCTAACCTTGCAACTAAAGTCCTCCAACCCTGCAACCATTCTGATGGTGCTCCTTTACAATCTTAAGGAATGGTTTCTTCCCAAAATGTGGTGATCAGAATGGGATGCCATTTTTCTGGCATGGCCTAACCAGACCTTTGTAAAAATTCAGCAATAACTACCTTAGTTTTATACTTAATACCTTTACTTATGAGGCCCAAGATCCCCAGTAAAAAAAAAAAATCAGAATTTCTTCAGTGGTTTGCAAATCTTTGGAATTCTATATCCAAGATACTCAAACATTGAATATATATTCACTGCTTACAGTAATTAATAGATTTTAAATTATTCATTCATAGAATGAGGTTGTCACTAATTAGGCCAGCATTTAATGCTCAGCTTTAGTTGTCCAGAGGACAGTTAAGAGTCAACCACATTGCTGAGAGTCTAGAGTCACACATAGGCCAGACGAGGCAAGGATGGCTGTTCCCTTCACTAAAAGATATTAGAGAATCAGATGGGTTTTTCCTGACAATCAACATTAGACTCAATCCCAGATATTTATTAAATTCAAAAACTTCCATCACCTGTCATGGCCATATTCAAACTCAGGCCCCCAGAACATCATGTAGATCTCTCGATTAACAGTCCAGCAATAATACCAGTAGGCCATCATCTCCCCAGAGATAATGAGGGAATTAAGTGATAATGGAAATAATGCAAGAAAATGATATTGAGGTAGACCAGTCATAAACTTTTTAAATGTAGCATAGACTTGACAGTCCAATTAGTTTATTCAATTCTTACATACCACTGGGAATTATCAATATCTATTCCAAATTCAGGCCATTCTATGGTTTCAAGTCAAACATGGATAACAGGATTTCATTGTTGATCACCTACTGCATTCAGATTATTAATCAGTCCTCCCTATATTTGTCACTACTTTGAAGAAAGAGGGCAATGACAAAACATATTCTAAATCTGTAACTTCAATGCCAATTACCAAGGGTGGCTCTGTACCACTGTAACTGATCAAATCCCAAAGGTCATATCTGCCAGACTAGGCCTGCAGCAGGGATTGAAAAGAAGTTGAAGGAGAAATTTATTTGACCTCATCCTCAATCTGTCACAACTGAGTCTATCCCTGACCATGTCTTCCAGTGTAGCAAGAACATTTCAGCCTTATGCTGATTGGCATCCAACATAATGTGCAGCACAGCCATCATCCTAAATCAGAAAGATTCAGAACACATTGAGCAACTGAAAACTGGGCATCCATCAGCAGCATAGAATTGTATTCCGTGAAAATCTAACCTTCTGGTCTAACACATTCCTCATTAAACCACTGCCATCAAACCAGAGGATCAGTTCTTCAAAGTGTAGGTCTAAAATCTTGACGGTACAACACAGAACTGGAGCAAAAAAAAATTCCAAGGGCAGAACTAAGTGATTCCACAACTAACAGTTTGGATCAAAATCTGCAGTACAGGTTGATAATAAATCAGTTAAACCAGAGGTAGTGGTTCCATAAACACCTTTGTTTCAGTGGAAGGTCACAGCACCAGAGTGCAAAAGACAGAAACATTTGCTGCCATCTTCAGCTAGAGATGTCAAGTCCAAGATCCTCACCAACACCAGTCTTCAACTTATGGCTGCACTCAATCATCTCCACTAAAGCCAAGTGAGCCACTCATTACCAGTTCTGAGGAAGGGTCACACGCCCCAGAACGTTAACTCTTTCCACAAATCCTGCCAAGACCTGATGGCCTTTTGCAGCCATTTCCGGGTTTTTGTTTCGAGCCCCCTCATCACTATTGACAGGCTCTTCCCACGCATAAACTGGCAGCTGCATTTTCAACATTGCCACGGCAAGTGCAACTGTTTCCCTTGCTGTGAAAAACAGGGCTTTGAGAAGAAGGTCAACGGAAGGAGCTGTAGGATTACAAGCCCCTTTATATCCCATCGTGCTCCAGAAAAATAAACGCCCACATCATTCTCTGGCCGTTGGGATGTTTGCAATCCCTTTTCCCGGGAGTCAATTCCTTATCCCCAATCCTCCAGCCTGTCCCTGTCCTAAATTGCTGTGCCCCTAGATGTACAACCGTCTCTCCCCAATCCCCACTGATCTCGCGCTGACCGTTAATCCTCCACGCGACCCCATTCCATTTCCCACTAACCGCCGCAATCGCCGTCGGGGGCAGGCACTCCAGACCAGTCCACACCACACCACCAAATCCGGGGCGGGGGAGGAACCGTGCAATACAGTCTGATCCCGTCCCCACTTCGTGTAAGGAAAAACACAGGAGAAGGTGGCAATTTATAAGGTGCAGCCCGAGTCGTGTTCTCGATATCAGTCCGCCGTTTTTTCGGAGCGGATGAACAGGCTGGGGCCGGTTGACCTCAGGTGCCCTTCCCTCCTTCGGGTTAAAGGGCCAGTCCAGAATGGGCGCGGATTTGAAGTTGTGAATGAATCAGGGTGGACTACAGGGGAAGAGCTGAGCTGCACGGTTGGTGTCAGAGATAATAGGAACTGCAGATGCTGGAGAATCCGAGATCACAAAGTGTGGAGGTGGATGAACACAGCAGGCCAAGCAGCGTCCTAGGAGCACAAAAGTTGACGTACCAGGCCTAGACCCTTCATCAGAGAGGGGGATGGGGTGAGGGTTCTGGAATAAATAGGGAGAGAGGGGGAGGCGGACCGAAGATGGAGAGAAAAGAAGATAGGTGGAGAGAGTATAGGTGGGGAGGTAGGGAGGGGATAGGTCAGTCCAGGGAAGACGGACAGGTCAAGGAGGTGGGATGAGGTTAGTAGGTAGGAGATGGAGGTGCGGCTTGAGGTGGGAGGAGGGGATGGGTGAGAGGAAGAACAGGTTGGGCAGGCAGGGACAGGTTGGACTGGTTTTGGGATGAGTTAGCGGGAGGGGAGATTTTGAAGCTTGTGAAATCCACATTGATACCATTGGGCTGCAGGATTCCCAAGCAGAATATGAGTTGCTGTTCCTGCAACCTTTGGGTGGCATCATTGTGGCACTGCAGGAGGTCCATAATGGACATGTCGTCTGAGGAATGGGAGGGGGAGTGGAAATGGTTTGCGACTGGGAGGTGCAGTTGTTTATTGCGAACCGAGCGGAGGTGTTCTGCAAAGTGGTCCCCAAGCCTCCGCTTGGTTTCCGCAATGTAGAGGAAGCCACACTGGGTACAGTGGATACAGTATACCACATTGGCAGATGTGCAGGTGAACATCTGCTTAATATGGAAAGTCATTCTTGGGACCTGGGATGGCAGTGAGGGAGGAGGTGTGGGGGCAAGTGTAGCACTTCCTGCGGTTGCAGGGGAAGGTGCCGGGTGTGGTGGGGTCGGAGATGAATGTGGAGCGGACAAGGGAGTCACGGAGAGTGGTCTCTCCGGAAGGCAGACAAGGGTGGGGATGGAAAAATGTCTTTGGTGGTGGGGTCAGACAGTAGATGGCGGAAGTGTCGGAGGATGATGTGTTGTATCCGGATGTTGGTGGGTTGGTATATGAGGACAAGGGGGATTCTCTTGGGGAAGTTATTGTGGGGGCGGGGTGTGAGGGATGAGGTGCAGGAAATGGAGACACGGTCAAGGGTGTTCTCGCCCACTGTGGGGGGGAAGTTGCGGTCCTTGAAGAATGTGGCCATCTGGGATGCACAGGAGTGAAATGCCTCATCCTGGGAGCAGATGCGGTGGAGGCAAAGGAATTGGGAATAGGGGATGGATGTGTTGCAGGGAGCTGGGTGAGAGGAGGTGTATTCTAGGTAGCTGTGGGAGTCGGTGGGTTTGAAATGGACATCAGTTTCTAGCTGGTTGCCTGAGATGGGGACAGAGAGGTCCAGAAAGGTGAGGGATGTGTTGGAGATGGCCCAGATGAACTTGAGGTTGGGGTGGAAGGTGTTGGTGAAGTGGATGAACTGTTCAAGCTCCTGGTGTCTTGTTTTCCCAAACAATATTAATTTTTATTTTAGAGCATTGAAAAGAAAACTGCATAACATCATTCCATATCAAAGTTCAGTAATTGATGAAACGAAAATGGGGGATTGAATTATTGAAATGTGATAGTTTTCCAATGGCATCCATTAACTGAGGAGAAGCTGCGAAGAACCACTGGCGGATCGTTCTTCACTCTTCAGTTATTAATGATTTTTGTCTTTTTTTGTTTACAAATGCTTTGACCTTGTATTCAAACCAAGAATGTTGATGCCTTGTTGGCCCAAACAGCTTCACTATTCAAACAGATCATTGGTTATGTTCTGTGTGGAAGAATTCACAGATCTTTATCTCTACCGGAGGTGAGCACACGCCTGTGGCTCAGTGGATTCTTGACTTGACTTGTGCAATCTGCTGAAAGGAATGTACTAAATGGGACTTTTTGTTTTGTGACATTTCTAGGTAATGAGGGAAAGAAAAAAGACAACTTGACACCCTTGCATCTAACCAAACAGAGACCACATACCACTATATCGTGAGGCTATCATGTTGAGAGGTTGGGGAGGAGATAGGAGGAACTGCGGATGCTGGAGAATCTGAGATAACAAGGTGTAGAGCTGGATGACCGCAGCAGGCCAAGCAGCATCAGTGGAGCAGGAAGGGCTGACTTTTCAGAAAATGAAGAAGGGTCTGGGCCCAAAACGTCAGCCATTCTGCTTCTCTAATGCTGCTTGGCCTGCTGTGTTCATCCAGCTCTGCACCTTGTTATCTCTATGTTGAGAGGTTTCCACTTTCGAAACTCGGGAGGCTACTGAGCACCTCTCTGATGAAGGGTCTAGGCCCGAAATGTCAGCTTTTGTGCTCCGAAGATGCTGCTTGGCTTGCTAGGTTCATCCAGCTTCACACTTTGTTATCTACGGTACTGAGCCGTTTGTTAAATTGCCAAATAAATTGCATTTGTTTGTAGACAGTTTTCCTTTCTTCCACCCTATTCCCATCTTATAATCAAGGAAACCATACAACACAAAAGCAAACCACTCCTGGCTCTGGAAAGCTGAACAGATCTGAAACCAAGTTCTTAACAAAAAAAGCATTGCAGGTACTGGAAATCCAAAACAAAAACAAATTGCTGGAGAAACTCAGCAGGTCTAGCAGCATCTGTGGAGAGAAAGCAAAGTTAAAGTTTCAGGTCTAGTGACCTAATTAAACATGATGAATTTCTCTAGCAATTTCTGTTTGTGTTGTGCAGAAACTCATCAGGTTTAATGAGGTCAGATGCAATCTGTCCATTATTTAAGAGACCCAAGTAGATGTTGGTCATCAGAAGACAAGATAAAATCATCACTGGTATAATGGCTCTCTTAAGGTTTCTATGTCCTTTGCCAGCAGCCTTATGAGCTCCTCTGGGTCCACACAGATCATCCAGGGTATTGAGGCTAACTTCTGTCGACCATATTTGAGAGTAATTCAGTAAAGGTGACTGCTCCCTTGTGCTCATGCTCTTTGCTGCTCCTGTTTTGCTCTCCTAGACTTTTGGTTCAATCCCCATCCCCACCATGTCAAAAGCTGTCTATTATTTGTTGTTGTACTCAATCTGTTTCATCTGGCGAGTAAAAACACTCCATGGTGCTCTTGGAGATGCCATTGATAATAATAAACCTCCAAAAATAAAGACAACGTAAGCCGTAGTAAATTTGAGTTTGAAATGTGTAAAGTCCCAGCTAACTTACTTCTTAATTGCCTGTTCCCAGTTGCAGAGAATGTCTTTCCAGGGATGCAATGTGACTTCCAACCCTCCAGAGAAACTGTCAACATGATCTCATTACACACTGATTTCAGGAAAAGGGCAGAGACAACAACCCTACAAATGTTATTTTTTGATGTCTCAAAAGTTTTTGATTCAATAAATTGAAATGTTCTTTGAAAAGTGCTATAAACAAAACAGATGTATCAAATCCATAGTCTTCAATTAAGATTCATGGTAAAGTATTGGAAAATGACACTTCGCACATCATAGGAGCTATGTAATTCAAAATATTGGCATGAAGAAGTGTTGGCATGAATTTAATATGCTAGCTCTTTGTAATTTCAGACCTGATAGTAAGCTCAAAATCCATCAGCCAGTGGTTCTCTTCTCACTGCTCACAAAAGTAAAATAGCATGGTCAATACTGTTTTAGCTGTCTGCAAATAAAGGAGGACAAAAGAATAACATGATCACCCTTCAATCCACAGTTATCCTAAGTATACTGTCCAACAACCAATGTCCTCACAGTTGGAGACCCTGTAAGATTAAGAAAAGACTCATACACCATTTGCAAACTCACAACTAACATAGACATCTCATTTAAGCCTGATCACAAGGAATTATTATTGATACTCTGCATATATTTCTAAATCTTGTTAAACAAATGGAATTTCAGGAGAGACACCACAGTTTCTGGGGTTTCGTTTGGGTCTGCAGAACTGAATTCTAAGACCAGGGAAGGATTGCTAGATGATTATTAGCGTAGGGCCCCCAGTCCTCTCAAAGCATGGTTTTTGTCAGTAAGTAAATCAATAAACATCATTGCCTATCTCCTTGCAAACTTTGCTTAGAAACTTCTCCAAAGACATTTGATTTCTTGTAAATAGAACAGGTGGCATAGTGTACATTTAACTGTTGGCTCATTTCCAAGAAATCACATGGTAACCTTTCCCAATCCAGAGAATGGCCAAGTAATCCAACATCTTGCAGTTTCTGCTATATTTAGGTATGTATTCCCAACAGGATGCATGGTATTTATTGTCCTTCAACTGGGTTCAAATAATGTGTCAGCTTTAACTGCAGAATTGCTTCCTAAGTGTGTGACAGTTTTAATTTCCCAGAGTAGCTATTCCTATGATTACTGATTGAATTCAGCACCAAATTAGTGCCAACTTAGTCCTGTTATGACTTCTTACTCATTTAATATAACAACCTTACAGCCAGCAAATAAAGCAATTAGAGGTAAGCCAAGGAATATAAAAGGGAAGAAACCATGAACATTTTAATAGTTTAATCTTGAAAAAGAAAACTGAGTGATCAAATTCTTCCATTAAAAGCACTTTTTCAAATAGCAAATATTTAATAGTACATTTAACAAATACTGTATACATAACAATTAAAAATGATATAAAATACTGTACAAAGCTTCCACATAGTTTAGTTCATAGTAGCATCTCATATACAGAGGTTCGTTAAAACATGTGATTGATAGCTCAGTCAAGGTAACAACAGCGTTTCTGCCCTCATGTTTCTCAAGTTTTCCACTTTTCAAAAAAAAACTTGTGATCCAGAATTTACTAAATTTACCCAAATTCCATGTGTTATGATTCTTTTTCACAGTGCTCATCAACTCAAAAAAATGTTTGTACCACAGACTACAAGTGGTTTCAGAAATCAAATATTGAACAAATGAATATGTGACTGAAGAGATGTGCTAGAGATGTGTAGATTCTTGGGACATTGCAAATAGTTCTTGGGGAGTTGAGACCTCAGTTGAATGGGTTGTAATTCTACATGGCTGTGACCTTGTCCTTGTGGGACAGTTTGCCAACATAATTGTAGAAGACTCAAATCAATTTGGTAAGGGATAGGAACTACGATGGAATATTAGAAAGAAAGAACAAGTTGCACAAAGAACTGGGGGGGGGGCGCAGGGGAAACGTTTGGAATAGTGTAAGAAACAACAAGTCATTAGGTGGGTTCAGAGTAGGGACGTAATAATTTTACAAAGGCACCTATTTAAGCGAATAGAATTCTATTAGTTAACAGTTTAAACATTATCAGGTGTGTTCCTTAATAATACTGATTTTTTTTTGAAACTACAGGGGTGAAAAAATCCTTTATAATATCACAAATTATTTTACCAATCTTTTAAACATTAATAGCAATATATCAAAGGCAAGACCAACAGTTATTGATTAATCATTTAATATTTCACATTCCCAATCAAAGAAGGAGGCAATACAAAATGGCCTAAATTTAATGTGTCCAAATGGTAGGTGAGCTGCACGTGAGGATAGAAAATGCTACAACAATAACAGAGACGTTGTTCGAGAAAGGGCAGACCTGATTGCTAAGTATTCCTGGATACAAGGTGAACAAGAAATATAGGCAAGTAATGAAAGGAGGTCTGGTAGTATCGATAGGCATTAATATACATTAACATAAGCATTAATAGCAATATATCAAAGGCAAAGCCAACACTTATTGATTAACCATTTAATATTTCACATTGCATTTGTTTGTTGACAGTTTTCCTTTCTTCACCCTATCCCCATCTTAGATCAAGGAAACAATACAACACTAAAGCAAACCACTCCTGGTTCTGGAAAGCTGAACAGATCTGAAACCAAGTTCTCAAAGAAAAAGCATTCCAATACTGGAAATCCAAAACAAAAACAGAAATTGCTGGAGAAACTCAGCAGGTCTGGCAGCATCTGTGGAGAGAAATCAGAGTTAAAGTTTCAGATCTAGTGACCTAATTAAACCTGATGAATTTCTCTAGCAATTTCTGTTGGTGTTGTGCAGAAACTCTCTGAATGGGGAAAGAATTTCTGCAGTATGTTCAGAAGAATTTTTTAGATTACTATGTTTCTGGTCTAATGAAGTAATGCTGGATTTGGTCCTGGGAAATTAAGTGGGTCAAGTGGATTGCTTTGCAGTATGGGAAAGCTGGTGACAGTGATCATAGTGTCATAAGGTTTAGGTTAGCTTCGGAAAAGGACAAGAGACAATTCATAATCAAAAGCAGGGGAGGACCTGTTCTTATCCTACTGCAGTTCTGAACCAAATAAATTAGAATCAAAAGTTGTAGGGTAAATGAACTGGTTTAAAAGTCAAAATAGTTTGGGTACAGTTGAAATTATTTCCCAAGAGGAAGAAAGGTAGGATAACAAAGTCAAAATTCCACAGTTAATGAAAAAGATAGCGGGTAAGATGAAGCAGAAAAAAGGCATGAAAGAAAGATGTAAGATTTGTAATACAAGTGAGAAACAGACTGAATATAGATAGTGGAAGAAGTAATCAGAAGTAAATAGTGTTTTCAAAGGGACTGGTTGTTAACATTAAAAAAAAAATCAAATATCTTGTAAATGTTTCATCCTTTGAACAAAGAAGGGAATATAGGACAAGCCCAGCTACACAAACCTGTCAGTTTAATCTCCATGCTGGAGAAGCTTTTAGAAACTATAATTTGTGACAGAATTAACAGTCACGTAGGGAAATAGAGAATTAAGGAAAACCACCATTATGTGTTCAGAACAAATTGTGTTTAAATAACTTATTTGAGCTTTTGATGAAGTAACAAAGAGGATGGAGATAGTGATGTGGTGTGTGTGGACTTCCAAAAGGCAGTAGATAAAGTATAGCCTAACAGACTTGTGCAAAAAGTCAGAGTTCACAAAATGAAGGGCTCAGTAGTAACCTGGATATGAAATCTGCTGAGATAGGAAACAGAAGTGACAGTGATCTTTGGATTGAGGGTAGAAATTGACAGGCACTGGGGATTAAGATGACTGTATGGTGTAGCACAAGGTCTCTGCTGGTCTCTATCATTTTTCTCTAACAGTTTTTCCTCTCACTTACTTTTCCTATAACCTTTCTACTTTTCCATCCCTTTCTCTCGCTAATTTTTACTCTGTCTACGACATCCCCTCACACCCATCCTTTTATAGTAGATCCAAGCATTCCCATAGTATGTTTATTTCAGTCCCTCACCATGGCATTTGAAAAAGCGCAACAAAACGTAACATGTTATGCTAACAATACCAGAAAAGATGGAATAGAAAAACTTGTTTTGTAACAGCTTTGTAATGTTTTACTACTGTTTTAATAGAGGCGCGACGCCTCTTCCAGGGATGCCTAAACTGAAAAAGTTACCCTCCTCCCTCCGGACCAACCTCAGGGAATCTCTCTCCCACTGCAACTCTCTTGTAATCTCTTCAGCCTTGAAACTGCTTGACCATGTCCTGAAGCAAACCAGTCACGTTTGGGCATTGAGCAGTTTTTCTGCCGCCTTCGCCTCCACGCTTACTTCTTTCACCGGGAGCCTAACCTCCCTCCACTGACCCCTTTACCCGCCTCCAACACAAGTCCTCTGCCTGCACACCACCCCCAGGCCTCCTACCCTCCATCGACCTCTTCATCTCCAACTGCCTTCGAGCCGCACCTCCATTTCCTACCTACCAACCTCATCCCGCCTCCTTGACCTGTCCGTCTTCCCTGGACTGCCTCCCCACCTATACTCTCCTCTCCACCTATCTTCTTTTCTCTCCATCTTCGGTCCGCCTCCTCCTCGCTCCCTCTTTATTCCAGTTCCCTCTCCCCATCCCCCTCTCTGATGAAGGGTCTAGGCTCGAAACATCAGCTTTTGTGCTCCTGAGATGCTGCTTGTTCTGCTGTGTTCATCCAGCTTCACACTTTGCTATCTTGGATTCTCCAGCATCTGCAGTTCCCATTATTTCTGCTGACATCTAGTTGTGGTTTTTCCACGACCAAGTCACAGGAAAAACCCACATGTCATAGTCACACAATGCAGTGGAACCCTTGGCATCTGTTCTTCTAAATGATTGCTTTTCATGCACATTTCATTCGCCCACCTGCATCTCACTCAATTTGATTGCAGAGGCTATTACACTTGAGCTCAGTTCTGTTCATTTGATGTTGATCCTTTTTGAGGAGATGTCATGATAGGAGTTGATAACTGTGACTGATTTTGTCTTCCTAATGCATCCACAGACTCCATTCAGAGTACTTTATTATCATCCCGATGAAATCAGCAAACCTAGTTAAGACCTGGAAAAGAAGCTGTATCCCTGAGTTCGCTTAGGTTACAAAAAAAAATTCATTGAAACTTCAAGCAATAAAATTCAAACATAAACATGATAAGTTTATCAACTGCCACAGAGCAAATCTACTGTACCAAACAATGTGACAAATTGTGAAATGGGAGTACAGGTAGTTCTGGTATAACATGATAGTGGTGTTCATGTGCAACTGTGCACTACAGAGAACCGTGGTATAGAAGATCGCTATAGAAAATTGCCGTACCGGTAGAACAGAAAGCTCGCGTTATCCAGTGTTCACTAATTTATCAAACGCATTATAGCTAATTTGCGTTGACAAAATGCACATAATAGCCAAACTACCTCTAGTTAAGCATGGCATAAATGGGGACTCCATCAGGAGCTATCTTGTTTGAAAATACTACTACCCAAATATATGGTAGCAGCCTATGTGTTCATAACAGTTGAAGCAGATAAACATATCCTTGGTCCACGCATTGAAGATAGGGCCCTTCACTCTCCGCCTTTAGTCCGTATTCTTCTCCATTTCCAGCCAGTTTCACATTATCTTCAGCAGTTTAGTACCACACCCAGATTGTAGTTCTTATTGTAATTCATTCTACAAAAGATAAGCAGGTTAGGTGTTAAAGGCCAAACTTCAAAACATGACTTGTGGTGTTTCTCTAAGATTTTTTTTTAAAAAATGAGTACGTCTTAGCAGCAATCCTTTCTAAATAGACTTGCTACTAAATTATGTCATAGCGCTGGTTAAGTGTCCAACTATGGCTCAGCCATTTCCAAACCTTCAGTTTGTTAAAATAGAAGTTAGAATCTATGCTTTCAAATGTTTCCAATTACTTCAGTTTATTTCATTAAATGCCGAGTTACAATTTTTACATAGTTAAAGCTGTTTAATCTTACTCAGTTTGCATGAAAGTGTAATTGTTGCTTCCTGTCTTTGTTATTCTTGGATAAAATCAATAATGTCATATAATATCCACTGTCTCAATTCTAAGTTGCAACACGACATTGATAGAGTCATAACAAAGGCAGTTCTTCCTTTCAATTTCTGTCTCTACATACCCTTTCCTGAAAAGTAATGACTCAACCAGGGTGCAGTAAGTTTACTATGATCTCAGCCACTTACCACTATCACTTCTGCAGCTATTCTTTTCATGGTTCACTAACCCTTCAGAAGAAGATCAATGAAACTGGAGAAACAGCATTAAGACTTTTTGAAGAAGTGACCAAGAACATAAATGAAGACAGAGTGGTAGATTTTATCTAATGGACTTTAGCATGGCCTTCGACAACATTCTGCATAATAGACTGCTTAACAGACTTGGATCACATGGGATCCAGGGAGAGCTAGACAATTGGTTACAGAATTGGCTTGATGGTAGGAGACAGAGGGTGATGGTAGAGGGTTGTTGTTCAGAGTGGAGGCCTGTGACCACTGGTGGTGCTGGAAGGATCAGTGCCGAGTTCATTGTTGTTTGTCATTTATACAAACAATTTGGACGAGATTATAGGAGCATGGTTGGTAAATTTGCAGATTACACCAAAATTGGTGGCTTAACGGATAGCACAGTGGGATCTTAATCAACTCAGCCAGTGGGCAGAGGAATGGCAGATGGTATTTAATTTTTATAAGACAAATCAGGGCTGGACTTACACAGTTAAGTTAGGGCCCTGGGGAGTGTTGTTGAACAGAGAGACCTAGGAATACAATGTACACTGTACATTGAAAGTGGCAGGGGGCTGATGGCAGTCTTTGGCACACTTGCCTTCAGTCAGTGTAGCATTGAGTACAGGAGTTGGGATGTCATGTTATGGTTGTATAAGGCATTGGTTAGGCCACATTTTAAGTACTGCTTTTGGAGGGTTTGCGTTATAAGGAGAGGCTGGATAGGCTGGGACTTATTTCTGTGGAGCATAGGAGACTGAGGATGACCTTAGAGGTTTAAATAATCACAAGTAGCATAGATAAGGTGAATAACAAAAAGTCTTTTTGGCAGCATAGGGAGTCCAAAACTAGAGGGCATAATTTTCAGGTGACAGGGAAAAAATTAAGAGGGACCTGAGGGACAACTTTTTCACACAGAAGGTCATGCAAATATGGAATGAGCTGCCAGAGAAAGTGGTGGAAGCAAGTACAGTTACAACATTTAAAAGACATTTGGATAGGTACATGAATAGGAAAGGTTTAGAGAATCTGGGTCAAACATAGCAAATGGGACTTGTTCAGTTTAGGAAACCTGTATGGTATGGATGGGTTGGGCCAAAGGGTCTGGTTTTGAGCTGTATGATTTTGTGATTTCTGCAGAATTTCATCTCTTCGTGAGAGATTTAGGATTCCACATAGAAATTTTACCTCTGGATTCTAATAGACAATTTCAATACAGGACTTAACCCATGGGATTATTGAATAGCCATTACAAGTGAATATTTTAATTTAATACTAGCTATAGCAGCACACACCAGAGATCACACCTGAGACTTTGATGTCTTTTTAGATAACTGCAACCTGAAATGCTTGCGTAGAGTACCAGCACTCCAATACACAGTATGACAAGCACATTTGTTCCAAAACCGCTGAATCACCCTAAAAATTGATTCACAGGGCCACCTAGAGATTCTGTCTCTTCCTTGCAGGATGCTCCAGCTCATCCTATCACAGATTCCTACTGTCCCATTGTTGATGCTTGTCAAGAGACACCAATCTGTGATTCGTGGGGCAACAGGGCAGGAAGGAAGAAACCTGTGATTTGCTAAGTTGGAAGAGTTACTCTGACCAGTCCCAGACCCACCATTTAGCAGAGATTCTGGAATCAGAATAGCAGCTATTCAGAGAGATAAGTACCAGGCAGAGCCAAACTGATGAATGGATGAGGAATAGCGCTCAGGTGTCAGCTATGCAGGTGGAGGTGTGGGCAAGAACCCAAAAATGTTCACAGCGAATAGAAGCTGCTACTCATGCCCTAAGCTGCACCTCCTGTTTAAAAACCTATTTTCGTGTTATCTTTTATCTTATCTCGGGGTTACAACAATTATATTTGAATTTTCAGGCTGAAACATTTCACATACCAAAAGGGTATCTTTTTGAAATTTTTGCTTTTAAAATAATTCTAGTGTAATTTGAGTGTCACCAGGAGCCTGCAGTGCCTAAATGTTAGTCAGATAGGTGAAGGGAGTCAGTTTACAATTGACAACTACAATCCTCTCAATAAAGGAGCTGTAAAGGAGATACCTTGGGCATTTCTTTGATACACATCCATATATAAAAGGGCACAGCATTCCAGGAAGAATTTTGAGCTTAAATTTAACTCGCATAAATAAGAATTCAAATTCACTGCAAAAGATTGCTTAAAAGATGTTTCAAAAGTACTCATTACTAAACCATTGAAAGAACTGGCTATAAAAGTATTCAACAACATCATGCAGTTCAAGAAAAATATTGCTGACCCCAAAAATGGGCAGCACAGTGGCTCAGAGGTTAGCATTGCTGCCTCACAGCACCAGGGGCCCAAGTTCAATTCCAACCTCGATGTACTGTCTGTGTGGAGTTTGCACATTCTCCACATGTCTGTGTGGGTTTCCTCCAAGTGCTCAGGATTCCTCCCATTGTCCAAAGATATGCAGGTTAGGGGGAGATGGTAGGAACTGCCGATGCTGGAGATAACAAGGTGTCGAGCTGGATGAAAACAGCAAGCCAGGCTGCATCAGAGGAGCAGGAAAGGTGATGTTTCGGGTCTGGACCCTTATTTTTCTGAAGGGTCCAGACCCAAAACGTCAGCTTTCCTGCTCCTCTGATGTTTCCTGGCCTGCTGCTATGTTCATCCAGCTCTACACCTTGTTATTGCAGATTAGGTGGATTGGCCACGTGAGCAGGGATGTGTAGCCAGGGTGGATTAGCCATGGGAAATGTAGGGTTACAGGGATAGTTGGGTGGCTCAATGAGCCAAATGACTGCTTCCACACTGAAAGGATTCTATGATTCTAAACCAAAGGACCTTTTGTTTATTTATGGTGTTTCTGTAGAGGGATAAACTAACTCTACCAGAGCAAGGAGTGGACCTTGTATATGGTGGGGAAGAGGGGCTGATTACAATCTGTATGTGATCCCATTTTAGAGAGTGTGTATTGGAAATATATTTGTCATAAATTAACTAGAACTTAGATTCCAAATTGAAAGAGTAATACTATGAATACATAAATTTTTTGGTACTTTTGCTGCCTTACTTTCTAAAGGAGAAAACCTCCAGAATTCTGCATAAATATGTTATTATGTGACTGCATTATCCAAAAATGGGGTTAGTGAGACTGAAAGAATATCTCAAAGAACCAAAGAGAATTCAGATTCCTGCTGAGCCCTATTATGTGAATGTTCAGAGCAACTGAGGAGAGATTTAAGATCCATTCCACAAATGTCCTAATTCTGAGCCGTGCAGTATCAGGAGGCATCAAAGTCAGATTGCAGCATTTCCTTTATCCAGTAAGGAGAATCAGAAAGGAAAGTCACATGGAAATTGAACAACTGAATCTTCCAGCATCTGTTTACAGGACTATTGGTGCAGGAGCAGCAAGGCATGAAAAGCAAGCTCTGGTATCTTCTTAGAAGTATTAGAACGCGTTTTGAAATCTACCCAATAACCAGACAATTAAAGACACTCTCTCAAGGATATAAGGAGATAAGGCTCACCCATTGAATTGCAGATCAAAAGGATCTAGACCAAAAGAAATGTAAAACATATATTACTTGAATTAATACATTACCAAAAAGGCTGTCAGTATACACATCTTCACCAGACAACGAAGGAGCTGACAGGAGCTCAGCACTGTTTATTCTCTCCTCTTCATATAAAAGAATCTTAGCCAGTAGTTTCTTTTTGTGACGGTTTATCTTGATATTTGAAGACGACGATATTTCTGCTGAAAACCAAATATGCAGAGAAAATTAGGTCCTGTGACAGAACTGTTTGGGGTCAATAATAATGAAGAGATAATTCACATCTTTATCAGCAATCACTTCCAGATCAGGCATAACACTACAATTAGGTTTCAAGCAATTTTTGCTAGTAAAACTGCCTTTATGCAGCCCTAATAAGTAGTTTCTGATCAAATATGGCTTACATTCGATCTTGTGCAAGATCACTGCAGTGTACCACAGTCTCAAAGAAGGGCAAAATAGTAAATGTAAATAAAACCACTGCTATGAAGATGTGAAATTCAAATTTTAATATGTATTGTGGCACAGTGGTTAGCACTGCTGCCTCACAGCGCCAGGGGCCTGGGTTCAATTCCACCCTTGGCGACTGTGTGGAGTTTGCACATTTTCCCTGTGTCTGTGTGGGTTTCCTCTGGGTGCTCCGGTTTTCTCCCACAACCCAAAGATGCGCAGGTTAGGTGGATTGGCAATGCTAAACTGCCCGCAGTGTTCAGGGATGTGTACATAAAGTGGGTTATAGGGAGATGGGTCTGGGTGGGTGCTCTGAGGGTTGGTGTGGACTTGTTGGGCCAAAGGGCCTGTTTCCACATTCTCTGATCTATGATCTCTCTGACACACATATCCTGAACTTTTAAAAAAAAGAACAGTTTGCAAAGCAAAAGACATTGCAAACAGAATGCTGCTGATATTGTTATCATGGACCAATCTATTCTTCTTTGAGAGGGCAGAATAAAGGCACTACATTTTAAATACAGTTGGTCTGAGATAACTGCCCAACAAGCAACATACTTTACCCTCTTGGATTTTCTCTGTAAAAAGTGTGAGAGCTGAAGACCCACTGGAATTTCTCAGTGTTTCTAAAGATGATGTTAGAATCAACTTCACTGTCTTCAGAAAGGCTGATCCTGAAAAATACCAGTGCCAATAGCTTATGTGTACAAAATGACTTCAACTACAAGTCAAAATTTGGGATGTTCTGTGAATAATTCTTTCCTCGAGTTTTTTTTTGCCCCCTTGGATTTGCATGTAGGATTTCAAAAAGATAGTTATCGAAAGAAACAAAAGAAACGAACTTTGTAGCGAATGAAACCTTTGAAGAGCAGGTGTGCATGCTGGAATGGATAGAGATAGAGGAAGCTGATGTGCTGAAAAAAGTCGTACCTGAGGACTGGAGAGAGGCAAATGTAATTCCTCTCTTCAAGAAAGGAAATAGGGAAATCCCCGGCAATTATAGACCAGTAAGTCTCACGTCTGTCGTCTGCAAGGTGTTAGAAAGGATTCTGAGGGATAAGATTTATGACCATCTGGAAGAGCATGGCTTGATCAAATACAGTCAACACGGCTTTGTGAGGGGTAGGTCATGCCTTACAAACCTTATCGAGTTTTTTGAGGATGTGACTAGAAAAGTTGATGAGGGTCGAGCTGTGGATGTGGTGTACATGGACTTCAGTAAGGCATTTGATAAGGTTCCCCATGGTAGGCTCATTCAGAAGGTCAGGAGGAATGGGATACAGGGGAACTTAGCTGCTTGGATACAGAATTGGCTGGCCAACAGAAGACAGCGAGTGGTAGTAGAAGGAAAATATTCTGCCTGGAAGTCAGTGGTGAGTGGGGTTCCACAGGGCTCTGTCCTTGGGCCTCTACTGTTTGTAATTTTTATTAATGACTTGGATGAGGGGATTGAAGGATGGGTCAGCAAGTTTGCAGACGACACAAAGGTCGGAGGTGTCGTTGACAGTATAGAGGGCTGTTGTAGGCTGCAGCGGGACATTGACAGGATGCAGAGATGGGCTGAGAGGTGGCAGATGGAGTTCAACCTGGATAAATGCGAGGTGATGCATTTTGGAAGGTCGAATTTGAAAGCTGAGTACAGGATTAAGGATAGGATTCTTGGCAGCGTGGAGGAACAGAGGGATCTTGGTGTGCAGATACATAGATCCCTTAAAATGGCCACCCAAATGGACAGGGTTGTTAAGAAAGCATATGGTGTTTTGGCTTTCATTAACAGGGGGATTGAGTTTAAGAGTCGTGAGATCTTGTTGCAGCTCTATAAAACTTTGGTTAGACCGCACTTGGAATACTGCGTCCAGTTCTGGGCGCCCTATTTTAGGAAAGATGTGGATGCTTTGGAGAGGGTTCAGAGGAGGTTTACCAGGATGCTGCCTGGACTGGAGGGCTTATCTTATGAAGAGAGGTTGACTGAGCTCGGTCTCTTTTCATTGGAGAAAAGGAGGAGGAGAGGGGACCTAATTGAGGTATACAAGATAATGAGAGGCATAGATAGAGTTGATAGCCAGAGACTATTTCCCAGGGCAGAAATGGCTAGCACGAGAGGTCATAGTTTTAAGCTGGTTGGTGGAAAGTATAGAGGGGATGTCAGAGGCAGGTTCTTTACGCAGAGAGTTGTGAGAGCATGGAATGCGTTGCCAGCAGCAGTTGTGGAAGCAAGGTCATTGGGGTCATTTAAGAGACTGCTGGACATGTATATGGTCACAGAAATTTGAGGGTGCATACATGAGGATCAATGGTCGGCACAACATTGTGGGCTGAAGGGCCTGTTCTGTGCTGTACTGTTCTATGTTCTATGTTCTATGTATATATTGCCACAGCCTAAACATTTTAAAAAATCATCTTAGCGTCTTGAGCATGTTTTGTTTGTAATAAACCAGCTATTATTTGATAACTAAAGAATACTGGTTGATTTGTTCCCGATAATTGAACTAAATACAGCCTAGCACCTAGAAAATTGGCAGAAATATCACCTTTTGAGTTAAACCTTTGTTATGACTAATAGGACTAGGAATTGGTTCACGCCCAAAACATTTATAATAACAACACACATGAAAATTGCTGCAAGTAAAGGCCTGAAAAATTCAGTTAAGATGCTTTAATTCTCAGTTCACCACAAATTCTTGGATCTAGCTGGTGAACTCAATCACCCCATTTTTAGATGGTTGCCTGATTTTCAGCTCCCCGAAGTAAACAAAGTAACATATGCCATTCTATTGCACCACCCAAACTGGCACATCATTCCCAGTATTCCTTTGCTTTGGTGTCCCCAACTGCAGTAAAATGATGGCCTCCTTTTGCTGGAGTTGATCGTCAACCAATAAAAATAGAACAGTGCAGCACAGGAACAGGCACTTTTGGCCCACCATACCTACTCTGTGCCCCACCACTCCTTTCCTCCCTCCCACACAAACTCTACCTCTCCACCTGTTTTCTTCCTCTCTACCCTTCACTCTTCCTTATGGTCTTGTCCCTCAACCTAACACCTCTCACTCTCCCTCTGCTTCTTGCTTACCTTCTGACTCTGCTACTCAGTCCCACACTGTGTTCCGTATTCATTGCCACAAAAGCGTTGGATGTTCATTTTACTGGGGACCGGGACCAGGACCAGGACCAAACTGGCTACCGGGGTGGTGGGGGGTGGCTGGAGGGACCGAACATACTGGGTGCCCTATGAAAACAGTCACATGGCACTGCACTACTATGTACAATGTTACCATGAATTGCACTGATAACACCCACCATGGTTAGACATCTCATCAACAGCTATTGCTTCAGTTTACTTACAGGATAAACTGGAAGGCCACCACCATGAAGTAACAGTATCCCATAGCAAAACCTTCAAAAGGTGGGGGGTGGTGGGGATTGGCAGAGTAAATACTTTTCACCTATATGCATGTTTGTCCAGTTATTATAATGCTGGGCTACCTGGACTCATGCTTTCAGGCACTCCAGTTTGGCATCCCGCAGATAATCCACAGCATTCATACGCATAAACTGCTTCCTCACATTGCTCATTGACATGAAAACTTTTGCACAAAGTGCATCTTGAGGGTGACTTTGCTTTTTCAGATTCAAAGCTGGTCATCAGTCTGTCTTGCAGAGGAGAAACACCAGGGTTACAGCAGCAGTGGTTCATTGCAGGATTTGTGGTCTCTGTGTGGTTAACAGGATTTACCCTTCTACCTTCACTGTCTAGGTGAAATTCCCAACTGCCACTTGATGCAGCATCAGAGTCAACAGGAGGAATGCAAAGCTTTTCTGAGACATGATTTCTTGCTGGAGACGATTTGTGCACAGAGCTAGAAGTGGTCTCTACTGGCTCCCGGCTGACTGTACAAACATTTTTTCTTGTGTAAGTTGAACTGTCTTCAGTTGCCTGGGAGTGTGGGCTGGAGTCACTGTGAAGCCACTTTGAGTTAATATCATCCTTTTTACAAGATAATTGGTCAAGAGATGCCGGCACACGATAATGACCAAAGTCGTCTGACTCATCCGATTCACATGGTATTTTTGGCAAATTTGTATCTGGCAATTGTGAGGAGATTTCCTCGAATATGCTTGGACTCTCAGACTGTAAAGGGTTTACACCATGTTTTGAAGCTGGAGGAGGATAAAGAATCTCTGTGTTTTCCTGTGGGATTAAATCCAATTGATGTAACTTGTACGAAATATCTTCTACTTCCTGAGGAGAGTTCTGCAGGCTGTGACTTCTTACCTGACGCTCAAGGTTCTCCAGCATTGAATAAACCTGCAAAACATGCAATAAATATCAAATAACCACAGTGAAATGTTGGACTCATGAACCGTGAGGGAAGTCAGCTCAGGAAAATCTTCCGTTGCATCCATGATCAGCAAGATAATGATCCATCTCTGACATAAACTTGACAAGATACCATGTCTGAGTTTTTCAATTTTCTCCAACACCCATTAATCACCCTTGCCCTAGTCAAACACAGTGGGATCAAAAATAAAAATCAACACTTTTTTTAAAGAGAGTACTGGTCAAAATTATTGTAGCAACTTGTACTATGTGTGACATTACAGGTTTTATTCTTTTCAGGGTTGTGCATATGCTTTAAATGACAAATTCAGTGCTGAGCTTAGACAGGCATGAACCATTGTGACGGGTCATCATTTTAAAATTTAAGAAAGAATATTTATAGAATCATAGAGTCATAGAGTAATACAGCAAGGAAACAGGCCCTTCATCCCAAAAATGTCCACGCGGGCCATAGTGCCCACTCAGCTAATTCTAATTGCCCACACTTGGTCCCTATCCCTCTCACCCATGTTCCTAACCAAATTTTTTAAAATGTTGCTATTGTACGTGCCTCAACCACTTTCTCTGGCAGCCCCTTCCATACACGCACCACTCTCTGCATGAAGTTGCCCCTCAGGTCCTCCTTAAATGTTTCCCCTTCAAAAATATTTATCATGAAGTGCGAATACTTCAGACTATAATTTAAGCTTGAGACATACTTGTCTGTGATGGGAGTTCCACTGGCACACAGGAAACCTGTGGCTTTTTAACCTACACCCTGCAAGACCATATGTTTAGGACAAAATACTGTAGAGGCTGGAAATTTGGAAACAGGGAACAAACAGAAACTCAGCAGACCCGGCAGCATCTGTGAAAAGAGGAGCAGAATTAATATCGGAGGCCAGTATGACTCTTCTTCAGAGCTGAGCATTCTGAAGACAAATCATGCCAGATGCAAAATATTAATCGTGTTCCTTTGATCATACATTTGCCAGGCTTTCCAGTCTATTGTTGAGAGTGCTGATGATGAAACTCACGCAAGGCAATTTCAACTGCAATACTGAACAGATGTGACAAAAAATGTAATTTGTTGAGTTGTTTGAGCCTATTAGAAGCAAGCAGAAGAGCAGGTGCTCATACATTCTGTCTGTTCTGTGTCTTTCACCGGTCTTTCCAGTTCCCTGCCCTGCCCCCGAGTGGCTTTGAAGACTTTTTGAGGGTGAATTTACCTGCAGCTCCATGTACGTTTAATTCTATTCTGCTCTGAGCCTGAGCAGGTTTACAGATCTGTGAAGACATCCTCCCTGCATCCTCACACCCCTAACCAAATGAAGAAGTATCGAGTTAAAATGTTCAAGATAGCCATAAATTGAGTGCTTAATTCAGAATTCTGAACTTAACAGTAATTCCTGAGCTGCGTTAGAATTGCTAGAGTTAACAAGATGACAGCACAAGTCATACATCAACACAACTCACAGACTAGGATGTCTTTTAAAGAGTGAAATTGCACGGCTTTAAATATTAAATTAGCCATGTTGAATCCAATTGGTCAAAGCATATGCTCGAAGAAATAGACCAACAAATGGCTGTCACCTATTTGCAGGCAGAAATAACAAGGCCTTGAATATTAATATTTGTATCCTCCCATACGTCAGTGCACTACACTGTGCCTGCCTTGCAATCCTACTGTAGTGACTGGGGCCAAGTGGACCCTGTTGACTATAGGCTTCTTGATTGGCCCAGATTAACAACCCCAATCAAGAAAGCCTTGGCTGACCAATACAAGCAGGAGATTAGAAACTTCTCAGTTGAGCAATGACTCTGAGCTGGCTGGTCACAGACAGTGTACCGTGCAAGTGGAAATAAAGGATGACTTGGTGCTGGGATACAGGCCTCTGCGCAGTTATTTCACTGATCTTTTGAGGCATGTGAGATGATTAATGGATTTGACAGGATAGGTGGAGAAAAACTGTTTTACCTTACAGAAGGACTGTTCAATGCTGCCAGGAAACACGGAACAGAAGGCTGAATGGCCTACCTATATTGGCCTACCATCTCTGCGTGGCGCATAGTTCAGTTAGAGCAAATGGTTTTATCCATTTGCATCAAAATTTGGTCATGTTAAGAATTTCACGTTGGATATCTGTCTGTGTTAATACATGGGGCACATGGAACAGTGGAAATGAGGCATATTGTATGGTTTCTGGCTACTAGTCATATTTTTGGTCGTGATGCAGCGATGGAGTTAAGCTGTAATATCTTTCACAAACAGCCAGATACTCTGTTACACCTATATCAGAATTTACTCCAGCTCCAGAATTTCAAAACGCTTATGGCTGTCGTAGGTTTAAGTCACAGTGCCATATCCTGCCTGAGGGAAACTTGCTTACACCTTGCTCCTGAATTTATGTAGGTCTGGAATGAAACGACCGAACTAGTCTCCTCAAATGGAAATGAATGAGCCATCAGAAGGCCTTTGCTGAATGTGAGGGCTGCAAGATTCCGAGCTTGGGAATTCATTTGAAAGACATGATTACCGTCCATGTAGCTTTCTTGGACTGGAAAGATGGTAATAAAGTGAATGTTGTGAAAATGCAAAAAAAAAACCCAGGAGATTAGAATCTCCTCAGTTGAAGACTGACCCCGAGCTGGCTAACCACAGCCAGTACACTTCAAACATGTAAATAAAGGGAGACTTGGTGATGGGATACCAGGCTCTGTGCAATTATTTCACCTACATTTGGATGTTGAATGCTGACATGTACACGGAGACTCTTAATTTCAATCTTTCATTCAAAAGTAGCCCATCTGAAACTGCAGCATGTCAGAACTGCAATGAACTTACAGCATTCACATTAATCAGTTCATTTCTGAAGAAGGGTCCAGACCGGAAGGGTCAGCTTTCCTGCTCCTCTGATGCTGCCTGGCCTGCTGTACACATCCAATTCCACACCTTGATATCTCAGACTCCAGCATCAGCAGTTCCTATTACCTTTGAATCAGTTCATGTTGATGTTCAACTTTCACAAAACCTGGAGACCTAATCCAATAGGCCTGCTTTGGTTCCATATCCCTATAATCGCCCTTCATTTGAACCACAGATATAACCAATGCTTAGATGTTGACATGATGTATACCTCAATCATTAATTCTGGTAATGTGCCATACTGCCTCATCAGCTCCAACCCAAAGTACTGAAAACACTGTTTCTATCCATACAGTCTTATCCCACAATAAAAGGTAAAATCACCAAAGTCGCAGAAGACCATAGGGCTGCTCTCTCATTAGAGAGAGAGAGAGAGTCGCCTGGTAGTAGTTTAACCTGAGGGTCACCAAGGATCAGATGAGGTTGAGGAGAGTACTTCATGGTAACCTCAGCAGTATGGGAATTGGACCCACATTGTGCATCGCAAACCAACCGTCAAACCAA